>NC_138519.1:5067812-5721250 GCF_000230855.2 Cajanus cajan
TTGAGAAGCCACTTGGTTACCAATTTTTTATTTTAAAGGATGTCAAATGTATGACAATTGCGCCTTTTTAATTTTAAGAGTGAATTTCAATTTGGTTATAAAAAATAAAAAAAACGCTACTTATATTTTTTAATTTCGATCTTAAACTTTGTCCATACAAATTAGTTTCCAAAATTTTCAATTTGTCGATAAGCTTACTTTATTAAAATTATCTGATATTTTTCTTTTTCAAGTTCACGGGCCTTTGTTATTTTTTTTTTGGGTATGCTGATCAGGCTTTGTAAACTAAGCCTAACATGGGAATTATTCTTTTGAAATGGGTTGAATGTTTTAGGGTACGGCCTTTTACATATTTCAGGCCCAATAGCTAGCCCAACGAAGCTGATCCATTGTGACTAATGTAGGTATACCCATAAAATTGAAGTTTAATTGATTAAATGAAGTTAAGAAAAAAAAAACTGATTAAAAAATTATTTCACAACGACCAAATTTTTTTTTGGTAAAGTATGAAACTAAAACAAACAGACAAGTTCAAGACATAGAGTCTCTCCCTAATGGTAGCAAGATAAAGTCTGGAAGACTCCTCCAAAATATAGTGGAACCTAGGTTCCGAACACCCTAACTAGCAAGCGTATGGGCTACTGAATTTATCTCTCAAGGGCACAACGACCAAATTTAAAGTGAAGAGTTCCATTTTTTTTTTTCACTTCTTATTTATTTTCAACCAAACACGCACTTTATTATTTCTGACTTATTTTTTTGTCCCTTTCTCCCATTTCTATCCCATGCACGTTGCAAAAATCAATCCTTGGGGGCTAAAAAGTTGAGGTTAATTGTGTACAGTTGGAGTGTTAAGTGTGATTTGTAAAGTAGGTACTGTGAAAAAGATGGCATTCTTATGTTGCATTTCTCAAATTGTATAATCAACATAAATGATCGATAGCTAGGTTCATGTTCGGTTTGGAAGAATATAACTAGGTAGAGAGATCTATTATAGATGGGAAAATGGTGATTTTAAAAAGTAAGGATATAGATGCAACTTAATATATTTTTAAGAGTTAATAAATAAATATGTTCGAATGTAGTATGTAGTTATGTTAAATATTTTGAGAAAAAGTTTTGTTATTAATAATAATCTTACTTATTTGAATAGAATTGTTTTTAATGAAAAAAATATATGACATTTAGACCAAAAAAGCATTTTTTTATTACATTTTTTAATTAGGTTTTTAAATTAAAAAATACTAATTAAAATTTTAAATTTCTACAATTTTTATAATTAGGTCATAAAACTAGTTTATAGTAGTTTAAAATTAAAAAAAATGTAACGATTTTATTAATTAACTGTAACTATCTAATGATAAAAAATTATAAAAGATCAATGATTTAATTATAATTTTTTTAATTTAAAGATTGATTAATTTTTAAAAAAAAAAATTCAGGCACCTACAAATATATTAAACATTTTAAAAATATTTTGTAGATCATTATAAAAAAAATGTCTGTACTACAAGAAATTAACAAACTAGCATCTCACGTTTCAGAAGTAAGAATGAACAGATTTAATAGATAAAGAAATAAACATGGAAAAATTGGAGGAAAAGATCAAAACATGCATCCGTAAGTCTAGTTGAAAAACTATTATTTTGGAGGAGTATTTTTATTGGATTCATAAATTTATATATAATTAAAAAAATGATAAGTACTTAAAAAATAAATAAAATAATATATATAAAAAAATAAAAAATAAAAAAGTCCTTGCGTAGTACCTAATACATATCATTAGGTTACACAAAAAGAAAATTAGTATTGTGCCTGGAACCTCTTCATTTGTGGAGAATATAGAATAGACAATAAAAATAATGTCTGTATGCATTGTAATGGAATTTGAGTAGTTTTGTCAACGAAAATTGGTTGGAATGGGTTGATCAATTAAACAATGATTATTAGTTTTCCATTTGAGAGTAATGGTGTTAAATCATATTTTGAAAACTGTGTGAAAAGACTTAAATGTAAATGATTTAATTGCGAAAACACATAATTTTAAAATTGACAATTAATGATTAATTTATACTTTAACTTTTAATAATTATGCATAAATTTAATTTGAAAGAATAGAAAATCAGATTTTTAAATGAAAAATCATGCACTAATCAAATATGCATGTTATATGTGAGTAGTTAAATATAGTTAATTAAATCACAATTTTTTGCTAAATTACTTGGTACTTGTTTTTATATATGAGAAAATTCGTGTTTAACCCCTATTTTTCCTACATTTGGAGTGGTGATTCAATATGAAATTGAAAGGAAATGGATAAATTAGGGTGAATTTAAATAAAACACACTTGCTTTGAAAAGGTGATTTGTTGAGAAGTGTGATGATTTATTCATGAGTTCCACAACTTTAGTTTATATACTCTTATAGATGTAGAGATTGTCGCGGATATAGACACTCAAAAGCTTAATTATAAAAATAATCTCATACTACCATATTTGACTATGTTGAGATGGTAATATATTATGCAGGAGGTGCCATTTTCAACTAATATTTCATAATTCATCATATATGGTCACTATTATAGGTTGTGTGTATTGGAAAGTTTCATATTCAACTATGTA
The DNA here is from genome assembly GCF_000230855.2 of Cajanus cajan. Taxonomy (NCBI): domain Eukaryota; kingdom Viridiplantae; phylum Streptophyta; class Magnoliopsida; order Fabales; family Fabaceae; genus Cajanus; species Cajanus cajan. Next base: position 5,070,434 of record NC_138519.1, read on the forward strand.
ACTATGTAAGGATGGTGATGCATTATGTTAAAGGTGTTACATAAAACTAAGGTAGCATAATCGATTATGTCAAATAACTTAATCGATTATGTCAAATAACTTAACCGATTATGTCAAATAACTTAATCGATTATGCAACTAATTTCTATATGTATCTATCTATTTATATATATATATATATATATATATATATATTATTTCAATATTACGTGTGAACATAAAGAGATATATATAAAATAACAATTGTTTATATTATTTATTTTTACGTAAAAATTTAGTTGTATGAAGTATAAATTGTTCTAAAACTTTTACATAGTTTCACTCTATTAAATAATCACAAATATCACTTTATTTTTTATTAAATCAATTTTCACATATTTCCTACTATCCCCTTCAATTTGATGGTCTCGCAAACAAAACATTCATATTTTATGTTAATAACAGTTTTGAAAATCAAACCAAATCGGTCAATTGGACTAGCATTCAACTGGGAATCGGTCCAAAATCGGTTTAATTGGCCCAAAGAATCGTTTTGCATCAAACTAAGAGCATCTACAATGGGAGTTGCTTATAAGCAACTCCCAACCACTTTAAATAGGTCCCACTGTACCACGTCACTCATAAGCAACCCATACTATATTTTTACAATTTTTACTCCAATACAAATTGCTTATAAGCATCCCAACGTCTCTTTTTTTTTTTTCACTTCGTTCAAGTCTCACTTTTCCCTTTCTCTTTCTCATTTTCCGTTTCTCACCTTCCCTTTAACGTCTCTTTTTCTTCTCTCTTATTCTCACCCTTCACTCTCTCTCTCTCAAAGTTTCACCATGAAAGACCCACCCTGGTGAGACGTGTGGGCGGTTGAGGAGTCCCGGGCGGAGGTCTGGTTGGGCGGAGCTGTGGACGGAGCTAAGGCTGTCTGGTCAGGCGGAGCGGCGCGCACCAGAGGAGGTTTGATTGGACGGAGCGGCCGGCGCTAGAGGAGATCTGGTCGGACAATTTTCGCGCGACGAAGGACCCTAGAGACGCGCGTGCTGCGAACGATTTTCGCCACCACCGCCATCTGCATGGCCGGCTTTGACTACCACACCACCACCGTCGTGCGCGCGACCGACTTCCATAACCACGCCGCCCCGAACGTGCTGCCGCAGCTTAGAACATGGCCATCGGAGGGAGTCCATTGAGAGGGAGAACTAGGTGTGGAAGTTTTATTTGTTTTTTTTGTTTGCAAAAACACTGTCACTATCATGTTCCACCTAGGATGAACAACAACCAATCAAATCTTTTCATTTTAATTTTCAGAGTGTAAGCACTGTTGCTTCTCCAAGCAACGGTGCTAAAAAAATTTGGACTTGTTTTGCCACCTAGGATAACTCCAGTGGAGATTTCTTATAAGCAACGTTGCTTATTTTTAAGATACACCCTAAGCACCCTCCATTGGAGGTGCTCTAATAGAACTGGTCAAAATCAGTAAGAAATCGGGCAAGCTCATAAAAAATCAATCAAACTAAATTAAAATAGTCTAGTTAAAAAAAATTGAATTTTTAAAATTGAATTTAAAATATTTTAATAAAAATAATATTTAATCAAAATTATAAATTAGAATAATTTATTTTTAATACTTGTTTCATAAATATAATTTAATCACTTATTTTAATTTTTAATTTTTAATATATTTATTTTTTTGTGGTTGTCTTGATTAGAGTGCATGTTGTTCTTAATGGTGAAATTGTGTTGCTAGTATGTTTGATTTTTCTTGGGGTGGGTGTGATGTTTTTGGTGTTCTCGGTGAGGAAGAGGAGGTTTGATGATGACAAATTGATGTGTTGTTAATGCATGCCCCAATTTCTTCAATTATTATGAGTTGCATGTTGTTATAACTATAAGATTCAAAGTTGCATGCATATTTTTTAGTTTGAGTTGAGAGGAATTGAAATTGTTCTTAAGATTGTTGGTTTTTCTCAAAGTCGTGCATGTTTTTTGGGTTTAGGTAGCTTAGAGCACCCATGGGGTCCCTCCAAGTGAGCCTGAGTGGTTGTTTAGAGATGCTCTCTAACTTGGGTCGCTTTGAGCGAATTTTAGTCGCTTTGGATGAGTTTTCAAGCACTAACCTCGCTTAAGAGAAAGATTGACTTGTTTAAGTAAGTAGATGGTTGAATTTGCTTTTAAAATCTTCATAAAAGTTGTAACCCTAAATATTAGCTTTCTAATCGCTTTAAAATCATCTAAAAAGGAGATCTAAAACTCCAGTTATGACATTTTTAATGAGTAAAGGTCAAATTGTTATGATTTTTTTGATTTTCAGTATAGTAGATGACAAAATTAGGACTTGAAGTATTCATAAGAGTTGTAATTAACCTTTTTATCTTTCATATGTGATAAAGATGAGTTTGATTGCATTAGTGAAACTCTAATTGTGTTGTGTTATATGAAAGTTGTCATTATGTGATAGTTAATTTTGATAAGTTGTATGTTGATACATGCTATGTGATGTTTTAAAGTTAACTTATAGTTGAATGAGCATATATGAACTGTATGATGGATGATGTATGATGATAATTATGTTGTTAAGGCAAAATATGGTTTTATGGATATGTTGAATATGCTAAATAATGCGTTTATTATTGTTGTTAAGTTTAAAGTTGGAATACATGTCAATAGATGATTAAGTTGTAAAAATGTAAGTTAATGTGATGTTATGTTGTTGAGTGGTTAAAATGTAAGTTGAATGATGTTTAAACTGTAACGATGTACGATGATAAGTTGTTAAGTTGTTTAATTGTTTAGTTATTAAGCATGTGATTGTGATACTTTTTTATGTTCAAATACAAAGGAACTAGAGGAGGGTAAAAGATGTTTTCAAAATTTAATATCCCATTGTGTGTATATATGTTGTGTTGAATCCTTCTATAAGTAAGTTGGCTTTTGAATGAATAAGTTGTTTTTAGTTATCTCCTCAAGGTTTTATATGGTATCCGTATGTGGGTAAAGTCGAGACATGCATGTATAAAGTGATCATAATATAAAGGTAAGGCCAATCTATACTAATTAAAAGTGACCAATCGAATAAAGTATGAAGTCGTGGCTTAGTCTCTAATTGAATATTTGAGGGTTGTGGTATTTGGAGGATAATTGATAAACTAATCTCATAGGTGTAGACCCCTAAAATTGTCCGGGTCGGAAATAAAACTCGAAGACCCTCAAAGATCGAAGGAAAGTCAGCCAGAAGGACTCCTAGAAGACCATAGGATGGCTATCTGTAGGTTTAGAGGTCTTAGAGTAGCTTAAAATAAGGAAGTGGAGGGAATGAAGCCCAATACGGCCGTACTAAACTTAATACGGCCGTATTGAAGCTTCAATACGGCCGCAGTGAACTCAATACGGCGTATTGAAGTTTCTGAAACTTCAATACGGCCGTATTGAAGCTTCAATACAGCCGCAGTGAACTCAATACGGGCGTATTGAAATTTCTGAATTTGAATACGGCCGTATTGAACTCAATACGGCCGTATTGAAGTTCAAAAATTTCAATACGGCCGTATTGATTCCATAGCCCGTATTGCGCCTGTTCCCTATAAATATGGCGTCATTTTGACGTCATTGGGGACTTTTACACACAGTTTTAACCCTCTTCTTGAGTATTCTGGGTTTTTTTGAGCAGTGCTCTGCCTAGAAATCACTCGGAGAGTTGATCCGACAAAGTTTTTGAGTTCTGAGCATTTTGCTTGAGTCTCGAACTAAGTCGAAGGGAAATCCATCGGATTTCCAAGTCAAAAATTATTTTTTAGGAAGGAGTGAGCGGGCTTGTAGAGCGAGGGAACGCCAAAAAGCTTCCCAGTTTTACTTGATATATAAAAAGCACGCTTCAAGAGGTTTCTTTTCTAAAAATCCCTTCTTTTACTGCTTTCTGTGTGCATATTAAACTGTCATCATGTAGATAGTTAATTTATAATTGCTTAGAATAAATAGGGGTAATTTAGTAATTTTGCACTATTATTTTTAGAAATAATCTGTCATAGGGAACCCGAAAGGGGCGTTGTGGGGTGCTAACACCTTCCCCACACGTAACCGACTCCCTTACCCGACTCTGGTTGTAATGGCCGAAGTCGATTTTTGAATCGATTGCCTTAAACTTCTTTTTCCAATGTTTTGAGTAAAACATTGGTGGCGACTCCATGAACCCTTTTACTACGAAAACCACTAATCCATGGAGGGTCTCGCTTGGGATTAACATGGATTGGTGAGACATTTAATAAATAAATTGGATAAGATCGACAAGGTCTCAGTTTGAGAACAAGTCGTTCTAATAATCCAATACATTTTCAAAACTAAAATAAAAGCGAGCTCGACCGTCTTCGCGACCGCCGAGGCCCGTTTGGGCCGGTGGCGACAGATGGCGACTCCACTGGGGAAGCCTCGAGAGTCAGTCCCATTTAGTGACAGATTATTTTTAACAAATAATAGTTAAAATTACTTTATTACCCCTCACTTGTATGATAACATGTTTATCTATTTGGCTTTAATAACTGTTGTATTTTTAAATTTACGCAATTGTTTGAAATAAAAACTGTACACAAACCTTTGCACACAACAGTTCCCTCTATACCCGGGGGCATGAGTGATTAACCATAGGGAGTGGATGTTAGTACGGCCGGTTGTCGAATGGGTCTATAGGTGCCCGTAGACCGTTGTCGGAAAACATCACTCAAGGTGATAACCATGAACTTGAGTCCGACGGTGCGTTGGAGCTTTCCATCGACCTACGATGAGAGGAATTGGGTCCCTATAATGGGGGCACCTTGGGGGCCTTGGACTGGTGAGAACAGTTAGAACCACCTTGAATATGCACCATTTCTGCAGGATACCCCTACCTCGTGATTCGCTCGTGACTGTTCGTGGATGAGTGAATTGTTTGTGTAAATGCTTATGTGCAATTGTTTGTGCATTAATAAATAACCTCGTGATAAGGTCTAAAGAATAATCCCCATGCATGAAAAAATCATGACATGAGAGGAAAGACCATGTGTGAAAATATAATAAAAGTGAGGAGCATGTGCATCATTACCAATAAAGATATCATGCATCCTCATAAACCATGCATTCTAGGTTCACCAATACCTCTTGACATGAGTAAAAGAGACCCATAATTATCGAGTTTCTCCGTTGAGGAGAGATCATAAGTCAAGGAGGGTAGTAACACTCTGTTTTAAAAAGGCAGCGCCTTAAAAATGGAGGGTTATCAAGCTCATGTCAAGAGCGTATTCATGAATAAACTAATTAGATTAAAAAATTCATTTTAGAAAGTGGCTGGTCATCTCTCTGTCCTCACACGCGCAAAGAAGATCAAGAAAATGGAAGCATTGGAGGAGCAAAACAAAAAGCTCACAACCGAGCTTTCACAACTTAAAGACCAAATGGCGCAAATGATGGAACTCATGCGTCATCACAACATCCATGGATCTCATCACAGTGATCATGGGTCCCATCATGAGGGAGAGGAGGAAGAGCATGAAGAAGATCCTCCACACGCTGTACCCCTTGGGGCTGGAATTATGATTAAAGAGCCCGAAGTATCAAAGGAACAATTCCACGCCCTCGAGGATCGGCTAAGAGCTATGGAGGGGTATGATTTCGACATCAAAGATGCCGCCGACATGTGTTTAGTGAGGGACATCCAATTCCCTCCTAAATTTAAAGTGCCGGATTTCCCAAAGTACGTGGGATCGACTTGCCCCAAAAGTCATCTCACCATGTACTGTCGCAAGATGGCTGCATATGCCACAAATGAAAAGCTCTTGATCCACTGCTTCCAAGAGAGCTTAGCTGATACCGCGCTCAACTGGTATATGCAGCTAGATGGAAATCTAGTACACACATGGAGGCAGTTGGCCGACGCCTTCCTCAAGCGCTACAAATACAACATCGACCTAACACCCGATAGGTCAGATCTTCAAGCCTTGAGTAAAAAGAATGATGAATCCTTCAAGGCGTACGCCCAACGTTGGAGGGAGTTGGCGGCCCAGATAGAGCCCCCGCTGTCGGATAAGGAGACGGTGTCCTTATTCATCAACTCGTTGACTGGTCCCTATTACGATAAAATGATAGGGAACACAACGACACTCTTCTCGGACATCATCACTATTGGGGAAAGAGTGGAACAAGGACTCAAAAGTGGGAAGCTGGCTAAGCCTTCCCAACCATATGAAGCTAAGAAGGCCTTCGGGAAGAAGAAAGAGGGAGGAATCAACGCTGTAACCATTTCTCCATCTTCTTCCACTTCGAAGTCAGGCAAATCGCAATACAACTCTGTGAAGAAGTTTGACAAACTTCCGACCACTTATAGCGATCTCCTGCCGAAGCTAGTAGAAGCCCAACTTCTAGCTTATATTCCACCGAGAAAGGTCGACCCACCTTACCCCGATTGGTACAAACCACAAGACAAATGTCTATACCACTCGGGAGCACCAGGGCATTCAACAGAGAACTGTCTAGCTCTCAAACACAAGGTCCAAGGCCTTATTGATGCTGGGTGGGTCACTTTCGATTCGACAGCGCCCGACGTGAGCAAGAACCCTCTGCCGAAGCAGGAGTAGAGAGAAGGGCAAGCCACAATAGGGCCTCTCCTTAATTTTCTTAATTTTCTTTTAGGGACTCATGATCAGTACCCGAGATCATGAGGACCTTTCATGTAAATAAGGGTTTTGTACATCATACATATATCAATAAAGAGGCATTTTTCACACATTATTCTCTCATTTTGTTCTATTCTCTCTCTCTCATTAATATTAATAAACTCTAAACCTAAACAGAACCAATAAATAATTATGTCTGTGATTGCTCGCTCTGACCGGGATCCGAAAGCCGAGGATGAATGGGTTGAGTTGGACAGTGATGAGGAGACCATCTCTCCGGATCTGCAAAGACTGCTAGATCAAGAAGCTCGTCTACTCCAACCATATCAAGAGAAATTGGAGACCGTAAATTTGGGGCAGGGTCAAGAGTTGCAAGAGGTCAACATTGGGACCCATATCAGTGATGAAATAAAGGCACAATTGATCCAACTATTGAGGGAATACAAGGACGTATTTGCATGGTCGTACCATGATATGCCCGGATTGGACTCTAATATCGTCGAGCATAAGTTGCCATTGAAAGAAGGGTTTCGACCTATCAAACAAAAGCTTCGACGAATCAAGCCCGAATGGTCTTTAAAGATCAAGGAGGAGGTAGAAAAGCAATTAGATGCGGGATTCTTGGTCGTATCCCAATATCCTAAATGGCTGGCTAACATTGTGCCAGTCATCAAAAAGAATGGGAAGGTTAGAGTGTGTGTTGATTATAGGGATTTGAATCGTGCCAGTCCAAAGGACGATTTTCCCTTGCCACACATCGATACACTTGTGGATCACACTGCCACAAACACACTCTATTCCTTTATGGATGGATACTCGGGGTATAATCAAATCAAGATGAATGAAGAAGACCGCGAGAAAACTTCTTTCATTACACCCTGGGGAACTTTCTGCTACAGGGTAATGCCTTTTGGACTGAAAAATGCGGGTGCCACCTACCAACGAGCGATGGTGACGTTATTCCACGACATGATCCACAAAGAAATTGAAGTATACGTGGATGACATGATCGCAAAGTCAAAAGACGAGATGGACCACATCCAATATTTGAGAAAATTATTCAATCGGCTTCGTAAGTATCAGCTTAAGCTAAACCCGGCTAAGTGTACTTTCGGAGTTCGGTCGGGTAAGCTTCTCGGGTTCATCGTCAGTGAAAAAGGCATAGAGGTGGACCCCGATAAAGTAAAGGCAATAATGGAAATGCCTCCTCCTAGAACCGAGAAAGAAATAAGAGGATTCCTCGGCAGGGTGAACTACGTTGCAAGGTTCATTGCATAGTTGACCGACACGTGCAAACCGATATTCAAGATGTTGCGCAAAAATCATTCCGAATCTTGGGATGAGAATTGTCAACAAGCTTTCGATAAGATCAAACAGTGCTTGGCCAATCCACCAGTGTTGGTGCCACCTGTCGAGGGAAGACCATTAATCCTCTATCTAACGGTACTTGATGAGTCCATGGGAGCTGTGCTAGGACAACAAGATGAAACAAAGAAGAAAGAACAAGCCATCTACTACCTGAGCAAAAAGTTCCTTGATTATGAAACCCGCTACACGCCACTAGAAAAGACGTGCTGTGCGTTAGCATGGGCAACACAACGGCTCAGGCAGTATATGATTAGGCATACTACTTGGTTGGTTTCCAAAATGGACCCAATTAAGTACGTGTTCGACAAACCGATAATCACTGGGAAGATTGCCCGATGGCAAGTGCAATTATCAGAATTTGACATCATACATGTCACACAAAAGGCCATCAAGGGTAGTACCCTAGCTGATTACCTAGCACATGGGCCGACCAATGACTATCAATCCCTTCAGGATGATTTCCCCGATGAGGATATAATGAACCTACAACACGAGGAACCCAAGGATGATGCGTGGATCATGTATTTTGATGGAGCCTCCAACATGCTTGGACAGGGGATTGGAACAGTATTAATCTCCCCACAAGGAAAGCATATCCCCTTAACGGCAAGACTCAACTTCGACTGTACAAATAACATGGCCGAATACGAGGCTTGCGCGTTAGGAATCCAAGCAGCAATCAACAATGGTATCCTAAAGCTCAAAGTATTTGGAGATTCGGCTTTAGTCATCCACCAACTGCGAGGTGAATGGGAAGTCCGAAATCCTAAGCTGATACCATATGTTGAGCATATCAAAGACCTGATACAATTCTTTCAAAATGTCGTCTTTGAATATATCCCAAGGGAGGAAAATCAGTTCGCTGACGCCCTTGCTACACTATCATCGATGTTCGCCTTGGATAAGGAGCATGAAATGCCCATCATCAATATCCGGCGGCACGATAAGCAAGCGTTCTGCCTACTGATAGATGAAGCTGTTGACGATTATCCATGGTTCCATGACATCAAACAATATCTGTCAAAAGGGGAATATCCTGATATGGCTAGCGATAATGATAAAAAGCATATCCGAAGAAGGGCCATGGGATTTCTGTTGATTGGAGAAACCCTCTACAAAAAGAATTATGACTCGGTCTTGTTGAGGTGCATAGACCAAGTCGAAGCTCAAAATGTAATCAAAGAAATACATGAGGGGGTTTTCGGTACCCATATTCCCGGGCCTGCAATGGCTAAGAAAATCCTCAGAGCAGGATATTATTGGTCGACCATTGAAAGGGATTGTTACCAATACGTCCGGAAATGCCACAAGTGTCAAGCATACGCCGACAACATTCATGTCCCACCAACGCCACTCAATGTGTTGGCTTCACCATGGCCATTCGCAATGTGGGGCATGGATGTTATTGGACCCATCGAGCCAAAGGCATCCAATGGACATAGGTTCATCCTTGTAGTCATTGACTATTTCACCAAATGGGTAGAAGCGGCATCGTATGCTCATGTGACCCGAAAGGTGGTAACATCCTTCATCAGAAAAAACATTATATGCAGATACGGTATTCCTGATAAGATCATCACTGATAATGGATCCAATCTAAATAACAAGATGGTGGAAGAACTGTGCCAAGAGTTTAAAATTCAACATCACAACTCTTCCCCATATCGACCCAAAATGAATGGGGCAGTCGAGGCAGCCAACAAAAATATCAAGAAGATAGTGCAAAAGATGGTTGTCTCATTCAAAGACTGGCATGAGATGTTACCCTTCGCTCTCCATGGATACAGGACTTCAGTACGTACATCCACAGGAGCTACTCCATTCTCCCTTGTTTATGGAATGGAGGCAGTTCTGCCTGTTGAAGTCGAGATACCTTCTCTGAGAGTAATCATGGAAGCAAAACTTTCCGAGGCAGAATGGGTTCAAAGCCGATACGACCAATTGAACCTTATCGAAGAAAAGCGACTGAATGCCATATGCCATGGTCAAGCCTATCAAAGGAAGATCAAAAAGGCTTTTGACAAAAAGGTCCACCCTCGAGTCTACCATGAGGGAGAGTTGGTAATGAAGAAATTGCTACCAGCTCAAAAGGACAAAATCGGAAAGTGGGCCCCAAATTACGAAGGACCATACGTGGTGAAGCGAGCCTTCTCCGGAGGAGCATTGATTCTCACAGACATGGACGGAGAAGAACTTCGATACCCAGTCAACGCTGACGTGGTAAAGAAGTATTATGCTTGAAGACGTTGCTTGCATCAGCCCGCTAGGATGAAAATTATCCCCGCTAGGACATGTCCTAGGCAAAAATTAGGGGCAAAAGAATAAGATGCAAAAAGTAAAGCAAGCAACGATCACTTGAATCGAAAACCGAAAAGGCGTTTCAAGTGATAATCTTCTGGAAGCAAGCGTCTTGCAACATCTACACTCCTGGCTCAGGCATCTCACCCGAAGCAACTAGGGAACGGGAAGGGCAGCAATCACAGATGTAATTGTTTAAGCCAAAAATGTACAGCCTACCCTGGCCAGCCATTCTTCAGAAAATCCCTTTGTAAATCTTTCTGTATAAACATTTGAATATCAATAAAATATCCATTTGTTTCTTTTCTCTCTTGACCTTGTGATTATGCCTTTAAATTGATGTTTCTAAAAATTGTACGAAACTCTTAATAATCGGTCAATAAAAGAAAACTGGAGGGGTTCCTATAAAATCTTTAAACTCCTGCATTCAAAGGCTCACGAAAATATTCCCTCGCGTCAATGACAGAAGTTCCTCTAAATAGAAAAAGAGGATAGGGAGAGCCATTCATCTTTCTAGAAAAAAAAATAATATAATAAACAAATGATAAAGCTTGCATTTCGTGCATCACACACATTAGTTGCACATTCAAAGACCTTATCATGAAGCAATCGCATAAAATAGAAAAATAGAAAATTGCTTGTGTATGACAGCAGTCAGCAAAAGCCAAATCAGAAGAAAAGGCAAAATACAGAAAAAGCCGAAAATGAAAAAGGCAAGGATATAGAAAATCCAACAAACAGATTGCACAGAATAACTGAGCCTGGAGAGGCTTGCCGAAACAATACTCATCAGTTTGTACAGAATAACTGAGCCTGGAGAGGCTTGCCGAAACAATACTCCCCAGTAAACAGAATAATTGAGCCTGGAGAGGCTCGCAGAAATAATACTCCCCAGAGGGAACCTCAACTCATGCTCTTGGATTCAAAATCCCCAGCAAGAGCTATCAAGCAAGATCGTCAAAATCTCCGATGGAAGTATGATCATCCAAGCAGTATATTCAAGTCAAAGGACTTTAAAACTTCTTCAGTGGAAGATAACTCTCCGACTCAAGCGTTGAGTGAGACTAAGCCTGCAGAGGCTTCCTAAATAATACTCTGGGATACACAAGGTCCCCAAATCCCCAATCGCCTACTCAAGAGGCATCCCTACAAAAGGAGAAAAAATAAAAAAAAAATCTCAATAAATATTCCCCAAGCGGAATGCGGCATCCAGCCAAGCACCGAACATCAAGATTATCTGCCTAACAGAAGAGGCCAGTCAAGAAATGAATGACAGAATTCCCTAGTGGATAACAGCCTACACAGAGGCTACAAAATCAGAAAATTGAAAAGAGTCACCCGAATAAGGACAACCGGGATACTCCACCAACGTCAAAGGACGTCAGCGAAACATAAGGCATCGCTCAACTCAAAGAGAGAGCATCTGTGTCCACACCCCAAGGATTCAGAAATTCCCCATGGGTACCAACAATGCAATGCAAGTTGGGGCACAGGAACCTATGAATGACTGCACATCCCCTAGACGGATCCCTGCGTTATCCAGCCCTCAGCGGCACAAAATTAGAAAAAACTGTCGAAGCAGCATAGTGGACTGTGGAGACAAAAATCATCTCAAATCCCTGGAGAGGGTAAACTCGCATTGCCGAAGTGATCAGAAGACACGGACGCAATCCCTGGAGAGGGTAAACTCGCATTGCCGAAGTGATCAGAAGACACGGAAGCAGTCCCTGGAGAGGGCAAACTCAGTTGCCGATGTTAAGACGCAGTCCCTGGAGAGGGTAAACTCACCTGCCGATGTTAAGACGCAAACCCTGGAGAGGGCAAAATCAACTGCCAAATGTTAAGCGGCAGAGCCTGGAGAGGCGGTACTCAATCATCAGGGTGTTGTTAATGCATGCCCCAATTTCTTCAATTATTATGAGTTGCATGTTGTTATAACTATAAGATTCAAAGTTGCATGCATATTTTTTAGTTTGAGTTGAGAGGAATTGAAATTGTTCTTAAGATTGTTGGTTTTTCTCAAAGTCGTGCATGTTTTTTGGGTTTAGGTAGCTTAGAGCACCCATGGGGTCCCTCCAAGTGAGCCTGAGTGGTTGTTTAGAGATGCTCTCTAACTTGGGTCGCTTTGAGCGAATTTTAGTCGCTTTGGATGAGTTTTCAAGCACTAACCTCGCTTAAGAGAAAGATTGACTTGTTTAAGTAAGTAGATGGTTGAATTTGCTTTTAAAATCTTCATAAAAGTTGTAACCCTAAATATTAGCTTTCTAATCGCTTTAAAATCATCTAAAAAGGAGATCTAAAACTCCAGTTATGACATTTTTAATGAGTAAAGGTCAAATTGTTATGATTTTTTTGATTTTCAGTATAGTAGATGACAAAATTAGGACTTGAAGTATTCATAAGAGTTGTAATTAACCTTTTTATCTTTCATATGTGATAAAGATGAGTTTGATTGCATTAGTGAAACTCTAATTGTGTTGTGTTATATGAAAGTTGTCATTATGTGATAGTTAATTTTGATAAGTTGTATGTTGATACATGTTATGTGATGTTTTAAAGTTAACTTATAGTTGAATGAGCATATATGAACTGTATGATGGATGATGTATGATGATAATTATGTTGTTAAGGCAAAATATGGTTTTATGGATATGTTGAATATGCTAAATAATGCGTTTATTATTGTTGTTAAGTTTAAAGTTGGAATACATGTCAATAGATGATTAAGTTGTAAAGATGTAAGTTAATGTGATGTTATGTTGTTGAGTGGTTAAAATGTAAGTTGAATGATGTTTAAACTGTAACGATGTACGATGATAAGTTGTTAAGTTGTTTAATTGTTTAGTTATTAAGCATGTGATTGTGATACTTTTTTATGTTCAAATACAAAGGAACTAGAGGAGGGTAAAAGATGTTTTCAAAATTTAATATCCCATTGTGTGTATATATGTTGTGTTGAATCCTTCTATAAGTAAGTTGGCTTTTGAATGAATAAGTTGTTTTTAGTTATCTCCTCAAGGTTTTATATGGTATCCGTATGTGGGTAAAGTCGAGACATGCATGTATAAAGTGATCATAATATAAAGGTAAGGCCAATCTATACTAATTAAAAGTGACCAATCGAATAAAGTATGAAGTCGTGGCTTAGTCTCTAATTGAATATTTGAGGGTTGTGGTATTTGGAGGATAATTGATAAACTAATCTCATAGGTGTAGACCCTAAAATTGTCCGGGTCGGAAATAAAACTCGAAGACCCTCAAAGATCGAAGGAAAGTCAGCCAGAAGGACTCCTAGAAGACCATAGGATGGCTATCTGTAGGTTTAGAGGTCTTAGAGTAGCTTAAAATAAGGAAGTGGAGGGAATGAAGCCCAATACAGCCGTACTAAACTTAATACGGCCGTATTGAAGCTTCAATACGGCCGCAGTGAACTCAATACGGCGTATTGAAGTTTCTGAAACTTCAATACGGCCGTACTGAAATCAATACGGCCGTATTGAAGCTTCAATACAGCCGCAGTGAACTCAATACGGGCGTATTGAAATTTCTGAATTTGAATACGGCCGTATTGAACTCAATACGGCCGTATTGAAGTTCAAAAATTTCAATACGGCCGTATTGATTCCATAGCCCGTATTGCGCCTGTTCCCTATAAATATGGCGTCATTTTGACGTCATTGGGGACTTTTACACACAGTTTTAACCCTCTTCTTGAGTATTCTGGGTTTTTTTGAGCAGTGCTCTGCCTAGAAATCACTCGGAGAGTTGATCCGACAAAGTTTTTGAGTTCTGAGCATTTTGCTTGAGTCTCGAACTAAGTCGAAGGGAAATCCATCGGATTTCCAAGTCAAAAATTATTTTTTAGGAAGGAGTGAGCGGGCTTGTAGAGCGAGGGAACGCCAAAAAGCTTCCCAGTTTTACTTGATATATAAAAAGCACTCTTCAAGAGGTTTCTTTTCTAAAAATCCCTTCTTTTACTGCTTTCTGTGTGCATATTAAACTGTCATCATGTAGATAGTTAATTTATAATTGCTTAGAATAAATAGGGGTAATTTAGTAATTTTGCACTATTATTTTTAGAAATAATCTGTCATAGGGAACCCGAAAGGGGCGTTGTGGGGTGCTAACACCTTCCCCACACGTAACCGACTCCCTTACCCGACTCTGGTTGTAATGGCCGAAGTCGATTTTTGAATCGATTGCCTTAAACTTCTTTTTCCAATGTTTTGAGTAAAACATTGGTGGCGACTCCATGAACCCTTTTACTACGAAAACCACTAATCCATGGAGGGTCTCGCTTGGGATTAACATGGATTGGTGAGACATTTAATAAATAAATTGGATAAGATCGACAAGGTCTCAGTTTGAGAACAAGTCGTTCTAATAATCCAATACATTTTCAAAACTAAAATAAAAGCGAGCTCGACCGTCTTCGCGACCGCCGAGGCCCGTTTGGGCCGGTGGCGACAATAGGAGACTTAGTGTTGCAAACTAATGTCGTGGTATGCTTATACCCAAACTATTCTACATTAACATAATACCATACTTCCTAATTTAAGTGCCACAACCTAAGAAATCAATATAATTTATACTAGTTGTTGTTTCTAATATTGTGCTAACTGTTGTTTTTTGTATCAGTTGTTGTTTTCTAGTACTATATCAACCATTGTGATTTGGTATGATCAAGTCACTTAAACTGCTAACTTCAGTTGTAGGAGATCTCTATGATTGATATGTTTGACGACGCATTAGTTGTATATCTACGTTGTTTTGTTTAATGTGTTGAATGAATTGAAGTTGTATGAGTGGTTGTATTGCTCTAGTTGTTTGTTATGTGTTGGTACTTATCATTATCCATGCTGCTTGTTACATAACTAATTATGGTCATATATGTATATACGTGTATGTAAATGTTGTTAAGTTGACGGTACAAACGTGTATAAGTTGTTATATGATGGATGATGTGAGCGTAATATTGTGTGAAAACGATGTATTGTTTAATAACTATGATGAAATTATCTAAATTGTACGAGTGCTTTAGTATTTTAAGTTGTATGGAAAGACGTGATATGATGTTCTTTTTAAGTTGTTTTTGTTGCATGTTGTTGTATGACGTTTCTTTTGTGTCACAAGCTTATCCTATGTTTTTTCTTGTGGTTTAATATTACTATAATCATACTTGGTATGAAAGCATAATAGGATTAATAGACTGGGTTTTATTGTTTGATGGTGAGCCATAATGGAGGTGACTTTCTTTTAGATGTTATTATCTTGAGGTAGTTAGGTTTTGTATTGACGTTTGATTCACAACTAGGTTTATCTTATATATAATAATTACTTCTTTTATATAAAGTATGTATACATGTTTAGGAACATTTGTTTTATTTTCTTACATATATGATTGCTTACATGAGATTTATCTATTTGTTGCATGATATCTTACAAATGTTTTATGTTTGTGTTTTTGTTTAATTATTACTGAACTATAATAAATATAATGATCAAATGGGTCGTTACAATTATATGTTATAAAAATTGTAGTATCCATGAATCATAGAAACACAAAATGTCTTGATTTCGTTAATATATATAATTTATTTTTATAAATTTCAACCATATATAGCAAACATACATGTGCAATCAACAATCAAATAAAATACTAATTATATTTTTATTTATTTTTATCGTAATCCACGCCAAAAACCGACTAAATCATCTTCTCTCCCAATAAAATAAAATAAATAAATAAAATTCAACACGATTAGATCATAGTATCATACCAGATCACATGCATAGCTGATCTAATAATTCTCCCAAAAGTTAGTTCACTTTATCTGTGCGTTAGATAAAATAATACAAAGTACAAATTTGTTACTTGTAAAATAATTTCACATACATCGTAAACCTCAAAGTATGGGTATAATGAAATAAAATAAAAATATTATATTAATGTATAGTATTCATTTTCGTATAATAAACACGCGCATGAAACTTTTATTAGATTTATTATTATTATTATTAAAAAGTATCTATTATCAAACACACAGTGAATAATTTTTTTCAAGAGTTTACTAGGTGGACATTCTTGCAAAAATAAGAATTTGATCACTTAATTTAGGGATTGCGTCAACTCAAGATGATAAACTTTTGTTAGTTAAACATTATCAGATAATTTAAATGATTTTACTTTAAATGTATATAATATTTGAAATATTTTAAAAATATATACTTTTAATTCACTGTTCTATAGTTTGTTTTCCAAACTACCTTGGTGACGACAAACAAACTACCATTCCACGAGTCCCATCAACAAAATTAAATTTTATTTTTTTTTAGTTCGTCCTGGAGTATCCGCCGACAACAGTGACTAATCTCCTCGCTACGTTGGAGGCACCTCAAAGGGTGGGATAGTTGACTCCAAGATTTAACGCGGCTGCTTAAGCGTGGATCAACCCCTACCGCTGAACCACACGCTTGGGGTTAAATTAAATTTTATTTAATATATAATATATAATATATGAATATTTTTGGTTCCCAAATTCTTAGACTACGTTTTAGATACGATCCATATGAAAACGAAGTCAAAGGAATGAATGGTAACGTGAACAGGGCAAGTGGCTGCAAAACCCTTTCTTTTTCTTAAATTAATAATTAATAATTCATACAATAATGCCACCATGTTACATGGAGACACATGCCAACGTGCCACGCGCCCACACACTCACACTCACTCACACTACAACACACACTAATAAAATATTATATTCTTATATTATATAAATTCTTATAAATCAAAATAATAATACAAAATGACCCTTTACTTACAATATAATTATAAATTGAATAATAAAAATGACAGCATTAGGAAACTTAAAAATATTTTACTTAACACTCTCATTTCACAATCTCTAATTAGTTACCATAAATATATTAATATTAGAGTACATTCATAATCATTTATTAGAAAATTGAAAATTAATAATTATAATAAAATCAAAATAGATATTACAAAAGTTAAATTAATTTTAATATTAATACTTTATTATTTATAAAACATTACGATCTTACACTTTTAAAAAAAGTTATAATACTCCAACACAATTCTTTCTATATAAATTAAAATATTTACTTAGCATAAAATATTTTTAGAAATTATTTTTCATCGAAAATATTTTTAAGATTTTTTTAAATAAGAGGATTTTAAGAATTGTTATCACTCTCATATATTTAATAATTTGAAATCTGGCAAAAAGAGAAATGAATGAAAATGAATATAGAAATATTGTTAGAACGCGGTATGACTATGGGTTTATTTTTATTAATTAGTTTGAAAATGTAATAGACGCATCGTAATCGTAACCATAACCATAATAAACAAAACAATGAATAAAATGATGCAGGTGCAGCAGAAGAAGCACTAGCACTAGCACCAGACCCACACATCCAAAGCATATACCATTGCATTTCTCTCTCTTTTTCTTTTTCTTCTTCTTCTTCTTCGCTACGTTTCGCTCTGCTTCCACTCTACAGTATTTGTACGCGTAGCTCTACCACCGCCCAATGGCGGACGCCGACCTCACCTCGCCGCTCCTCTCCTCCGACCACATCGTCGTCACCGTCCACTCCTCCGCCTCCGCCGCGCCCTCCGCCAATCCATTCCGCGCGCTCGGCTGCGACGACGAGTTGTCCGTGCCGCCGCCCGTGACCGTGGACCCCTTCCGCAACGACACGGCGGCGATAGAGGGAATCTACGAGTACGTGAAGACGGTGGTGTGTCTGCCGTTGGCGGTGCTGCGGCTGGTGCTGTTCGGGCTGTGTCTGGCGGTGGGGTACGTGGCGACGAAGGTGGCGCTGGAAGGCTGGAAGGACAAGGAGAATCCGATGCCGAAGTGGAGGTGTAGGGTTATGTGGATCACGCGCTTGTGCGCAAGATGCATTCTCTTCTCCTTTGGGTATTTCTTCTTCCTTCTCTCTCTGTTGAATCTTGCTTAATTTCTTTTCCTTTTTAATGACTTAGGTCTGTAATTGGTTGTTTTTCTTTTTTGAATACTAAAATTCATCTGAGATCTTAGTTAATTTTTTCTGCTGCTTGAATGCCGTTCTGTTTGGAGAGGGCTGGTTTGGAAGTTGGATTTTTTTTTTTTTTTGGAAATATTCTGCTGGTAATTTGGGGGAAATGATTGTTTGGCTACAATAGCCGATTTTTGTGTTTTGGAAATAATTTTTTTTCTTCTAGAATTGGAGCGTGTAGGAGAAAAACAATGGTCGAGACTTGAGAGTACATGCAGTGAGTTTGTTGATGTAGTATTATAGTACCCGCAATTATTGCTCCTCTCGCATGGTAACTTGTTATTATGTTGTGATGGGAATCACGTAATAAAGACTGGATGGCGTATGGATCATAACTGTGGTTGGTGAGGAAAATGACAAAGATTTGGGCTGTGAGGATTGAGGAAGTGAGAAGTGATTTTTTTTTTTTTCCATGTTAATAGGAACGGGGCTTGTAATTTTTCTCGTTATTTCAATTTGTGGATAACTGATTTATTTAGTTAGTTATTCAGGATTTTGGTTTTATTCTTGGGTTAGGTGGTGGCAGATGAGAGGGAAAAACAGGAGAAGTGCAAGTCAGAGAATGTTGGTTAGAATTGTCTTTTATTCAAGTAGTTACAGAATTTGTGTGTGCATCTCCGCTTGGTTTATGATAATTGCTTTGTTTTGGGAGAAAAAGAAATGAAATATTTTTTTTTTTATTTATAATTTTATGAATAAGAATCAGGGGTTTCCTTGTAATGTTATGTTTTATGGAAGGGAGCATATGGGGATAGAGTCTGTCATGTGTGTGTGTGTGTGTCATGTGTGTATAATTATCTACTGGTTTCATTATAGAGAGAGAACACTGGAAGTGGAAACCAAAGGTAAATTAGGAAAAGATTGAAAGAAACAAAACAGTGCATGACTACAAACTTCTGGTAGATTCCCTGTTTATGTTGTCTCAATTGAAAGGAGCATATGATTGTTAGGTTGTTTTTACTTGGAGGTTGATTTCAGTTTCATTTTATATATTCATGTCTATGCCTTAGCTTATTTTGGTTCTGAATCTAAACCATAAATATCTTAGTAGTGTTGTCTCCTTCTATTCATTGCAGCTATCAGTGGATAAAACGGAAAGGAAGACCTGCACCAAGGGAAGTTGCTCCAATAATTGTATCCAATCATGTATCTTATATTGAACCTATCTTCTATTTCTATGAATTATTTGCCACCATTGTGGCATCTGAGTCTCATGACTCCATACCTTATGTTGGCACCATTATTAGAGCGATGCAGGTAATTACATTTCATGGTTATATTTTATGTATGCCCAGTTATTAATGTGAGATGGCTTTCCATTCAGCCATTTTTCATTTCTTTTCACATTTTATGGTTTCAGGTCATATATGTTAACAGGTTCGTACAATCATCAAGGAGGCAGGCCATCAGAGAAATAAAGGTAAAACATTTCTTTTAGCTTGCCTATTGTTATTTTATTCTACATCTTAATATTGTCTTTTTTCTTTGATTATTGATATGTTTGTCAATTAATGCATAGTTACCCCTCTTTTTTCAATTAACTCTTTAATGCCTCTAGTTTTGAACCAAATCTCTACAAAATTTCGTAAATTATATTTGGTGATTTAGGAAGTATGCTAATGAGAGTAGCACAAGACATGCTAATAGTAGTTTTCTGTTCATGTGCAGTGAAGTGATACCTTTTTTTTTTAAAAAAAAATTTCTGTTGGCCTCCAGTAGCGGTTACATTAGTATAGAATGTGCAACATAAGTTTTTGAGATTGTAAATAAGTTAGGAAAAGTCTAGTAGTTGGCCATATACTCTGGAAGTTACATTAGCTTCAGATTGTGGAATTGAATAGCAAGATGCAAGAATTACTCGGAACTAACAGGGCTGAACAACAATATGTGGGGCATGAATTTGCTTCATATAATTTGCATGTTATCAATTTTATTAGCTATTTGATACAGAAATCTGCTTTCAAGGATCTGAATAACAGAGAAGGGCCTCTTGTGATAGATTTCCTCGAGTACTATTATTTCCCGAGGGAACCACAACTAATGGCAGGAACCTTATCTCCTTCCAACTTGGTGCATTTATCCCTGGATACCCAATCCAGCCTGTAATAGTACGCTATCCACATGTGCACTTTGACCAATCCTGGTAATTTATGAAGATCTTAGCATTTCATTGCTGTTGTTTGTAGGCATAATTTATCACTCTAATTGTTTTAAATGCAAATTTGTTAGGGGTAATGTTTCTTTGGGAAAGCTTATGTTCAGGATGTTTACTCAATTTCATAACTTTTTTGAGGTATACCCTCTTCTTATGGATTGAGATTTTCTTTATGGTGGTTAATCTACCACCTCTGGAAACCTATTATTTTTGAAATAATTTAGTACTTTTATCTTAAATTGAACAGGTAGAATATCTTCCAGTCATTTCACCCCTGGATGATAAGGAAACTGCTGTACATTTTCGGGAAAGGGTGAGTTTTCTAGTCTTTTTTTTTTTAGCTCTCATATGTTGTTAGAGGATTTTAATATTTATCGTCAATTTGCTAAACACAGGAAACAATTGTAATAGTTTGATCCATGAAAAAATCATCTATATATATATATATATTTTGCTGGGAATTGAGTTGAAGAAGATTCCTTTCATGTAATCAGAGAATCTTTTATCTCTATGGGTCAGTTTGGTGTTCCCTTAAAACGGGTGAAAAATTCACGGATGAACTTGATGTGAAAATTGTATAAAAATTTATTCTTGATTTTTCACCCTTAATTTCAAGGACGGTACTAATCTGATTTTAGCCTAATGTTGTGCAATAATAAAATATGCTAAGTACCAACATTTTGGACATGAAAGTTTGCATTCACATCATAGAAACAGATTGCACACTATGATAGGAACTGGTACCAAAATTAAGAGAGATTGAAGATATTGCAAGAACTTTTTTTTTTTTCCTCATCCTGTCCAAATATGGAAACAGTCCCCAAAAAATATACAGCATGATTCAAAGAATGCTGAGTAATTTGAGAGTCTCAGCCCTCTTTTTCATATCTCTGTTGTACAATCTTGATGCCTCAACACTTTTCCTGATTCTATTTATTCTACATGCAACTAATTAACCTCTGCCTCACATAACTAACGAACTTCTTGTTAGTCAGTTATTACAATTTACAACCCATTAAGGGTTGTGATGCTCTATGGGCTGCTCTGTGCTGTGCCTCGCATAAACCCTTCTAATAGGATGTCTATTCCTTTCAGTATACATCTCTAAGATCGATCTTACAAAGTGATGTCAAGATCAGGGATGTTGCCCGTAGGGTTCAAGCTAGGTGTATGAAATGGAGGATAGCTTTAGGAGTGACTAGTTTTGCAAGTGCCTATTAAAGTCAAAGGAAAATTCTTCTGGACAACTATTTAGTCTGGCATTGCTCTATCTTAGTGAATGTTTGTCAATGGTGTTGCTAACAACAGATAAAACTAAGATAAGCTGAGATGACACTAGTGAGATGGATGAATGGATGTACAAGAAAAGAAAAGATTAGGAATCAATTTATTTAACAGAAAGTTGAAGTAGCTTTTGAAGGGAATTTTCAAAACTTGTCTATTATGTGAACATTGCATGTCTTCTGTAGTTCTGCCCTTTCTTTTATCTCTTTTATCAGTTTGCCTTTTGTTTTGAAGAAATATACTGGACGGTTTGTTGAATTTAATCCTTCCTTGTGTCAGTCGTTAGAAACTATTCAATTAATATGTGGATAAATGCAGACTAGTCGTGCTATTGCAACTGCAATGAATGCTGTGCAGACAGGACATTCTTATGGGGACATAATGCTTCATATGAAAGCACAAGAGGCAAAACAGGTGTGTTTTTATTTATTTATTTATTATTATCGTTATTATTTTTAGTATTATAATAATAATAATTATTGTTTGCAGTTATATTATATCTTCATCCTAATTACTTGATTGCTTTTTTACATTTCAAAATGTTTGCTTTCAATTATATAAAATGGTAAAATTCAAACTCTCGAATCAAATATCAGGTTGGCTTGTGTGTGTGTGTGTATATATATATATTGTTTCCATTATAAATAACATTAAATGTGATGTTGAATATCCAGAGTTTTTCATATAGTCATATTTAAACAAATTATTTATTTTGATATTTCAGTAGCCAACTATTAATGCAACATTTGGTTATCTTGGGTTTCTGTATTATATTTCCTTATCTGTTATGTCACTACACTGAAAAATTGAAGTCATTCTTAGCATTCCGCTTTTATTGTTGCTGATATTTTAACTTATTGACTTTTTCAGGAGAACCCCTCAAGTTTTATGGTTGAAATGACCAAGGTGGAATCAGTGAGTACCTAAAACAAATGAACTTGAATTAATGTTCTATTTTGTAAAATATACCAGTCTCTTTTTTTTTTTTTTTTTTTTTTCCTGCCATCGTCAAGCCCCTGGTAAATTATCTATTTCTTCAGCTTGTTTTTAAGTAGGATTTTTAGGTTAAACCTTTCAATTTGTTTCTACTCTAGTATATGCAAATGCCACATTAACTCTGTGTATGTTATAAGTGGCCCAGAGTGGCTGCATAATGTTTGAACCTACTAATAGAAGGGAAATATGTAGCTAAAGGGAGCCAATATTTTGTATTGTGGTATATTAATGATGGTGGTAGTATGACACATCTTGTCTCTTTGACTGATCTGCCTATGTGTATTATAATCTGCCAAAGGATAAAAGAGATTTTTTGCTTCTTTTCAGTTATTTCATATCAGCAGCACGGAAGCTGTGGACTTTTTGGCTAAATTCTTGGCCATGCATCCTGATCCAAGGTACTATTATTACATTCTTGTACATCGTAACTAGAAAAATCTGTCTTGCTCAGGTACAGTGGGAAACAACATTAGTTAATTCATGTTTATATTTATATTGATGACAATCAATGTTGAGGTTTTACTTTAGTTGCTGTTAGACTGGATGAAACTTTTGTTTGTGGGAAATGATCGTTGGAATATTTATGGTTGCTAACTTCACATAATTTCTTGCAAGATCTCTCTTAAAAGTAATTCCTCACTGGAAGACGGCTGTAAGGCTTGAAATAAATGTTAACCCAATTACTTTCATTAAGTTTTCCAGCTGCACCAGTTTTTACATTTATTTATTTTCTATAGATATTCTTGTCTCCTTGGACTTGGAGCATGGACAACATGACTGAGGATATCAGCTTTAAAATTTGAAGCTACCATTTAGTTAACATGTCTCCTATATATGGTACATCAGTCTGACTGATGAGATTACCGCATGCATCTCAAATTCCTCTTTTTTACCTCAAATGCCTTATGGGTATGTGATGCTCTTTCGAGCTTGGGAGTCTTAGATGTTTGTGCATGTAATGTCCTTACTCTTAAATGTTTAAGTTTACCAATTTCTGTCAACCAAGGGCATCATACTTGCCTAAGAGTGTAAGATGATTAACAAATGTCCTACTAACTGGAGGAATCCTTGACCATAATGTACTCAGATTTATAGAAACAGCCTATTGCGAGCTAATCAATCCCCCTTCTGTTCAAGAGGATTGCTGGCAATTCTTTCATTGAAAAATCAATAAATCCTCGCATATTGGGGCCAAAGCATTGTAGTATGATAATGGTTTTGAATCCATGTTTTGTGGAAGTCTTTTTGTTTTTTGCTTTCTTTTATTGACATGTGGTTGCATTTTGGTGGACTTCACCACTTGTATGAAAGTTTGCTTGTTATCTCCACTGATAACTGCTACAATTTGTGGTTGTACTTATTATCTTGTGGGAATTGATGGATTTTGTATCTTGCTTACAGTGGTCGTGTTCAATATCATGACTTCTTGAGGGTTTTAAGACTTAAGGCTTGCCCGCAATCTGCAAAGGTTAGTTACTGAATAATTGGAGATTTCTTAAATAATGTGGGGATAAAAATACCTCAAGAGTTGATGTTCCAATCCTTGTATTTTTGTTAAATTCTCTAATTCCATGTGCATGACATAGTTTATGATAATATATTATCTGAGTGCTACAATATTATTTATTCACATGTAATCTTGAAACAATTTTTTTTGAATTCGGTTTTTCTTCCCTTTTCTGCTCCATTTTTTCAGATTAGCAAAATTTATTCTAACTTCATCTTTGCTACATCTGTCTTTCTGTTACCAAAGCCTGAACTCCCATGTGACTTGAGTTTTTTTTCCTGCCTTTTTAGTTTTTTGATTGTTTTGTTTATATTTTGTTCCAGATATTTGCGTTCATTGATGTGGAGAAAAGTGGGACAATTACATTCAGACAGGTGACTATTGACAATTATGTACCCCGTTTTTCTGCTATCTAGAAGATTAGAAGTAGCAAGTGTTACTATGATATCTGTGCTGTTTTTTTTTTGTGCAAAAACTAATAACTGCAACAAAAGGTTCAAAATGTGCTTGTTTATTACTGCACTTATGTCTTGTGCACTTGTTTGTAATTGTATGTTGCTTCCAGTTCTTGTATGGATCTGCCCATGTCATGACTCAACCAGGGTTCCATCAAGCCTGTGAAGAAGCCTTTGCTGGGTGTGGTGGTGCAGTAAAGGCCTTTATTGTTGAACAAGAGGTATTATAATCTTTCGTTCTCTTATTTGTCTTTACTTGTTGGATTATCCCTAACGTGTTCTTTTCAATTCCCTTTAAAATCAGTTTCGAGATTTCATTCAACCTTCTAGCCCCAGCTGGAATGAGGATGAGGTAATTTATATTTTGCAAAAACTTCTCTCCATTTTTCTGTCTTTAAAATTCTTAACACTCTTGTTGTAGTCTGACGGACTTAATCTGGTTTCTTGTAGGCCCATAATCTTTTCATGTTGTTTGATGACAATAACGATGGAAGAATTGACAAGGATGACTTTCTTTCATGCCTTAGAAGAAATCCTCTTCTCATAGCATTTTTTATACCCCAACCACAGCAAAAGGGATTGGATGTTAATGAAGTGATAGAGATAGTATGATGGGTGGATTTTACATTTGATAAAATACTCTTCCTTTTTAGGATGTTGTCTTTTGTGGACTACAAAGAAAAAAATTGGTAGGGATTCCTGGGGATTTCATACAGTATAGGATGCAGAGGCCTCTTTTTTTTTTTTGTTTTTGTTTTTTCTTATTCTTTTACCTTGCTCTGATTAATTACTCATTATTTGGTCAAGATCTGTGATAGGTCAGTTTTTCACAGCTAGATGTCAGTCACCTGGGTGTTGTGATCACACACTGATCCAACATTTGAGTTTTGTTTCAGGTACCATACTGACATTTAGGGTCTACGTGGTTCATGTAAAGATTCAACCGACATGTCATTTTGTAACAAACATTATAACTGTATTTTCAAAGATGTGATCATGAACAAAGTAATGTAACTGATCTTGGATGTTTGAGTCATGAAGGAATGATTTGCTGTTTATACTGTATCGTGGTTTCATATAGTAATTCTTTTGTTGGGAAATCTTAAAAAGTCTCGGATTGTGCTTGTTTTTTCTGGTAAACTCAAATCCATGCTACTAAACAAGGGGTTAAATTTTGTAAAGTTACACATTTAATAATAACATTTAATAATAACATTTTAAATTTTGGGTAATTTAGACGAATTTAAATATGTAATGTACATGGTAAAAATTGTGTTTTAAACAGTATAATGACATGTTTCTATTCTGTTAGATAAAATATTGTTCGAATGGAGGGTTATTATATGTGAACATAATGTGACTAAATTAGTTTTATTAAGCATGAAATTTTGTAGGCTACGTTTATATCATAAGAACATTTTAATTGTTGTAAAAAATTATGAAATGTGTTATTTTAACAAATTTAACACTTGCTGTCATTTTATCCCTTCTTTATGTGTGTTCGGTGCTCCTACATTTACACCCAATATTTATGCTAGAATAGAAAATTTGATAATTATACTCGTTAAATAGACATGATTTAGTTAAGGTTACACATTATACACTTAAGAGGTTTTATAGTGAATGATTGAGTTTTTTTAAGTATATTTTTAGTGCTATGATTTCTAACTATGTAAATGGAGAAAATTTTATTAAAAGTAAAATCTTTCTTTGATATTTTTTTCTAGATAAAAACCTTACTTTGATGAGACTTTGTTTGAAGAGGTAAAACTCTCTTTGATTATTAATAGGAGAATATCGTATATATATATATATATATATATATATATATATATATATATATATATATATATATATATATATATATATATATATATCACAAAGAGTCCCTTGAAGATTTTTGAGTTCACATAAGATTTTTAAGAATTTGTGATAAGTGTGCTCTTGAGGATTAAAAGGTCAGTTAGATGACATGTCTTTTTTTGGTTTATTATTAAAGAATATTTTTCGTTAAACATGAGAACAATCTCTTTTAAAAGTTAGATAAGTATCCGGTTAACATAATATATTAGTTATGTATTAAGACATAGACTGAAGTGGATCACTTATCCAAATAATTTACTGTATATCATATTTTCTAGACTCATTTTCTGTCTGGTAGATTAATCTATAAAATTTATCTTGCTACAATACACCCACTGAATGGTATCATTACCATTCAGTTTTTTCTCTTTGTTCACCACCACCATGCACTAATGTCCCCCTCCGTTCAACATGGGGATGATTTTTTGGCAGCTGCGTCACTTTTACCCCCCCTTTTCACTTTTTGATTTTTAGCTTATCACTTCTTCTCCCTCCGACGGTGGTGCATGCACAATGGTTGGCATGGTGAATCTTAGAAAGAACAAAAAAAAAATTGAGTGATAGATGCATTATAAAAGTGTCAACATACATTAATCTAGGAGGCAATAATTTTAGTGTACAATATAGCCCTTATGAAGGTGGTGTGCCGTAGAATCCGTCATGTATTAATATGAACAAAATCAAAATATTGGTTATGCATTCCAAATTTCAATTGTAACTTGACAAGTTTTTGTCAGAAACAGTATCTGGGCAAATGTTGATGGATGATGAGGCAAACATTTTATTAAGAAAAGGAAGGAAGACAAAGCACCTTATGGAATTAAATTCAAATGATGCACCTTCTTGTAACACGGCTCTTTATTTATTTATTTTTATCGATTTGGGCAGCCTTTTAAACAATTTACAAAAAATAATGAAGAAAAATAAACTAATTACTGGTTTTGAATAAGACTTTTATATGTACACCTATTATACTCTTTTTTTTTTTTTATAGATATAAGTCCTTTTTTCATAAACTATTTCAAATTTTTTTTGTTTTGAAAATTATATGATATTTCGTTATATAGATTCAAATTAACGTATAAAATAATTTAATGATTATCTGTTAATTGAAATTAATAAAATAAAATATTAAATAATTTTTAAAATTTATAAACTTGATATATACATTAAGAACTCTTAATTTAATAATTAGATTGTTGAAATTTATCATACACCATGAGCTATTGAGTAGAGTTACTTTTAGAATCATTTGATCTCTTATAAATATATATATATATATATATATATATATATATATTATGAAAATAGATAGTTGTTAAAATTATTTTATAATAATATTAAAAAATACTCAATACGATATTTAAGTTTTTCCTTAAAAATAATTTTTTTATATTCTAAACATAAAGTAGTTATTATTAATGGAAAATATTGCATATTCTTAAAACTTAGAAAAGTATTATGATATATACAGATTTCCATTAGTCTTGTTTTAAACATTGATTCAGACCCTCTCCCTTTTTTTTTTTTTTAATGAAACACATATTGATAAAATATGATCGTTTTTCCTGTGATAAAAATATTTCAGACTAATAATTAATTTTGTATGTTTTGATTAGTTGTTTTATATAGAAGCATCTTAGAGAGGAGTATATGAATTAATTAATTAGTATGAGATTGTTTTAATTTTATATCAAATTCAAGTCTAGGATATTCATCTGTGATAAATATTTGAATGAAAAGTCATGGATCCTAACTTTTACCAGAGTCAAATAAGACAGACCTGTTGGGATTCATCCCAAGTCCCACATCGGTAAAATGAAGGAACATTGGCTAGTTTATAAGTGTCCACCATTCCACATAGTATGAGGCCTTTTGGGAAGGAGCCCAAAAACAAAACCGTGCGGGCTTGGGCCCAAAGCGGACAATATCATACTATGGTGGAGGAACGGGTGGACTAGCGGGCCCTACAAGTGGTATCAGAGCCAACGGTTCGTCTGGGTTTGATGCGGGAAGACCCTCAGTGTTGTGCCTCGCGATGGAGATTCGAACTTGGTGCCTTGTGTCGAAAGTCTTCCTGATATTGTGGTGTTCAGGCGGCGTGTCCCGTAGAGTTAACGGCGGTACAAGATGGTGACATGGTGACGGATTATCGCTTGAGGGGAGGAGATCACGAGACATGTGGTCCTTGGTCTGAGGGGAGGTTTGTTGGGATTCATCCCAAGTCCCACATCGGTAAAATGAAGGAACATTGGCTAGTTTATAAGTGTCCACCATTCCACATAGTATGAGGCCTTTTGGGAAGGAGCCCAAAAACAAAACCGTGCGGGCTTGGGCCCAAAGCGGACAATATCATACTATGGTGGAGGAACGGGTGGACTAGCGGGCCCTACAAGACCTATGCTCTATAAAAGAAAATATAGAAGTACCTTATATTTTATAAAACAAAAAATGTACCTGATGCTGGTCAAAAAGACTGAAAGTTGGGGTCCAATCCAAATGTACCTGTGCCATTTGTTTGTGTCTGAGAGTGCATAGTTTATGCTAGATTCTTGCCCTAAATTGTAATCTAACTAGCGTACTTAAGTGTACCTTGTAATCTTTCTTTATGTCTTTTGGGCTATTCCCTCTCCCTATTGACATGTTTCGATTTAAGCCATATTTTCTATCCCTTTATCTATTTGCCATTGGGAATTAAGACTTTGCTTCGGCCTTTGAACTTTATCCCACTTTTATTTATATTTTTCAATGTAATTTTTTATATTGGCTATCAATTTATAAACCATAAAATATATATATATATATATATATATATATATATAAATAACTTTTATATATGAAGAGGGTTCAAACGACACTGAGATAACTTTTATTAAGTGTTACATCGCTCAATAACATTAAATTAAATATGAATTTTGTAAATCCAACTGTTAGATTGAAAGTTCTTTACTCTTAGATCATATATACAAAATTTTATATTAATCCAAGATGATTTGATACTTCATTCTTATAAAAAAAAAATTAACGTAATATATTTATTTCAAAATATACTAAAATATGAACATTTTGATTACTCTCAAGTTGTTGTTCAATTTTAACAAAATTTGATATACACATATAAAGTAATATGAATTTTCAATCTAACGGTTAGATTTACAAAATTCACATTTAATTTAAAGTTATTGAGCGATGTAACACTTAGTAAAAGTTACAGAGGTATCGTTTGAACCCTCTTCTATATATATATATATATATATATATATATATATATATTATTTTTAATGCGTTTGTTTCAAAATTTCAAAATAATCAGAAATTGAAAAGAATCTAATAGTCAAAAGCTATCTCAAACAACTTCTCACGAAATCAATTATTTCATTTTTCTAAAAAAGTGTTTTTTTTATTATATAATTTGCGAACAAATATAAATTAGCTTCCTTTTTTTTCTTTCATATATCTAAAACATAAATATTTAATAATGTATTTAAATTCTAACAATTAATACTTTTCGTATGAGTTTGAGTTATAAAAATGGTTATTTATAGGGTACAAAATCGAATACTAGTAAATGAGTAAGATCGTTAAAGAAAAAAATAAATTGTCGGATCAATATCAATAGAAGAAAAGTTTTTCTAATTGCATCAACTCTTAAAAAGAAAATCTTAATGAAATACTTAAACAGTTAGTCATAAAACTCAATATTGTCATCATTTGGTTTGAGTCAAATATGGTCAAACAACAAAATTAGAACCAATTTATTTGATTTGATTTGAATGGTGATCAATAAATGTATACCGTATGGTGCCGAACAGGACGAGCAATCCGAACGCTTTGCGTACCCGAACCCGCTGAGTACCCGACACCGCCGACCCCACACGAACGTACAGAACTTGTCGGTACGGTCGGCCAAGGTCAACGTCATTACCAGGCTTAATTACAAGTAAATTAATTAGCATAAACTTCGGATCAGTCCCCTAATTTCCCGGGGCCCAACCCATAATCACGGCCCAACACGAACACCTATAAATAGAACTCCTGAGAGGTACGCAACTACTTTTGACCTACCGCATTTATTACGCCGAGTACTTACTTGAGCGTTGGAGTGTCTTTGCAGGCACCCCCCCCCCCTCTCGCTTCGGACCGCCCGGATTGAACGAGAAGACCGAGACCCAAGACCCGACCTACTACAACAAGGATAATTGGAGTGTGTATCCTAACACAGGAACATTTGGCGCCCACCGTGGGGCCGAAGAGACGTTTTCAGCCCCTTTCTTAACTCTACGACTGAGACCGAGATATGGTAGTGACCCGCAAAGGACAATCAACAACGACCCAACCGACTCACAACGTTAATACTGAAGCCAATCCCGCCATGACTAACCAAGAGCGTTACCCGTACGGAATGCCCCAAACTCAACCGGAACCCGTGATACAGCAGGTCCAACCAAATTTACAAGACGACCTCCGCGCGTTGCGGGAAGAAATGGCCACCATACGCAGGCAAAGAGAAGCCGACGCCCGGGAGCTAGCCGAGTTACGGCGGCAGAATGCCGAACTCCGGAACCTGAACCAAACTTGTGTGCCGTCCACCCCCACAGCCGTGGAAGAATCTGCCTATCACGCCCCGACTGAGCCGGTAACTCGAATGCCGAGCACCTCATTAATAGCCAACAGGGCCGAAACCACCGTCCATTCCCTAAGACATCCCTTTTCACGGAGAATAATGGAAACAACCCTCATGGATCATTGGAAAAACCTCCCAATTGAGAAATATGACGGAACTTCCGACCCCAACGAACACCTAAATGTTTTCCTGACGCAGGCAACTCTCTCCACCCAAGACGACTCGGCCCTGTGCCGAATATTTCCCACCTCACTGAAAGGAAGAGCTCTAAACTGGTTCACCAGGTTGCCGAACTCTTCCATCGACTCGTTTGGCGAGTTGTCATCCCAGTTCACTTTGCAATTTGCGACGAGCAAGCCGTACAGGACGACCTCGTTGGCTTTAGCGGGAGTGCGTCAGGAGAAGAAAGAGAGTCTGAGATGTTTCATGGACCGGTTCAACAGGATTGCCATGGAGATCGGTGATCTCAACCCAGCCGTGGCACTGGATCGGTTGAGCACTGCCCTCAGGCCGGGACCATTCGTCAATAGCTTATGCAAAAAGCCACCTGTGGACATGAATGACCTCCGACGCCGAGCTGAAAAATACATGCAAATGGAAGAGTTGGCCGAAACAAGAAATCAAGCTAGAGCCGAGGAGAATTACAACCGGAAGGAATCTAGCCGGGAACCAACAAAAGAGATCAATGCCGACCCCCCAAATTCCCGCCCCCCGAGAGGACCTCGTTACACAACGTACACTCCCCTCAACGCTAGCAAGGCTAAGGTATTGGAGCAAGCCCTCTCGTCGGAAATCTTGATAATTCCGAAAAGAGCGAACACGCCCCCAAGGGCGGACAAGGCGAAAGCATGCCGATTCCACCGAAACCGGGGGCACTCGACGGAAGAATGCTCGGCGCTAAAGGACAAGCTTGAGGACCTTATCAAGCAAGGTCACCTGAAGAACTTTGTCTCACCGCAAGACCACCGACCAAGAGGGAGAGACGAAGAATACAGTCGGCGAACGTCACCACCAAGGGATCGACGTCACAGGTCCCGTTCGGCCGAAAGGAAGGACCATTCACGAAATTCAAGAGAAGACAACACTCGGCCGAGAAAGATAATAAACACGATCGTCGGGGGTTTCGTCGGAGGAGGCTCCACCTCTTCGGCTAGAAAGCGGCACCTCCGAGCAGTCCGAGATGTAAATACCGTGAACCAACAGAAAGCACCGAGGATGCCGACCATCACATTCTCGGACCGAGACTTTCGTGGTGTCGACCCCATCCAAGACGACCCTATGGTGATTTCAGTCGAGATGCACAACTGCATCGTGAAGAAAACCCTGGTCGACCAAGGGAGCTCCGCCGACATCTTGTACTGGAATACTTTTGTGCAGCTAGGGATTCCCGAGGAGAGCTTAGAGCCATATCACGAACCCCTGGTCGGTTTTTCTGGCGAAAGAGTGATGACGAGAGGGTGCATCGACCTGTATACCCGTTTCGGGTTCGACCAAAAGACTTCCCGAGAGATCAAGATCCGATACATCGTGGTACACGCCAACACGTCGTACAATGTTCTACTGGGCCGACCCTCGATCAACACGTTGGGGGCCATTGTTTCGACCCCCCATCTGTGCATGAAATTTCCATCGAGGGATAAGCAGGAGGTGATCACCGTGCATGCCGACCAAAAAACTGCAAGGGAGTGTTACCTCTCTAGCCTGAAGGTGCAGCCTCTGGCCGAGCCACCCGCGACAGCAAGAAGGGTAAACGTGGTTAGACAGGAGACAGCCGAGAGCATCGACCTCGATCCTCGTTTTGGGGAAGTGGAACGAATTGAGGCCGCCGAAGACCTCGTCCCTTTCCAGCTCGGCCGATCACCTGAACAAATCACCCAAATAGGATCCCAGTTGAGCGAAACTGATGCAAACCGAGTCAGGCAAACTGTCCGAGACAACAAAGACTTGTTTGCTTGGACGGCGTCAGACATGCCTGGGATAGACCCTGGTTTCTTGTGTCACCGATTAGCAGTGTGCCGAGACGCCCGACCGATAGCCCAAAAGAAAAGGAAAATGGGAGACGAGAAACGAAGGGCTGCAAATGTTGAGGTGCAAAAACTATTGCAAGCAAAGTTCATCCGAGAAGTTACCTACACCACGTGGCTGGCAAATGTAGTTCTGGTCAAGAAGTCAAATGGCAAATGGAGAATGTGTACCGACTACACCGACCTCAATAAAGCCTGCCCGAAGGATGCATACCCGCTCCCTTGTATTGATCGGCTTGTAGACGGTGCGTCAGGGCACGCAATCTTCAGCTTCTTAGATGCATATTCAGGCTATAACCAAATAAAAATGCACCCGGCCGACGAGGAAAAAACGGCGTTCATCACCGAAAGCGCCAATTTTTGTTACAAGGTAATGCCGTTCGGGTTGAAGAACGCTGGGGCAACCTATCAGAGGTTGATGGACAAGGTATTCCGAGATCAAATCGGCCGCAACATCGAGATTTATGTGGACGATATGGTGGTGAAATCTAACTCCATGGAAGATCACGCGGCCGACCTCGCCGAAGCATTCGGAGCATTGCGTAAACATAACATGCGACTCAACCCCGAGAAGTGCACTTTCGGGGTTAAGGGAGGTAAATTTCTCGGCTTTATGCTATCATCGAGAGGCATAGAAGCTAACCGAGACAAATGCCAAGCTGTAATAGATATGCGGAGCCCGAGCAGCCTGAAGGAATTGCAGCGCCTCTCTGGAAGACTGGTTGCCCTGTCCCGATTCCTCCCCCGGCTAGGCGACAAAATCATTCCGATGACGAAGCTCTTAAAAAAGGCGTCGACTTTCGCCTGGAACGAATCATGTGAAGAGGCCTTCGCGGCATTGAAAACAGCTTTGGCGACCCCTCCGACCCTGACGAGACCGGACCGTTTGGATCCGCTGTTGGTATACTTAGCCGTATCAGACGAAGCAATCAGCTCGGTTCTGGTACAAGAAAAGGGAGGCTCTCAGGTTCCCGTCTATTTCGTTAGCCGACTTCTTCAGGATTCCGAGACCCGATACCAACTTATTGAAAAAGTTGCTCTCGGATTGGTACATACCTCCCGACGTTTGAGACACTACTTTCAGAGCCACCGAATGGTCGTGCACACCGATTGCCCGGTTTCCAAAGTCCTAGGAAAACCCGAACTCGCTGGGAGGATGATGGCATGGGCTGTCGAACTCTCGCAATTTGACATTGCATACAAGCCGAGAGGGCCGATCAAAGCGCAATGCCTGGCCGACTTCGTGAACGAGTTTCACCCCCACGGCCACTTCGAAGAACAATGGTGGACCCTCCACGTGGACGGCTCCTCAAACAGCCAGGGGAGCGGAGCAGGTGTAATCTTAGAGGGGCCGAAGGGCATTACTTTGGAGCAATCCCTGCGTTTTCGATTCAAAGCCTCCAACAATCAGGCCGAGTACGAAGCCCTGATAGCCGGGCTCAGATTAGCCGAAGACATGGGCGCGACGAGAATCAAATGTCTGACCGATTCTAAGGTTGTGGCCGAACAAGTAGGTGGTAATTTCCAGGTCAAGGACCACGTGATGATGAAATACTACCACACTTATCAAGGGCTGAAGTCAAACTTCCAGGAGGTGTCGGTCGAGCACATCCCACGAGAGAACAACACTCGAGCCGACCGGTTGGCTAGGCTAGCCACAACCAAAAAACCAGGTCACTTGAGAACCATCATCCAACAGAAGATCGACCACCCCAGTGTTGACACGGAGTTGATAGCAAATGTCGATGCCGACCACACCGCACCGAAAGATCCCCCAGACTGGCGAGCCGAAATCAAAGCTTTCATCATTGACGGGGTCACACCAGACGATCCAGCCGAGGCCAAACGTTTGCGAACCCAAGCCAGTAGATATATTATCATTGCCGGGCAACTGTACAAACGTGGTTTCTCTACCCCGCTGCTAAAATGTCTCGACCTCCATGAAGCCGATTATGTGACGAGAGAGGTGCACGAGGGAATCTGCGGCCTGCACTCAGGAGCAAGGACAACTGTCTCCAAGCTCTTACGGGCCGGATACTACTGGCCGACCATGAGCACCAACTGTGCAGCGTTTGTGAAGAAGTGTCTACCGTGTCAGAAGCATGGGAACCTAATCCACCAGCCGGCCGAGCAACTACATTGCATTCCCCCCGCATGGCCATTCGCTACCTGGGGAGCCGACATACTAGGACCATTTCCGATCGCCAAGGGACAATGCAAGTTCCTCATCGTAGCCGTGGATTTGTTTACCAAGTGGATTGAGGTCGAACCCCTGGCATGCATCTCCGCCCTCCAGGTTCAAAAATTCCTATGGAAAAACGTCATCACCCGCTTCGGCGTCCCTCACACGCTAGTGACCGACAACGGCCTTCAATTCACCGATCGAAAACTCAACGAGTTCCTGGCTGGCCTAGGAGTACAACACAAGTTTACCTCGGTGGAACACCCACAAACAAATGGGCAGGCCGAGTCGGCCAACAAGGTCATCCTGGCAGAATTAAAGAAACGGCTAGGGGAGGCAAAGGGAGCATGGGCCGAGCAACTACCCGAGGTGCTCTGGGCATACCGATGTACCCCCCAATCGACTACGCAGGAGACCCCTTTTCGCATGGCTTATGGTTCCGATGCGATGATCCCAGTGGAAATCGGGGAACCGTCATTCCGCCGAACCCACTTTGATGAGGCAAACAACGAAGTCGAACTCCGAACAAACCTAGACGCGATAGAGAAGGTTCGAGACTGAGCACTGGTTGTGGCCGAGGCCACCAAACAACGATACAAGAGAAGGTTCGACAGCAAGGTGAAGCCTCGAGCATTCCGAGAAGGAGATCTCGTTTGGAGAGCCACGGGCGAAGCGAGGAAAGATCCGAAGCAAGGGAAGCTCGCCCCAAACTGGGATGGGCCCTTCCGAGTCCGACACAACCTGAATAACGGAGCATTCAAGCTGGAGCACCTGTCCGGAAAGCTTATCCCTAGAACTTGGAACTCAACTCACCTAAAGATGTATTACAGCTGATGTACTAGTGCACTCTTTTCCTTGACCGACTCTTTTGTCCCTAAGGAGGGTTTTGAGTCGGCAAGGTTTTTAACGAGGCACTTAATTAATAAAAAACTTATTTCATTATCTTTCCTCATCCAATATTATGCATATGTAGACCACAATGATGCGGAATTCGATCTCGATCGACACGTACAAACGCCGAGCAATCCTCGGCCGACCACTTCGACGTTCTACCGAGTCCGACAGGTTTCCCTGCCGAGTACCCTCCTCGGCTAAGGATGCACCTAGGCCGAACGTTACACGTACCAACGCCGAGCAATCCTCGGCCGACCACTTCGACGTTCCACCGAGCCCGACAGGTTTCCCTGCCGAGTACCCTCCTCGGCTAAGGATGCACCTGGGCCAAACGTTACTCACGCACCAACGCCGAGCATCCCTCGGCCGACCACTTCGACGTTCCACCGAGCCCGACAGGTTTCCCTGCCGAGTACCCTCCTCGGCTAAGGATGCACCTGGGCCAAACGTTACTCACGCACCAACGCCGAGCATCCCTCGGCCGACCACTTCGACGTTCCACCGAGCCCGACAGGTTTCCCTGCCGAGTACCCTCCTCGGCTAAGGATGCACCTGGGCCAAACGTTACTCACGCACCAACGCCGAGCATCACTCGGCCGACCACTTCGACGTTCTACCGAGCCCGACAGGTTTTCCTGCCGAGTACCCCCTCGGTTAAGAACGCATCTAGGCCGAGTAGCATACCACCAGTATCCAAACCCAACATAACGCCCCGACTCCCAATGGGTCGGGCCCATCACGATTTAGCCGAGCTACCTCCTACTCGCGTAAGTAGAACAAGAACCCGCTACGCACCATACATGGCGGTGGCATCACTTATGGCCGACCTAACCGACCTCTCACAAAGAAAACCCTCGGTTAACCCGAGGCCGATTCATTTTAACAGCATCCAAACGAAGTCCCATTATTAATTATGGCCGATTAAGCCGACCTCTCGAAAAGTTTTCATTTCCACCGAGTTGAAAAAGGGAAAACCCTCGGTTAAGCCGAGGCCGATTCATTTTAACTTAGCATTCAAATGCACTCTCATTATTAATAATGGCAGATTGAGCCGGTCGCTCGCACAAGTTTTGTTTCTATCGCGTTGTGAAAAAACCCTCGGTTGAGGCGCGTTCGGTTCATCAACTTGAAATAAATTTCTATTAATCAGTGCCGATCAAAATGGCTACTTACAAAAAATTAAATCAGCCTACACCCCCGACACCTAAGGCCGAGCTAACAAAAGGCGCTACCGGCCAAATTACAAGTAATCCCTAAACCTAGCAGGCTATACAAGCCGATCCTATTCAACCGCCGGCTCCACCGGGGTCCCGTCTCCAACGACATCAATTATTTGGTCATCTTCCCCAGTTGATTGCACCGGGGCCCAACTAGACATATTCTGGCGCGGGGCCTCGGCATCTGGCTCGGCTCCTTGGGGGAACTCGGCGTAGCTCATAAACTTGCCACCCAAGAAGTCCCGGCTAACATCAAACTGAAAGTCAGCCGGGACGTCGCAAAAGTGATAAGCCTGCCGAACAGCATGATGGAAGCCGGCGTCACGTTGAGAGAGAATTTGCTCGGTGGCCTCGGCCTCGAACTGCGCAGCCGACTCCTTAAGCCGGGCGATCTCATTTGTAGCAGCGGCGGCGTCGACCTTCATCTTTTGCACGGTCAGCTTCAAGTCATCGGCCTCCCTGCGATACGCATCGGCGACTTTCTTCAATTCCTCAGCCGATTCAGTGGCCTTGGCATTAGCACTCAAGGCATATTTCACCGTCGCCTCAACATCTTTCAAACGGCTTTGGAGCCTCTCGGGCGAGACAGCCGACCTCATCATCACATGCTTGGCCACAAGGGAAGTCCGAGCATCAAGCTCACAGAATAGCTTGTACTCGGCCTCCGTTGACATCCCCTCCAAGTATTGAAGTCCTCCCCCGGTAGTAACTTCGAGACTGACCAAGTTCTCGACCTGCACGTCCGAAGCTAGGAAGTTGGACCCCGCAACAACAGCAGGAATGGCGAAGGCCCCACACCCTGTTTGATCCAGTGATAGCTGCTTCGGCCGCTTGGAGGAAGTGCTCGGTCGTTCCGACTCAAGGTTTTGTTCGGCCGCCCGAACCCTAGACGACCCCCCTTTCTTTTTGGGATCGGACGCTGGAATCAGGACGTGAGGAGGCTTGTCTCGTTGT
Organism: Cajanus cajan; assembly: GCF_000230855.2. Classification (NCBI taxonomy): domain Eukaryota; kingdom Viridiplantae; phylum Streptophyta; class Magnoliopsida; order Fabales; family Fabaceae; genus Cajanus; species Cajanus cajan. Next base: position 5,108,957 of record NC_138519.1, read on the forward strand.
GCCTTGAGGGCCGACCTTGCCGGCGGCACCTTCCCGCTCTCCTTTGCTTCCTTCGCCCTCTTGGCGAGCATCGCGACCACGTCAAGTTTGCCTCCGGCCATCAATCCTACAACAAAGCAAATTTTAACATCAATTAAAAACGGTGCTACATCAATTAAAAATGGTCATACCTAGCAAGACCATCTCAAAATGAGACGTCTCGAAAATATCCAGGAGGCTTCGGACAGGTAGTTCCTTCGGCAGTTGGTCGAGGAGTTCTACAATCTCTAGGTCCTCGGCAGGGAGTTTTGATTTTGATATAGCCTCGTAACGAGTCGGACGCCTCGTCCAGTAGAAGGGGAATAGGGGAGTGTTTTCGCGATCATAGAAACAATCTCTCATGTCCGACCCCCAACGAACCTTAAAAAACCCACTCTTAAACCCTTTGTAAGACGAGGTGAAGGCTTGAAGAAACCCACGCTTCGGCACCCGAGACAACGATACCCACTTCACCGGTTTACTCGGCCGACACGTATAAAAATATAGAAACGCCAAAGGCCGAGGCGTGAGTCCTAAGCATAGACAGAGGTTTCGGAATGCCTGCATTGCCGCCCAGGCATTCGGATGTAATTGGGTCGGCGCAACATTAAGCACTCGGAGCACACCCATCTGGAAATCATCAAATGGCAATTGGACCCCGAGATCTTCGAACCAGCACATGTAGGCGTAGAAGTAGTCGGCCTCGTCGTCACCTGGTTCCAGAAAGACAAATCAGTGTTCGGCCCATCGTCCTCGCACGCCTCGGCAAGCAAAGGAAATTCTCCGTCTCCACTGCCAAAACACTTCTCCAAAGAAACAAAGGTGTCTAGCATGGCTTGGTCAGACCACTTGGAGAAATATATGCCGACCTCTCCGTCTACCCATTCATACCCCGACATCTCCAGAGAGCCATAATCAATCCTCGCTCTCGGCTTAGGTCTCGAGATGACCTTACGTTTACCTCGATCACCACCGACCACTTCCCTTACACCCCCCTGAATCTCCACGTCGGCAGGCCCTACCCCGACCAAGCTCACCCCCCTCTTGTCAACTTCGACAGCTCGCGCCAGGGCTATACCTAGATTCAGCGGTGCCGAGATCTCAACCACCTCATCCCCACTATCTTCTGGCTCGGGGCGGTCGGAAGGAAACACTACCTCGCACTGCAGAGGCGGCAGCCTAGATATCTCACTTGACCCCGACCCCCCTCTACTTGAATTAGTGTCCGAACTCTCCGAGGACGTCCAACTCATTGCCGAGGAATATCCCCTATCCATTTATTGCTAAAAAATAACGAAAACAAAATTTACCTTACTCGGTTAGCTCGGTCGAATCTGATTGCGAGAGAGCTCGGAGAATTTACAGCAAGTAAATTCTCACACCCCCTCCCCCTATTTATAGGTGAGGTAAACGGGGAAGGTGAAAAGCCTCAGCAAGACCGGGACCGTTCGATCTAGAACATCCAACGGTCCAGATTAAATAACCGTTGGGCCCATAACCGCCAAGGCCCACGTGGCAAGTCACATTCGTTTCAACCTCGGCATGACCTTCAACACATAATGAGGTCTCGGCACAACAATTAATTCCAACATTTGAGGCCCACTCATCTCGGCGGTCTCGGTATCGGCCCCCAACATCTAAAAAGACCTCGGCACAACAATTAATTCCAACATGAGGCCCACTCATCTCGGCGGCCTCGGTATCGGCCCCCAACATCTAAAAAGGCCACGGCACGACCTCAAATTTGAGCATTTTCAGGTCGCTTCTATCAGAAATCTCGGCATGATTTCCAGGCCACCTTGTCAACTCTAGGAGCCCTCCACCGGAGTCCACGCGTCGATTTCACAACGTGTAATCCAAGGAGGGTTCGGCTCATCGACACAGCTCGGTGCGACGTTACTTCAGGAGATTAAACCCCCCCCCCCCCCGAATTCAAGACTGGCGAGAAATAAGGCCGACCTACCCGAAAGCCAGGCTTTCAATGGCTAAGTTTTCTTTACCGTCTTCGTCTTTTCTATCCTCGACGCTGAGGGGGTTGTATACCGTATGGTGCCGAACAGGACGAGCAATCCGAACGCTTTGCGTACCCGAACCCGCCGAGTACCCGACACCGCCGACCCCACACGAACGTACAGAACTTGTCGGTACGGTCGGCCAAGGTCAACGTCATTACCAGGCTTAATTACAAGTAAATTAATTAGCATAAACTTCGGATCAGTCCCCTAATTTCCCGGGGCCCAACCCATAATCACGGCCCAACACGAACACCTATAAATAGAACTCCTGAGAGGTACGCAACTACTTTTGACCTACCGCATTTATTACGCCGAGTACTTACTTGAGCGTTGGAGTGTCTTTGCAGGCACCCCCCCCCTCTCGCTTCGGACCGCCCGGATTGAACGAGAAGACCGAGACCCAAGACCCGACCTATTACAACAAGGATAATTGGAGTGTGTATCCTAACACAGGAACAAAATACTTAAACAGTTAGTCATAAAACTCAATATTGTCATCATTTGGTTTGAGTCAAATATGGTCAAACAACAAAATTAGAACCAATTTATTTGATTTGATTTGAATGGTGATCAATAAAACCCTAAATCTAGATAATTTTTATCAAAATCCTAATTTATTTCTGGTCATTGTGTTGGATAGAATTGGTACATACATATTGGAACCGTTGTCTAACGTTTACAGTAGATGGTGTAAGAAAAGGTTTACAGTAGATTGATTATTATAGAATACGCATGCACGTGCCCAAATGGCCTCTCTGCCAGACAACCATAACAAGAAGTTCAACCCAACTATTTGCCAGACAAATTTATTAGGGCATATAGAGAGAGAAATACAGAAAATGAATTTTTCGTTAAAAAAAAAGTAGAATTTTTTTTTCTATAAATAAGAATATAAGTTTTCTTATTTTTAATTCAAAATTTCAATATTTTTTGGTGCTCTTTCCGCCCTATCAAACATTAAATTTTGCACAAATGCTGAAATACATAAGACATTACTAATAAAATATTCACGAGTTAAAATTCTTATATATATCATGACTTACTTTTGGATTTAGTTGGTGGCATGCATGGTGGAAATCGAAATTCAATGGCCACTAGGGTTTCGGTGGTGACATATGATACAGCACTTATTAAATAACAATTCACCATCCGAATAGGCTGGGCATTGATGGACCGAGGCACAAAAAAACTAATCTATGGGTTTGAAATCATGCAAGCTTTGTGGTGATGGAGTGAAAGGTAGAATGTGGATTCACTAAAAAGGAGTTTGGTTATGGCTAATGGTTATTTTTTTTAATATGTAGAAATCCAACTTAATATTAAGAAATTGCAACTTACTGTTTAGCAGTGGAGTAAGATAACATACACAAAATTTTATATTGGTTTTTTTTTATACCGTATTTGTAATTTTTATAATAATAATAATAATAATAATAATAATAAAATTACAGCAACTCTCATGTTACTCAACTAACCAAGTTATTCCTCGATTAATGGTGTTTCAATTTGGTGTCACTGTACGAGTTTTTGGTCTTGGTCGACGGAGATTATAGTGTTTAGTTTGGGTTGTACGGGTTAGTTGTGGTTGGGATAGCTAGGAATAATTTGGTTTATATATGGTTGTTTTCAAGTGTATTTTAGGTGTCCCCTTTATAACTTAGTTAATATTTTTTTTAATGGAATTATTGAAGTGGTTATGGAAAAATTGAATCTTTCTTATAACACCTTCTAACTCACATGTCATATTATATAATATAATATAAAATTAAAATATCTCAATATAATAAATGAACTTTAAATTCACATAGGTAAAGAAGATCATATTATTAACATAAACTAGATTTAGCGAAGATAACAAATTACAATGAAAATAAAATTAATCAACTACTTAATTTAAATAACAAAAATCAAATTTTAATTAGTCCTAACTAATCCTTGATGTCACGTGTCCTATCGTAACAAAACTCAAGGTTGAGGACTAGTTGGTGGTTACTCGAGAAATCACAAGAAAACAACATAAAAAAAAAAGGAAATGAGAAATATTTCACTCTAACCCTCGATGTAGGAATGTAAATCAACTAGCCAAACACAAACAATACATACTGTAAGATATAACATATACAATTACACATCATCATCATACCTAATTCATTCATAACATAACAAACAACAACAAATATGATTATAATGCGTATACACCAGTAAAAATAACATATATTTATGTATTGCCACTAGCAACACACTAAACAGTTTAGGAATACATACCAAGTCACACCCTCTCGCACTATCATTAGAAGGACATACTATCAGGGTCTGATCGGGATAGTTAAGCCACGTAAGATACATCTCATGTTCACGTGGGCAAGATTGAGACTTTCAAATCGAGTTATACCCAAGGTTGATTTCCAAGCTTTTACACAAGGGACCTTCCCTAACGATGTATTCCATATAGTACTCTTCCAAAACATTTTATGCATATGATGCATGTCAAACAGACTCTGTGCATTACATTCACATGGTTCAATGATCTCATGTTTAACATTCTCCTCATATCACATTACCTTTCATTTATATTTACATGTTCATAAATTAATATCGATTTATATCACATTAACATCTTAATACAGGATCACAACATAGAATTTAATATATAGAAGCACAACAGGAGATTTGTAGGCACGATGACGCCTAGTGACACACGCCTCGTGCTTGACACAAGTCCTCTAGAGGATCACACTAGTCTCTGTTTGAGCTGCACTCGACGTGACCGAGTCCACACCTAGCGAGAACACCATCGAGAGCTCTATGGAGTGTCTATGCTCAGTGAGAGTCAGCTCATGCCTGACGGAAGCATCACATGTAACCCTAAGGACTTCCAAGCCCGACAAGGGTTATCCCACGTCCAACATGAGAGACCTCGAGATCTTGCTCTTGGCCTTAACGATGCTTGACGCGACCTAACTAGTGCTTGATGATGTATCAAAAAAGGCACATATTGAAAAACAAATTAAAGAATTGTGACTCACACATCAATTCATCAAAAAATACCATTCAATTGATAAAAGCATTCTATAGCAAGTGATTAAAGTCGAATATTATCCAATTCATGCATACAACTACTATCCTTTCACTATCATCACAATTTCCCTTAGGGTTTCCTACAAGAATGCACAAGGATATCAAATCATACAATTTACATTCCAAAACATGAAATTAATCATCCATTCAAATATTTCATGCAATTAATCATGAATAAGAAGAATAAGGAGCATAACAGAAACATTAAGGGAAATCCTTCATACATAGGCACACAATATACGTAGAATTGAAGGCCAATCTCATTGTTTGACATACAAACTCACACCTAGAGCGAGGTTTCTTATTCTCCCTTACCTTGTTGAGTAGAAAAAAAAAATGGGTGCGCGACTTTGGGGTGATCTCCTTCTCCTTTAGGTTCTTCGAGCTCTTAGGTATAAACACGTACGTGAAAAGTGATAACCTAAAAACGGATCAACTCTTCTTAAAACTTAACCTCTCCTTAACCTTTTAGTTAAAACATATTAACCACGATTGTCCTAAAGATTTCTTCCCTTATTAATAAAATATTATACTATTAATTAATAAAATATTATACTATTAATTAATAAAATATTATATAATATATTATAAAATATATTAAATAATTAAAATAAATATTAAACAACCCTTGTTAATAGAAATAAAAATACTAAAAATATTTATATTATCTTTTATGAAAAATAGGGTGTTAAAAATCTCACGAGAAATAATATAAAGCTTAAAATATATTTTTAATCTTTTAAATTTAAGATAAATTTGTTTTAATTTTTCAAATTTAAAATTAATTTTTTTAGTCTTTATAATTTTAAAATATCTTATTTTAGTTTTTATAATCAAAATTTTTGTTAAAGAATTTGTCAAATAATATGGTATAAGGTTTATCTATTGATGTTTCTATTAGTGAAAATATTACATTAAATCTAGTTAATACTACATAACTGTTTTAAAATATTATTTTCAAATATGTTATTGGTAACTTAAGGGACTAAAATAAAATTTTAAAAATTACAAGGGACTAAAAATAACAATTTTAAATTTAAGAAGTCAAAAATAAATTTACCCTAAATTTAAGCGACTAAAAATATATTTAAGCTTAACATATAATTAATATTTTAGTTTGTGCAATACACATGTTAAATGCTTATTATATATAACTAAAATTTAAAATAAATTATTTATATAAATAAATATTATATTTGAATATATGTTATATTTAAAATTTAAATAAAAAATATTTTAAATTTATAAATTATATTTTAAATTTATGATAAATAATTTATATTATAACACAAATTTATTTTTATTTATTGATTATGATAAATAAAAATCGTATTAGATATGGAATTAAAAAATTTTCTAAAATTATTTTAAATCTAAGAAAAAAAAACAACTCATCCATAGTAGTTTAAAATATAAAAAAATTTAATTAATTTAATCTTATTTAATAAAATCATATTTTATTTAATTTATATTTTATTTCAAATAACTTATTTGATTTTTGTGATGTCAACTGTGACTTTTAAAATAGATAAAGATTATCTCCATTTAAAACAAGTCTTTTTTCATCAATTAAAGCGAAGGATATATAGTTTAGACTTTAGATATATAATGAAGTTTATCTTTTAAATGAGATTGAAGAAACTCAATAAATTATCCGACATTTTTAATCAACGTGAGTTTGTTTCTTTTGCCTATATTTGAGTCCAGAAAAAATTTACACTAATATTTTTTAGCTATAATTATTATATTCGTTTTATTTTTACATAGTATATAATTACTTATGTATATAAGATTTATTATTGCATATTAATATTAATGTTATATTAACATATCATTGGTTTAAGTGAAGCTTAATTAAAAAATTTTAAGTAAAATTTTGAATTTAAATATAAGAATGAAAAAAAATTTATATTAAAAATGATTAACCAAATTATTTAATGTAAAAATTAATCATTAACAAAATTAATAAATATTTCATTTTAAATTAGTGTCACAAAAGAATTTTTAATATTAATTTAGTTAAAAGAAAGTATAATAAAACTATTATAAAGACAATACTTAATTGGGGTATACACATTTACTTTGACATTTTTTTTGTCTTAGTAATAATATATTTGTTAGTTATTAAAGCATAAAATTTGAAAGCAAAATAAGTGTTACATGATTTTTTTTAAAACAAAGTGATTGCTTACTTTTTTTTCACACTTTTTTTTTGCATTTCTGTTTTACTCTTTTCTTATTTTTTATTTTACAGAGACACATAGTGCCTCATTTTCTATAGTCATATATAAAGGAAATACAATATTTTTTTTATATTCACTTTTAGAAAGTCAATTATATCACTATTCTATCTGCTAATTTTAAATCTACTAATGCATATGTTTAGGGGTGGGCAAAACGAAGTGAACTGAACTGAACTTATAAAAACTATACTGAACTTAAAAGTAGTTCATATGAACTGAATTAAACTAAATATTAGTTCAGACGAACTGAACTGAACTATTCTTTTGTTTCATTGAACTGAACTGAACTATACTATAAAAACTTGAACTGAACTGCAATTTAAACTGCACTAAACTGTTATGATATTTTAAATTGAACAATTTTGACTCATTGATCTATCAAAATAGGACACATTTGTCAACTTTACTTTATTTTCTATTTTATTTAAATTTTTCGAAGGAAAAAAATATAAAATTAAGTCAAACAAACTCGGTGAATTTTAAACCTAAAAATAAGTAGTTCAACATAACTCAATTGATCCGTTAAGTTCACAAAATTGATATAATTTTTTTCCAAATCACTTTTTTTCTAAAATTTTGGTTATTAGACTATCGAGCTAATCTATTAAGACATAACATGTTAAACATATTTAATTTTTATTCTTTTATAAAAATAGTTCAATTTTTATAATTCAGTTCAGTTTTTATAGTTCAGTACAATTCAACTTTACAACAGTTCAGTTCAGTTCAGTTTTTTTTAAACAGTTCAGTTCAGTTTTTTTTACAAACAGTTCAGTTTTTTATAGTACAGTTCACTACCAGTTCAGCTCAGTTTAGTTTTTTTTGCCCACCCCTACATATGTTAAGGATGAAATATAAAAAGACATGTATACAAAAAAAATTGCTAATCCATTTTTTTTACCGCAATAAAAATATCCGTCCATATAAAAATAACTATCCATTTTTTCACAAAAAAACAAAGTATCTTTTTCTTTACTAATATAATTTAATTGTAATACGTTATCGGTGTAAAAGTTTAGGTTTATGATTTAGTCAACCAATAAAAAAAATTACCATTAGTACATCTTTAAGATAATTATTATAAAAGTTAACAAATTTATAATTAAATAATTATGTAAAATTATTTTACATTATCAATATATAATTTTTCTCTCTATATATATATATATGACTATATATATATAATTTTTTTTTCTTCTATTTTTCCCTACTTTATTTTTCATCATTTTATTTCTCACCTATTTTTTTCTTATATTGTGAAACTCAATATAAGGGACAGCACAAAAAATACGATTTAAGAAAAGACATAAAACGAGTACAAAACAATGATCCATTCCATGGTAGCAACCCACGTGAGAGCCACCCACCAAATGCAATGCCCCATTCCATAGAAATGTAAATACAAGGGACACTGTAACAAGTGGAGGCTACTACGTACATGCCCTGAAATAGTTTGGCACACTACACACATGATAAAAGTGCTACTTATACCTAACAGGGGAACCCAAAACCTTGATACTGTCAATAAACAGTACTTTAGAATAAACAAAACAAAACTCGTGCCAAGTGTTGTCAGATGTGTAGTTATGGACCACTTCTCTTGCTAATCAACAACATAAAAAGATATGCAAAATATCTCTCCATCTAGTTGTTACCTACACTACAAGAAAATTGTCGTATAGTGACACACATTCTATAGTGATATAATAAGTGTCACTAAAAACTACTTTTACCTACACAATAAATATAATATATGTTGGTATATTGTTAAAAAGTGTAGGTATAAGCTATAGTGAGACTCAAAATATGTTGTTAAATCTCATTCAAAATCAACATTAAAATTGTGTGTAGCTATATGTCAAATAGATATATACCTACATATATTATACTTATAGTGACACTTTTTGTATGTCACTATATGTAACATTTATTGTAGTGCTACCATCACTTAAAAGCTTCACATCTTTCATTAATTGATCCGTGCATATCAAGGTAGCAGATTCTAAGATGTGGGTATATTCTTTCAAATATGTTTTTGCGAGAAAGAAATTAATGATGTTAGTTTTTATTATTTCTATGATTTCAACATTTAATGAAGAGTTATCATTGATTGATATGTGTCCAACAATGATGTTTAGTATGTATCTATGTAAGTTTCATTCAACATAACCACTTTTTAACTTCGATGGCTTGTTTCTTTTTTCTGTCTTTATAAATTGACTACTTACATATAGTTTATCTTAGATTTCTATTGACATCTAAAAAATTCAAATAATTTGGGATAAAGCAATATTGGAAACACTTCAGGAATAAACATTAATAATTATGAGATCTTAGACATTCTTGAACCTAGAGTTTGTCCTATTTGAGAATTTCTTAGGAATTGGTGTTTTTAACCGGAAGAAAAGTGTTATATTAAGAAATTCAATAACAATAGAAAATTCAATATTCAATTATGCTTCTAAGATTATGGAATTGGAGTGAGTTTGAGTTGGTCAGGTGAAGCTGGGGTGAACTCGTACCCTAACACTTTTGAAATATTGAATTTTCATCCTAATTATTGTGTTCTAATATTTTTCTCATGATATAATATTTCTAATTCTTTGTGTATTTTTGGAATAGATTTCTCAGCATAGAATTCTCGTTTTTTTATTTTATTTTTATTATTATAAATTTATGTAATTTTATAATTCCAAATGATAATATGAATACAAGACCAAATAAAAAAGAAACTTTTTTCAAGCACTATAACATATGAAAAAGGACCACAATATTTATGGAAAATAATTAAATTCACTGACCGATATATAAAAAGATTAGCCAACTAACGAAGGACAAATCTTTGAACAGGTAAGCAGCTAATCTAACTAAAATTAGACTCAATTCTTGTAAGTAAAGTTTTGAATTAAAATTTTATAAATAAAAAAGGTTCGAGAATGCTAGACCTTTTTAAAGGTCCCATATATTATAACAATGATATATGTTCAAAAACATTATACTGTACATTCATTAATATTAAGGGAAAATTTTCTCCTACTATGTCGATCTATTTAGAGATTAAGTGATATTTTTAGTTTTGACTTCATGTTCAAATCAGTAATTAAACTTAAATTTTTAGTCAAACAATACATGTATATATTAAATTACTAATGTTAACAACTTTAAATACTAAGGGAAATTAATTGACAAGAATAGACTTAGTAAAATTAATTTACCAAACTTTGTGATATATACATTTGTATGAAAATTAATTGTTGTGTTGAATGCTTTATATGGCATGTTATGTGATTTATATGTATGTGTTGCCATGTTATTTTGAGTTGTTTTTAAAATCTTAAGAATTAAATAATTCTTAAAAGTTTAGCTGTTTAGAATTGTTCTGTATTGAGATCAAAGTTGATCAAGTATGGAGGAATGTATATAAGATTTTTAAAGAACTGGAACTTTTTAAGTTTATTTCTCAAAGTTTTAGAAGGAGATAAGTTTTGAAGCCAAATGAGACCTTCTCCTCTCCTAACTTCATAGGAGCATCCAATCCTTCCCCATAACAATGTTTGTATTCCTTGAATAAGGATTCGAAGCCTAGGAGCTAAGAATTAGAGAGAGAAGTTTTTGTATGAGAGTTTGGGATTTCTTGATATTTTTTTCCTCTTTCTTTGATTTCTAGAGTAATTGAGGTAAGGAAAACTTGTACATTAATCCTTTTATGTTGTATGCATTGATTACTGCATTGATTTTCCCACTGGTGGTTGTGGTGTTGAATTGAGGTTTGATAACCTTGGTGTTTTAGTTTCTTTGTCGTTTATGATGGTTTTGAAGAAGAATTGACATTCTTGAATCTCAAGTTTGTGCATTTGGTGTTTTAAGGTCTTTGATATGCTTAAATGGTGATTTACAAGTTGCATGTTGAGATTGTGGGGTATGATTGCTAAATTTTGAAGTGAAAAGTTAGTTTTTAATGGGTGAAAAACCTATTCTCGCCCAACGAGATGTTACGGTGCTCAATGATTCTTCATGTGAGTGAAGAATATCTGCTAAAAATTGTATTCTTGTTAGCGATGTGATTATCGTTCAATGAGAAAACAGCTCTACAATAGACTTTTTGTTGGCTCGCCCGACGAGACATGGCACACCCAATGAGAGAACTAATAGGGGGTTCTGCTCGTTCAACAAGCCATGGTCATCCAGCGAGAGAACCCATAAGAGGTTCTACTTGCTTAGCAAGCTCTTGGCCACCCAATGATGAGCTCTAGAAAAATATGGTTGTTTGGCGAGTAAAAGCCTGCCCAACCAAGAAAGCCACAGAGCGTCGCCCAATGAGAAGCTCCAGAGAGCTCCGTTCACCCAGCGAGGCTACCTGTGCATAGGGAGGACTTTGTTTTGTGCCTTGTTTATAATTTAAGCTATTACCTTATATGAGATGTTGTAAATTATATAATTAGGGAGTTTTCATGTGTTTATGTTGTCTATAATGAAAGATCATGGTGTAGAATATTAATATGAAGTATGATGAGTTGAATACTATTAAATTGGATAATCTTTCAAGTGTTGTAAATATTGTGTTAAACGAGTAGAGATGTTATGTTAAGCTGAGTTGTGCTGAGGTGATGCATGATGTATGTTGTTGAATTGTGTTGTTGAACTTAAGACTAGAGGAAAGTGTGTTGTTTTAAAAGATGAAATATTTTATTGTGTTGTAGTACTCTAAGAGTCCTAAAGTTGAAAATCCTTCTTGAGTAAGTTGCCTTTAGAAGTGGAGTGTTATCTCCTCTAGATCCTTAATTGAAACGGTATGAAGGTTTGGTTGATCCATATTGTAATTGAAATGACCTACTGAGTAAAGTATGAAAGTATGTGTAAAATCCCTAATTGATTATTAGTAGGGTGAGTGGTACCAAGAGAATAGTTAGTGGGTTGAATTTCATATATGACTTAGTTAATGCATGTCAATGTCGTGATAGACACATACACAAACTATTACTAAGCCTAATAATGGTATCAAACTTTTCTAGCTTTAGTGGCAAAATTTGAGTTATCATTATTGCGTTAATATTGGATCGATATCCAAAATAGTGTTGTATAACCTAAATATTATAGGTCTTTTAGTGTTGTTGATTTAGTAGGGTGAAGCCACTTAAATTATTTAATTACTTGTGTTATAAGATATCTCTTAATTGATAATGTATGACAACATATAAAGTTTCTAATAAGTTGTGGTATTGTAAGTTGTGTTGTTGTGTAGTAAGTTGTATTGTTGTGTTGTTAATATTGTTAAGTTGTAAGCCTTGAAGATTTTATAACTATTGTGAAGTTTATTTAATGAGTTGATTCCATGTGTTGTCTAAGTTGAGCTTATGGATGTTGTTGAACTATGGTGGTGAAGTTGCTTAATTATGTAGTTAGTTTATTACTTTCTATATTATATATATATATATATATATATATATATATATATATATATATATATATTATACGAGTTTGCCATTATTTTTTTATGTGTTGAACCACAATAATTATACTTGTTATGGAGTAAGGCAAGATTAGGTTGGAGAGTGAGCACGATATTTTGGCCATAAAAGATATGGCGAGAATTGGTAGGGGATGTTCTGTTATAGTTATAGTTAGTTTCTTGATTAATGTCAACTTATGACTTATATTGCTTTCTAGTTTTGGAATTTGTATATATACATGTAAAAGAGTTTGTTGTAATTCCAATGAAGGACTTTATGTTTTAAGTTGTTATAAGAAGGGACTTGTATTTTTCTTCTAAGTTTTCTGTTCTTATACATATATTGTTGTATAAATATTGAAGTACTATTTGCATAGGAATTCTAAGTTAAATGATGTTTATGTATTTTGCTGCTTAGTTGTTATGTTGTAGTAAATGTAGAGATTTGAGAAGTTGTCACATAAATAATTTTAAGAATTTATATCTTATTTATCTATTATGTTTAGAAAAAAATGAATAATTTATCTTTATGAGTCAAATTAATTATATAAAAAGTAAAACTAAAATAAAATTTTGGTCTCTTATTTTTTATTTTTGGTTTTAATTTAATCTCTCAAGTTTAAAAAGGTCTTACTTTTATCTCTTAAAGTATTTTTGTTACACCAAGTTAGTTCGTTTATCAATTTATCATATTAATTTAGTTAATGTAGTAACACATAACTATGAAAATGATACATCAGTCTAAACTAATTAATACCACTAATATAAAAAGTTGATGAAATGATCAATTTAACAAATTATAAAAATACTTTAAGAGATTAAATTAAAAAAAAACCCAAAAAAAAACTAAATTAAAACATAAAATAAAAATGAGAGAACATAATTATATTTTAGCCAAAAGTGAATAAATATAATGTACACATGAAAATTGCAAAATAAAGGCAGTCGATATGAGTTTTGAATTTCACTTATGTATATGTGGGGGCAACATTATTACTTAGATCATATGCATGTCCACTCACAATTGGCTCATTCATATATATAATATATATCTCCCAAATCCAAGGGATATAATATAGAAACCTGTGCTTGTATGGTGATAGGCCAACCATACATATTCATATTGGTTCCGCCATCTGTACCTTATCTCCAACGTGTGGACCTATATCCATGCAAATGCTCTTTAATTTTACATTCTATTGGCAATTTCTTTTTGGAACATGGAAAACCTTGTTGGCTTCATTGAAAAGTGCAAATAATTATTTAACTATTTTCATTTCACTTTTTTTCTTCTATGTCTTGTACATCGTTCTGCATAATTAGTTCAATAGTCTCGATATATCTGACTTTGGACTTCGTGTTGTTCATGTGATTATGAAGGAAAGTAGTGTGAGATCTTATTCCGCTAGCGAATACAGATAATAAACAAGAAAAGATTTCTTTAAATATGAACATCCAGCTCCAATGGTCGTTGTATCTGTGTAGTGTTGTTGAAATAGTCCAAGCTCCCAAAACAACGGTACCTGCTGAGAGAACAATGGAGGAGAAAGAAAGTTAATAAATATATATATAGAGAGAAAGGTTCAAACGATACCATTATAACTTTTTCCAAGTATTACACCGTTTAATAACTTAATATCAAATGTAAATTTTATAAATCTAACCGTTAAATTGAAAATTCTTTACTCTTAGATAACATATATATAATTTTATATTAATCCAAGATGATTTGATACTTTATTTTTATAAAACAAAATTGACGTAATATATACATTTCAAAATATAATAAAATATGAACATTTTGATCACCTTCAAGTTATTGTTTAATTTTAATAAATTTTGATATAAACATATAAAATGATATGAAGTTATAATTTAATAGTTAGATTTACAAAATTCACATTTAATATAAAGTTATTGAACGGTATAGTACTTAATAAAAATTATATGATGTGGTTTGAATTCTCCTTTTATATATATATATATATATATATATATATATATATATATATATAATATTTATTTATTGTAGAGGGTGCACTCTATTATCATACGGTCTATAAAGATGGTACACCATAAACTACATTTGATATAAAATATATTTAGTTTTAATTATAAAAATAATCAAAAAAAATTTAAGTTAATTGAGGATAATTTTTTAAACCTTTAATTTATTGGTAACTTTATTTTTTATGATATTCATTTATTCCTTATATACAATAGGTGCTTAGTAATTGAGTAAATGATATTTTTAAAATAACATTTTAATTTATTGGAGAATAAATTATAAATAAATAATTAAATTACTTTTTTATCTTAATGATTTGTCTTATGTTACTTATAATAAGGATCAAAGGTAATATAAAATATTCTTAAATATGTTTTTAGTTCTTCTAATTTAGGGTAAATTTATTTTTGTCAATCAAATTTAAAATTATTATTTTTAGTCTCTGTAATTTTCAAAAATCTTATTTTAATCCTTCATGTCACCCATAACACATCTAAAAGTAATAAATTAAGAGTGTTATGCAGTATTAATGGGGTTTTATAATGTGACATTTTGATCAACATGGAAACTAGTAGATAGATTTTATGACACAATAATATTTGACAGATCCCCTAACGAAATTTAAGTATAAGGATTGAAACAAAATTTTTTTTTTTAAATTATAGGGACTAAAAAATTAATTTTAAATTTAAAAAACTAAAACAAATTTACCTTAAATTTGATGGATTAAAAATATATTTAAGTCTATAAAATATCTTATAAAAAAGATAACCAATTTCTTATAAATTGAGTTTTCTAATAAGTATACCAATTGAGTTTTTTAATAAGTATACCACACAATAATATTTTTATTCTGAGTTGTGATATACTCCTTCCATCTATTTATGGCTTTTAAAATTAAGGAAAAAATTAATTATTTCTTTTTGTCAATTACACCTTTACTTTTCACTTAGGGGAATTTGGTATAAGATAAGTTTTTTCATACCAAAAATCATGGTTCCTATGAATTACAAATCCAAGAATCATGAATCTTAGAAATAACTAAAATCTATTTGGTCACTTATAAAGATTTCTTGGGAATATTTATACAGTATTTTCAAAAATCAAAGAATTTCATATTTGATTATAATAATATATTTCTAGGTATATAAATAGTCTTTATTAAAATAATCTCATTAGATATATTTTTTTTATTCAACTCTTATTACAAATATGACATTAAATTATTTTAAAAAGTTAAAAACTTATAGTTAAAATTATTTAAATACAGAATTGAATAAAAAAATTACATAATAAATAAGAAGGATAAAGTATATTATTTCATTTCATTCTAATAAATAAATGAGTGTTAAAAAATATTATTAAATTATAGAAACAAAATAGATTTTAATAATATTATTAAAATTGATAAGATCAAGAAATAATAAGATATAAGAAAAAGGGAGAGAAATAGGGATATGGAAGTGAGAGGGATAGAGGAAGAAAGGGGGAGTGATAGTGAGAGTGACAGAGAAAGAGAAATAGAAGGAAAGAAGGGAGGGGGGGAAGGAGAGAGGGCAAGTGAGAGTGAGAAGTAGAGAGGAAGAGGAGGAAGTGAGAGTGAGAAAGAGAAAGAGAAAAGAAAGAAGAGAAATAGACTGAAAGAAAGAAAGAAAGAGAGAGAGAACGGGAGAGAAAGAAAAATAAAAGGAAAGAGATTTTTGTTTTATAAAAAGATATGATAATCTTTTTATATACATAAAACTTTTCTCTTAGTTCGGGAAAGTTGAATTCCCACCTATTCATGAAATTTTTTTGTAAAAAAATAAGATAAAAATAGTTTTTAAAAAACTACATTCCTAATTGTTTTTAAATAATTACCAAATATAGAAAATCAAGATTTTTGAGTTAGGATTTCAAAAAAAATTAAAAACATTATGTGTATCAAACAACTCTTTAAATTTTATTTAATTTATACATTGATAATTAGTATGCATTTATTAAGAAGTAAAAATAAAAGAGTATAAAAAAATATCAAAATTATTTTTTAATTTATATTTATATATGATAATCTTAAATGAAAATTAAAAAAAATACTCTTTCATCTCATAATAAATGTCCAGAAATAAAAAAATTAACAAATAGATAAAAAAGGAATATTAAATTTACAAAAAAAATCTTATGATTAATTTTTTTGCTTTAACAATGCAACACAATGATTAAATTTTAAAAAAAATAATTAATATTATATTAAAAATGAATAAAATATGTAGAGGAAATGGAAAAAAGAAATGGTGACGACATGAGGTTTATGGGGAATGACGTGCAGTATAGAAGATTGGTTGTAACGTTAAAGAGTGTTTTATGGGCGTTGGATGATAAATGATGAATGATGAATATAATAATAAATGCACGCTCTGTGGTCCCCTTCTTACCCAGCAGTTGTTTTCGCATGGCCATGTGCGATGTCTTCTCCGACACACGTTTCGTTTCCTTAACAAACCTACGTACATTGACATAAATGGCATATCTCATCCTCTCATAACCACTGCCACATAAATTCATTTTATATTACTCCTTTTCCTGCTTCTCTACATCTATTATATTTTCCTTCCATCTCATTTTTCATTAACTAAAAATATTTGTATATCCATTAATTGAAGGACTCATTATTTATATTTAATGATAAAAAATGTGTCATTAATTATTTTATACCCTAATTATAGAGGTGAAGTTTATGGATGATAAAAAAATGCAGATAAATTTGTTGAAGATAATAAATAAGTTGTTTAAATAGATACATGTGAATGTATGCAGCCCCGTTAAATCTTGGGGTTAGTTATCCCACTTTTGAGGTGCCTCCAACGTAGCGAGGAGATTAATCACTGCTATCAGCGGTTACTAACATGTTAGAATATTTTTCTACTCGTTTATAAACAAGACCAGGACGAATATAATAATATCTATACTTATGAGTACTTGGAAAGTAAAATTACTTGAATATATATGTTTATCTTGCATCTTTATATTATGTTTAATATGTAAACAAAATTAACATAAAATACAAGTTCAAAAACTTAATGTTAATTTTTAATTTTAATATTTTAATAAAAATTAATAGCAAATACAATTTTAAATTTATTTGTAATATTTTTTTAATAAAAAAAATCATAAATATCCATTATATTTACATGTATCTTAAAATTCGTAAGTACTCATTTCACAAATATTCACATAAATATAAAATAAGTATAAGATATATTTTTTCTTTGGCGGGATGGGGACAAGTGTCCTGCTACCTATTCCACAAGACTCATTGTCATTCCTAGTGAAGTTATTAAAAAATTGATTAGTGATACTCTTCCACATGAAAATTAATCCCATAGAAACAACTTTATATCATCTCTACCAAAAAGTCGTTAGTATCAATAATATTTACGGATTCAAATATTTGAACAAAATTTTGAATTTGAACCTTTTAAATAAGAATAAATACAATAAAAAAGGAAAACTTTACAAAGTTAATGAATACCTTTCAACAATATAATTAACAAAGGAAGAAATTCAACATTTTCACAAAGATAATGATCATAATAAATAAGAGTTGAGATTTTCAATGTTAAATAAAAAAATTAATTTATTAAATTTTGATTTGTAATATTATATTTATTTTATATTTATAAGCCAAGAAAAATACTCATACACATAAGGCCGATCCAACATATTATTAGGCTTAAGCAAATCTTAAGTGAGATTTAAAAAAAAGTAATAATAATAATTTTTAATAAAAATCAAAATATTTTAAAGATGGACCTTGGAAAAAATAATTATATTCTCATATCTTTTAGAAATAGACCTTTTAAAGAAAACTTTCAATTATGTAAAAAATAATTTTTAAGTTATAAATCTTCAAAAATATTACATAAATATTAATATAATTTTTTTAGAGGAGATCTAAAGTGAGAGGTGTGTTAGCCTACCCCTTGAAACAACCATGCATACACATACTTTTTTTAATGACTTTTTAGACAATTATTTGTACCCAAACTTTGTCCTATTTAACATATAATATCTCACCTTATTATTATGAATATATATATATATATATATATTTATGGATAACCACTAAATATTTAGTTAATAATTTTCAATAACTTGTTTGTACATTTTATCTTCTTGACATGCTTTGGAATCACCCTAAAATAGACATTATCTATTAACTATAACATTTTAATTTCTTTAAGTAGATAAGACAATATTGAAAAAATTATACATTAATCGATAAAAAATTATGATAGGTGTAACTGGAAGGAGGAGGACGTGAAAGAGTCATGATCCCTCCCATTTTATTTTTAATGTATAAAAATTACTTTTAATTTTTTTGCCCCCCTTAAAATTTATAAAAAAAATATTATAGATTGACAAATGAAAATTATCATATTAGTTTACACTCAGGAAAAATAGATTAATTATAGCATTGTGGATCAAAATGAACAATATAAATTAGATGAAAATGCATGAATTTAAGAAATTATTTTTGTTCATCCTCACCCTCATGTCTTCATTACCCTCAATGGCTATCCAAGCAATTATTCCAAAAATTGGGTGGAGCCCCTATCACACCAAACAATTCACTACTTTCTCCTATTTCTTTCGGACTTCAATAACAAGTTGACTATTGACGTTTGTGGTAAAGGTGGTTGACTATTATAAAATCATTATATTAAAAATAAACCTAGATTTGTAGCATACCACAAAAATAACTCCATACTTTGCGTTGAAGGCTAATGAAGTCAGTTAACATCACACATTTTCTCAATAGCATCATGTGATGAAATCATAGTAAGCTATTGATTTATCACCTAATTGCCAATATTTTAACCCTAAGCTACCATTGTGCATCATATGTTACCACACACACGTGTCTATACATTAATAAGATATGGTTCACTTTAGACTTAAACTTTTATGATTTTATTTTTGGTTATCACCTAAAAGGCCTTTTACCAATGGAAACAATTGTGTGTATATAAATTCATGTCCATCTTTGATTGCATTCCAATAATCATCTCCTTAAACAAAGGACCATAATTTACCCCCTTTGCAGCAAAAATTATCAATCCACGAGTATATCCGATGGCTACTTATCAATCACACTTTAAGTATTTGCATCGCCATTCTATCATTAGCTCACAATAATGGGACACACCTCCTAATCCTCCATGTTACCAAGAAAACTTTCCTCCATATATGGATCCAATATTAGGAAAACTTTCAATACAAGAGATCCTATACTCGAATCCACCAACTAACTCCATTATACTCATTAAGCCGATCATTTGGTTGAAACCATCGACTTTATCCCACTTGTTATGCATCAAAGGGTCACCACACACATATGTCTCTACATTGGTAAGATATTGTCCACTTTAGGCTGAAACTCTCATTATTTTTCTTTTGAACATCACTCAAAAGACCACTGACCAATGAAGAAATTATGTGTATATAAACTCACGTTCATTCTTATGTTTGAATGCTACGGGACTTTGATTGTATCCAACCATTCCTCCCTTTAAACAAATGACCATGATTTATCCCCATTTAAAGCAAAAGCCCCTCAAACAAATGACCATGGTTTCTCCCCTTTGTAGTAGAAGTTGATCTGTGAGTATATCTGATGATGGCCCATAAAGCTTAGTCATGCTCTAGGTACTTGCATCGTCGATCCATCGTTGACTCATGATAATAGGAAACACCTTTTAACCCTCCATTTTACTAGGAAAACTCTTATATATACATATACACACCTATCGTTAGTAAGACTTTTGACACAAAAGATCTTATACTTGGAAGACTTTCGACACAAGAGATCTTATACTTGGATCCACTTGCCAACCATCATACTTGCTTAGCCAAACCAACAACTCTAATACGACTTATTTAGGAGATTTCCACACACACATGTTCCTACATTATTAAGGTATTTTTCATTTTGAGCTAGAACTCTCATAGTTTTTCTTTTGGTCATTTTTCAAAATTCATGTATATAAATTCATGTCCATCGTTTTGTTTGAATGATGTGTGACTTTGATTGTATCCCAAAAGTCCTCCCTTCAAACAAAGGACCATGGTTTAAAAATTCTTTGTGACAAAAGATACCTGTTCACGAGTATATTTGATAGTGGCTAGTAGAACCTAATCATGCTCTAAGTATTTGCATTGTCGTTCCATCGTTAACTCATGATAGTAGGATATGCCTCCTAACTTCCATGTTACCAGGAAGACTCTCTTCCATATATGGACCCACCTTTAGTTAAGGAGACTTTCGATACAAGGGATCTCATAAATGAATCCACCTACAACTCCATTATACTTGTTGAATCAATCACTTGGTGTTGACCATTGTAAAGATGAGTGTTTGAGGAGAGATTTGTTGGGATGCAATCAAAGTTCCAACAACTATAGGTTCATCAATATTTTTTTAGCCAACTTGGGTGCTAGAAAGTAGTGACAAGTAGTGATCCAAGTTTTAATTTTGATATTTTGACAAATATAAATGCTAAGCAATTTATGAACTTACCTTAATCAACCTTTCAAAATTGATAAAGTATTCCCACTTATATTAATTAATATAGTTATTCGCAGGATTAAATATTTGTGGATGGTTTGATATAACAGTCCAACAACAAATGGTTCGATAGTGTATGGTTCAATAAGTCCAACCAACACTTGCTAACATAAACTATAATAGCTTGTTAAGAAAATGGATTATAAACTTAACCTTACAAAATTAATTTATAATATAATATTGTTCTTCACTTATATATATTAGTGCATTCATCTTGCTTATTAGTCGATGTGATACGAACAACAATAATAAAATTGGAAGATTAAGAAGTTCTATAATATCATGCAGGCCACTTTCTTGCATAGATGATGAGTCTCTATAAAGTTTTCACATTTGCAATTCTGGTGTTTTGATCATTCAACTTCTTTGGGATATAAAATTGATTTGATTTTCATTTTGTAATTTTCCATGCTTAAACGTTGAATCCACCGAGGCTACGTGTTATAGGGATTTTGAAGAAATTTATCGAAGCAAATTGTAATTTTATTTAGTTTGGGATTTTTTAACCATTTTTTCTTAATCAAATGATGGTATTGGCACAAGTGTGATTGGAAAGAGTTTTCATATCTTTACTTATTTGAAAAATAATTTTAAAACTTGATAACCTTGAATAGATGTCAATCGAGTTTTATATAATATCATTTTCTAATGTCAATATGTGCTATCTCCATAAATTTGAGTAATAAATTACTCATTATGAATTTATGACTGATAGATAACTAGTGTAATCGTTTACCTATGATCAATAATCAATTACTCGAGAGCGATTTTTCATAGTAATCAATTACTGAATTCTAGTAATCGAACATCTTTCTCACTTAAATGAGACAAGACAAAGAGCACCTCTTTTTGAGTTTTAGAGACACAAATAGTTTTGTAAGTTGCTTTGTGATTCCAAAATGATGAATTCTTGTTTTCTTGAACTTCTTCTTGGCTGGGTCTCCCACAGAGATTTGTTAGAAAGATTACTCGTGGTTGACAAAGGTGTGTTTATTGTATAAACTCATATAAATGAATGTTGCCACGAGAAAGATGGTCAACAATGAAGCACCATCAACGACGAGGGTTCTAGTGATGAGTGCTATTGTGGTGGGAACTTGCTTCACGGTGAGGCAACAAAAGGAGGTCCTACAACGAGAGGTGGAGAATGGAGAAATGTCAACATTGACCAAGGGAGAGGTAGAAAAAATTGAAGGTTGTACTATACAATTGTATGAACAAGATTAATCTAAAGATAAATAAAAGTCATGCAACATAGAGTACCAATAAAGGTGGCTCATGGCAATATCGACATAAAATATTTTGAAAAATATATATCAATTTTTCTCTTTTACTATTTTAAAAATTTATATATTGGACAAGTTTTTTTTATAAACTTAGAATTATAATAATCATTTAACATATAAAGGATAGTGTAGAAAAATTTTATATGTAGGATAGGTTTTTTAAAAATAAAAGTACATCAAATTTCAAAATTTTGTACTCACATATGAAGCATTTTTGCTCAACTTAAAAAGAGTAATTTTAATTGGACTCATATCAACACAATTTAAAATGTTAACAAACCATACAGTAACGAAACTTGGATAAAAAATTTAGGGTACCAATTAATCTTTTTATATATAAATTAAATGTTTTACTAATTAAAAAAAATAATAGAATTTCTCATTTTTTATTCAAAATAAACATGCGTGATAATGAAATATAAAAAAATATTATCATTCACTAGTCATTTCATAAAATAATCATACAAATATAATACTATATATATATATATATATATATATATATATATAATTTTAAAAAATAAAATTTAAGGAAGTCACCAAGAAGCTCCGCCCCTGAAACCATTCATATATATATATATATAAAAGCTTATAAATAAAGAATGTTACATATAAAATAAAGAAACCTGTAATAATGTTTTTAGTATGACACATAAAAAGAATTATATACCAATAAAAAAATTGGAGGGCCATAACTCCAGCCGTAGGTCTTTTAAAAACTTTGTTGTCTAGGATGTATGATCATGATTTTTCTGGTTATGTTTTGATGATTATAGGAGGTTGTGAAAATAATTAGTTATAATCATAGAACGGTCATAACCAAAACGTTACATTAACATACACGACTTTTTGTAGTTGTTGCTTCAGAGAGTTATGCATATTATATATACTAGCATAATAGAGATGGTAAATATATCCGTACCCGCAGATAATATTTGAACCCGTCTCGACTTTGACGGGGAATACCTGGTTTGACCGGATACGGGTTTGGGTACGGGTAAAACCTGATATATTAAATCGAGTACGGGTGCGGGTATGTACTTACTGCCTCGTACCCGTACCCGTATCCGTTCCTGTTCTCATTTTTAATTTAATATTCACTTTCTATTTAATTATATTAAAAAATTTTAATATTTTTTATATGTGATTATTTATTATAATATGAGATAAAGAAATAACCTAATTATAATTATAATATAATATAAAAAAATTTAAAAATATCATTTTTTTTACAAAAATAAAAAATAAAAAAATTGACGGGTACGAGTACGGGTATCGGGTATACCGATACCCGACAGGGACGGGAATGGAGATGAAAATCTATACCTGACGGTATGGGGACGGAGATGGGGATGAGTTTAACTTGCGAACAGAGACGGGTATCATGAAACATGTACCCGCCCGCCTCGTTGCCATCTCTAGCAGAAAAAAGGCATTTCGTGCCTGTATTATATTAAAAAAAAGTGAGAAGTTACTCATAAAAAAAGTAATTATTAAAAAATAAATAAAGAATAAAATGTGTCATATAAAATAAAATAAAAATAAAAATTAAATAATAAGAATATATTAATTTAATTAGTGTTATGAGTAATCTATTAGTTTTAAGTTCTTAAATTTAATAAAAAAAATATTTTTTTTAATTTTTTTAAAATATAAGGATATAATGGTCCAAAAATTATGGAGACCAAAGTAATTACTAAAAAGAGTATCATTTTTATATATTAGTATAGATATTTATACCTATTGGATATTTGGATCATTTGGCTCTATGCTCGCACGACTATGGCTTACTCATATATGAGTTTGAGTAGGGTTTGTTTTTTTTTTTTTATTATTATTTTTTATTTTATATTTTATTTTATTTTATTTTAAGGTTGTCTGGTTGTCTTAAGTAAGGATGTCAACGGCAGCGGGCACGCACGCATATATATATATATATAGGTCTCTCTCGTTGTAACATCAATTCTAATTTTTAAATTTAAATTAAGATATTTTTATATAGAAAGATATTATTTAGTACTATAATATTTATATTTATTTTAATGATTTATTTTTCTTTTAAAATTAAAATATTAAGTCAATAAATAAAAGTATTTTTTGAAATGAGAAACTTATAAAAGAAGTCATATGAAAGAGAGATTACCAAGTTTTATCATAAAATTTGTGTCGAAGATTTTCAAATTTTATTCGTCATAAAATTTGTGAGGAGGATTTTAAGTTTTTTCTTCGTAAAATTTTTGAGAAATTTTTTTTAAGTTTCATCCATAAATCTTGTGAAGTAGATTTTTTAAGACATTTATGTAATATATTTTGAGATAATTAAGGGTGTATTTGGTTTCATAAAATATTTTTTTATTTTTTTATTTTTATTTTTAATTTTCATTTTTAGAAAATAATTTTTATTTTCTAATTTTAAATATTTAGAAAACATGTTTGGTTTCACTATTTTCAATAAAAGTTCATAAAATATTTTTTAGTATAAAATTTATCAAAATTACTCTCTCTCTATATATATATATAAATTAAAATAATATTTTATTTTGTAAATACTTCACTCTTTCTCCTCTATCTTATATTTTTTCTCATTTTAATACTTCTCTCTCATAATAGGTGGATTTTACTATATGAAAACATGTAAATGTCATTTATGTTTTTTTTAATCAAATGAATAATTTATTATCTAACAAATAGTAATTATTTATCAAAATGAAATATATATATATATATATATATATATATATATATATATAATTGACACTACTTATCTTAAAATATAATCAAAATTTAATCACACTAAACATTAATCACACTAAACACTAATCATATTTAATAAATAATATTTAATTAAAATAATTAAATAATTAAACATCATATGTAATTAAAATTCTATAGAATAATTAAATCAGATAAATCTTAGAATATTAATTAATATATAATACATATGGAAGCACCAAACAAAACTTATCTGTACACAAAATAAAATATAAAATAAGTTAGTTGAATTGCATGTATAAAAAAAAATAAGTCTATTAAATTATGTGTACCAGACTACAAACTTAGAAGCAAGTTTGTAAATTTTTTAATAATTACCATCACATATCGTGTTTTCAAAAGTGTAGAAAATAATGACAATAACAATTTTTTTCATTTTCAATTTTGGGCTTTTATCGAAAATATTTTCAAAGAAACCATTTTATAAAATTAAAAGTAAACAACACATTTTCGTGCTTATTTTCTATTTTCATTTTTAGAAAATGGTGAAACCAATTTGACCCTAATATTTTTGTGGACATAGGTATCAAAGATTGAACCGCATTAAATAAAATTTATATGATTTTTAATTTCTTTATGGCATTGATTTATTTGTGTTTTCTCATCGTTATGCATGAAAGAAAAAAATATTACTTCTAACATTTCTTACTACTCGTTCCATCGAATAAAATTAGACTAAATTATATTTTTATTCGTTTATCTTATTTTTTATATTCATTTTAGCCATTTATCTAATGTTCATTTTGGTTCTTTAACTTTTATATTTAGATCAATTTATTCCTTTTAAACAATAATTTTCAATTTTATGACACAACTTGAATCTGTTTTATATAAAACTATAAAATTCAATTAATGTTTGAATCCATAAGAGTTATAACTTAATGAAAATTGTGTGAAAAATATATCTCATAAATAACTAAAAAATAGTATGAAATTATAGTTTTTTATTTTTAATTACATTTTGGAGTTATTTTTATGCATTTTTTTTTACCATATCAATACGTTTTATTGGAATTTGAGTTGTATTCAACTATTTTCATATAAGTAAATCTAATAGGATGAATTTTAAGTTTTGAATCAGTTAAAAATATAATTTAAAATCATGTCTCAAAATTAAAAAAAATATTATTTCAAATTGACCAAATTTAAAAAATAAAGGATCATAATGAGCATTTTTAAAAAAATAATGGATTAAAATGAATATAAAAAATAAGATAAATGACCAAAAGTATAATTTAGTCAATAAATATATGTTTCGTATTCGCGTGGATATCTTTTAAATTGATACTCACAATTTTTTCAATATTAGTAAATATTTGTGAATATTTACTAAAAGAAAAAAATAAAAATATTATACACAATTTTATTTATTTTAACAATAACTTTTACCATTATTTTGACAATGTTTTTTTTATTCTAACAAGTTATTTAAAAATAATAATTTAAAATCAAATTTAAATTATTCAAATATCATATACAATTTTATTAATCAAGTTACTTTGACTTAAAAACTAAATTTAAATGTTAAAATACTTTAATACCATAAGTTTAAACAAGTTAAGCCAATAAACTAATATAAATCAATTTCACAAATTAAAAATAAAAGTTAAAAATATAATATTTAAATCACAAACGTCCAAAAAAAAGTCAATAAACTAAACTGTAAGTCAATAAAATTCCACTTTAGCACATTTATATTTTTAAACATTTTTTCAAAATAATTTAACTATAATAAATATTTAATAGGTACCCCAAGTCTAATATGGAGATATTTATCCTTATCTCTATTATTAACGGATAGTGACATATTTATTTAACTTATCTACATATATTTATTTAAGTATTCATTTACTATTTGTCACAAATTTTACCCATAATACGATTTTTTTTTTGTTTTTTTTTTTTCCATCCTTAATCTCAAGTAATTTGAGGTAATGACTCCTCGGTTCATCAGAAGAGGAAGATGACATGGGTTGGGATTAGTGTCAGCAGAGTTAGCAACATAATGGTTGCAAGTGCTTTTCACGATAAGGGAGATTTGTTGCAGTGATTTTCATCCATGGCATTTGATCTCACTTAAGAACTTATTCTTGCAGTATGTGGCCACAATAAATGTGGTTGGTTCCATGATTTCAACAGAACATGCACCATGTTGGGAATTATTCCTTCCATGTAATATTTTGTTGCTTTTCAAATAAATCGAATGAAATATAATTGTGTGATCCAGCGATTATTATTCTTTTTAATTATTATATTTTATCAATAAAATATTTATATAGTTTAAGTCTTACAAACACATAGATATATACACAGACATATATTAATTAAACTTTATAAATTAAATTCAACAAGGCTTTAAAAAATTCGATATTTACATTTTTTTTTGAAAAAACCAACAAAACTCTGATATAATTCACGTACTTAGTAATTTAGTTTGTAGGTAGAGATTTGAATTTGGATTAAACATTTTTTCAGGTTCAACGATCCTAGTCAGACTCAAGATTGATTTAAAAATTTGATTAATCAAATAACTAATTAGGTAATGCTCTAAATAATATTCTATAAAGCTTGTAATCCGTTTTCAAATTTTCTTAGTTTTAACTTTTAATTAAGGTGATATAAATATAGTTTTGTAATAATTTATACGTCTGTTTAATATTTAAATAAGTGTTTTTAGTTTTTTTCTAAAAATTATTTTAGATTAAATTAAAATAGTAAGAAAGTAAAATTGATTTTTTTATAAAAAAAATCTATATATTTTTTTTATTGATTTTATATTGCGTTGACCAATTGTTACCATTTCTAACATGAATTGACCTTTTTATTTATTTATTAGTATTGATTTTAGATTGCGTTGACCAATTTATTTATTTTTATTGATTTTTTATTTTTCTTAAACTAAATATTCTGATTTTCTCACCCATTTCTACTGTTCTACTTTTTTTGTTCTTGTTTATTTTGACCGTGTTAAACAGAAGGAAAGTGTTAGTATTTTTGTTAGATGTTACGAAAACAGAAGAGGAAAAAATAATTACAAGAGGTGTTTGAATGCAACATAATGGGTATTATGACATTTTATGAGGAGTGGCTTAGTTTGCGTGAGCTTATTGGTTAGTTTGTGTACGTTGTTGTACGGAGGAAGTTGACGTGTTTCTAACATTGTACCCTTTCCTCGATTTTTAACTATGCTTCTATGCTCATGCTCAGTGCTGTGTCCCCACATTTCCTGCACCACCACCCCACTATATGTCTTTTCTCCTTTCTCATTTCCTAATTCCTAGTGGCTCATGCTACTACAACCAGAATTATCATTATTATTTGACATAGTTGGAGTATTATCTCCCAGAATTACCACCACGTAAAAGTAGTAAGAAGAAGGTTAGTATCGACATATTTTTAGGATTGATTTTTGGTTTTACTATTGTAATATTATTGAAAGATTTCTGATAATGAAACTCATTTTTATTTTTAATATAACTTTTGTGAGTCTCTTAATATTTGATGAGATTTAAAAATTTTAACTTAAATTCTTAATTCATTTTGTGTAAATTCTACAATGGGCTTAACATTTTTTTTAGGGATTCCTCATTTTGAGGCAAAAACTTGGTTTTCATTGGTTTTTATAGGGTTTTGTTTAAGGATTAATTCATCAAAGTATTGAAATTTATCTAGAGATGGTTCTCTTCCAATAAATATTACCCCATACATATGTTTATGGAAATCCTATTGTTAAAACATTTGTTTAATGGATTTATCGAATGAGAATTTATTATCGAGCTTAATTATTCACTTAATTATGTATATTCCTTTTTCTTGTCATGAGAAGTTTATGCATAGAAAGTAGAAAAAAGATGAGCGAGCAGCGAAGCAATTGGAAGCTTGAGATGATTTGGCAAGGATAATATATTTTTTCTTTTATCAAAAGGTTCCATTTCGACTACTCTTCTCAATCGTCCTTTATATTATTATATATGGACATTTTTTTGCCATGTCCTTATATAGAAAACTTGCAGCATCATTTTCATATATTTTGCTTTATTGTGGAAATTGCTTTTTTGGGGCAGTTGGCATCTTGTTTTACCAAAACAAGCAAGGGATGAGGTTTCAATTTTCCATAACCATTATATCTATATAAATCTTTTGTTTCTTAATATGGTGTGTGTGGATGAATAAGGAAAGCTAGTCTGTGCTTTCTCTCTTTGATAAAAGGATAGGTCAAATCCAACTCTTTCTTCAACATTTATCAATTATGTAGCATACCATTCCCCTTTTCTCTTTCTATTTGAGTGAGTGAGTGAGTGTGTGCGCTCTCTCTTCTGTGCTACTTTCTTTCTTTTGATTCTTCTTGTGCTCTAATTTTCTCTGTTTTCCTTTTCCTTTTCCTTTTCCTTTTCTAGGCTCTAGCCTATGTTATTCCTTGCTTCAAAAGCTCTACCTTCGATTTTGCCACTTTGGTGCAAATCTGCTTCCTTTTGGTGACTGAACATTTTTCCTTTGATTACCGAGAGAATTGCTTGTATTTGAAGCTGCTTTTCTTGCTGGTAAGTATCTACACCAATTAGGAAAAACAAAAAATATCCTTTTCCTTTTTGGGTGTTTAGATCCTTTTTGGATGAAACTTGAATTTAATTATTCATGCTTTGAAAAATTAGTTATCTTTCTTTTCATTGAAATCTGTACCTGTGTAAGGATTCAGGCTTTTGTCTCAGTTTTTGTGTTATCTTTCTGCTTTAGTAACCTCCATCTTACTATATATATTTCACATTTTTGGGGGTTTTAATGATGGTGATTCTAATCTGTTGCATTTTTCTATCTGCTATAGCTTTCTGTGTCTTCAAGTCTTACTTGGAAGGCTCAGATTTGCTGCAAATCTCTCCCTTTCCCCACCATCAGAAGCTTTAATTTCTTGGTGAGGACTCTCTTCTTAACCCCTTTACATGTAAAGTAATTTTCTAGTTTCTGATGATTGAGTCTGCAGAAAGAAGAAGAGATGGTGAGAGGAAAGACTCAGATGAAGCGTATAGAGAACGCCACAAGCAGGCAAGTAACTTTCTCTAAACGGAGAAATGGGTTGCTGAAGAAGGCCTTTGAGCTATCAGTTCTGTGTGATGCTGAAGTTGCTCTTATTATCTTCTCTCCAAGAGGGAAGCTTTATGAATTTGCTAACTCTAGGTACTGCTCACCATTCTCTTCCTTCAGCAACTTTCCCTTTTCTTGTTCATAAATTATTTGTGTAATTGCTTCTGCATCCAGTAATTTTAACATTCCATTTTCATATACCATGAGTTCTTTTAAGTGTGCACTATAGGTTTCAATTTCATGTACACCTATGCATAAGTAGTATGTACTTATACACCATATATCAAGTAGTTGTCATAAACACGAAAACTCAGTGGTGGATACTGGATAAAGGATCTAGTTTTATTTGTTATTATTGGTACCTCTTTTAGTACAATATAGGAGCTAGTAATTCAGTGTTTTAAACCACTAGTGTCGGTACAGTGATACAATAGAAAGTTAGGATAATGTTTACAAGGTTTTATGATCAAACTTTGGCGTCATCACAATATTCTTTTGAAGTGAAAGGGCTTTAATTAGTTGAAATTGGATAGTTTATGACATTAAAGGGCATTATTGATTATATATATATTCAGCAATGTGTTACATCTGCAATGAACCTAATCAATCCTATCCTTGTTTAGAGTTAACAAATTTTTACATTGATGGGTGGACTAATTAAGTGCCTGTGTAACTTCATGGCTTCTTCTATAAGGCACTGGTGTTTTTTCTATGTTATAGAATCATACCAAAGTGTAGGTTAGATATATCTTAGGGAGTAATCTTAACATAATTAAGCAGTACCCCACCTCCCCAACTAAACATTATGATGAAAGGGTGCAATGAATAAAGGAATCTTGCTCCCTCAGTAATGGGCAAAGAAAGAGCTTGTACATGTAGGTTAGTGATGTATCATATGTACTAAACTCTGACATGTACAAATGTTCATGAGATGGAGTGAGAGATACAATGAGCAAGTATTCATATAGCAGCACATAACGATGATCTGATTCCTCCTGTCCTATCTCCTGATCACCAAATATTTTATTCAGGATTAAGTAGGGTCGGACTCAATTTTTCAATCATCGAATAAAGTGAGTAAAATTACCTTAAAAGAGTAATATGGTGTTCCAAAATAAAAAAAAAGGACAATGTAAATCTATCTGCGAGGAGCTTGTGATGCTCCATGAAATAATGTGCAGTGTGATCACCACAGTTTTTAGTATAACAAGAGGTCACACACTAACCTTATTCCAAGGTTTATTATTATTATTATTATTATTATTATCGGGCTTATGTTAATTAGTATATTAAGTGTATTGATTAAAGAATCACTATAAGGATTTTTTTTTTTTTTGAAAATCAGGATGGATTGAGATGCATTTTTAAAATTAAATACTACAAAAACTTTTTTCATTTTTATTCCTTAAGCCTAGCAATAGCTAGTTATACCATAACTCCTACTTATATATGTATGAATATAATTCCAAATCCTCTGATAACATCTTCCGACTAATCCTACTTATTATTAGATGAAGGAAGTATAAAATGTATTTTATGTTTTCCAAACATTATATGCATTCTTTTTTCATTTAATTTTTCTTTAAAAATATTAAGAAGATTAGTAGAAGAATTAATATAGTATCTCTTTATATATATAAATATAGTTGAGACTGCTAAATATATGTTCAACATAAGATTTTGACGTACTACTAAACAATCAAATTCAACAGTAACTGAGAGTCACATGTGACGTTGGTGCAGCTTTCATTATAAAAGCTTTGAAGTGACAGTGTTTTGAGCATATAATTTGAATTGATATAGACAGAGGTAGATTTTCTATGTGGAATTCGCACTTGAGCTTCTCCCGCAAGAGCACTTGAAATTTGTGCTGTCTGTTTTGGAGTAATATAGTCTGTATGGTTCAAACATTTCTTAATAAACCTAAGTGTGTATGTTTAAAAAGTACAATGAAATGCTGCATAAAAGAATTGAATTGTCAGCAAACTCACTTTGGAGAAAGAGTTAACAAACAAAGGGAAATAACTTAAATATGAATGTATATTTGTTATGGTTGACCGTACTTAATATATATATATATATCATGTGGTTTTGTGAAATTTACATACTTTTGTCTCCCTTAACCCGTTTTCAAATGCTATGGTTAAACAAAATAAAAGAACTGACCGAAATACAAAATGATAAGAAGACATGCATATATTTAAGTGAATTTATCAATATATTACTTCTGTTCCTTCATACAGGGAAAATGAGAAATATCAATAGAAAATGACACTTCTCATGCCTTAGAAATTTTGACATCTTTCATTACTGTGAGAAAAAGGGACATGTTCATACCTTTTATAATGTTATTTGACCGCTATTTCTTTTTCTTGTAGTTACAAGTCTTCAATCACAAACTTTTAAATCATCATGGTGTTAGTATCTACTTGAAACAAAAGCTACTAATAACACCTTGATGTAATGTTTTTATTTTATCTGCTAATGTATCTTTTATGAATTTATATGATGAGTTTCATGATCATATATAACAGCTTGATGATTTATCTACACAATTCTGGATAATTTTACTTTTTGCTAGAAAATTGTTAATCCTAGCCTGCATCGGCCCCCTCTTTCATAATCTTAAATTGTAATCTTATTATACTTATAATTATCACTATTTCTATTAGAGTGTGTTTGAATATGAAATTTAAATGGAATATTTTATTTTATTTTTTAAAAATTTCAAATGTTTTAGAGTGAAATATTTTGTTTGATTAGAGTGAAATGTTTTATTTGGATGAAAAATTTATATAAAATTTAAAATCTAAATATTTGTAAAATTTCTTAAAATAATAAAATTTTAAATTCTTTCAAAAAATAAAAATTTTAAATTCTTCATATTTTTTTCTTATCTCATATATTTTATCTCTCTCCTATAACTTATATTTTTTTGTCTCTTTTTTTCATTCCTCATACTTTATTTTCTCTGTCCCTCCCTTCTCTCTCTCTTTCTCTCCTATTTCTCTTTTCTATTCATCTTTTTTTTTTTCTCTTTTCTCTTTGTTTTTCTCTTACCTCTCGCCTCTCTTTCAAAGTTGACTTAAAAAATATTAATAATTTTTTTAATTATTGAATATTTAAAAATATTTTTTAAATTATTAAATATTATCTAATAATTTAATGTTAACTTTTGAACTATTAAATATTTAAAAACTGACTAATATTTATTTTTATAAAATTTAATCTTAAAATTCTAATATATACACATATATTTAAAACTGATATCAATTTTATCTATGGTAGAAATCAAATTACCGTATCTAAACTAAGAATTTAAAATTTAAAATATTTGAATTAATTTATCTAAATAAAATATTTAAAGAAATTCAAATTTTAAAAATTTTAAACCCTAAACCCTAAAGAAATTCAAATTTTAAAAAATTTAAATTTCTTAAATTTATAAAAAATTTTCAACCAAATATACCATCAGTAACGAGTATACCTTAAACTCTTTAGGTGACATGTTGTCCTAGTGTGGTAAACATTTTTGGTTCTAGCTGATAGAATTTATTTATAACTATACTCTTTGCTGAGGTAAAACTCCTTACCACTTTGGGACTAATAATGAATATTTTATTATATACAAATAATTTTGGACATGAGCTACCCATATACTAATTATTAAGACAATCAAGGGTCGTGTGTTTTGTTGGGAGATCTCACCAGTTTGATTCAACAGATAATGATGTTATTTTGCTTTTATTTGCAATGTTTTCAGTAAACCAATGGCTTAATTAAAGCTTACACTCTCTTATTTTGCTAAGTTCCTTTAAAATTTTGACAAAAGAAAAATGTTGTATACATTAATATTATGACTTCGAACACATTTTTTTTTTGTTTTAAAATGTTGAAGTTTTGAATTTTATTTTCTGCTTCTGTCTTCTTTTTGCAGAATTGACAAAATTAACAAGTTAATAGGTTTCAAATTTCAGGTACTAAAATTAAAAGCATACATGATTTTTTTTTCCTGCAGTTTGCTCTTGTTTACTTAGTACTGGTAAATCAACGTCCTTTTCTACTCAACAAGTTGAAACGAGAGAATAATATTAATATAAACAAAATCAACTAAAATAAAAGGCCTTCTCCCCAATATCAAATGAAGACTAGGGTTTCTTTTAACTTATATAAGATAATAGCGGGGTTAAATAGATATTCATTTCTTGCTTTACTTTGCTGGATTTAAGAAATAGTAGTATTTAACTAATAATATAAATAATTTTCTCTTAAAACAATGATAAAACGGTTTTTAATGTACCGAGAGTCTAGCACTATATTCGAATTCAAGAAATGTATATTTTTATTACTTTATTTTTTTTATTTCTTTTTATCAGAGAATTGTAAAGAAAGTAATAAAATAAATTTTTGTTCACAATTTATTGTATAAATGTTTGAAAACAGAAGATAAAGTAAAAATAAAGTGACAACACTAAATGAAAACAAAAATGTGCTCTCAAATGAAAACCTTAATTTTTTCTTTCCTTTCCGTAAAGTGTTTAACAAAATGCAATAGTTCATCTTTAACATGCCTAATCCTTCCAAACACAACACTATCCTTAACTGCACTACTAAATTTCCGCCTGTGGCTCCATTCCAGCCAACATAATTTGTCAGTTGGAATTGTCCTTAATCCTCACAAAAGTGAACATCTTAAGTCTGAACCTCCTTTAATTTCCTAGTTTAGAGCAAAGATAGTAGCAAACTAAAAACACCTTGTCCTGGTATAGAAGGTAGAAAAAAAGGTTTACTATTGATGGTTATGGTTGGAAGCAAAAAACCCTGGTTCAGATACCCGGCCCTTTCGGCAATAGGTTTTAATGTTTTATAGTCTTGTAGCATGTTTGGGGGCTCATTTGACAAAGGTAAGAAGAGGCTATAGGAGTTCTGAACCTAAAATTAACTTTTAGGTATCTAGTGAAGGTTAGTTTTAGTGTGTGTATATACATATAATTTTTTGGGGGAAGCTCAATTAGGTTTGTTATGTCTATATATGTTGGATTTGAGTGCCCTTTATACTTAATTTAGTGAATACATTTCTACTTTGCTGATAAAAAAGGCAGAAAATAATTTTCTAATTAAAGAGAGGTGGGGAGGGATGGGAGGCTAGGATACCTATTGTTCACTCTTAGTCACTTTTGGTTTGATGAATGGTCTCGCTACATAAATTTCATCTACCACCCTAGAATCTTTACCAAATTATGGTTGAATTCTATCAAAATTATCTATGTAGCATTACTGTGTATATTTGTTGTTGTCACGTGTCATGTGGTGTACCGATGATTATTCATATTAATTGTATGTTTTATATGACAAACAATTTCCCTTACATTGCCACTCACACTAGTAGTTGTATTATTAAGCTTAGTTATATCAATCACTTATGTTTAGGCTTGGCGTATTTAAGAAGGGGCTAGTTTAACTTGTATTATGTCATGGGTAACTGAAGTCTGGATTTGTACACATACACAACAAACATTAACTATAATTTACAAATAAAAAAACATAACCAATTTAATATATATAGAAAGAGAGAAATTGAGAGAGAGAGAGAGAGAGGGAGAGAGAGAGAGGAGGGATCTACTTATTTCAACAGTAAATCTACCTAAACTTATTTCACTCAACAACTCATGTTTTACATCAAATTTAAACAATTTAACCGTTCAATTAAAAGCTGTTAATACATAGATCAATTCTACAAATCTTTAAAAATTTTGAAAATTATTTAATATTTCGTTATATAAATTCAAATCAACACTTAAAATGTTTTTATAATTATCCATCAATTTGAATTAATGAAATAGAGTATCAAATAATTTTTAAATTTTTTTAAAATTTGCAATCTTGATGAATTTTTAATTGAATTATTGGATCATTAAAATTTAATGTAGAACATGAATTATTGAATGAAATAAGTTTATATAGACTTACTTTTAAAGTAAATAAATCCTTCTTTATATATATATATATATATAGACACACACCCCATATACATTAATATAACCATATGCTATTGAAGTATATAGGAATACAAAATAAGCAACTAAATTGAGTTCTAATACTAATTAAAATATCTTGTAACAACATATTTCTAGGCTACTTATGTGAGAAATTCTATCAAATTCCAAGAACAAAGACAAGAATGTGAGAAACTTTGTTAGGGATGACAATGTATGTTAAATCTCATTTGTGAATATATAAAAAATAGATTTATACTTACACATATTGTATCTATAATGATACTTTTTGTATGTTACTACATTTCTTATAATAATACATGTAATAAAATTGATAGAGTCCAAGTATCAGAGGAGACTTAAATGTAATGCTAGTCAAATTTAATTATATCCAATATAAGTTAAAAGAGTATTTAGAATTTGATTGCAAGAATTTAAAGAAAAACAATAGAAGTATTTTTAGGGTTTTCCAATTGAATAAAATTCCAAAATTCTTTTTGGATGTAGATTAATTTGAATAAAAGCTTATTAATTTAAATAAAAGTTTAGTGGTTTGATTTTCCAAACCTTTCTCGCATGTACCAATCAATTGCAAATTAAGTTTTTAATTTCTCTTAGTTCAACAACCATTAATTACATTTTATCCCTAATTTCTCAGGTGAGAAATTCTAAATCTCTTAATTAAAGTCTCAATTTCTTGATTAAGTTAATTAAGTGATTTACACAAAGATTAGTGGTTCAAATGTTAGCTAATAAATCTTACACTATCCCTAATAATAAACTTTATAAGGTTTCTTTTTCAAATCATGATTTTAAAATTAATTTTCAACAACAAATAATTTCATGGGTTTATATTGTGGGTTGTCAAACCAAAATGAGTACTAAGAGAAGGAAGAAGAAACAATTAACTGAACTAAGAACCTTAATATGCAATTAGAAAGAATACATGGAATATAGTCAGATATGTCAAAGTCCCAAACATGGATGAATTAGTTGTTCATGCTAATCTAATACACAAGAGGGGTGAAGATGGTTCTTAAGCAAGTCCCTAGTGAAGGTCTTCACATCTCTCTTTCTCTTCCAAATAAAGCTAATTTCTTTCTCCAAGTGAATAATAAAATATAATTCCTCGTTTTTGGGGCCTTTTATATTTCTTTGCTATCGAGTCTATAAGCATCACTTGCTTAAGAGACAAAGCCAGATAATTTGCTTAAATGAGCATTCAAAAAACTCCAAGAGTTGCTCTCTAACTTGTCTCATTTAAGTGCCAGGATAATTCGCTTTAGTGAGTTTTCAACTTTAAACGTAAGGAGCTCTCGATCATTATTTACTTAAGTGACCAATATAGTTTGCTTAAGCAAGCCTTTAATACCCAATAGAGTGTGTTCTCTATCAGTCTTCACTTATGCGATCAAGTTAAGTGAGACTTTCTTTTTGAGAATCCTCTTCATGTAACTTAATTTCTCTCAAAAAATTTTATCAATTCTTTATGTGCTCTTGCTAACTATTAAACATAAAAACATAAATAAAAAAAAACATAACAATTGAGATTAACTAAATATAAATATATTTACTTCTAATTTATCAATTAATTAGGATAAACACAACTTTAAAATATAAGATTTTTTATTAATTAATTAATATTTCTCTAAATATTTTACGTAAATACAACAATTATCAAACTTCAACTAAATAAACTACTATATTATAATAGCCTTATCTCACATCTAAAGTAAAATACTTTATATATATATATATATATATATATATATATATATATATATATATATATGAGTTAATCATCCATACACTGTTAGTGTAAAAAAATTTATACTGACAACCAATCATATCTTTTAAATTATTTTATTTTATTTTTATTTCATTAAATAAACAAATGACATGACAGTGACACTATTAAAAAATATGATTAGTCACCAGTGTAAAAAAACTTTACACTAACAGTGTATAGGTGATTAACTATATATATATATATATAGGGAACTGATTTCGATCTGCAGATCCTGAATAGTAACTGGCTTAGCTGCAGATTTTTCTAGGCGCTTGAGGGTTTGAGTGAGATCAAACTTGTTGTTGACAAGCCTATTATCAAGTTGTGAATTGTTAGGCTTGCGCAGGATCTGCTTGAGTTTTTCAAGATACTCATCCCTTTCTTGAGGACCTTGAATAGATTTTAAAACATCGAGGAGAAGATTTTGCTCATCATTGTGAATGACATTGATGAGAGGAGAGTCAGAGCCTTCATCACTAGTGGAGGAAAGGTCGTCATTGGCTTGATCCTCTTCAGAAGAGGACATTTGATTATGAACATCTTCATCACTGTTATCAGATGAACCAGATTTACTCGGCGGTAGTCCGCACAATACTGGATATCAAGGGCACACCTGACGAATCAGACTTACAAATCCCAGGTTTTCACAACAAATTTTATGAAGATGAAATGCAAAATAAGTTTAATACAAAATTGTTGTATTGATTGAAGAGAAATTACAAAGGCAAGAGAGAAGGAGGAGTTTCTCACTCTAGGCTCTCTTACACGGAGATATCTCTCGATTACAAGTTCTGCCTTACAATGTGGGCAGGATACAAATTTATAGGAAAACTAAAGTTACTATTACAACAGTAAAATGAAGTCTTCCGCTACAGTGAACAGTGCACTTCCGCTTCCGCTACAGTGAACAGTTCCTTTCCGCAAAAGGAGCAGTGATTGTTGACTTTGATTGACTTCTTCAGATTGGGTGGATGACCATGGTCATAGTCTGGGAGGAGTAATATCGATAAGTGATGATGATAATATGTGAAGCAGGGTACTCCCAAGTTGTAACATGGACATGTCCTCCACTTAACAAAATTATCATAATAATTCTGGATAATCTTGAAGATTGAAGTAACTTAGTCTTCTTCAGATGCTTCATTAAGATTGATACCGAAGCAGTCATCTTCATTCTGGAAATATGATCCGGATGAGGAAGATGGTGAAGAGACTTCCTTTTTAGCTTTTCCTTTTGACGAACTGGATTCTGAGTTTGTCTGTAGGAGATCAAGTATTTGATGAAGATTTGTGGCTAAAGCTTCATCACTGGTTGCGACTGCAAGTGCGGCAGCGATTTTAGCTTTCCGATTGAGAAACTGGCAGGTTTCTGGATCGGCAGCTTTAAGACTCTTTGGGTTCTTTTGAAACCATAGAGCCACTCCTTGAGTATTTGCCCGGGATGCGTCAAATTGATCCCACCATTTGACTGAGGCTTGTTTCCCCAGGATTGGAAGAAGCTTGGAATTCTTCTTATATTGATGTTGCCAGGCAAAAATCCAGGACAGGGAAAATTTGGAAAAGAAGTGAAGAGAAGGATGAATTGCACTAGCTCCCTCTTCAAACCTTGATTTAAATTGATTATATCCTTCTTTGATGTCCTGGGGAAGGATACTTTGGATTGGTCCAAAATATTCCCACCATTCAGAGAACCACTGAGGGAAGAAATATCGGATTTTTTGTTTAAAATAGATAAGCCAAGAATGCTTATGATTTTTGTTTTGTAACCAGAAAACATAAGTCCAAGCATTAATGTAATCCCAGTAGTTATATCCTATTGGATCAAAAGGCTGGGAAAACTTCCTGACTTGATTTGGTTTGTTTTCAAAATCTTTGAAAGTTAGAACTTTAAGAATTTGAAATGTTGAATGGGTGATAAACTGGTTATCCCCCTTTTTGAAAATTGTGTTTTACAGAAACAAATTTAGTATCCACCAAAATAAATTCATAAAATGTCCTTGTCTTATTAAGACTAAGGGGTTTAAATAGAAAACTTGGCGGAAAGATGTTTTCACAAATTTTATTTGGATTTGGATCCCAGAATTCGGGCTCCATTTGGATTGTTGGATAAAATCTTCCTTCTTTCAGTTGATAGGAAGACGGTTGTTTTTGGGTAATTGGCCGAGGCTGCTCAACCAATTCTTTTGGTTGCAAGGTGATTTTGGATTTAGCTATTTCTGAAATAATTGATTTCAGGTTTTGGTCCCAGAAGAGTTCATTAGGTTCTTCTGAAAATATTTGTTTCCATGATTTGGAAGGGAGATTGGTAAGCCCACAATCTTGAAGGGCTTGAAGGGTTGGTAAAGCCATGGCATAGTCAGATGGCTTGGTTTGCTGGGTAGATGACCCAGATTTTACAATGGCCTGCTGAGTAGATGACTCAGCTTTTGATTTAGTTTGCTGAGTAGATGACCCAGCTTGGGTAGATGACCCCTTCATAGAAGTCTCGGAGGAGACCTTGATTGATTGGATATTCTCTGCGGAGGATGATGAATTTACTGGGCGGTTTGGCTTGCCCAAAATTAATCCTTTTCCCCTTCCCCTGGAAGAGGATGATCGAAGCCTTAATTTTGGCGTCATTTCATTCTGTCTTGCCCTGTAGGAATTCACGGGTAAGATAGTCAGGTAAAGTGTTTGAGGTGCCTTTGATAAATTCAATATCAAAATCAAAAACACTTAAAATAGCTTGCCATCGAGCAAAAATTTGTTTTGATGCTAAATTTTTAACATCTTTCTGTAAAATATCTTTGGCTGATTTACAATCAACCTGGACTAAAAATCTTTGATTTAGCAAATCAGATTGAAATTTTGAAATGCATAGAACAATGGCCAACACTTCCTTTTTAATAGTAGAGTAATTCTGTTGGGCCTTGTTCCAATGTTTAGATGTAAAAGCAATGCAATTTTCAGTGTGATGCATGCGTTGTTTGAGAACACCTCCATAACCAATGTTAGAGGCATCTGTTTCAACAATCTTCGGAAGATCGGGATTGGGTAGGTATAGGCAGGGTAAAACTTTAACCTGCTGTCTGATTTGTTTTACAATATTGGTATGGACATCGGTCCATGGTGGAGGAGATTTCTTGAGTCTTTCATGAAGGGGTTTGGTGATGTTACTGAGTTGTGGGAAAAAATCAGAAACATAACTTAAACACCTTAAAAACCTCTGGAGTTGGGTTTTCTCAAGAATCTGATTTGGAAATTTATCAGCAAACTCTATGACTCGACAAATTGGTCGGATAGTTCCCTGAAAGATTTCATGACCAAGAAACTTGATTTTTGTCTGGAAGAGACAGATTTTAGTTTTGGAAACAGCAAGGCCGTTTCGTTTGATAACATTGAAGAATATCTCAAGATGCTTGAAATGTTGATCAATGGATGTAGAAAAAATAAGAACATCATCAATATAGACAATGCAAAAATTTGAATAAGGATTGAAAATATCATTCATGATATTCTGAAACTCCGAAGGAGCATTCTTAAGACCAAAAGGCATTACGTTCCATTCGTATTGCCCAAACGGAACAGTGAAAGCTGTCTTATAGCGATCACTGGGATTGATTTGGATTTGCCAAAATCCAGATTTCATGTCAAATTTAGAAAAGATCTTTGCTGAATGTAATCGGGCAAGAAGATCTTTCTTATTGGGAATCGGATATCTAATCCATTGAAGAGCTTGATTGAGAGGTTTATAATTGATAACCAATATGGGAGCACCACGCTCGATTTCAGAAGCCTTGTTAACATAAAAGGTTGCGCAAGACCAAGGGCTCTTGTTTTTTCTGATTAATCCTTTGGAGAGAAGATCTTTGATCTCCTGTTGACAGTGTTTGACAAGCTCATGACTCATTTGGATTGACCGAGCTTTGGTTGGGATTTGTCTATCAGAAAAATCCTTTTCATAAGGAAGACTTACCATATGTTTCTTTCTATCCCAAAAAGCATTAGGAAGATCAGAACATACAGTGTTTTGAAAACGATCATGGAGGCTCATGATCTTTTGTTTGATGAAGGGTTGAGAAAGTTGACTTTCAATATGTTTGAAAGAGATTTCTTCTTTAAGAAAATTGATCTGGTTGAGTTTTTGATCAATCTGATTGAGGCTTCGATGGAGAGGTCGATTGAGGAATTTGAATATAATTGTTTTTCCTAAGTGTTGGGTAGAGATTCCTTCACTAGAAATGTTGATTGGAAAGATTGATTTAATAAATGATGTTCCTAAAATCACATCATTCTTAAGATTTTTTACCAAGAGAAAAGGGGTCTCAACTTGGAGATTATCGTTTTTGATAATTGCCGAAGGAAGCTTATACTGGATTTCAAGCCGTGAACCACTAGCCGTCCTAAGCTTTTCGGAGGTTTTATAAAAGTATTTGGTTGGGATAAGTCCTTCCAAAATACAATTGGAATCGGCTCCAGTATCAAACAGAGCAATAGTTTTTAAGACAAAATCTTCGATAAGAATAGTAACATCGATATAAAATTTTTGGATGCTACATTGATTAATTAAAGCATTGAAAAGAGTATCAGTGGAATCATGATCAGAATCATGGTCCTCATCGTGATTTTTATGGTCCGGCTGAACCATGTCATCAGAAAAAGCTTCAGTTATCTGAGATATAAAGGTCTCATGTAACTGTTGCTTCTTTTTGAGATCTCGGACCTCAGATTTTAGGGAACTGATTTCGATCTGCAGATCCTGAATAGTAACTGGCTTAGCTGCAGATTTTTCTAGGCGCTTGAGGGTTTGAGTGAGATCAAACTTGTTGTTGACAAGCCTATTATCAAGTTGTGAATTGTTAGGCTTGTGCAGGATCTGCTTGAGTTTTTCAAGATACTCATCCCTTTCTTGAGGACCTTGAATAGATTTTAAAACATCGAGGAGAAGATTTTGCTCATCATTGTGAATGACATTGATGAGAGGAGAGTCGGAGCCTTCATCACTAGTGGAGGAAAGGTCGTCATCGGCTTGATCCTCTTCAGAAGAGGACATTTGATTATGAACATCTTCATCACTGTTATCAGATGAGTTGATCAAGAGATTGTTTAACTGATCCTGGATAGTAGGATCAAGATTGAGTTCTCTAACTTTAGAGGAGATTCTACAGAACTTTGCTAAGTGACCTTTGCGGCCACATTTAAAACAAGTCCTGGTTTCCCTAAAATTTTTTGGGAAATTGGTGTCCTGAGGGGTGGTTTTAACAGCAGGAGGCCTACTGGTTCTGGGATTAGAATGCCAAGCCTTAGACCTAGAGATCTTTGGTCTAGGTTTTTGGATTTTGCTTGGCAGAGGCTGAGAAGGTTTTCTACGCTTGTGGGTCTTAGTAGAATCCTTAGAGCAGGGAAGACCAAATTGCTGGCAAAAATTTCCTAAATCCTTGCGGTTCTGGGCTTTTTCTTTGGCCAGCTGATTTTGGATTTTGTCATCTTGACAGATTTTGAGGGCTACTCTTTGGACATAAGCTATGAGATTACCATAACTTAACTGGTTGTAAGGGATGTCACCATTAAACTGGGATCGGATTTTTTCTCTAACCTTATCTCCTAAAGACTTTGGAAGACCAACAATAAAATTTTTCTTTCCAGAATGGTTGATTACTATCATCCCGTGTATAAACTCTAGTAAGGAAGGTGTCCTTATACCACCTAAAATCTCCTAAAGTTCTACACTTAAGATTAGATAGGAGTTCACCAGATCGGTCTTTCCAGATACTAGGATCTCCGATGAAATGTTTGATGATGGCCATGATAAGAGTATTGACAGCATCAGGGATAGACTCACTCTTAGCTGTGGTGATGATATTACCTTCAGCATCAGTTTTGACGGCTGTAAGGATCTCATGTTTCTCTTCTTCAGAAACATAATTATCCCACCAACCTTTGAGTTGCCCAGAAAATCCGGACGTTAAAATCTCAACAATAGCTTCATCAACACTATCTAGAGCAGTTTGATATGCTGTAGAAACCATTGTCATATGTTGAAGAGTATTGAGGATATTATACTCGGTTAAACCATCTATGTTCCACTCATAGATGTTGGTAGCACTGAATGACCGAAAACTTTGATCA
This sequence comes from Cajanus cajan, assembly GCF_000230855.2. Lineage (NCBI taxonomy): Eukaryota > Viridiplantae > Streptophyta > Magnoliopsida > Fabales > Fabaceae > Cajanus > Cajanus cajan. The sequence goes on from NC_138519.1 coordinate 5,153,405, forward strand.
TTCTTTTCCTCAAGAAGGAGATCTGGGGCCGTGGCCCGATTATAATAAAGCTTAGAAGGCTGCTTCCAGTTGACAGCCTTAGTGATAACAGGATTAACCTGAAGAGCAGACTTATTACTGGGTTCAGTGTCTTCAGAGTTAGAACCTATAGAGGAGGTCCCTAATTTGTTAATCCTAAGAGATTGTTCTTTTTGAGAGGTACTCCTAGTAACAGGTCCTATCTTGACAGATCCGACTTGTGATGAACCAGGGGTATCTAGAATAACAATAGAGCTATCCTTGACTCCTTTAGATTCTTCTAAAGTTTTAGTCCAATTAAGATGGATGGCCCTAAATTTATTTTTAGTCTGACTAGAAAGACTAAAAGGTTTAAACAAGGGTTTGGTAACTGAATCATCATCCTTAGTACCAGAGGACGAGGATTTTTTTTCAAGATTTTCTCCTAAAACCTGGAGATACTTGTTGGTGTAGTTGTTTTGTTCCATAAGGGCTTTAATATCCTGAGCTCCTACGGTTTCATCCGATTTATACTTAAAAGGTGAAGCTAAATACTTATCCTCTAAGTTCGGGATGTGATAACTACTGTTAGGCGGAAGGTCAGATTTAATCAACTTACCATCCTTTCGCTGCCATACAGTAAGTGTATTAACATAAAGGTCTTCTGTGATGGTAATAGTCCAAGGAGGATAGATATTGTTTCTACGAAGGTAGACATTTAACCAATCGAAGAAACACACATGGGTTTGGACATTGTTAAGAAAAGTATAGAACAAATCTATGATCTCTGACCTACGGTTACCCTTAAAACTATTAAGAAACCATTTTCTCTGAGTTGTCCAAACCTCAGAGTAGAATTCCTTTTGAAGGGAAGATTTGTCTATGGTGTACTTATTCATAAGTGACCATATTGCATTTCAGATTGAGTAGGGGAATGGATTTCAGATGAGGTTTCTTCCTCAGCCCTACTGTAGATTGTTCTAGAAATAGACGAAGAATTGTCTAATCCTTGAAGGTTGGTTTCAGGAATAATGATTCTAGGAGCAGAGTTCCTAAAAGATTGGGAGGCTACAGAAAAAGATCTTCTAGCACTATTGTACTCCGATCTAGTAGCTTCTGATCTTGAAGAGAAAGAATTTCTCCGGTCAAAGATGATTTCTACCTTACCGGCCTCAGACTGCTTAATTTCTTGGAATTCTGGGGCTTGTCTAGGTAAAGTTGGGGTTGCTCTATCGATTTGCCAGGATGTAGGTAATTCAACCTCATCCCATTTTATGAGTTTGGGAACAGCCACGTTGGCTTTTGTCATGTCTGTGACAAACAAAGTGGTTTCCCCATCAGTTGTTTTAAGCAGAACCCTTGAATTACAAATGTTCATGACTTTGTATTGGATTCTGTAAAGAAGGGCTGCAGGGATAGATCCTTCTTTCATGTCCAACCCATGCAGTCTGATGTTTAAAAACAGCGAATCTAGAACATTTCTGTCTAAAAGACTCACAGTTTTGTTTGGGAAACAATTGAAATAGACAGGACCATGTCCTAAACTTGTTTCTACGGTTCCTATAAGAGAATCGTGGAAGTCATTGTGCCTAATATCTCTAAGACACATAAGGATTGAGGCATTAAGCCCTTCTCTGATGAGAGGTTTAACAGCTACTTGAACACATCCTATATGGAGGTATTTATACTTCCTAGAATGCTCAGTAATTGATTGCTTTGTGAGAAGGTGGAATTCTTCACCAGTTTGGGGGTCCAAAGGGATGTTGTTTTCGGCAGTCTTGATGATATAATCAGAACTGCGGACATGTTTGTTTTCATCAGGGATGTAAAGCTCATCCTGAGGGATTTTAGGGATTTCCCAGTTATCGATTGCTTGATTGATATCTTCAAAGCAGACTTCCTCTTCGAAGATATTGTTTTTAGGAGGTATTTCCTCCACAGATTGGTGTTGCTCTGTGAGCAGATTTTTGGAAGAAGAAGAGGAGGAGGAAGAAGCTTTGATAGTTAGACGACGGGAAAGGGAGCGAAGGAAATTACTCATGGTATAACAATATCCAGTATCATTGCCCTCACTTGGTTCCATAAGAAGTTATAGTAAGGTCTAAGTTAATTTTAATACAAAACTATCATATAAAATTACCGAAGAGTTAAGGATCATAAACTAATTTTACTCAGAAAAACTTTTTTTTTTTTTTATGATGTAAATGGACATGTCTTGTAATTAGATTTCATCAGCAAAATTAATTTATTTTACGGGACATGTCTATTCCATGTCTAGTAATTCACTTTTTCAGTAAAATTAATTTATTTCACTGGACAATGTTTATAAATAGATATGCTTGTAACTTAAAGTATAGCTCGAACCCACCAACCTATGTTTAATAACGAATAAAAAATTATAACATTATTTTATTTTTTATTTAAAATTCTTACCCTCTAATCACATCATCTCTCAAAATCCTACAGCTTGCAACAATTGTCTTGTGCTGTAATCCACATGGAGCAGCAGTTGCAAGAAACCTACGTTATCCAAACATTTTTGAATACTATATAAAGTTCGAAACTATGGTTAGAATTGAGTTTATTTCATCCAAGTTATGACACATTTCGGCTTGATATGAAGGCATATATATACTACTACATTTAATATTTTTAACGATATTTGTCTACTAAAATGTTATTATAAATTAAGTTAATAGGTTATTGTAATATTTTTTAATTTTTCTTTTACTATAGAGTAACATTTTTTTATCTCTATTTTTTAATAATTATCTTTTAAAATTTAGTTCCACATCGAGTAAAAGAATGATTATTAAAATTATATTGTTCCTTTCTTTAATTGTTTACCAAAATTGAAATCTCACATAGAGTAATAGAATGACTCATGAAGAGTATGTATAATCATAAAGTGAAACACTAAAAATAAATGAACTTTGATATGTGATTTAGATTTAGTGGTGTCTAACTTAAGATATTTTCTCTTTTTTAAAAAAAAATGAAAAAAAAATGATATCTTTAAAAGACTTGTACACAAAAGTCATCATATATAAGTAATAGTACAATCTAATTATCATTTTATACCGTTTACAAAAACTTAGTAATATTTTTAAAAATATCGTCACTAATATATAAAATATTATTAAAAATCTTTAATAACATAGATCATTTTATCTTACATTTAATAAAATGTTACAAAAATGTATTAGAAATATTTATTTATTGTTCAACAACACATTTTTCTAATATTGTTAAAAAAACACATTTTGTTGTAGTGATATTATGAACCATGATTTAAGGGGATTTAGTTTCAAATACTAAGCCTTGCCTAGGTTTTGGTTTGTGATATGACGCCAGAATAACTACTGTGAAGGTACTTCAACTATCCTTGACCAGTCTAGGGTTTTTGCCTGTCATGAGGAACCGTAACATAACTGCCAGAAGATACCCAAGAAAGAATCCCTTTTAACTTTATTCTAATGCATAGAGAATTAGAGATTGTGTTTTCAAGCATCTTCTATATCCTTTTGTATTAATGCAGAGTCAGTTACGTAGATATAATCGAGTAAAGTCAAAGCATGGCATGCATATATAAATTTAGATTAATCAAGTTTTGAGTTTGAGCTAGGCAACTAAGCATTTATTGTGTGATCCTCCTTAGTCCTGATCTTGTTATATAAGTAGATAATGACAAGATTTCTAGGCTTAGTCTTGAGCCCCACGACAGATTCACTTCATTAGAAACACCAGAATAGACAACTTTGAGAGATGGAATATCCTAGGATAATCTAGTAAGAAATAAACAAACCATTTCAAAATGTAATCACACGGGAAAAAGAGACATGGAATTAAATTTGTCATTATTTGCGTTGTTATTCATGCTTGTGGTCTTAGCAGTTACAACTCTTGCCTTTAGGCTTTTATCTTGTAATTTCTACATATGAATCCATTATCCAATGTGATTTTGAAATGTTCTACTTCCAAGTTGGATTCAACTCAGGCTGAACATATACGTGTGGTTATCAACTAGTGTAAAGTGATAGAGTTTTGTCTCAAGGGGCAATGAATCGATTAATTACCAACCAACAAACTTTTTGGGCTAAACCTTGAAAGGGTGAATTTAATTACAATTATGAACAACAAACTAAGTAATAGCACAAAGCAATCACAGTCACCCGCAAGAATGAGATTCTTCAGGGGTCTCTTTACCTTAGTTTGGGGTTTTCTTTTGGGGCTTGACCCCTCCAACTTAAAAAAAATGTATATATGAGAGATTAGAGAGAATGATTTTTCCCAACCTTCAGCCAATTAAGGACCCTCAACATTCATTCCAATTCAAATTAAAATAATTAAATAGAAGATTAGGTTCACAAATGTGGTTGAAGTTCAATTGCTTGATACATCAACTTTTTCTCTCTAATAGAAATCTTAATTCCTAAAATATCCCAAATTAGAAGAAATATTAAGTTTGAAAATCCAAAAGATCTCAGAATTGTTAATCTCTATCCCTTAAATATAATCAATTATATGTTTTTTTTGGTTTTATTTTCGATCCCTATTTTCAGTTGTCAATATAGATTTAATATGTGCCATGAAAAGTAAATTATTAAAAACATTAGACATAGAAATAAGTAAGCAACAATAGTTAGAGTCTATTTATATAAATTTCTCCATAAACATTTATTTAAGAAAAAACAAGAAGAAAAATTGACATATACAAAAATTAAAAATAAGTTTTTGGATAAGTTAATATTGAAAAAATAATAAAAATTAACTTAAAAATAAATTAATTTTAGGTTATGAAAAAAATATTTTATTTTTTCCTATTTTTCTCTTATAATTACTTATGGATAGATTTATCCAGAACTTTCTTAAGTTAACATGAATTAGGAACAAAACTTCATATTACACAAGTTAGGGTTGAGATTTCTCATTCCCTAATTAAATACAGAAATTCAGTTACTCAGAATGAGAAATGAACATAGAATTGAAAAGAGATCAAGTGCTCCATTGGAATTTTATGACCTTTGCAACATGATTCTTTTAAAAAAAGTTCCTTTAGCTCTAATGTTAGAGGAGAGAAAGATCACGCATGATTCTGGCTTTTACTAATATGCATTGGTTGTTCTAAATACGTGCATTTTGATTTCTCCAAGTGTTTCACGGTAGATTTGGCATTGTTAACGTGCACAAAATATGGAGCTTATTCCTTGTGCTTTTGAAGTGTGTAAATTGCACTGATTTTGGTGGGTCAATGTGCTAATGACAATAAGCAACTAAGTGTCCTTCCTCCACTAGGCTCACACTTGAATTGGTGTGTTAAAGATGCTGCCATAAACTCCTCCAAATTCACACTAATAGCCTTCTCATTACCACTGTAATAATCCTTGATAGAGGAATAAATGACAAACACAAGAAAAGAGAAGTTATCACAAAATCAAATTCAATAAAAGAATTTACACAAACACCAAATCACAACACTAACAACAAAATCACAATTCAATAAAAGAAAAAAATTTGAATATACAAGTAAACTTGAATCCTGACACAATTTAATGTGCATTCAAGTTAATAGTAATTAGATTTAAATGTGATTTTGATCCATAAAAATATTATAATATTTTAGTCCCTTTACAAATTTAATTTGTTTTTAATTTTTAGATTTAGCAAAAACAACTCGGTTTTATTTACTCTTTCACTAGAGGCTAAAAACATATGACTTTTGTAGTTTTAGAGATAAAAATGAATAAAATTAGGAATAATTTTTTTTTCTTCATATTTTAAGGCATTATAAACTTATTTTATTAGCCTAATAATTATTGGTTTGAAATTAACTATTATATAATCAAGTATTTAAATCGATGTAATTGTGCTTGATTCTAACACTAATTCAGGTTTAAGGGGATAACTCTCAAATTTAGTTGAATTGAACTTCATTGAATCAAGACCCTCCATATTGATAATCCCATTCCACCCTTACATGTAGCAGACTAGCGCCATCTGCCCTAGGCTGTTTTTCAGGCTATTACCAACAGTAACCAAACTGCATTGTTTTTCAGTCAACATAGAACTTTATGTTCATAGATATATCATACATGGGAGTAGGAGGAGTATCCCAACTTATTTGTGCAACAAAGCTATTTGTTTTCTGCAAATCAAAATATACAAATGTACTGTTTGGATAAATTTTTAAGAAGCACGTGTAAGAAAAAGAAATATGAACTAAATTTTTCTAAATTAAAATTACCTTGTGTATAAGTTAAAAATTAACTTTTAAATGAGATAACTTCTATAAATTAATTTATTTATATGTTAATTTTAATTTTTTATTTTGTTTATTATCAAGAAGTATATCTTGTTGAATATCAAGACAATTTCTTTCATAGATTTGACAGACATCAAATAGTTGGATATTTCTTTTTAGCTTAAGTTAAGTTTAGTTTAAGAAATAAACTTAATTTTTTTAAAGTTTTTTTTCTATAAAAAATTTATACAAATAAGACCAAAACAGGTTGCTTACACCAGCCATAATAATAATATACAAACAAAATCATACCTCAATTCAAGAGTCATAAATATATTTAAGAATAAGTAATAATAATAATGTACTTTATGACACATTTGTTTTAACACTTCTCTCATTAATTAAAAATTATAAAATCATAACAAAGTTTATTAAATAAGGCGTAAATTTCACCAAATTTTATGAACATTTAATCACGATATCTACATTTGATATTTGAATCAATAGTTATTAGTACTCTTCGCTTTACTCTCTAAAGTAAAGTAGTAAGGGAGAGGATCCCCACACATTTAAAGACTACTATCTATATATAAGATTTAATTCCTCTCCAGTGTGAGGTAGGTAAAGTCTTGTGATAACTACTGATTTCTCTATCAACGGTTTAAATTTGTATCACAGTAAGTTATACCAGTGTATGTATTTTATCAGAGTTGCAACTGTCGATTTATCAATTAATAGTACTTTAATGTGCACTCTGCACTTTAGTGTGTTAGAATAAAATTAGAATAACTTATCAAAAAAGAAAACTAAAAGCTTGATAGGTAGTATGGTAGACAAAGGAGTTATATTATAGGAACGTTTAATACATCAAGTGCTGATGCAAGCAAGTTTGGTTTGCAAGTAGTAGCAAAAGAACACTGAAAAAAAAATCAGAATAGATTATTAAATGTTTCGAGGACAGTTGTAAATAAGCAACTGTACGAGGATATTTGAGACCGGTTCATAAGTGTACCTGGAAGGGAGAAGGAAATGCAAACTAGCTAGGTAGATCAATGCTATTTAATGTTTAAGTTGCTTGGCCAAAAGTGCACCTTAAACATGTAATTAGGTGTTTGATTTCCAAGTCTAAATTCATGAAAATACATTTGATGAAAGAAGTGAGCTCTTTAAATAAATTTGTACTTTGAGCAATTAGTCCTATACTAGCTAGATATTTAGGCAACTAAAGAAAAATAAAATTAATCAGTGTCAATTTTGTAAATTTTTTTGCTGGAGAAAAATACCCTTCACACAAGAAAAATCAAAAAGTATAAACACACAAATAACAACACAAATATAAATAAGACATAGGAAGACATGGATTTAATGTGATTCTACACTTCTTAAATTATGTCCACGGAAACATTTCAATAAATATATTCATTATTTCAAATCACATTATAAGTTTTTGAACACTTGAAAAATCCTCCTCATTACAAAACTTCTCTCATAGGGTGATGACCCCTTTCTTTCTTGTTAGATGGTGTATATTCTCATTATAAATTCTTTTATAGGAGATGTCAAAGTCTACATTCATAAATGTTTCACTTCTTTACATACTCTTTGATTATGGTAGTGGATTTTTCTAAGAGTCAAGATACATTCATCACCTCTTGGAATGTATCCCTTGACTTTCCACTTTTTTCATTTATTTGAAAATATTAGTTGTTAATTTTTCTAACACTTTAAAAAATAATCATACAAAAAGAAAATAAAGAGGTAATGTTTTTATCCAACTTCTTCAAAAGTAGTGATCTGGCTAACGTAATTGTACGCCTACTAAAACTTAAGCTTAATTTAGGTCTATCAAAAATATTACTTGTTATTATTTTTTAAAGTAAAATGTATCATATGTTGATTAAAAGGCTTCATATGTTTGCTAAAAAATTCGTGTAAAGACATGGAATTTTATGTTGTTTTAAGCATTTGGGAAAAAAGAAAAAGTTGAATTCTAGCAACAAAAAAAAAATTGTCTATAGTGCAAGTGGAGCGATGAAAAAGACTAAAGCCTCCATGTAAGAAGAAAATCAAATGATTGCTTGGTAAAAGAATTAACTAATTAATAAAGAATGTATCTTTTATTGGAAATTAATATTAAAAAAATTATCATTAAAAACAAAACCTCAATTAAATGAAGAATATTTTAACATTAAATCAGGTCAAATTAATTAAAACTTACTTATATTGGAAGTCAATATTAATGTGATTTTTTTGGCTCATATTCGAAATCGAAAGGAGTATCAGTTCATATGCTAACAGGGGGTGCTTCCTCATTGTCATAGAGGTTGTCTGGAAAGGTTTTTTGGAAAAAAGTTGTTGAAGGAGATATGAAGATCTTAGAACTATTGCTTAGGGAATCCAATGACATTAGAGGAATGTAAATGAGAGCTTAACTTGAACTCACCATTATAATCCCCCCCCAGAAATAAAATTAGGGCATTCATTTGAATTATTTCCAAATAACAGAAAATTTCATTACATTAGAATTATAAGATATTTTATTATTATATATTGGATTATTAAAAAATATATATATTAAAATGAAAGTAAATTTGAGTAAGTAACTAGGAATTCAATATTTCGAAATGAATTCGACATTAAAAGAAAATAATGGTTTTTTATGGCCATTAAATTCATTTTAGTTATATTAATTCTATATGAATAAATAGATTATTTATTTAAACAAAAAAAGGAAAGAAAAAGAAAAGCCCAACCCAGATAATAATTAAAGATTCCCATGTTTTCGTTCGAAAAAATAAAAAACTAAGACGAAAAAAAAGAGAATCGACCGTTCGAGTATCCCTAATTGCATAAAAAAATACTAGAAGTAGGGGCATATAATATAGATAGATATATGGTATATATCTGTGTATATTGAATTGTGAATACAGAGATAATAGAATCATTTTTGATTCAACCAAATAATGGTATCCAACATAGATGAAAGAAAATCAATAAAAAAGAAAGGAGCAAAGATTTTTCAATATAAGAAAGAATTTGTATTTAATGAATTCAAAAGTTCCCGCATCATTTTCATAATAGAAATGAACAAAATAAGTATTATACCAATGAAAACCAATGAATTTGTGACTTTTCTGTTTGCTCTTCATTTTGTTTCTCCCATTTATATTGCACTAAAATTAAAACTAAGATACAATTTAAGTTTCCCTTCCCATTTTTCATTTTCTTAGTTTGTTGTCAACCATAACCCTTGCAAGACATTGATCATGTCCTCCTCTATATATTTTCTCATTTTCTAAGCAAGTGTTCATTTACTTAATATTGGCTTTAATGATACAGCATGCAGGAGACAATTGAACGATACCGCAGGCATACCAAGAATGACACTCCAACTTCATTCAGAACAGTTGAACAAAATATGCAGGTTAATTATACCTATTGTGGTTGCATGTCTTTCTTCAAAGTCCCCTATTCTTTATCTAGTAGTGTTTTCATACTTTAATTTGTGATATGATTAACCTCATGCTGATGAAAACGTGTATGCTTTAAGCTTTCCTCAATGTTTTTTCATTTTGTGTTGCCTGTCTTGCTGTAAGACTAAAACGTATAAGCCTTTAGTGTTCAAGACCAAACTAATTAAATAATTATTGTCCGGTCCAAAATAAATATTAAATACCTCTTTCTTCCATTTTCCTCACCTATTGAGCATGTTTGTTCAAGTTTTTTTTTTCAATAAATAAACAGTTTATTTTTATGTGTTTATCTAAACTGTTTTTTTTTTTTAAATTGTTTTATTATAAGAAACAACTCTTACTTCTTTTATATATATATATATATATATATATATATATATATATATATAAATGTAGAATAACTTTTTTTTTAAAATTTTTTTTTTGAACAACCTTCCCACAAAATAGCTCTTATGTGATGAATTAGAGATGACCGGTGCATATGCTTCAGCAATAACTTAACCTAACAAGCCTACCCTTAACATCCTAATGAGAGAAATACTACCAACAAATTCTCTAATATACTTTTTATTTACCTGAATTTTAATAAAAGTCATAAAATTGTGTTCATCTCACATAAAATTAAGTGTTAGGTTCAGTTCTTGACATTCCTCAAAATGTATGAGAAATATTAGTAAACACACTATTTATTGTTGATTCAAATTTATTAAAAATCACAAATATTTATATATCTATACCAAACATTTTAAAATGAATCTCATTTATTCAAAATTCATTTCCTAACTAAGATCAATGATAAACACCAAAAGGATAATAGCTATAAAAAAAAAGGAAAAAGAGTATATCAAGGTTCTAAGACGGAATACTTTATCAATAAAGTATAATAGGGTTTATGTGGGAATTCCTTCTTAATTGATGGAGCACCATAATTTTGATACATGGGGGAAGATAAAGGAAGAAAAACATCCCTAATTAATGATTCTTCGAAATGCAAATATTAATTACCATCCATTAATCATTATTTGAAGAAGCCACACACCTCTGCTGTAAATAGGAACACTAAGCATTCATTCAAAACAAGCATGTGTCCAAGAGTGATGCAAGGATTATGTTGCTTGATTATTCTTTTTGTATCAAGAGACTTTTCTATTGAGTCTTCTTTTTATGTTAGGAGAATTTTTTGTTGAGTTAGGGAGTTTAAATACCAGGGAGCACTCTATTCATAGATAGTGAACAAATTATACAATTAAGTTTGACATTACATCTTAACATAAAACCTTAAGATATTAGGTAGGTGAATTCTTCTCACTTATATAATTTTGTTAGTATATGATAGTTGTCAAGAGAATAGTTGGTGGAATAATAGAAACTTATTTGTATTTAGAGAGTAGTAGTAGTAGTATAATTGTTGTTGTTGTTATAATGAAGTCCCAATTTGCCTATTTATAGGCATGGTGCTCCATCTCTAGATGACAGTAGAATTATCTAGAATTTTCTAAACTTTTCAAGTCTCTACACTCTTTTAGTTTTTTCTAGAGACTTGTACATCTTATCTTATATTTCTAGAATTTTCTTTTTCTTTATACACCTTATCTTATGCTTCTAGAATTTTCTTTCTTTTCTAGAATTTTCATCATAATTTAACACTCCTCCTTGATACAAATTTCGGTAACTCCAAGCATAGTTCGTAGTTGTTCAAACTTCGCTCTTGGTAGTGCCTTTGTAAATATGTCTGCAACTTGATCTTCTGTTGAGCAGTATTCAAGTTTAATTTGCTTAGTTGTCTCTGCTTCTCTGATGAAGTGATATTTGATGACTATGTGTTTCGTTCTTTGTGATGAATTGGATTATTTGTCGTTGCTATTGCTGATCTGTTGTCACAGTATATAACAGTCGGTCCATCTTGTTGTTCACTCATTTCTTCAAGTATTCTCCGTAGCCATATTGCTTGACTTGTAGTTTCAGCAGCTGCTATATGCGTTGCTTCTACTGTTGATTGTGCAACTGTTGCTTGCTTCTTTGACGCCCAATAGAAAAATCCAGATCCTAGTGAGAAGGCATATCCTGATGTACTCTTCATGTCATCTATTGATCCTGCCCAATCACTGTCGGTATAGCCAATCATCCTTGATTTGGTCATGGTTTTATACCATATACCAAACTCCCTTGTGCCTTGTAGATATCTCAATATTCTTTTTCCTGTTCCATAGTGAATTTGACTTGGCTTTTGCATGAATCTTGATAGAAGACTTGTAGCGAACATGATGTCTGGTCGTGTAGCTGTCAAATAAAGTAAACTTCCAACTAGACTCCTATATCGGGATGCATCAGCTTCTAGTGCTCCATCCACCTTTTGTAGTTTCTCATTCGTCACTAGCGGTGTACTTACATGTTTGCACCCGTACATATTAAATTTCTTCAGAAAACTTCTGTATATTTCTTTTGTGAGATGAATATTTCATCACTTCTCTGACTTACCTCTATACCGAGGAAGTAACTCATCAAGCCAAGATCTGTCATCTCAAAGGTCTTTATCGTGTCTTCTTTAAACTCCATCATCATTTTTGTATTGGTTCCAGTGTAAATAAGATCATCTACATATAGAGAGAGTAAGAGAGTATGCTGACCTTGAGTCTTGATGTATAGTGTAGGCTCACTCTTACTCCTCCTGAATCCATGATCAGTGAAGTACTGGTCGATCTTGCTATGCCATGCTCAAGGAGCTTGCTTCAGGTCATATAAAGCTTTCTTCAATCTCAACACTTTGCCTTCATGGCCTTTAATCACGAATCCTGGTGGTTGCTCCACATGGATCTCTTCTTCAAGTACGCCATTGAGGAATGCAGACTTGACATCCAGTTGATAGATGTTCCATCCTTTATGTGCTGCAAGAGCTATTAAAGCTCTTATTATGTCTAGGCGTGCGACTGGAGCAAATGTCTCATTGTAGTCCACTCCTGGCTGTTGTGAGTAGCCTTTAGCGATCAATCTTGCTTTGTGTTTTTGTATAGTTCCATCAGGATTAAGCTTTGTTTTATATACCCATTTTACTCCAATGATATCTTTTCCATGAGGGCAATCTACGAGCTCCCATGTAATATTCTTCTCAATCATTTTAATCACTTCTTCCATAGCCTTGACCTATACTTCTTGGTCTGCTGCCTCTTCAAAGCTTCCTGGTTCAAGTATGGCCAAGTTGCAGGTTTCATATATATCTACTAGTGATCTAACTCGTCTCAGAGTAGACTCAAGTGATGATTCTTCTTGTTGTGAAACTATTCTTGGAGATTCTGGAGAGATAACAATGTCTTGATTGTTGTCTTCCAGGTTTGATGTAGTTGGTTGATTGATGGGCATGTATACAGTCTTCTTCTCAATTTGTTTTTCTTCCTAGTTCCAAGTAGCATTTTCAGCTACTTCAATATCTCTACTAATTGTTAGCTTCTTTGTTTGAAGATTGTAGACTCGGTAGCCTCTTGACTGTGAACTGTATCCCAAGAATATGCCTCGTACGGTCTTGTCTTCTAACTTATGCCTTTTTTCATCTAGCACATGAATGTAGCAGATAGATCCAAAGACCCTTAGGTGCTTAGCTGATGACTTCTTCCCACTCCAAGCTTCTATTGGAGTCTTGTCCTGAACTGCCTTAGTAGGACATCTGTTGAGTAGGTAGACTGCAGTGTAGACTGCTTCAGCCTAGAATGTATTTGGTAGTCCTTTCTCCTTCAACATCGATCTCGCCATCTCCATGACTGTGCGATTCTTTCTCTCTGACACACCATTTTGTTGTGGAGTATATGCGATTGTAAGTTGTCGCTCTATGCCTTCATCTTCGCAAAATTTGTCAAACTCGCGAGATGTATACTCTTTGCCACGATCACTTCTAAGTACTTTTATTTGTTTTCTACTTTGCTTTTCGACAAGGGCCTTGAATTTCTTAAATATTCCAAAGACTTCTGACTTTGTCTTTAGAAAATAGACCCACGTCATTCTAGAAAAGTCATCAATGAAGAGGATGAAATACCTGTTGTTGGTGTGTGATGGTGTCCTCATCGGTCCACAAACATCTGTATGAATTAGCTCCAACAAGTCATTGGCTCTCCATGCATTACTGCTTGAGAATGGTAATCTATGTTGCTTTCCGAGAAGGCATCCTTCACAAGCTTCATTATTTTCCTTTAGGCTGGGTAAATCTCTCATCATACCTTTCTGATGTAGAAACTTTAAGGCATGAATATTGAAATGGCCAAATCTCCGATGCCAAAGCCATGAGTCATCAACTTCTACCTTCATGGCAATATTAGTGCCACGGTTGAAGCTTAAAGGAAAACTTCTATTTCTCTTCTCCATTTTTACTTGGCCAATCTCTAACCTTTTACTATCATAAATTTTGCATATATTTCTTTTAAAGTGAAGAGAATACCCATTTTCCATCATTTGGCCAATGCTTAAAAGATTTTCTTTAAGATTGGGAACTAGTAACACGTCCTTGATGAGTCTTGTACCTTTCTTTGTCTCCACCACGAGAGTGCCTTTGCCTTGAGACTCCACCATGGTGTCGTTTCCCAGTCAAACTTTGACTTTGACGGAGTTATCAATGTCTTTGAAGATGCTTTGGTCCTTGGCCATGTGATTGCTACATCCACTATCCAAGTACTAGCTTCCATCTCCGTTGTCACAAGATTCTTTGTTAGCATAGATCAGACGTTGCTCTTGATTATGCTCTTCGACAAAATTTGCTTGATGTTTATTTTTGTTACGACAGTACTTCTCCACATGACCGAGTTTATTGCAATAATGACATATTGGCTTATCACGATGCCAATAATCTTTTTCTGCATGTCCCGGCTTATTGCAAATACCACATAAAGGGTATTTATCTTTTTTGTTTCCAGAGAAATTTCTAGAATCTTTGTTTCTAGAATATTCTCCAACATTTTTCTTTCCTCCATCTTCTTTATTTTTAGACTGTAATTTAAGTTTTGATTGAAATGCATTTTCAACTGAATTTTTATCGACACGACTATTTAATCTTGCTTCGTGCGCTCCTAGGAGACCAATTAATTTATTCACCGATCGAGAAGATGGATCTGAGGAAGTTTCTATGGAAGCTACAATGGAATCATATTTTTCTGTGAGAATGATAAGAATTTTTTCTACCACTCTCTTCTCTTTAATTTCTTTTCCATATAATTTCATTTTATTAACTATTTCTTTTTTTCTTCCATAGTATTCTTCTATGGTCTCGGATTCCTTCATTTTAATGGTCTCAAATTCTCTTCTTAGATAGTGTAGCTTGATGGAGCGTACCTATTCATTGCCTTCAAATTCTTCTTCCAAAATATCCCATGCCTTTTTTGCAGTATCGACATCCATGATCCTTCTAGCGATACTTTCTCCCACAGCTTGTTGAAGAACAAACAGTGCTTGAGCATCCTTTTGTTCACAATCTTCTAACTTCTTCTACTCCTCCTTAGACACAGTGCTAGTATTATCTGGTTTTGTATAACCAGATAGAACGATATCCCACAATTTTTGTGAGATAAAATATGTCTTTAGTTTGAGCTTCCAAAGATCAAAATTTTCACCAGTAAAAACTGGTAGAGGGACAGATGAAAAATTAACGAAATTGGAGGCCATAGATTAAAGAAAAATGTTTATAAGTATAGAAGGGAATTTTAGAAGTAGTTAGATGATTTTTCTACGTCTAGTAGATGACCGAACATAGCTCTGGTACCACTGTTAGAATATGATAGTTGTCAAGAGAATAGTTGGTGGAATAATAAAAACTTATTTGTATTTAGAGAGTAGTAGTAGTGATAATTGTTGTTGTTGTTACAATGAGTCCCAATTTGCCTATTTATAGGCATGGTGCTCCATCTCTAGATGATAGTGGAATTATCTAGAATTTTCTAAACTTTTCAAGTCTCTACACTTTTTTAGTTTTTTCTAGAGACCTGTACATCTTATCTTATGTTTCTAGAATTTTCTTTTTCTTTATAAACCTTATCTTATTCTTCTAGAATTTTCTTTTTCTTTTCTAGAATTTGCATCATAATTTAACAAATTTCAACATGTCCAACTTTAATTAATATAGGACTCACTTCACACTTCAACTCCAACATTTTTCATTTAAAATTTCTTAGTATCATTCTTGTACTCTTACTGTTTTTATTTCTCTTGTGAAAAAACTAACAGCAATTCATATCATAAAATGAAAATCTTCTATTTATCAAATCTTGCTCATAATTAGTAAAAATAATCTGAAACTATGATTTATTTATCAAACATAAAATAAATCATATTGGATTGTAAGTGAAAAGCTATGTAAGTCCAAGCTGGTTGTAATCTCAAAATTAAAGACATGAATAAACATTAAAGATATGGGATCGGTTTGGATAAATTTTCCCATAAACACTTAAGAAAAAATAATAAGAGAAAAAATTAAAATAAGTTTTTTTATAAACTAAAACTGACTTATGTATAAATTAAAAATAAAATTTTGCAGAAGCTAATAAGATAAAACTTTTATAAATTAGTTTACGCATAAACTAATTTTAGCTTATGAATAAATTTATGTATCTTTTCCTTAATATTTTTTGCAAAGAAATGCTTTTGAAAAAATTTATCTAAGTAAACCTATATTATATTATGTTGGATCACAAGGTCCATTCACCCCGTGGGAATTCTTAAACCAGGGGCAGTGCTTCCACCAGGGTCTATTCATATAATTAGGGTCTACATTAATAATTCACAAGAAAGCCAAAGGGTCTCCCTTCATCCAATAGTGCTAATAAATAAACTCTATGCACATACGCTGTTAAGTCACTCGCTAATGGCAAACATTACTCTAACATAGAACCATCATGGTTTTCTTTAAAACATAACCTTCAGATGGGAAAAACAACCATCAAGTTGAATCTAGGAACCACAAAATGTCTTAACCAAGTTGTTCAAAAGACAATCTCCAGCTATCGTAAGTTCTAACAGAGTTCAGCCAAGAAATCATATAACTTCTAACAATAGTTTATCTTAAACGTAATCCTTCAAGGTAAAATTATTCAGCTCATTGAAAATAGATAAAAGTCTATGAAGCTCCAAGTTCAATGAAAAATATAATCAAGTGATGAAATTAACATCATTATCAAATAGCTCACGAACTAGTAAATAAATAATTCTCTCTAAAATAAGATCTTCCAGAGTAAAAGAAATTCGTATTTCTAAAAGTTTTTTCTCCTGTATAAGAAATTATTAAACAAAAAGGTCACCAAGTACTACTCACAAAAATGGAGAATCAATTTAACAGCTTCCAGTAACTGCAGGAGAAGCAATCATGGTATCTATAAGTAACACTAAACATTAAAAATACGAAATGGAGTTGGATGAAAATCCCCAAATTATAAGGGTTAGAAATTTTAATGAACCCATCAGAAAAATCTTGAAGACCTCTCTTCTCATTATCATTTGCTATCACATACTACTAAAAATCTCTATTTTTGTACTCAAATTTCCAAAATATACCTACCCACCAATTATTTTGGAGGTAGAAAAGATTTAGAATTCATGGGATTTAGGATAAAGGAAGCATGAATCAAAGAATATCACCTTACCTTACACTTGATTACCAACAGGTGCGACAAGGTGATGTGTAAGTTGAAGAAAAATAAGGAAGAAAGAAAAAGTGAGGGGAAAGGTTGCAACACAAAGGAGGAGAAAATGAGAGGAATCGTCTTGAGTCTTTTTTTCTCTCTTTTTTTTTTAACATTTTGTTTTAGAAGAAAATTACAAAACTGCCCCCAAATCTTTCCTTGACTCCCTCTGCATATACGTGTATCTCTCTATCTGTGTGTGTAATATGCAGATTTAGTTTCTAATAACTTTCTAATTCTGGTGCGAGGGAAAATTGTTAGGCAGCAACGTATTGATGATATAAGTTGTTTTGCTTAGATTATGCAGCAGAATAGTGTTTTTTTTTTCCTTTCACTGAATGCAATTTCTGATGACATATTTCAAATGTTTTAGCTAGTATATATTTTTAAGTGCAAAAGAATCGTGCCAGTTAAAGCTGAGTGAGCCCATTTTTAAGGGTGTTTCTTATTTTTTTTGTCCTCACAAATGATACAGAATAGTGCGTTGTGTTTATTGTTTGTATTTGATGGATCATTTTTCCTTTCAAACATGGTTAGAAGGATATAGTGGCTCGTGTAGATTAGTTGGTAAAAGGGTTTCTGCGAATGTATATACTTGCCCTTACAGAAATCACAACACCTGAAACCCTTTTCTCTCACGCTTGAAACATTGCCACTGCTTCTTTGTGAGAATATGGTAGGCAGCGAATTTTAAGAAAACTTTTTGACCTAATTATATTCTGGACTGTCTTAGTGGAATTGGATGTTATGAGTTACAACTTACAATGATAAAGTCACATCACAAAAATCAATTTAATTACATAAATTCTAGCCGTTCATGCCTGCATTTTAAGATGAATTTTGCAAAGATTCATGCAAGTGGTAACAGACTTAAAGCTGATCTTTAAATGCCATATTGTGGCCAAATAAATAGTTTACACTTTTTGGCATCAATTACTTATAACAATTTCATCTTTATCTATCCATGTAAATAAATACATTTCAGAAGTTAATGAGAGAAAAATGGAATTGCTCAATTGGAGTTCCGTTAATTTCTACTTGCTTATTGTATTTGCTTATCATAGTCACAAATTCAACTTGAGTCCTGATAAATTGCCTAATATGTTGCAGCATTTGAAACAAGAAGCAGCAAACATGATGAAGAAAATTGACTTTCTTGAAGCTTCAAAACGGTTAAAAATTTTGAATTTCTATTCATGTTGATAAATGTTTACACTCAATGTTTTATTTCTCTCACTCACGATGAAAGAACATGTTGCATTTGTAATTTGATTCCATCAGGAAATTCTTGGGAGAAGGTTTGGGGTCTTGCTCCATTGAGGAACTGCACCGAATAGAACAACAGTTGCAGAGGAGTATAAGTAATGTTCGAGCAAGAAAGGTTAGAATCATTAACAAACATATATCATTTTCTATTAAATTTCCAAAGTTATTTTAATCTCAACTTTCTATTCTCCAGACTCAGGTTTTCATGGAACAAATTGAAGAACTAAAAGAAAAGGTAAGGTGTCTTCAACAAAGTGATTTGGATTTGATTTTATTCCCTATGTAGTTGTGACCAATTGTCAAAGGTTTTTCTAAGAAACATTTCTACTATCCTTTCATCCTTTTTCTAAGAGTTTGTGATTTTCTACTTATGTGTGATTCTTAGTTTATGATACATGCCAATAAAAAACTGCTTCATGGTTTATTTCCTTTTCCAAAAGTTCCGAACGTTGAAAAAAATTCTCTGCAAGCATTTATATCAAAAAGATTTTGACTGTATTTGTAATTCAATTCAGGAAAAAGCTCTACTGGAGGAAAAGGCCAGGCTCTCTGAGAAGGTGAAGTTACTGCTATTCGGAATTTATTTTGTGCCCTATTATTGATTTGTAGAAATTTTAAAGCTTGATTGATTTTACAAAATTGTTATCCATAGTGATCCTTAGTTATTTCAAGCAGGATTGTTTCTTACAGAGAATACATACATATAGTCTCGTACTAAAATTTTGTGAAAATGCCTTTTTTGACCAATAATTATAAAAATGTCACTTTACTTTTTACTTTCAAAGTTATACAAGAAAAAATAAAAACAAATAAATCTTTGAAAAAAAAAAAGAATAAGATCACATTTTTGTAGTTATTAATGAAAATATGAATTATTTTATCAAATTAAATATGTTCTTGAAATTTCTTTTGAATAAATTTCTTTAAAAGTACTTTTAGAGGAGAAGTAAGAAGGAAAAAAATTACATAATTTTTTCACAAATTAAAATTAATATATACATAAATAAAAATAATTTTTTTAGTGAAACTAATATATGAGAATTTTTATAAATTAACTTATATAAAAGCTAGTTAATTCCATTTTTACTTCTCATTTCGTTCTCTTACAAGTATTTTTGGAAAAAAAAATTATCTAGACAAACCCTTGATTGAAACCGTGAACTTCAACTTTTGGCATCAAACTTGAAGCAATCTCTCATAGTTTGCATATCTTGTTTGGACAATTGTTTTACTAATCTTATTAATTCATTTAGAATGAAAACTTAAAATGGAAATTCTATGCAGCATGGCACCGATCCACAGCCAACAACAAAGGATCAGACTGAAAATCAACCCCAAAACTATGCAGAAAGTTCTCTAAGTTCAGATGTGGAGACCGAATTGTTTATTGGACTTCCTCATTCAAGAACAAGGGGCGTCATCAGGTCCAGTTGAAAATTATTTAGTCCCTGGCTATGCAAATTAAAATAACAGTAAGCCTAACTGTATCATCAATTACATGTATGCTGATGCATGATAATAATAGAATAATTCTAAATCCTCTTACAATATCTTTCTCATAATCCTTCTAATATTAATTAAATGAAGAAAGTATTAAATATTTTCAATATTTCCTAAGTGTTAAATGCTTTTATGTTTTCATTTAATACTTTCTTTATAAAGTGTTAAGAAGATTATTGGGAGGATGTTGTAGGAGGATATAGTATTACTGTATGGTAATTGTGGGAGTGATTTGTTTTGTTTGATAATATCCTCAAAATACTTGTATTTTAGACTCAGTAGTTGTATGGTTGCCATTCTGGGGTTTAATAAATGCACGACTTTCTTTGACTCTTGAGCTTTCTTAGTTATGGTAGAAGTTTTAATTGGTGTGGTATGTGACTAGTAAAGTTAACAAAAGAGTAAGTTGTATCAGGATAAGAACATTGAATATTAAGCTGATTATAGTTTAATTAGGCTTCTTTTTCAACCCGAAATTCCAAATACAATAATGTATGACCTCTTCCACAATTTACATGAATATTAATGCTACACTCATGAATACCAAATATAATTTCAATTCTCTCGCATTAAACTTTCATATACCTGGGATTCTGGAAAATCCTAAACTTTATACTCTTATTATTTCTTACACATTAATTTTAAATTTCTTATTTAGGTCAAAGTCAAGGATGATTTAGTCATATTAAGAAGTCTTCAAATTTAGGTCAAATGTGCAACAGCTTATCTTTGGGTGTTCAAAAAATAATTCAACTTCCTTGTTTTTTTTTTCTCAAAAAGAAAAAAAAAATCAATTAGACTCCATATACAACTTTTTTTTTTAACATTTTCAAATAGAGTTTATTTAATAAATTATAAACTACATCCTAGTTGCCCTAAACCTTGATTGGTTTGGTTTGAGTTACTTTGTTTCTTTTTTATTTTTGGAATTGTCTCAACCAAATTTTTTTAATTGGTTTGGATGTATTTCTAACTCAAAATCTAGCCCAGCCTAACTTAATTGTATCTCAATTTTCAAGCCACTTTAATATTTTTCTTTGTTTTTGAATATTCATTTGACCTACAGTTTTCATAATGCTAAAAAAGAACTACAAATTTTCTCAGTACTTTTCTTCTAAGTGGCTTTGTTATCTTCTCTCATGGCTTGTCATTTATCTTGTCTTTCACCGCTTCATCAAAAAATGAAAGATTCACAATCATTTATATGCTTTCTCCCATCATAATCTATGCAATTCTCCAAGATGTGTTGACTAATGACTGATCACAAATAGAGAGTACCTATATCCAACCCTAACCAGTGAAAATAATATTTTTTTTGTTAGATTATAATTATCAGTTGTGCAGTCTCATGATTCCAATCTCAAAAATCCCCTACTCTCCAACTGTACCATCTGCTTCCGCATTAAAATCAGAAACCCTTGTTTAATTTTAAACTTCTGAGACAGTTACCATGTAAGGATTTATGGCAACAACTCATTTTGGATAGGCAAGGAGCGAAATTGAAGAGAACAGCTGGTTAATCCTCCATAGAGTCCATTCATTCTGTGTATGAAAGACAATCTCTAGACTGCCCTAGTCACTTAACTACAATAGTATTATCAATATATGACACACCAAAATTTGCTACCTCAAGTGATTGAGCACTTCTTTCTTTATAAAGAACTGGGATTCCATCTTACCTTGAACACAAAGTTGTGACCAGAAGTATTACTGTGGCTATTAAGATCGATGTAGTCAAAAGGAGTTAAACCATTTTATCAAATAATATTTTTTTATCAATATAACACCATCAAGTTAGCAGAGAAAAATAATGTTGTAGGTTTTAATTTGTTTATAGATGAAACTTCCACTAGCCCTCTGCTCCATATGTTCCAACTTCATTGGATTGGGATTTGAGTAGTGAAACTTCTTTATTATGACCAGATTTTTCCTTGCAAGAATCATTGTCTTCAGTCAAGAATACAATTTCTTTCCAGTTCTTTCCAAATTCAGACCAGTTTCAACAGCAGACTCAAGAAAGAGTGGTTAGACTTTAAAACAGCCCTCCACCCTGTCGCCATCTGATATAGGAGAAACTATTAGGTGGTGTTAATTAATCTTTAAGGAACCTTCAAATTATTCCTTTTCAATTAAAATAAATCATGATTTTGCTTTTTATAATTTATAACATTAACTGCACAAGCTACAGTTCAATTTTAAACTCTGCAGGATCCAATTAATAGCCATTGCACGCATATATTTAACTAGTTGTCAGAAATCCGATGATTCTTTTCAGTCAAAATGAACTTATACCTTCCAATTTCGAAGAGTGTCCCAAAATCGAATTTTTTACCTATATATTATTTTTTTTTTAAAAATTACCCAATTAACAACTGTGCAGGTTTATTTACCAAGTTAGAACCATTCACTGTTCAAACTCAGAATTCGGTTCCCGCAGGTTTATTTACGAAGTTAGAACCATTCACTGTTCAAGCTCAGAATTCGGTTCCCGGGGAACCGAATTCTGAGTTGGTTTTATATTTTTTTTTTTTTCGTGCATGTGGGGAAACGTGGGCAGCTGTTGGAAGCGAAACGGCCCGTTCCGAAAGCAGAACGGGCCGTTCTGCTTAAAGACTCAGAGTGACATTTCTGAAAGTGAAACGAGCCTAGAACGGACTGTTCCGAAAGCAAAACGGGTCGTTTCACTTTCAGAAATGTCACTATGAGTCTTTAAGCAGAACGGCACGTTCTGCTTTCGGAACGGGCCGTTCCGCTTCCAACAGCTGCCCACGTTTCCCTACATGCACGAAGAAAAAAATATATATAAAACCAACTCAAAATTCGGTTCCCCGGGAACCGAATTCTGAGTTGAAAAAACAAAAAAAAATAATACTTTGATGCTCAGAATTCGGTTTCCCGGAACTGAATTCTGAGCTTGAACAGTGAATGGTTCTAACTTGGTAAATAAACCTGCACAGTTGTTAATTGGGTAATTTTTTTAAAAAAAAATAATATATAGGTAAAAAATTCCCCAAAATCACGAGACAACAAAAGCAGGATATTAAAATTAATACAATTTTTTTTTAAATAAGAGTATGTTGCATTAATATTAAACATAATTTTAAGAAAATATATAACTTAAAATAAATTTAATGTTAATAATCAAATTAACTAATTTACTTAATTATTATTAATTATTTGGGACTTAAGAAAAACAAAAAAGAATAATTAATAAGGAAAAAACAAGCTTTAGCAATAAATAAACTACACATTATGATATCAAAAAAGTGATAACATGGAATTTTGATTTTTGAAGGGAGAAATAACCCCAGTCGAGATTGTTGGCTCTACTGAGAATCCAAACTCTGGAATTCAACAAGCAAATACTTGAACACAACCATCAAAACAGGCATGTGGAGAAACTAAAGAAAAAGTACAGTTTTTAATAAATAAAAAATAAAAACTTAAAATGGAGAATAGTGCCTTAGAACCAATCAGAACTAAAGATCTATATACCAAATTCAGAACAAAACCTCATTTTTTTTCTTTCTTCTATTTGTGGTTACTTAGACTAATTTCTTTTAAAATAAGATCAAGTAGATAAAGACCTAGTAAAGTTCTTCTAACAAAGTTATTTTCTAAATAAATGACAAAAAATAAACCCTAAGAACTCATCTAACTTCGTAAGTCACCTCATTTCGTTCCATACGACTTTCTTCGTAATCAAAACTAGCATTGAAACATAAACCAAAACAAAAAGACAAAATCCAATCAAAACTCAAGATATTCATGGTTGACACTGACACAGCACCAATGAGCCAAATAACCAAAATGGGCATGAATGAATCGAAGAAAATAGCTAAAAGCCATACCAAAAGAGGAACTTGTAACAGGAGCAGCACCCTGCAATTTTATATTTTTTTATCACCAAGTTGCTTTTTTCTGAAGATCACAATGTGGGAAGAAACTCAAAATTCTTGAATCTTTGGCTTAATTTCTGGATCTGTGAGAGCTACACATTGCTACCATCGTGACAAATATGAGAAACTTCACGAAACACACACCTTTTTGAAGTTCCTTGTTTGCCTCGCCATATTATGCAGGAAACATGGGAAATTAATGTGGCACAAGAGGGAGAAATGTTAGGTGAGTTTGTTAGATGGAACAATGAAGGTTGGTATGCATGATGCATTATTGAAGTGAATAAGTTGGTGTTGAGATAAATTTGAAAGGGAAGAAAAATGAAAGAAAAAACAAAGTACAAACGGAGTATTAAATGGTAAGCATATGTAGCACTCATAGCAGAGTTCAGCTTTGGGACAAGGAAGTTGAGAAGCTAAGAAGTACGCTAAAGTCTCATGTGTCAGAACTGCATGGATATTCGGACTGCTATATTTATTTTATACTCTATCAATTTATTTGTTTTTTTGTGACTTTTTTTTTAAAACAATGGTTCAATAATCATTTCCTCTTTATAGATTCATTAATTTATTTTATTTTAATCTTTATAGTAAAAAATATGTTAATTTATTTTTTAGTTCTATAGTATATTATTATAAAAATTAAAAAATATTTTTATAACACTATAAAGATTAAAAAAAGCAAAAAATGTATATATAAAGATTAAGATAAAATATTTTTATTATAAAAACTAAAAAATAAAATTTAAAAAGTACAAAGACAGAAAGAGTATTAAACCCTTATCAATTTACTTACCACTTTGTATAAAATACATTAACATCTCGAATATATAAAATGTATTTAAAATTTTCTTCATTTGATTAAAGATATTACTAGAAAAAAAATATAAGAAAATTTATCATTATTCTAAGGATGGAAAGAACAAGCATACTATTTTTTTATTTGTATTTTTTTTTAATTCACGGAACAAGGATACTCTGATCCTCCTTCGATATATATTTTTTTTTACATTTGTTTTAATTTTTTATAAGACTATAATATTATAGTTTATTAATATAATTAGGCATGATAAAATTTATAAATGCCACCCACAATATTTTTAAGTTGGATAAGACCACTGTGATTAAGCCAAAATAATTCTGAATAAAAAATTCACTCTTATTCCGATTATTTATATTAGTGAGGTCGAAATACTTTGTACCTTTATTAAAAATAAAATAAAAATAAAAATTAAGTAATAAATATATGTTAATATAGTAATATGATTATTCTATTAAGTTTAAGGTCTTGATTTTGATAAAAAAAAAAAAAAAGATATTATTTTTTTAATTTTTTTAAATGAAAGGATTAACGGTCAACAAAATGTGGAAATTAAGATGATTGTTAAAAGGAGTATTCTCTTTATATATTAGTATAGGTTATCATAAGTTTTAAAAGATTATATATTGGAGGAATGAAGACTTTTTTTATAAGGGTCAAAATTAAAATTTATATATTTTATACAAAATTAAAACAATAATTTCAAATTTTATGATGATAAAAACAAAACAAAAACTTTTCAAAAATTAAAATCAAATTTTTTTCATTTCAATAAGATTAAAAATACATTTAACCATTTAACTTTTTTTTAGCCACATATATCCTCTACATAAAATAATATTGTTTTGAGTTAAATAAGATTATTATGAAAAAATAAATTCTCCTTTTCGTGTGCTTAATATAATTACATATTTAAAGCTTAAACTTGAGACTATTAATTAAAGTATAATCACTATATGTTAAGAGATTCACATGCTTGGTCATATCTCTTTCATTTTTTAAAACATTACTTTTATAACCTGATTTTTTTTAAGGTCATAATGTTATTAGTGTGTAATATTCATTGATATTGTTAATATTAATCAACATCAAAGAACTTAACTAATTACTTTTAATAAAATTTCTATTTTCAACCACAGTTTTTTTCTTTCACAAAATCAAACCTAGGATCTATATATAGCTTAAGGGGTCTAAGCTTAAGGGGTCTAAGCTTTCTATTGGGTCCAATCATGTGTTGTTTTTTTTTCTTTCCTTTTTTACTTCAATTCCTTTAATATTGTTAGGGTTACTAGTATATGTTCTGGTGTTCGTTAAGTCATTACACTTTTATTCTTAAAAAGACATTTTAGTGAATTGAGGAAGAAATGTGTTTATACATTTCCGTTACTCTTGACACTTAAGTGATGTGAAACTTTTTGATATACCACTATACCAACATGAGTCATCAAATCAAGGTTATTAAGAGCTATGATACATTCACCTTTTA
This sequence comes from Cajanus cajan, assembly GCF_000230855.2. NCBI lineage: Eukaryota > Viridiplantae > Streptophyta > Magnoliopsida > Fabales > Fabaceae > Cajanus > Cajanus cajan. The sequence continues at coordinate 5,179,736 of NC_138519.1, forward strand.
ACACTAATGTTTCAATTTTATATTTGTTGACATTGTTAGAATTATCATATATATGAAGTATTATTCATTTTGACACTTGTTAGAGACAGAAATAAAATAGTGTTGCTTGAGAAGTTGCACCAATAAGGATAAAAGAAAAGTTATTTGAGATATTTGGCAAAAATATTTATGTTAGTGGCATGATAGTAGAGGTGTTTATAATTAATGTAGTTCAAAATAAATAGTAATAACTCAAAAAAAATAATTGAAAACTTTAAAAAGTGATTTTTTTAATTGTATTAGATTGATTTTCAGTTCTAATAAATATTCAAAGTTAAACCAAATACTTTCTTATGATTAAGACCTAAATGAATTTTTGTTCTCTAAAATATAATAATTATATAATTTTAATTTCTAAAATTTTAATTGACCAGTTTTAATTCTTAAAATTATAATTATATAATTTTTCGAACAATTTGAATCTATCAAATTTTACATGTAAAATTAAATTATCAGCTATACGTAAAATAATATTTATTGCTTTTGTCTTTACTTTCTTTTAACCGGTTAAAATAATTGTCCAATATACAAATTTGTCACTTACCAACTTAAATTATTCTTCGGTGTCCACTATTCTACCACAAACATTAAACTTAATCTTCATCTTTCTTTTAGGGGATAAAAATTATTTGATTATTCAATGTAATTTTTTTTTAATTTATATAGTATAGTAAATTAAAAATATTAATTATTGAGGTGCTTGAAAATTAAAATCATTGATTGTCACTTTTTTCAACCGAAATATTATAATTATGTTTGATAAATCGAAAATCAATCTAATGTAAATTGAAATATACTTAGATTAGATCAAAATGAATTTATTTTTTATTGGATGATCAAAGATTAAAATCAAAAAATTATATTGGATGATTTTTTTTATCTCAAAATCAATCTAATCCATGAATATTTGTTACATAATAGTTTGTGTAATGTAATTTAGAAGGAGAAGAATATATTGTTAATAAAAACACCTATTTGAGAGTGAGAAAATTAAGTGAGAGTTTCACTCTATAAGTTGTATACTTTAACATGCTCTTATATTATAAATTAGAATTTTCATTTTGACCGATAGTGATTGTGGAAGGTTTTTTTTTATAATTATTATTGAATATTTTTTAAAGAATTATTATCACTTTCATTGAATTGCATGTTTAATCCTAATATCATATATTAACTATTTGATCTTATTTTTAATAATATATTTCTTAATCTTAATTTTAAATTTAATTTAATTTCACAATTAATCCTAAAAAAAATTACTCTTTTTTTTAATCATGATATAAGTATAAAGTGTTTATCATAGTTTTTTCCATATGTAAAGTTAATATTCAAATTTTGGATAATTTGAATAAGAGATATAAATCACTATCACTTATATTAATCAATGTTGACACTATCTCTTCTTATTTTTATTTGTCATAGTATACTTTAATTTCGTAATTGTTTATTATGTCAATTGTCTCATTTTGATTAGTAGAAGCTATATTACTAGTATTTAATCTTGTGCATTATATTTGTACAAATATATATTTTAAACATATAAATTATATATTTTAAATTTATAATAAATAATTTATATTATCAAAGAAATTTATTGATAATTTATTTAAATATTAATATTTAATTAATAAATAAATAAAAATTAAATTAGATAAGAAATTAAAAATATATATAAATTTTCTCATTGAAAAAAAAAACTCCTAAAACCACTGTCGGGATGAATTTAACAAAAGTATTTCTAGAATTTTTATCACTTTCTTTGAGTCACACATCTTATTCTATTATTATATATTAAGCATTTAATTTTTTTTATCCATTTCAAATATATTTTTTTAATCTTCTTTTTAAATATAATTTAATTTCACAATTAGTCAAAAATAAAATCACCTGATTATTTCATACTACTCTTCTTTTGTTCCAACTTATTTATATACCTTATTTTTTTAAATGTTTATCTCTTCTAGTTTTTTTTTTCTAATATAGACTACCAATATCCCTTATTAATAAGAGACAAACTTGTATTAGAAAAAAAAGTATTATAAAATGTGTTGCTAATATTTCTCTTACGAAAAATATTAAAAGAAAATAAAATTTAACTCTACAAGTAAGAAAGTTATTTTTTTTCTTCTTATAAAAGTAAGTAAATATAATTCTAAAACTCATTTTAATCTTTTTATCTAACTTTTTCAATTTTCAAATTAAAGTTAAAAAAAAAACTGAAATTATACTATCACTTAAACCGGACATTAGTTAAATTATATAGTAAAAGTGATTTTAATCCCTAAAAGTGAAAGAGATGATCACATTAGTCTTTAAATTTTAAAATAAGGTTTTAAACTTAAATTCTTAGCATTTAAATCATTTTAATTTTTAATCTATCTATATTATATATAATGGGATACTTTCCTTTAGTTTTCACATATATTTTAGATATTTATACCTTTTTATTATATATTAATTTTCTCTTACCATCATTTTTTTAAAGGTAAAATAGATAAAAAAAATTTATCAATAATAACTACTTCTTATTTTGTAATAATTTTTTTAAAAAAATTATTTTATTTTTTTAATTATACGTTATCTCAATTGATCTACATATTGTAACTTCTATTATTTTTATTTTTTATTACATAGAAATATAAAATGTCTTGACTCTACTGGTATATATGTATAATATTAGCTAACATTCAAGTCACAAGTTATAATTACACTTTCAATAATTTATTTAACATTTTATGAATTTTAGAATAATATAACAATGTATATTAATTTTAGCTTCTTTGCTCTAAATGATAATATTCGTCTCTCTCAGACATGTTAGAGCATCCTACTGGAAGATTTCTATAAGTAACTCACTTAAGTTTCTTAATACCACTTTAAATTTTTTATAAGATTTACTCCAATGGTGATTTTTTTATAAACAACTACTTTTATAATTTTTTTATTTACTCCAATGATAGTGATTTCTTGATCAAAGGAAGAGTTAGGAAGAAAAGTAGTATTTTAAGAATAAGACTAATTGCTTATATATATAAGAGCTAGTTCTTATTTTTAAGATTACCAACTAAGCATGCTCTAATGAAAAATTCTTATAAGAACCAATTATTAAAATTAAGAAGCATGGAGTTGTTCTAATAGTCACAAAATATTTGAGTAGCTAAAAATAAAAAGGGAAAAAAAGGTTTTGAATAAAATTTGCTTGTTCTAATCGATAAAGTTAATTTAGCGACAGTGGAAAAGGAATCATCACATATAATCCTCAAAATCCTACATTGTTATTTTTGTTAATATGTGTTTTTTTCTTTCAAATTTTGATAATGTTAAAAGATTTCAAATATTCAAATAAGAAAGATAATTGATGAAAAACTCTCTTAACAAAAGCAACTCGTTCCTTGCTTTGCCTCTCTCACTTTGTTTGTCTTTTTCTCCTTTGATTTTTCATTGTCTTACTGTATATAGAGAAAGGTTTTCCTGATGAGATAAGGAGAGAGACACACATACACGTATATAGATTTAAAGTTCAAAACAATAGCATTGCTTTAACATATAGTAAAACCATTGTCTGTACTTGTATCCAATTTCAGAAAGCACTAAAGAAGTCTGCAACTTGCTGGCCACAAAGGTACATCCAAAACACAAATCTAAAAAGCATATAAACAATAGGGTAAATCATATACTTAATTATTAAGTATGATTGATCAAAGGATCCATCCTTGCATGAAGTTAGTTTCACAAGCCATGCTCTTTGAAACATTAGATGCCTCAGCTTGAACATATTGATGATACCTGTTCAAAGTAATTAAGAGGTTAAATTAAAATTTTGACCATTGAAAGTGTATATAACATAAATTTCTATTTTCAAAAACCACCTACACCAATTTGAAACTTAACATGGATAAAGTTGATCAAAAAATTCTGTCAATCAATGTACCTCATACATTTGTAATATGTTAGCATAAACGTGTATAAATGTTCATATTTTAAATTTACTTATTTACAAAAGTTTGTTTAAGGGTTTGAAGTGTGATCGAGTTAGTAATTGTTGGACAATAACCAGCCTAAGAAGCACGTCTGTTCTTGTAATGTTAATTTTATTTCACATTAATTACCTTTGCTAAAAATTTATGAACACAAGAGACCATATTATACATGTTTGTGTATTTAACTGTTGGTGTAATATCTTATGCATAAAGCAGATTTTCATTACCCTATTTGCAAAAAGGGTTCTGCCTGGTAATCCATAGGGCTGTTTTGAGGAGGCTGAAAGGGAAAGCCACTATTTCCAGCAGCTGAAGTGGAGCTCCACAAGCTTTCCATAGCTTTAAGATTAAACCCCTGAGCTTCAAGCTGAAAACAGATTTAATTGATAAAAAATATATATATATATATATAATGTGATAATTAATTGAGAAAAATTTTGCAAGACATGTATCCTGCCCTAGAATGTTGCACATCTACACTGAAATTGTTAGGTTGTTAAAGTGCAAAACCTTAAGTCTAAGTTGCTTGTTCATGTCTCCAAGTTGGCGTTCCTGCAAGATGGATGAAAATATATATTATAAAATTGAGAAAATTTTCGAGCTTAATAAAAATAGTATGAACGAGTATACTGATTTAAAGTGTAAATTAAGTTTTCGAATTGCTTTCAAATGCACACTTTGGACAATAATTGACTTTTGTTAAAAGAAATTTTTTTGACAATAGATAAGAAAAATAAAATTTTAAGACCAAAATAAGTGTGCATGTGTAACATTTCTTACCCTTATGCGAAGCTCTTCCATTTGTTCAATCATAATTTGTGTCTGCAATTAAAATAAAATTTAAATAATGTCATACAAAATCAATATTTCTTTCTAATTAAGGTCAGCTGGTGGTACAAACTTATAGTGTGCAAATCAGATTGAAACCAACTCTTTATGAAATACGCAAAACCTTTATCAAGATTTCCATTTAAAGCTTCGAACAATAAATTTGTTTAGAAACTTTGTCATTACCAAGATTGCTTTCGATCCCATTTAGTTAATATTATTTTCTCTCGAGTCTCACAATTAGAAGTTTAATATGGCACATCTAAATCAAGGAATATTTCTTGAATACTAGCCATTAATCTCAAAATTTCCTCTATTTTGAAGTTTGGATTTCAGTAAAAAAAAATACTGAAATATATATGTAAAGAATCTATAGAATCCTTAGTAAAAAAAGAAGGGGGAAAATACTTTGAAGGAAGTATATGGTTTGTTTTATCTTCATAAATCGTTATATTAACTTACTGTAGAAGTACAAATTAGGGTTTTGACAAGAAAATAAAAAATAGCTGGTTTAACATGTGGTTATACGTACGCATATACATACATATCACAGAGAGTATGATGTATAGTCTACTTCAACTACTGGAATAATTGTTGTCAGTTCTTGCAAACAAGCACATGCTTTACAACCTAATTAAGGTAAAGTACCAACATGAAATCCAGAGAGCAATAAAGAGAAATTCTATATATGTGTCCGCACCTTCCTTTGCCTAGTTTGTGCTAAAGCCCCTTCAAGTTGTTTCTCAAGATTCTGCAGCTCCTTTATGTTCAATGGTCCAAGGTCTTCCCCGAGTAAATGCCTAGTACATATTGGAAAATTAATTTAGTTTTTCACATGTGGTGGTTAGGATTTTCTAACCTCTGCTACCAATATTAACTCCTTTTTGTTGGTGATTAACATACATACATTTGCATGTGACTGTTGAAAACATTATAATATATTCATCAGAAGGTATAATAAAATTCTATTGTACTTTAGAAGAGGCATAAGTGATTACCTCTGAGTCCTTTGAAGAGACTCATACTTTGCCTTTAGCTTTGACACCTCTTGGTACCAGCTCTGATTACCAAAACAAAAATTCCTAAATATTTTCACTGACAAGATCTAATATCTGCTATTATATATAGAGATGTATCGTATCATTAATAAGAACTTAGAATATATACTATGTCATTGCAGATATATAGGACTATATTTTTGCATTTTTTTAAAAAATATATTATTAATGAATGGAAAGAAGGAAAGTGTGCTTAATATTGATTATTGTCCTTTGTCACCCTTTTGCTTTAAAGGGCCAAAGACCTAATTATTAACCGGTAGCTGTAAAAAAATCTCATGAAAGAAATTTAGAAAAGCTTAAGTAGCAGTAGCAGAAAAATATTTTTAGAAGACACAAGGCAAAAAATTTAAGTGAAATGATATACCTTGGAAGTTGCAAGTAGGTAGAAAATTTGGACAGAAAGAGTTGGTGAACACATACCTGAGTTTCACATTCAACGTGTTCATCTTGAGGAGTAAAAGAGCAACGTTGGTATCGCTCAATAGTTTTGGTAATGCTGCGAATTTAAGGAAACTGATTGGTCAGTATTTGTAATATGTAATAAAATGCAGTGTACGTAGTTGTGTAAACATTGACACTTGATGTTTTATATAGGATATTAAAATAATTAAATTAAGGAGACACAACAAAAAATAATAAAACTAGGAATTGTGGGCGATGGTGAACATTTTAAAGTTTTTTGATTCATTGAAATTTGTATGTAAACAAAACTACATGTGTTTTGAAATTCAATTATTATTCGTTGGAAGTTAAAGACTTCATTTTTTTTTACGTTTAGGTTTAGCTTTGAAAGACTCCGTTGGCTGAAGTGATTAGTAATTAAAGTTTCAAACGGAGGACATACGTGAATTATAAAGTTCAAGTTCTAAAATATAGGGCATATATAGGGTTTGCACAAGATCGATAATGCATCATTTTGCAGAATATATTATGAATCACAAAATAATTTGGGGCTAAATTAATGTGTGGAAAGCATTTTTTAAGTTTTTTTTAAACTCATTACGTAAATTAATTTTGTGCATAATTTACCAATTAATTAATATTCTTCACTAGAAATTTAATAAATGTACACAAAACACTAATTTTTATTTTTATTTTGGTTCACACCAAAAAAAACTATTTAAACAACTGCGTATAATCTTATTCTTATACATTCACTTTTATGTGACATATACAAAAAAAAAAAAAAAAATCTTTAAAAGTTACTATTTTACAGTATGTAATTATACATTGTACACAAAACTGATTGCAGACAAACCAGATATGCTCATAGCCTGCAGAAATGTTCCATATCAAATTAACCAAATATCCCGTACAAAACCAATGTCAACAAATAAATTAAGTTTTCTAAAATTTTTAATGAAATTTAGCTAAGTTGCTTTTTAACAGATTACCTTTCGTTCTCAAAAAATAAATAAATAAATAAAAACAGATTACCTTTCATCCTTTTGGTTTATTATGAACAATTGAACTTACAATGCTTATAGATTTGTTTGAAGCAACGAGTGAAGAAGATCCAATGCTTATATATATTTTGACAAAAAAAAAATAAATGGAGAAATTACGGCAAGTGTTTCAAATCAAGTACGAATACACCTTTTCCAGTTTCCACAAATTCATGAATAATTTTATATACTTTGAATAAATCTTATTCCATGACAAACAAAGTTAACATTACAAAATAATCTACAAATTTTGAAATGGCGCTCATAGATTCAGAAAGAGTTTCTCTGAAAACAAAAATTGTTGATTGAAAAAACAATACATATATCATTACGCTAATTTCTAATGAAGACAAAGGTAGGGGTAAAAAACTAAAGCCGACCGAAAAAGAAAAATCTGAACGTAAGCATCATTTCTGAGACATATCCAAAGAACACCTAGATAATTGTTTTCGGAGAAAATTAAATGCTGGAATAGGAGAGAACATAAAACACAATCCGGAAAAAAGAAGTAAATAAAAGGACAATTTCTCTTTCTATAAACTCAAACTTTCAGCCACATGCGAAATTTTGCCACGGATGTCCCAGGATTCAGAGTATTATAGCACATCAGAATTCAGAAATTCTAATGTTAGGTTTAATCTAAAAGCAAAATAGAGTATTTAGTATTTTTATTATATTTTCCTTTATTTTCCCTTTTCATGTTTTCAACAACCCATGCCTTGACCGGACTCAGATATACGTATTAGGGCTCAAGCAAAAAAAAAATGAAAAAATGAAAAAACTGTTTCACGTCTTCGTAGTTGACCAATTATTGGTAAAACATTATCATTTATCATCATGCAAGATGAAAACATAAAACCTAATTAAACTAACTACTCTGCAGTACTGGATAAGCCATCATTCCTTCATAAACATGAAAAATATGCACACAACAGTGCAGGTTAATTAAGGAGATTCCTTGGAAGAGAGAGAGTGTGGTTGTCTGTGTGAGAGAGAGAATAACTTGATCATCTAAAAGACCTAAGAGTAAAAGACAACAAAAAAAGCAGCAACTATCTTTGATTGCAAAGTCCAAACTCAAAAAAACACCCCTTGATGATCGATCCCCTCAAGAAATAGAGACAGCAATTGTGTCTGAGAAGATACAATGATAGCACCGAAAGATCGAAGGGTTAAAAAGAATATATATAGACAAAGGTTAAGAACCAGATTCTTGAGGTGTTGAAAAGTAGGGCCTTCAAGCAATACTATTTTTCTTAATTGGAAGATGATGTGAAAGCCCTAGATCTTGCACAACGGTACAAGAGACTTATCGACACCCTTGGATTTGACCTCACCACACACCACGTCCATTTAATTGCACTGTGTTACAAAACTGGGTACATATGATTGCTTTCTTCCTTTTCTGTTTTTATTGTTACTTCTTTTCCTTCTGAGAAAGAAGGAGATAGATTGTACTGTTTCATCAGTAGATCAGTGCGCAAAGCTGAAACCTTTACCTCACAATAGAGAGATATCAGGTGGAAGGACGGTGAAACGTGTCGATCTGTGATTGGAAAGCAAAACTCATGATATTTTTCCTCTCAAACCCATGCCATGAATCTCCTAATGTATTTGGAACCCCACAATTGCAAAAAAATTAATGAAAAGAAGGAAAAGAGAGGAAGATATCAAAGAGGGCACAAGATCCAGAAAAGGATAACCTATGGGAGAGAGAGAGAGAGAAGAGGCCAGGAGGAAGGTGTCAGGTGCATGTGTTTGAGAAAGAAGTTATAACCAAGAACGGTGACTGATAGAAAGAACAAGAACACAAGGGACAAAAGAAAATAAAAAATAATGGGTGGAAAGTGAGTGATCAAAGGGTGTGTTTGTTGAATCTTAAAAACATCAAATTCAGTCGTGGCAAAATAAAGGAAGCAAGAAGCAGAAACCAGTGACCATTTTGGTGAAAGAAGCTGATGCAAGGAAGAAAGTGTGTTTGCTCAGAGAGAAGAAGAAGAAGGTATCTATCTATCTACCTCAGCACCACCACACACACACAATATGATCAAAATCTAAAATTTTAATACCTATTGGGATTTGCACCTCACAAAAATGGACATGAAATAAAAACTTTGAGTAATTAAAGCCAATTAAATTAAACAAGTGGAAACCAATTGCAAAGGTGAGATTTTTAGCAGTTGAGAGAGAGAGAAAAACAATACCCAACATTTCCAAATTCATAGAGCTTTCCACGGCTTGAGAAAATGATGAGGGCAACCTCAGCATCGCAGAGAACTGAGAGCTCATAGGCTTTCTTGAGCAAACCGTTCCTTCTTTTTGAGAAAGTAACTTGGCGGTTGATTTTGTTCTCTATCCTCTTCAGCTCAACCCTCCCTCTTCCCATTTCTTTCTCTCTCTCTCTCTCTTTTTCTGTGTGTCTCGAAACAATAACTCAAACTTTACAAATTATTATTAGAAATATATTGAGGTTCTGTGATCAGCCCTTGATATAGAAGAGAGAGTGAGATTTAGTGCAAAAGGGGTGATAATAAAAGAGAGAGAGTAGTAGTAGTTGTGACTTGTGAGATAGATAATGCTGTGTTTCAGAGAAGTGGAAGTTAGTGTGCTATATAGAAATAGACAATGAACACAGAAAGGGGCACACTTGATCTTCTTTTACAAAAAAATGGAAACCCCAGTTATTCTTATTTTTATCTCATTCTCTTTTTCCCAATTTAATTTTAGTAAATATGGTCCCTTCCCTAGCTTTCTCTCTTGCTGCATACTTTTAAATAATAATTTGCTGCAGTTTAGGGCAAGGGTTCCAATTTCACGCGCCAGTGCCTGCCACGCTCCCATGTGAACCCTCCTCACACTTTACAACTGATACCAGCATTTGTGGAAATGCACTAACCACTACCTGCTAACTCTGTTTACCCCAAAACTGGTTATCATCATCAAACCTTTGCAGGTTGACCAATTACTTGTACAAAAATCAGTGGGATTTCATACTCATGGTTTCTACACTTAAATAAATTCAAATTCACCAAAATCATAAATTTGTTTAGTTTATAATTATTATATGTCCATGTCCCTTCCTCCCTAAACATGATTGTGTAAATTGGTTTTGTATTTTGAACACAAAAATGAAAAAGAGTCCCACATAAGTCAATTATCATTAAAATGGTAATTATTTATTCTTGATAATATTATTATTTTAGTTTAATTATTATTACGATTTTTAAGATATGATTATAAAAATTATTAAATTTAACTTAAATAGTGGACTGTAATCAGATGATAAGGAAAAATTATATTACTTGTAAGCATATTTTATATTTTTATTTTTTAAGTAAAATTTTATTAACATTGGAGAGTATAATTAATGAATACTCATCAAATCTGAATACAAAAATTTTAGGAGGCTCAAAGAGATAAAAAAAAAATAAATAAATAAAAAATACAGGCTAAGGATCCATACATCAATAAAAAAAATGATTTACATGTTAATGTACGTATTTAATCAAGTTATTCGATTCAAGTTGTTCTTAATGAAATACATCAACCTTTTTTTCTTGTAATGATGTTGTTTTAAGTGTGATGTTGTTGGTGTACTTAATCAGATAAAAATTGTTCTGAAAGCAGATTTTAAAAGCTTTTGGAAAAGTTATGGGAGACACAAACTTTATGCTTTATCCATAGATAAAGAGCCAAGATGTTGATCGATGCCATTATATATGTATTAGCTAGAATACAAATTCTATTACCAATAATTTTGTGCACGTTTTCCTCAGAGTAAATTAACCAAGCTAAAATCGAATCCGAATTTCATGTTCCTCAAGTCTGTCTTCTCCACTTTAGGATACACGGACATGACCATCTACCATAGACCAATATATAGTGGTCACTAAAGAATCAACATTCAATATATTACAACTTTTGAAATGAGGCCACCCCATATCAAACATATAATTGCATATGATACACTAAAATTATATTTATTAAGAAAGGAAAACAAAAAAAAACCTAAGCAATAGTATTTAATGTTTTTGTCTTAGATTTCTTAACTTTGCCCTTAGACGAAAAAGCATAATGATAAACAAAAAAGCTAAAACATATTCTAACCTTCAACAACAAAAATAGTAAAACGCGTGTGTATAGTATATATGTGTGCCTAGAAAAGAAACTCTTTCTAGCATAATAGAAAAATCAAAGTGGGATACTTAGGTTATTAAATATTAATCTCTAGTGATATATAAGCTTATATGACTCACCCGGTAATTACATCAAGTAATATTTGTACTTTGGCTAAAAGTTGCAAGTAAAATAATGTTACACAACGTCAACGTACAGATGAAACAAAACGCGTTATACGAGTAGAAATGAGGTCTCTTTCAGGCATAGACAAGGGAATTTGTTGGCATCGTTGATGATAAATTGATAATCACTTCAACCCCACCAAACCCTTACATCAAGGCATTGAAAGATGTTGATCTGGCTTCAAAAGCATCACACTAGACATGCTAGCTACTCATACACAACATAGCCCTATATTCACACTGACAACATATCTTTGCATTCATAATATGTGCGAGTGTGTGAGACTTCTAAGGAATCGCGTGTGCAATGAATCCCATTTAAGGCCACTTCCTTTTGCCCCTATCCTTTAGAATCACTTTGTCTTAATAACATTAACCTGATGGGTACACTATACAAGCTATCACGCACCCTCAAGATGTAACGGATTTGGTAAATGTGAATTACCATCTATACGTTGGTATTATTGTTGTTAGTGTTACATTTCACCATGGATAAAAGAAATGCATTTGGGTAGGAAGGGGCATTCAATTTGAACAATACATGTATAAGATGGTGAAAAGTGTCAACAAATTTGAAGATGGAAAAGTAGTATGCATACATCATCGGTGGGGAAAAGTGGTACCCACAATCTGCTTGGGAGAATCACTGAGCAAATTCACACACACACACACAGAAAAAACAATCATCTCCAAGTGTGATAATGGTGTACCGATAATATGTCATCATTACCATGTTAAGATCAGCGGTGTCAAAACACTATTTGAAAAGTTTGTATAAAATATATAGTAGCATGTTTTCGTGATATTGAATATAAAATAAATTATATTAAAAAATATTTATTTTATCTGCATTTACGATCTTTAACGGAGAATAACTATCGTTTTATAGTGAATTAAAATGGCATGTCATGTCTGTGTGTAAAAAAAAAGTAATTGATACACATCAATTGCAGGAAAAAAAATAGAAATTTATAATGTTTAAGTCATTTTTAAGTTAAATTAAAATGACGTGTCATGTGTTTGTATGTGTGTTTCTTTATAGTGTATACAAAATGTGATTATTTTTATTTTTAACCATATTATTGATATGAAGTATAAATTGATTTTGTTGATGATTAATCTCTGTCGAGAAATCATACCGATCATCTCTAATAAGGCTTTTCTTTTCAATCACGTGTTTTCATACGTAATTCTCGAATTCGAGATCTTATTTAAAAAAATCGAGTCTAGTATCACTCGAACCGACTACTTGTTAGTAAAAAGTAATTATTTTGAATGTATAAAAATTTATATATATATATATATATATATATATATATTAAATAATAATAAAATTGTGTGGTTTTTTTTGTTCCATAAAATAAAAACAAAAATAAGGGATTATTTCAATATTAGGACTCAAGAATGACCTTTTTTCTTTTATAACCTTAGAATTAGTACGAATATCGACTGTCAAAAAAAATAACTAATTTCTATAAATAAATAAAAAATGTTAGTACACACAAAAAAAAAAAAACTTTTTTCACAAAATTTATTTTACATCTAAAAATCATCATAAGTCGTATCAAAATAATGTTGATACCCAAGAATGAATTTAATTGTACCCATCTAGTGCACATTTTTTAACATATTATTATTGGGTGCATTTTACGCGGACTTCGCCGGAAAACATTGACACCTTTCTTTTCACTAAGACAAAATTAACTTTTTTTTCAATAATAAAATATAAAAATAATGTATTTAGAAATATAAATTTTTTAATTTTATCAAAATCAAACTCGATCGGTATAACAAATGTATAACAATTTGTGCATTTTATTCAAACAACTAATCTAAACCAAGTGATATATTTAAAATCATGTTACTAACTTTTTTTAACACGCGTACATAAAGGTGGATTAATATGCTTAATTACTATTTGCAGCAAACAAAATGGAAAGAGAACCAAAGGCGGCTAACAAGTGATGCTGCTTTAGCGTGTCAAAGGCATATCACGAGTCTAAATTGACTGTTTTCGTTTTTTAAGCATAAAATCAAGCTTATGGTTCCATGTCACAATCGTACCCGATTTAGGACCATAAACTGTATAGAGAACTACGGCTTTTATAGGAAGGTTTTTTATATATTTTTTTCCATGTGTGCATATTTCAAGAGAAAGGGAGACATTACACATCAAGGGATCTTATGGTAATTTGTGTAGTAAATACTATGATTCTTTTATTTATATATAATGATCGGTACTAGTTCAAGATAAAAGATATTCGACGCAGATTCTGGAATGGGAGATGATCTTCTATGAGCCAAGTTCCAATTTGCAATGACTATGTCTTGCAAAAGAAGATGAAAGTTGTTTACCTTATACTTTTTAAGCTTACTTGTAGGACTCTTGTTAAAATTAGAGCAGTATTTATTGTGCGTGATGAGGCATGAGATTTTTAGGGTTATGTTATAGTATTTGTTAATAGGGATATATTTTATTAAGAGGGAATGATTATTTTTTTATGAGTTAATCACCTATACATTGTCAGTGTAAAGTTTTTTTATATTGGCAACCAATCATATCTTTTAATAGTGTCATGTCAGTTGCTTATTTAATGAAATAATAATAAAATAAATAATTTTAAAAGATATGATTGGTTGTCAGTGTAAAAAATTTTACACTAGCAGTGTATAGATGATTAACTCTTTTTTTATTATTATTTTATTGGTTATTTATATACATAATTTCATAATAATAAATATTATTTACTTTGAATTTAAGCTTTCATAATTTTATTTTTGATTATTATCTTAAATGTCTCTAACCAATAGAATATGTGTGATTTATAAATTATTTTTTTTCTTCTTTTTTAATTATGTGAGACCTTATTTTCATCCTAATAGTTTTTTAGGTGAATCCTTTGTGATGTCCTATTAACATATTGTGTTAAGTGTGACTACTAATGTTTGACTAAAGTTTGTTTAAATACAAGTTAGCAGTGCTTTTGGAAACATCTCTACTAAAAATAAAGTGCATTTTTAAGTAAATAAGCTCTCAAAAATGTTTCTAGTGTAAAACTATCGTTTGAGAAGAAGGAAGTTTGAGGATCTTTATTGTCGCACCTTTGCCTTGGAGGAGAACATCTTTCCAAGCAAGGGGGAGTGAGTTATATAGTTTAGGGTGTGGGTAGCAGGGTTGCCCCTAATTCTATAGGTTTTTATGATTTTCCTTTGTGACATGAATTTTGGAAGAAGTTTTAAAAACATCTTAAAGCTTTTCTATGTTGTGTCTTGATGCCTTTAGTATGCTAGTCTTGTTGAGAAATGTTGTCATTAGATGTTTGGTTTTAGAGTTATTGATATTGGATTGGTTATGAAATGTGGAGGATAAGTTTTTGGGAATTGGTGTTGTTGTTTTGATCTTGTTGTTGGTTCTTTTATGCCGCTGAATAATCTATTGAAATGTAACACATACATTTGTGTAAAAGCTAAAGAGAATTGGGCTAAAATGGCAAGTTTGAGAAGGGTTCATATAGAACTCCAACTCATGTTTCTACGAGGGTCCATGCTAAGTGTGGATGTCTCCACACTAAACGCTAGACTCCTAGAGTAACAAAATCTAACTTTATTCTTCTAATTTATGTGAGAAAAGGGTCTCACTATGTGTACAACCAATTAAAGTAACAAGCCTCAGGTGCTAAGAATGGCAATATCCACGTTAACTGTTGGAATCAGAGATTATGTGTCTTCTATCTGGATGCTAAGTAGCTAGCACGTTCTAAGCACCACTTGATGGTGATTTTTACGTAACTTAGGTGCTAAGCATGGAAGTTACCACACTAATCATGAGGACAACGACAAGATCTAGTGAATTTGTCACTAAGTGGGTTTTAGATTGTGTTAAGCAAATGAGTCGCATACATCTAATGTTGCTCTTTGTGCTTAATTAAGGCGTTGAACATGAGAATTTTCACACTAAGCATAATACCTTTGATAAGTGAATGATACTTTTAATACAATGTATTGAGAACAGGCTTTGATTGAGTAATTCATTAAAAACCTTGAGACACTTGAGGTGCAACCTAAGATGAACCATTCTAGAGGAATGTGATTCACCATGTGAAACTCAACTTTGAGAGGACTTATTCTAGTGTAATAGGATCCAAAAAGAGAATTTGAGGACACCAGCAATATCATGTGAGTTTTGAGAACTTGAGAATAATTAATAAGATTGAAGTTGAGTATTGTTGTTGAGCATTATGATATTTAATGCATCATATGCATTTGAACTGTGCTTTTGTATGGTGTACATGTTATGAATCCTATGCTAAGGAAACCCCTTAGTGATTAGAGTATTTAGATCTTGGAGGTGAACTTAGTTTGGAATCTTCACTTAAGCATAGTTTCATCTCATGTTGGAGTATCAATTGCAATACTTTGGATCCTAATTAATTAGGTCTAGAGACTCCAACAACACAAATCAACATGTGCTTAAACGAAGATTCCAAATTAATAAGTTCAGTTTACAAACTAGTTTTATAGAGTTGAGTTAATCTTAAACACACTTTCTAAAATAGCATTAGAGCTTATATATTGTAACAATTATTCATTGTTGTTAGATTTATCAAACTACTTGCTATTGAGTCATTATTGAACTACTCAAAGATGTCTAATCTTGTAAGCTTTACATTCGAAATGTTCAATTCTCGATACGAGGAATATGTTGGAGATCTTACATTGACTAATAATATAACTTTAATAGTGTATATAAATTAAAAAATAACTCTCAATTTATAAGTCATTTTTATAAAGTTAAATTTGTCCTAAACTTTCTTTCTATAACTACTTAGCACCCTTATTGTTGTTACTATAATCATTATTATTGTTTTTTTGTTTTATTTAAGATAATTAATATTAAAAAAAATCTACTGACAAAAAATTTCACATTATTATGTGTACTGTTTATTATTCTGCAAACAACATATAATAAATAAAAAAATAAATATATAATTAAAAAGAAGCTATCGTGTAACTTTGAAATGTCTAGATGTCTGAAACTATGTTGAAGTTAAACACATTTACGGTTATACAATGAACGCTACTGCGAATAGGATTCTACATTTAATATATCAATCCCTCATGGGTTTGAAATGTTCACTTATGCCCAAGTTTTTTTTTTTTTTTCTTTTTCAGCGTTTTGTTTTCTAGTTGACTTTGTATTGATAATGATGCATAATTTTACATATTTTAAATTATATTTTTCAAAAAAAAAGTTGTCGTTTTAAAAAAATTTACAAAAAAATAAGTACATAGCATTGGCTCTGACTTTAGTCATTATATGTAGGTTTAGATATATTTTTAATTTTTGATA
Source organism: Cajanus cajan (assembly GCF_000230855.2). Classification (NCBI taxonomy): domain Eukaryota; kingdom Viridiplantae; phylum Streptophyta; class Magnoliopsida; order Fabales; family Fabaceae; genus Cajanus; species Cajanus cajan. The sequence continues at coordinate 5,196,740 of NC_138519.1, forward strand.
ATTTTTGAAATATACTTATTTTTTTTTATTCTTAAATTTTTTTGTTTAACTTTTGACTCATAAAATATTATTTTTTGTTTTTAGTCTCTATAATTTTTTAGAATTATTTTCTCGCATTACTATTTTAATAATTTTATTTTAAAAATATATGTTGTAATTTAAATAAGCATTGGAGAAAAAATGGGTGTACATTTTAGTTCAAAATGTTTTTTTTTTGTTTATTAGTTATATGGTTTATTTTAATTTTGTGTTTGGGTAATTGGTAAAAAGTGAGAAGTGAAAATGTTGATTTTGGGAGCATGATATTCAACTTCAATTAATTAGAAGCAAATAAGTTGAAATTTTTTCTCCCCGTTAATTACTCTAATTAAGTTTTTGTAGGACATCTTCCATATTCTTAAAAAGGTCGCATGACTATTGACGAATAATAGGGCAATCTTATCATATAAAGAGGACCAGTAATTTCTAGGTTGCTAAAGATTTTGTTCCTATTGGAGTTTTCCATAAAAAGGTTAAGGACCCTCAAATTTTCAACATGTTATTAGGAACTTAATTAACAAGTGTCCCATTCCGTAGCAACCTTAAAAACTTTAAAAAGGGGCTACATTAAAATCAAATCATAATCCAAGAATCAATAGTTTTAGCTTTGCTTAGGACGACCACGACGTACTTCATATCATATCGATTAATTAGTATCCATCTTGCAGCCTTTTGTAAGAATATTGGCCACCAATTTCCCATGATATTGGTAAAATAATTTGACCCATGATGAAGGATATTTTTCATTATTTGATTTGAGTTACGTATGATTATACTGTTAGTCGGTGACTTCTTTTCTATTTTTTTGTAATCATTAGGTGACATGTAAATTATATCAATAATTTTAAATTTATCTCAACTTTAAAGTCTTTTTTTTTGGAAATTAACGGTAAAGTATATCAGAAGTTATATTTAATAAAAATGCATTTGAGTAAACTTAAATAAATGCTTACTCTATAAATGCTTACTAAATGATATATTATATTATAAATTTTATATTAAAGTAAATTCAAAAGAATTAAAATTTTATTTTAATAAATTCCAATTATAAAATTATTGGAAAAAGTTTGAAAAATATATGAAAATTATAAATAATCAGTTCAAATAAGTTTCATGAAAGAATTTCCAAACATTCCTTAACTACTTGTCAATTTTTAATTTAGAGTTCTTCAATTTTTCACTCACACCGATTACTTATAAGTAGACAAAATTTATATGTTAAAACTAATTCTTCTTTTGAAATAATTGAAATATCAATTTATTACTATAAGTCTTTAATTCAAGTATTCTTCTTTTGAAATAATTGAAATATCAATTTATTACTATAAGTCTTTAATTCAAGTGGTTTAATATTTATGATTTAAATAAAAATTCAGGATTTGTTTTTATTTTGGACATGAAGTCATTATTAAACATATTATTCAATAAATAAAAAATATATTTATTAATGACGATAAGATTAAACAAGTTTGATATACAATTACAGAGTTGTAACTTTGGCCAATTCTTATAAGATATAAAGATACATGTCTATAAAATGTTAACAAGACTATAAAAAAGTAACATATGCCATGTTAATATTTGTAAAATGTAAGTTGTTTCTAAATATTATTAATAATTAACAAAAGTTGTTAGATAATTATATTATTAGTACGAAATATCTTTTATCTATTTAATTTTATTATCAATGATTAATTTTTATTAAAAAAAATAATTAATTAACTTTAATAAGATTTATCTTTCAAATCACTTTTTTTTTTATATAATATAGACTCATAACATACTTAAAAAAGTTGAGTTTTCACTCATCAACTATATTATTATTAGATTGATTAAATGAATTACATTATTTATTAAGAATTAAATATTATTATTTTTAACGATAAATATTTTCATATCAATATTATGATTATAAAAAAATTTATTAAAAAATAAATATTGCAATTATTTGATCTTAAATGATCATGACTCAAAAATTAAGATAGAAGGAAAAAAAATCAATAAATTAAATTAGAAACCCAACATAAATTTGGCATAAGATCTATCTAAAAACATTCAGACGCAGCGATGGTCTCATTTAGTAGATTATTGCATCATAGGTTTGGCGTTTTATATAGTTTATATCCTAGGGATCACTATCACTATGTATATCCTTTTTCCTTTTCCTTATTTTTTTTTACCATATATGCAAATTCTCGAGCCAAAATTCACAGAAGTACTACATCGATCCTGTTGTAAATAACAATACAGAAGAGCTGTCAAAGAAAAACTCTTTCTCTCTTGTGGTCATTTGAATTCCAAGGTTAATCCTAGTTGGATGAATTATTATAGCACTACTTTATAGGGTGTCACATGGTTGGACACAATTGCTGTGAGTTGCAAAATTGGTATGAGCATAACATAAGCACAATCTTTTCCAATCCGACGAGAAGGCCATAAAGCAACAAGCTCCAAGAAGGAGGAATTACCACAAAGGGTGTGAGAATAGGAAGAGAGATGAAAAAGATAAAAGGGGGTGAAATGAAACAAAGTGAGAAGTCACATGACATTAAAGTGAGTGATAAGAGAGTGGGTCCAACACCCCCCCCAAATGACACTAACTTTATCACCATAGGGTTAGGGGTCTAAAACGCAAGACGATGGCAAGTGGGGCAGTTTGGGGTTTCTAGATGGAGAAAGGTTTCATGGGTGTAAAAAGGACATTAATGCCAGTTTCCATTTTAGGGTATGTGGCCCCTCTCTCTCTCTCTCTCTCTATCTATCCAGTTGAGCTTTCAATAAGTCACTCCTTGCATTGCAGTGAATAGGGAACAAAGGGTACGCAGTTTTTTGGAATTGTGCTTTGTCTCTTACTCCCAAATTAAATTCATTTCATTTGATTTTCCCTAACTTTGCAACCTGAGTGGTTGTGGGAATAATGCATGATGCTATATAATAGTTGAGAGACATGACATTGACACTACAGCTTTGCCAGCATCCAGCGTTGAACTTTAAAAGAGGCCACTTTCATACCACTGCATCTCATGTGCACCGTCGGGCTACCTACCTAGCTACTACCCCTTCCTGTTCCTGTTTACAAATTATTACATTATCTTAAATCATAATTTTTATGATTATTTTTAATAGATTAAAATTATAAATACTTTATTGTATGTTTGGATATTAATTTAAAATTACATTCAATAAAAAAAATGTGTTTTGATGAAAATAAATTCAAATTTACTCTCAGCAATTTTTGTATACCTAATAATGTTCTGTGATCCCTTGCTTGCACATATTTCCGATTGTACGTGCAATATTGCGATTAACTTCATTCTACCCTACTCATGTATTTGTGAATGAAATAACCTTGGAAGTTTAATTAATTTTTGCCTTTTTAAGTGCGTACCGTCGAATTTATGTCTTTTCTTTTCTTAGTTTTAGTGGGAGTTAACTTGTATAAATGAAACCTTCAAAATGGGAAATGTTGTAGTGTGTATACTTTGGGGGTGTATTCTAAGGTGGGGGTCAAAAAATCCACCTCATGTGGAGTTATTTTTTTTAGAGTTAATTATTTATACACTGTCAGTGTAAAGTTTTTTTACACTGATAACTAATTATATCTTTTAATTGTGTCATGTCATTGAAAACACATTTACTTTTAACAGTGACATGACACAATTAAAAAATATAATTGGTTACTAGTGTAAAAAAATTTTATACTGACAGTATATAGGTGATTAACTTTTTTTATTATAAGAAGTATTATTAAATAATCGTATGGTTGAGATCAAATCATTCTCTCACTAGTGGAAAAAAAGCTTTTAAAATCGGTTATTCTAATTTTAAAAATCGGTTCTCTAACTGATTTTAAAAGAGCTGACTTTAAAAGTTAGACTTTTAAAATCGGTTATTTAACCGGTTTTAAAAGTTAACTTTTAAGATCGGTTGTTTTACAATCGATCTTAAAAGTCTTGGTTTTGTAAAAATTAAAACTGGAATGGGCCGTTCCAGGTTGTTAAAATGGCCTAAAAATGTCGTTTGGAACAGGTCGTTCCAGAATAGTTTGTCATGAGTTCAAACTAATCTAGAAAGGTCGTTCTGCAAGGAGAACGGGCCGTTCTTACGACCCGTTCTCCTTTCAGAACGGCCCGTTCTCCTTGCAGAATGGCCCGTTCTCCTTGCAGAACGGCTTGTTCTCCTTGCAGAATAAACCAACAAAGAAACTAGAGACACAAGGAGAGCATGAGAATGTTACCTTGAGAATGAGAAGCTGGAGACTTTAGATGAGAGCGCGAGAAAGTAAAAAAAGGAATGGAGGGAAAGATCAAAGAGAATGAGAATGGAGAGAAAGATAAAAGGTTTCTGACGATACTTTTAAAATCGGTTATTTAACATACAAAATCGATTCTTAAATAACCGATTTTAAAAGTAGCACTTTTAAAATCGGTTCTTAAATAATTGATCTTAAAAGTTATGTCTGATACAACATTTAAGATCGGTTCTTTTGTAACCGATCTTAAAAGTTGTGTTAGACATACCTTTTAAGATCGCTCATAAAATAACCGATCTTAAAAGTACTTTTAAGATCGGTTAAAATTTAATCGATCTTAAAAGTGTTCACATTATTTACCAAATTGTCACTACGTCACTTTTAAGATCGGTCACCTTGAAACCGATCTTAAAACTCTGATTTTAAATCCAATTTTTGCACTAGTGTCTGGTGATCATAATCGTCTATTTATTTTAATAATATATGTAACATTTGAAAATAGATTATAAGCCGATTAAAAACTTATAATTTGGTTGAATCCTCATAATTTATATATGTTCATTGTTGAAAAATTAAATATAAGATAACATATGATTAACTGTTAAGCAAACATATTTATTTATTTGATATTGAGAGTGAGAAAAAAGAATTTTTAGGAATTCATAATGAGGATAAAAGTGAAAGAATTTTTTTTTAATAGTTTATAAGTTATAATAAGCTGATTCAATTAGCTTACTGAAATAAATTATAACCTTTTGTAAAAAAAAAGGGTTATTAATTTTGGTTGGACTAATTTATGAATTGGTTAAATAAATTTATAAGCTCTTCAAATATTTTATCAAACACATATTGTAATCTTACATGGATAAGAGACTTTTTGGGTCCTTGTAATGATCTGTCATGATTCTTACACCCAAGTAGTTTAAGTAGCTTGACTCTATCGAATCAACCTGATTGTTTTCACGTCTAATATGTCTGTTAGATTGGCAACTAAAATGAGATACCAATCCCTCCTCTAGTTTCTTGAGTGTTGCCATTTACACTAGGAAAGTTTGATTTTACGATTAGGACTAGTATAATTGGGTATAGGCATACCACGACATTTACATGCATTACCAAGTCACTTATGGAATTACTCCATTAATTATTCTTAAGGAACAACACAACCTTTCTAGTAATCAGTTAAGGGTTGTAACCCTCAAATTCATACTTTACTCCAACGTTGTCTAAAGACCTATAAGAGACTTAACAAAATCCACTCCAAGAGTTTCATACATAATGAGGGTTTTTCAACAACTGACCTCCTAGAGCACTACGACAAGATTTCCTACATGGGATCTTCAACTTTCAAAAACAACACCTTTTCTCTGATCCTAAGCCAATCAACATCCTTTAATACCCACAACAATATTCTTAACATCAACACCTCAACATATATTATCTATATACATTACCTCGGGTTAATGCATATATAGATCAAACAACACCATTCCATTATAGCATACCAATGACTATCAACTCATTTAAGAATAGCATACCAATGCTCAACATCTTGATCGTGTGTAACATACCAATGCCTATTCAACACTCCAATCGTGCAACTATAACATATCAATTCATACATAGCATATCAATGTTCCTCACTAATTTCAATCATACAATTATATCATACTAATGCTCATTAACATCATACATCATATAACATTCCATACACTCACATATTCTATTCATGTTCACCAACTCATTCATGAGGAAACATGCAAATCATAACACAACTCGCACCCGGCACAACTTACCTCATGCCTGATGTCATTGAGGCAAGGAGTTCTCTACCCTACCCACACCCGACGTCACTCAACATGTGCTCCGCATGGCTAAGGTAGAGAATCCCTGAATCCTCATGCCTAGCATGGAAAAATCTCACGCTTGACTTCATGCCAACTCGAGACAATTCTCTCTCCTCATGTTGGATGCCACCCCTTTAGTGCCTGACACCAATCTAGGCAAAGACAATTCTTTCACCTCACTCTTGGCCCATTCAAACAATGTCTAGCATGATCAAGTCAAAGACTTCTCCCTAACCCATGCCCATTGTCACCAATCTTCCGCACGATGTGAATAAGGCAGAGAGCTTCTAATGCAAGTCATGCCCGGCACCATGAAGATGTGCCCGACGTGACACTAGAGTTCTGCAATTGCAGAGCCTAAAAATTGCCTCAATCCACCTAAAGAACAATCAAACCAATACATGCAATGCATCTAGCCACACATACCAACCATATATAGCTTGATATCAAGTTCAATTTCAACATGTAACATCATATTTGATAAATCATTAAAATTCACCATTTTCCCATTCTTGCGCCAAAACCCATCTAAATCAATAGACATTTAATTTGAATCTACCTAGAAAGACAACATTTGATAAAATAATCAACATACAACTCAACAAATTCATCAAGACACTCCTAGCTTCCCTTACCTCAACTTTGAGCACCCAAAAGTGAAGAAGAGGAAGATGACTCCAAGCTTCGAACAACGAAAGCTCTATGCCAATCACTCTAATTCACAATTCACAAGGACCTGAATCATAGTACACAAAATACATCAATGATTTTGGGGAAGGAATCGTCCGATCCAGAGAAAGTTTAAAGAAGAAGAGGATTCACAAACTTAGAGTACTTCTCTCTAGTTTATCTCTTAAGAATTTGGAGAACATGAACTTATGAGACCCAATTCTCAATAAAAATCGCATATATTACCTCTCCTCAAGGTCAACTAAATCTCTGACTAGAGACCTTCAAAACTAAGAATGGGTAGGGTCCTATAGTACTCGTTCTCATATCCTTATTTAAAAATAATATGCGTATCCAGTCCCATATCTTCAAAACTAAGAATGGGTGAAACTTTTAGTATTCACTGGATAGATAAGTTAGTTATATTATACTCTCAATTAAGACCTTTTGTTTGAGGACAAACAAATTTCTAAGTTGGGGGTAGCTTGATAAGTGTCTAACTAATCTGATTAAATATGAATTTGAGACACTTATCTAGCACAAATTTTGTACATATTGATATAATTTTGGTTTATAAATACTTAGAATCAAAGAGGGACTTTTGATTTATGTTAGTACATGAAGCGATGAATCTTTTGATCAAATTTTGTGTTATTTTGTAGGTTTTGAAATCTGGAGGCAAACGGCTGAGCGCCTTGAAACGGCTGAGCGCCTTCAAGCCAGAGAGCTCAACAAATGCAGCAAAAGAGAGGCGCTCAGCCACTATAAGGCGCTGAGCGGATTTGGCCCTGGAAGAAGGAGTGCTCTCTGCCTCCTAGGCGCTGAGCGGATATGAAGCGCCCAGCCCCTTGTGCTTGCTTAACAATGAAGAATCTCTCAGGCGCTCAGCGGATTTGAATGGCTCAGCCATTCAGATTACTTCATGGTGAAGAATTCTTCAAACCGCTCAGCCGTTTCAAGGCGCTGAGCGGATTCTTCTCTTTCCTGCCTACTCTGTTTTAATTCTAGCAATTATAAAAGGGCAGGGGAGAGAGAAAAGGGGGAACAGAGACGAAAACAACGAGAAAAACAAGAGCTGGGAGCACAGGAGGAAGAAAGAACAGAGTGGGAACGAAGATTTGGAGGCTGGATCACTTGGGAACGAGGATCAACTCCTTTTCTTCATCTCTTCCTTTGTAATTTCTTCTTCCACTCCTTTGATCTTGTAAATGGCCATGAGGGGCTAAATCTTTGAGAATTGGTCTAGATGTAACTACTAACTCTTCTTCTTCTTAAATATATATATGCATTTCATTTTCATTACTTGTGTTTGATTCTTCTCTTAATGCTTATATCGGCTTGATCACCCGTTGTATGATTTTTGGTTTTTGAATCCGGTTGGAAAACGTTTTTGAAAACCCGAACTGAATCTTGCACCTAAACATCTCTTGCTCTAGGAATAGACTTGATTTGTTTAGTCACCTTGTTCAAGTCATTGCTCTTAATGCAAAGTGTTAATCATAAAACATAGAGGAATCATGTTTTAGATTAATTACTTTAGGATTCAATTTTGAGGGATCTTGTTGAATTACTAAATGAACGTGGAAGTCATGAAGATGAAATCATATTTATTTTAAGGAAATTTAGGAGTTAGCAAGTGCTCTAGGGTCCAATCCTTGTTTCATATAATTGTTCTTATAACTTTTACATTACCGTTTTAATTTTGCCTCACATTAGCTCACTTCCAATCATATCAACATCTCTATATTAATCATTAGAGTAAGAATTACTAAATTATCAAATCCCTGAGGACGATACTTAAATACTACATCGAAACTTGGTCCGCTTGCCAAGTGGAGAGATTGCGAAAATCTTCATCAAGTTTCTGGCGCCGTTGCCGGGGATTTGGTGTTATTTAGTAATTCTTGTTCTTGTGATTTTGTAATTTTGTAAATAATTTAGTTTGTGAATATTTATAATATATAGATATATTTGTTTTGTTGTGTTTTGTGGACTCACCTATATATTTACAAGTAAGTCAAATCATATGGGGCTATTGAACTTGAAAATCCTGCCACTGGAAGGATTTGGGTAGTAAATGGTCAAAGGCTCAAACAATATTTGGGTGGCGAGGTGAAAGACTCACCACCATTACTTATCTGAAGGAGCCATGGTCATACAGGAAGTGTCAAGCTAATGACAATAAAGAAGCGCTTACTGGGAGGCAACCCAGCTATTTTGGTTTGAATTCTCATTTTCATTTTAGTTTAATACTTTACATATGTAGTTATGCTTTTGAAGAGTTGAGTTTGTGATTTGATGTTTTGATGATGCATTCTATCAAATGTTTTGTTCCTTCAACATTCTCTTCTCTTGTGTTATGTTTTTTATAGTTTATTGAAGGTAACTGGAAGTGGGAGTGTGAAAGGAGAACAAAATGTGCTTCTTCCAGGTAAGTTTACAAAACTGACAAAACGGCTCAGCCATTAAAAACGGCTCAGCCGTTTGGCTGCAGTGTCTACTTTGTAGATAAATTTTCCTCACAGGGGGTAAACGGCTCAGCCGTTTCAAGGCGCTCAGCCGTTCATATCAGCAAAACATTTTAGTTGAGATTTCTGCATCAAATGGCTGAGTGTTTTCAAAGCGCTCAGCGCTTTTCTTTATAATGCTCTCTGTACCCAAATGGCTGAGCGCCTCAAAAAAAAAATTTGAGAAAGACCAATCCAAGAACAGAAAAGAAGTTATCCCTTTCTCTCGCTTTCTTCTCTTTCACACACACCATCATTCTCTTTGATTCAAGGTAAGTTTTAAGTTCTCTCTTTTGATTTCTGTTGTGCTTTCATGCAAATATCGTATTAGTATCTAATGTGTTTTGTGTCCACTTGTGGTGATGACAAAATTCTTTTTGGGAATCAAATTGATAATCTTTCTGGAATGAGCATTTTCATGGTTCAAGTTTTCAATGAGCATTGTTTGATAATCTGGAAATCTACATTGTTGCATAAGTGATTGTACATTTTTGACTTTAAGTATGTGCTTCAAGCATGTTCAAGTGAAGTTGAAATGAGTCTGAAGTTGTTGATGTCTAGGGCACTTAACCAAGCCGTGTGAGGGAGTGAGCCAAACAGTTAAAATTCAATCATTGAGAGTCATCACTGATTCATGCAGTCAGTTTTGTTTGAGTCTCCCATGAGTTACAGTTAAGCTATGCTTGGAATTTACTAAGGCAATTGTTTATTATATGTAGCCAGTAGCCAAAAAAGCCAACCCATGAACTACATAAACCTTTAATCAAACAGTTTTGAGCCTAAACAGAACCCCTAAGCTTAAAAAGAAAAACCATGATTGTCCATAGCCTTGTTGGTAAGAGACATTCTCATGAAACAAGTGGGTTTTGAACCAAGTTGGGGGTAGCGTGTATGAAGAGATCATATGGTTGGAGCTGAATTGTACAGGCAAAGTGTGTTTCTTGTGTATATCCATTACTTTTAAAAAAAAATTTAGAGTTAATTTTATAATCAAGGTTCCTTGTTATCAGTTCATCAATTTGTGTACAGTCTGAAAGAGAAGGAACCAGTAAATTCAATCAAAAAGAGGGATGAAACATAAAGAGTCAAGAGAGTTCAAGTTAGTGCAAGAATTTGGAATTAACCCATATGAGTGAGAATGTCTCTTGTCAAACAGGCCTTTAGTTTCCTAAAGAAAAACCAAATCTCTGATAACCAGGCCACATTACAACCCTCTTAAATCCTTAGTGATTCATGTTTAGTTTTAACAACAAACTTGTGGGAGACGGGTAACAAACCAGACTTAGCGTGTTTTGGTGCATGAAACGAGAGAAACAGTCACCCTTCACAGAACACTAAAGAGAGATACACATTGGTGAGGAAAATTTTAGTGCCTTTGATTTAAAACAATGGAAGATGAGTAGATGTTTCCCTTGAGTATGCTTGATGTTCATAATTTTTGTTATTATGTGGGCACCATTTGTAGTAACATGTACTCACTGGATTTTGCAAACAAGTCCTTATTGGAATCTTTGAAATCATGTAAATGCATTAACATATTTTTTGGGTGAAACTTTTAGTATTCACTGGATAGATAAGTTAGTTATATTATACTCTCAATTAAGACCTTTTGTTTGAGGACAAACAAATTTCTAAGTTGGGGGTAGCTTGATAAGTGTCTAACTAATCTGATTAAATATGAATTTGAGACACTTATCTAGCACAAATTTTGTACATATTGATATAATTTTGGTTTATAAATACTTAGAATCAAAGAGGGACTTTTGATTTATGTTAGTACATGAAGCGATGAATCTTTTGATCAAATTTTGTGTTATTTTGTAGGTTTTGAAATCTGGAGGCAAACGGCTGAGCGCCTTGAAACGGCTGAGCGCCTTCAAGCCAGAGAGCTCAACAAATGCAGCAAAAGAGAGGCGCTCAGCCACTATAAGGCGCTGAGCGGATTTGGCCCTGGAAGAAGGAGTGCTCTCTGCCTCCTAGGCGCTGAGCGGATATGAAGCGCCCAGCCCCTTGTGCTTGCTTAACAATGAAGAATCTCTCAGGCGCTCAGCGGATTTGAATGGCTCAGCCATTCAGATTACTTCATGGTGAAGAATTCTTCAAACCGCTCAGCCGTTTCAAGGCGCTGAGCGGATTCTTCTCTTTCCTGCCTACTCTGTTTTAATTCTAGCAATTATAAAAGGGCAGGGGAGAGAGAAAAGGGGGAACAGAGACGAAAACAACGAGAAAAACAAGAGCTGGGAGCACAGGAGGAAGAAAGAACAGAGTGGGAACGAAGATTTGGAGGCTGGATCACTTGGGAACGAGGATCAACTCCTTTTCTTCATCTCTTCCTTTGTAATTTCTTCTTCCACTCCTTTGATCTTGTAAATGGCCATGAGGGGCTAAATCTTTGAGAATTGGTCTAGATGTAACTACTAACTCTTCTTCTTCTTAAATATATATATGCATTTCATTTTCATTACTTGTGTTTGATTCTTCTCTTAATGCTTATATCGGCTTGATCACCCGTTGTATGATTTTTGGTTTTTGAATCCGGTTGGAAAACGTTTTTGAAAACCCGAACTGAATCTTGCACCTAAACATCTCTTGCTCTAGGAATAGACTTGATTTGTTTAGTCACCTTGTTCAAGTCATTGCTCTTAATGCAAAGTGTTAATCATAAAACATAGAGGAATCATGTTTTAGATTAATTACTTTAGGATTCAATTTTGAGGGATCTTGTTGAATTACTAAATGAACGTGGAAGTCATGAAGATGAAATCATATTTATTTTAAGGAAATTTAGGAGTTAGCAAGTGCTCTAGGGTCCAATCCTTGTTTCATATAATTGTTCTTATAACTTTTACATTACCGTTTTAATTTTGCCTCACATTAGCTCACTTCCAATCATATCAACATCTCTATATTAATCATTAGAGTAAGAATTACTAAATTCTCAAATCCCTGAGGACGATACTTAAATACTACATCGAAACTTGGTCCGCTTGCCAAGTGGAGAGATTGCGAAAATCTTCATCAATAGCACATGAGAAAACACAACATATTAACTTAATATTCATAAATATTTTAACATAACGTAATTCAATCAACCATGCATCGTCATCGCGTCATAATTCTCAATCACACCAATTTGCACTTCACACTATGTCAAGGTCACGCTACCCATTTAACAATTCAAGGCCGTGCTCACCCCTGATATAACACTGTGCCAAGGTCACGATTCCCCTGTAGCATATCTAGCCCAAGGTCGTGCTCACCCCCGACATGTTATTCAAGGTCACAATACCCACATAACAATCTAAGGCCGTGCTCACCCCTGATATAACACTGTGCCAAGGTCACGTTATCCCTAACCAAGGTCACGATACCCACATCACAATCTCGGGCCGTGCTCACCCCTGGTCATAGGTGTGAAGAACCACAATCACATTTCATTCACATTCCACACAACATCTCATAGTTCAATTCCATACACGCATCAGATAAGTCCAAAATAATGGGTTTCATACATCTCAAGCAATTCATATCTAAGTCATCAATTTTATCAAGTAATATAGTAATAACATTCATAAATTAATATAATAATCAATAGAATTATCAATTTAATATAATTTTAACATAAACAGTAAAACCCCCAATTATTCCAAAACCTAACTCACAGGCGCTTTTCTACAGTTTCGTTCTCCCTCTCAGATCATCATTCTTACAAATTAAATATGTATTTCTAACCCTCAACACATACAGAATCTAATGGGATCATCAATTTTTCAAACAGAAATATTCCAATTTTTCCAAAACCTAGCCTACAGGCACTTTTCTATAATTTCGTTCTCTCTCCCAGAGCATCATTTTTACAAATAAATCATATATTCATAATCCTAAATTCATACAGAATCAAATAAGACCAATAATTCTCCAAACAGAAATAATTATAAAATTACTCATAATCCTAAGGGATTCTTCCTCTACCCAATTCCCTCATGTAACTCTACATATAAATAATTCCATTTTTCCCCGTACTTGGATATGTAGAAGCTGAACCTACACAAGATTTGGTTGGTCTCCCTCGCTGGGTTCCCCTCGGTCTAAAGCAGAAAGTAGAGAGAAAAGAAGAGAGAGCAGAAGAAAAGAAATCAGAAAATGAGAGGTGTGCTTTTTCAGAGTGGCAGAAAGCTCAATTTATAGGCCTCAGACTTCGCCAGAACGGCCCGTTCCAATTTCAGAACGGCCCGTTCTGGATCCCAAAATCATGGGTAAAAATCACACCCAGAACGGCCCGTTCCCAAACCAGAACGGCCCGTTCTGGTGTGCATTTATTACTCAACTGCCATAGCCCGTTCCAAGCCCGTTCCCACTTAAAGTTTAAGGCAGCTTTTAATAGTCCGGAACGGCCCGTTCCAACTTGAGAACGGCCCGTTCTAGGCTATTAACTCCCATACAATTTGGTAGTTTGGAACGACCTGTTCCAAATCCGGAACAGCTCGTTCCAAGCTACTAAATCACATACATTTTGATAGTTTGGAACGGCCCGTTCCAAGCTACTAAATCACCCCTATACCTTTATAAAATTATCAAAATACCCTCAATTAAAATAAATAAAAAGTGAAATAAAAACTAGGGTGTTACAGTACCTATGTACCCATACCCACACTGCGACCCACATTTTACTTATGTATGAAATGAATAAATCAATAAAAGATATAACATTTCACACAAGCAAACATAATATGAATTTGTCAAGTTTTTAACATTACAAAAATCTAACGTAACAATTCTTATAAATAAAGATTACAAAATATTGAATTCTTGTAAATAATTTTTTTTAAAAAAATTCAATATAATAAAAGTTGTAATTAAACTTCCAACATCATGATCATGTGTTAATTAATATTCTCCAAAACCTGTGAAGAAAATTACACAGAGAATAGTTAGATTAAAATTATAGATTAAATTATATATTATAAATTTTAAAAAAATCAATATGTAGACATTTGACCTCATCATCGAAATTAACTTCTCCATATTTTTGCAAACGCTTATTTTCCAAGTCTATATATTGTTTTGGTCCAATAATACCAAAAAAAATACATGACAAGAAAATGAGGGATTAGACAATTTAAATTAATAATTAAAATCAATAATAAAAAATAAAAATAAATTTTATTAAATAAATAAAGTTGAATTATTTATTACTTTGTTACTTGTATTTCAACTAACTTTGTGCACACATAAGTGCTTCTAGAGTAAATTCATGGAGTCTAGAATGATGAGAACTCAAAAACTTACCTCTTATGCTAAATGTAAATTTTGAAGCTATTGAAATTGAAATTGGCAAAACATCCTTAATAATTTTTGTAAAATTGGATACTTGATCCCATTTGTTTTCCATCATCCAGAAATGTCAAAAGTAGCACTCATAGACAAAAAAAATTCTTCCAAGTAGAACTCTATTTCAGACTTTGTTTATCTTTTAATTGTATCATTCACAAATGAGTCACAATCACTAAGAAAATTGCTAATATTTAGATTATCTAAGTTTGACTCATGATTAGCATTTTTTTGTAAAGTTGAACTATCCACTAACTTTAGTTTGATACTCTTCAAACAATAAGTAACATAATTTTTTGATATTAGTAATTTCGATTGAAGATGAATTATCATAAAACTTATGGAAAAAGTATTCTGACACCTTCAATTTGTTATATATATATATATATATATATATATATATATATATATATATATATATATATATATATATATATATATAATACCCGTACCCACTAAATTTTGTGAATCTATACATTTCTCATACCTATTTCCATATAAATAGATATTTACATGTCCTGCATGCAGATATTTTTGCAGATGCCCATAAGTTTGGATCTATTTTTTCATTTCTATTCAAAATTAACTAGATTCCTAAAGATTTTTCAACTATCAAAGTCTCTAAACACACCTCTAACACCATATACACAATTATTACTAAAATACCTATAATTAAAACTTACAATATTACTATCCTCTCTTTAGAATTCATCTACTTTTAGTAACAAAAATGAGATTGAAATATCTTCAATCGATCATACTATATATGTGTTATAGATTCTGTCAAGTCAAATTTGTATACTAATCACGTTGTCCCAAATATCAAATTAGTCCAAGTTACAAGTGTTTATTGATGGCAACATCACGAACAAGACTCTTAATATACATTCACGAAATAGCGTTGCTATATCCTCAAGATAAAATAGTATTGATTATGAAAGGCTTTGAGGCTTGAGCCTCTTGCCAAGAACCCAGACTAGGATCGTTTAATAAATGTAAGCATTTAATATACATAATCATTTTGGTGAAATTTTTGTGTTAGAGTTCCTTGTATACACTACAATAAATGTTACATATAGTGACATACAAGAAGTGTCACTATAAGTATAATATATGTAGGTATATATTTATTTGGCATATAACTACACATAATTTTAGTGTTGATTTTAATGAGATTTAACAACATATTTTGTATATCACTATAACTTATATCCATACTTTTTAACAATATACCAACATATTTTATGTATCACTATAAGATGTGTGTCACTATATGACAATTTCCTTGTAGTGATAGGTACCACCCATTTTTCACAAAATCTCATTCTTCTAAAAAGAAAAACAAAAATTTAAAAGAAACCTGTGCTCAAGCCTTATTCACCCAACATGCATCAACATTCAATTTTAGATACAAATTCACCCCCAAACTGCTAAGATTGATCTATTCAAAAGCATCACGATGCTAAAATATTTTAGGTATAACCACACCAATTAACCTTATGTTTGATTTAAAAATTACACATAACTTGATTATATTATTAAGATATGTCATATATCATTTTGGGTTAGTTCGAGTGGTGAGAGACCCATGTAGTTTAATCAAATGGTCAAAGTTTAATTCCTAACTCATATAAATGCAGAAAACTTAAGTTGTGAATTGGTGTCTATCAAACTCTTAAGAAAGATTAATCTTGTGTTCAATCGAAGAATAGTTTGATAATAAATAAATAAGATATGTTATAATTAAACCACATTCAAGAAACATTAACCATTTAAGAAACATGTATCAAACACATAACTTTTTAGGAGGACATTTGATAGGAGAGAACCCAGAAATCATGATTCTCGGGAATTACAATTCCTGAAAATTATGATTCTCAAGAATAGCTAAAATATTTTTGGTTATTCATAAAAGTTTCTCAGAATATTTATACATAATTCCTAAAAATTAAAGATTTTCATATTTGATTACAGTAGTATATTTCTGGATTTATAATTATTTTTTATAAAAAATATCCTTTTATAAAAATAAACTCATTATATATATATATATATACTTAAATCTTATAATTACAAATATGATATTAAAGTATTTTAAAAAGTTGAAAACTTATTAAAATTATTTAAATATAGAATTCAACAAAAAAAAGAAGGAAAATGCTACATTATAATTAAGAAGAATAAAATATATTATTTTATTTCATTCAAATAAAAAAAATAAAAATAAAATATTAACAAATATCATTAAAATGTAGAAACAAAATAGATTTTAATAATATTATTAAAATTAACAAGATTAAGAAATAATTAGATATAAAAAAGAAAGATAAGTAGAGATATGTAAGAGAGGAAGAAGGGAGAAGGGAGGGAGAAAGGAAGAGAGGGGGAGTGAGAGTGAGAGACAAAGAGGGAGAAAGAGAAATATAAAAATAGAAGGAGATGGAGGGAGAGAGAGGAAAAGAGAGGACGAGGGAGAGGGAGAGAGAAAGAGGAAAAAAAGAAATAGAAGAAAAAAAATATATTTTTTGTTTTAAAAAGAGATATTGTAATCTTTTATATGTATAAAAAAAAATTTCCTAACTTAAAAAAGTTAAATTTTTACTCTTTATAAAAATATTTTTATAAGAAAGTAAGATAAAATAATTCTAAGAAACTATATTCCTAGAAAATTTTTTTTTCTTAAATAACTAACAAACATAAAAAAACTTAAAGATTCTCGTGAATATAAAAATATTTGTTATACTAAACGTACCCTTATATATTTAGAAAATTTTAACATCTAAGTTGTGTTTTAATTTACTAAAAAACCCTTAACACGTTTTCAACGTTTTTCACGCGAAGGAAGCACTCCACTTCAAACAACATCAAACTCCACAACCAATTTCATTCATTGTAGCTACCTTGCTTTAGCCATCATTGGATCGCCTCCATCCCCTCTCAATCTTCCATTACCAACCATTGATCTCTTCTAACACAACAAAAACCCACCACATGCCACTGCCACACTCATCCCCGGAATACAACCTATTCACTGTTTATATACCCACCTTGGTGAGACTTAAATCAAATCCACCCCACCTCCATGTCCTTTGCCAAAGCCACAACAAAAACGATAACACTAAGAATGTGTTCTTAAAAAAACACTTATATTGAGGTGATAACACTAAACCTTGAAATTATTTTATGTATAAATTAAAATTTTAAAAAGTTAATGTGACATATATTGAGGTGATAGAATATATTGGGGTGTCATCCCTTTCTTGTCAAATTTTGTACCCAAAAGAATGGTGTATGACATATACAAGGCCGAATAATCATGATGTTTGTGGTGAATTTCCCACTCATCTACCCAAATCTCAAAGCTAGATGAACCAGCCTTTAAATCTTGGCTGCCTCAATTTTTTGGTTCAAATTTCGCCACTGCTTTCTTAGTGTGCTCTTTTATAGTTATCGTCAAACCATTCATTATTATCTTTTATGCCGCAAATTAAAGAGCAATAATCACATTCTGTTTTAATAACCGTGATAGTCCACAGTGAGAAGTAGAACAATCACAATTTGGCATTATGATTGTGGCAAACAGGCCCAAACATACAGTCTTCCTTCGTCTCATTATGGGGCCTTTACGAGACTTGTCTGTTCCAAAAACATTGTTCCATTCATCAACAAAAATATATATTTCGTTTACAAAAATAACACCAATTTTGGAGGATACAGGCGTATGGCTCTCATTATTTTCCTGATTTAAAAATGATATTCTGATTATTTATACGCAAAGGAAATAACATCTCTCTTTTAAGCAATTGTTAATTACTAACTTATATTTTAGGAAGTGTATTAATTCCTTGCTTTCGAGAGTCCAAATCCAAATGTTTATAAGTCACTAATTTCTAGCTCCCAATAAGAGGTTTTGTTTTAAACACCAGTGCCTGGGGAAAATAAAATTATATAATTTTTTTATTTCTCTCTAAATTATGCTGCCCTCGTAATGTAATTAAAGTATATATGTTGCGAGATAGAATTGGGGCAGAATTTTATGAAATGGAGCATGTACACTCAGGAATTGAAACGTACTTCATTTCTTTTTAAAAGTAATTTTAGAACATGTTTGAATCCAAGTCAAAAGTCCTTTAAAAGTTTCTCTCTATTAAAAATATAGAGTATTTTTTAATAGAAAATTTTTTATAAATACTTTTAAAGTTGTATTTAAATAAACTCTTAATCTTATTAAATTATTCGCTGACCAATTTTTTTTTAGTTTCATTATCTTAAAAGATTGGCCTGATATCACATTTAATTATTTGTCGTTTTACTTATTTTTAATATTTTATACGTGCATATTTACTTATTTGTTATTTAAATAATCAGGTTTGGTCGTAAGAATTGAAAGTTTGAAATAATATGTACAAAGTTTGAAGTTTAAATATTATTGTAGTTTTTATAATTTTTTACTAAAAAAAACATATGCATATTTTTTTATATAAAAAAAAATACGTTAAATTTAAAGAGAATATTTGTTATTGTTTTAGATTTGTGTTAAAAAAATCAGCTTTTTTTTTTTGGTTCAGACGTATAAAAAAACATTTTTTATATAATTTCTACGTACTTATAATATTATGTAGAGTATGACTCGTGGAAAGCGTGGGCATGGTGAAATGCATGGCGCAAATTAATCTTTGCCCCAAAAGATGACTGCATCACTTTTCCATCACTGACACCGCGGGATAACACCAAGCCAAATTCATTGGCCTTTAATTTATTTTATTTTATTTTACCAATCTATCTTCTATTGATAATAAATGGTCCGACATTATTTTCTTTATCCCCGCATCGTAGAGGTGAGAATAAGGGAACAGGTGAAAATTAATAGGATAAGAAATAGAGTGTAATAGAGTAAAATTTATAATTAATTGATAGAGTAAAATTATGTGAGAAATAAATGTGAATTGGTATTTTAAAATTAATTTTTTAAGTTAGAATTTTATGTAAAAATAAATAATATATAAAATTATTATTTTAACCTTTGATGTATTAATGTATATTTTTTTTATATAGATAATGTATTATAGTAATAGTCTATTGGAATGTCTAACCAAATAAATATAATGGAATATGAAAAAAAAAATCAAAGCCAACGAATATCACAAGCTATAAAATCGGATAGTCAACTAGAAACTAATATCACAAGTAACATAATTTAATTATCATTCACCACATATCCAATTAGCATGCAACATAGTCTAATATCACAGTGACCATAATACAATATATATCATAATTGAATATCATAATGACCTTAATGCAAAATTATAAAGATAATGTAATATAGGTGAAATATCATACACAATATATTTAAATATAATCTACCATAATGAAATATATGTGATAATATTCGAATATGCTAAACAACATATTCCATTATTATGCTAAAAATAAGCAAGGGTAAGTATTTAATAACAAGTAGTTAAAAAAGAGAGAGGTGCATTAATATTAATGTCTTTAACTTGAATTCCATACCAATTCTCTTATTTTTTAAGATAATAATAATTGTTCATGTAGGTCATACATATATTCCCCTTAATTCCTCTTCTTTCTACTTTATCAAGCCGACTTGCATTTTTACTATTCCCCTCAAATCCCCTCTCCTTCCTTCTCTTACCCTCAAATTCAATATTGCCAAGCATAGGGTTAGAGATGTAAAACTTAGGATAAAAATGATTCAGAATCAAACCCTAATAGATCCTTAAGATACCAATGATATATTAACTATTTACAACCTGGTTAATTCATTGGCCTTAAGACACCAAGGATAATCTATCTTCTTTCTCCCCGAATATGCCAAATATGACGAAGTTAACGTCAAAAGTCGTGAATCTTGAGGTTTAGATCGATTTCCATTTAAAAATAGTGTTTTCTATATTACATAAGCATAATTTAGTGTATTTTATTAATAGTTGGGGTTAAGACGGTTTGGTTCTGCAAGTTGCGAAACCTTGTATTGTGTTGATCTTTGATTGTGTCGGAGTTTGACTTTGTGGATTGAGATAGAAACAAAACAACCTTATTCACTTGTTGGAAAGACAAATTGACTCTTGGATCTTGTCAACGTTATACACATAATTACAAACCCAACCAATATCTAATTTAGGGGTCACTTTCCTTCGTAGCTAAGAAGAACCTAACAAACATATTGTGCCAAGTGCTAACACACCCTTCTTACCAATTATATAGTAATATTTTTCTTTTGTTTCTTTTGGGAATTTTTTTTTTGAAGGGGTTTCTTTTGGGAATTAACTAGCATGTAATTTTCTATTTTACGATATGATGTGGCAGTGGCATGAATTAATGAAAGGGCATGTTGGTGAATAAGATGTTTTGGGCAATGGGAGGTGCCAACAATAGCGTCAATCGCTGCTTGCGTTATGATGCATTAGTCTCTCTCTTAAGGAGACTTTCTCTGCACATTCCGTGTTGGAATGAACGGACTCCATACACTTGTTGAGACTGACGTGACAACGTGACATGCTTAATTTTTCTTCTTTTATTTCACACGGTTTTGTTTGAAAAAGAATAAGCATTTATTTTGCTTTCAGTATGCTTGGTTTAAAGTAATGAAAAAAAAAATTAATGAAGCGAATCGGAGGAAAAAGAGAGAAATCAGAAATTTTGTATGATTAAGACGAGGGAAGAAAAAAAATTACTTTTTTCTTATTTAGTTCACAAGAAAAAAAAAAGATTTTAAAAACTAATTTATATATGTATTTTTTTAATTTTAAATTTAAAAATATAAGTAAAGATATTTTGAACATCATATTTCTATTTTTTTTATTTAGTTTACAAGAGAAAAAAAAAGTTAAAACTAATTTATATATGTATCTTTATAACTTTAAATTTAAAAATATATGTAAAGATATTTTGAACATCGTATTAGAAATGTTTTAAAATGTTTTTCCTTCAAATCCTTTAATATTGGAATAGAGATAAAATAAAAAAATGATGAGTTTTGCTCCCCTTTTTATTTTTTTCCTAAAAATTAAACCAAACAAAAAAAAGTTTATTAAAACTCCTCCTCTCTCATCTATTCTCTTCCAACCAAACATTATTTAATTTTTCTTAATGCAAATAAAAATATAACTAATTAGGAGTCAAGCTTCAAACATAGTAATATCAAAATGGATTCGTCCTAATAAATTAACCTACATAACTCGAGTTAGGTTATATTCATCAATATACCTAAATTGTCTACTCAACTAGTTAAATGGCAGGTTAGGTTAATGGCAGGTTAGGTTAGATTGATTTGTTGGGTGTGTCACCCAGCTCAAGAGAGCTAAGCTAAGCTCATGCGCTAAGCTCAAGTCTATCAAGCAGCTATAATAGCTTGCCACCCTGAACATAATCGAAGGAGCAACTAAGGAATGATTCTCACACCATATCTTCAAAAATCTTGGAATACATTAAAAAGCAACACATTAAGGATAATGTCCCCACCTAATAAACACCATGTACAATCATAGGGATACAACCCATAGATAACGAGCAAAATCATCTCCTAAATTCATGTAATGTCATCTCTAAGATCAATCACCTATATATGAAGTATCAAGTATCATTATATCCTAATCTCATTCTTAACCTAGACAATCCTCTAATTTGACCGTCAAAGTGTCTTTGTAGGTACTCTTATCATCGTCAATATTAGAGCAATGAGGACATCATCACAACCATTGGACATCATCTCTAAGAAATGCCTAATTGTTTGGATGAAACTAGCTTAAAGCAACATTCGCCCACCTCATAAACCCACATTTAAGAGCACTAAATGACAAGATAACCCCAATATCTAGAATAACATATTGATATATATATATATATACATGAATGGGTACTGAGAATACATTTCTTCGCCCAGGTATACCCAGTCGCCCTCAGCACAAGGAGGAATAATGAACAAATGAGAATTAGAAGGTGCAGATAAGGCATAATTATCAAGTAGCGTTGCCACTGTCTACTCCATATACATATGACTTTCATACCAATCTACTTCATTATTCATCCACTCATAGCCTTCTCTTTCAAAAGAGCCTTTACTCTTATCATTTCCTAATTCCTCCAATAGTGACTCCTCAACCTCTTCAACCCTAATAAAAATGGGCTCTACTGTCACCACCTACTAAATCATGCCAACAATAGGCACCCATGCACCATCCACACCAAAAGTTCCCTCATGGATAATAGTGAATGCATTCTCACTAGGCAATCGCATCGCAGCATCGAAAGAATCAATATCCTCAAAGGATAATACCAAACATCTCTTCCCCATTCAAACACACGCAAACACAACATGAACTAGAGGCGAGCACATTAATAATTATTTCATTCCTACGAAGCTTGAAACTAGGGGACTTATGTGTTATCCAGCTCGAGTGAGCTAAGGTAAGCTCATGCTAAGCTCGAGTCAGGCGAGCAGCCTCAACACCTCGTCACCTTGAATGTAACCCAGGCAACAACCAAGGAATGATTCTCGCACCATATCTCCAAAAGTCCTAGAATAGATTCAAAAACAACACATCAAGGATAATGTTCCCACCTAATAATCACCATTCACAATCACAAAGATACACTCATATATAATGCAAAATTATCTCCTAAAATCATTTAGCGTTACCTCTAGGATCAATCACCTATATATGGGGTACCAAGTATCATTTTATCCTAATCTTATTTTTAATCTATAGACTATCCTCTAACTTGAATGTCAGAGTGTCTTTGCAGGTGTCCCCTACCACTGCTGATATTGGAGCAATGAGGAGATCATCTCAATTGTTCGAAAACTTACAAATTATGATAAGAACATTGGGTTAGTCCATTGAATTAGTCAATTTTTTTGTCTTGATTTTATATATTGACATTGACTTATGGTACTTTATTTGTATTTCATTTTCGTATTAAGACTTATTTATGATGTATTTTTATTGATAAATTTATTTATAGTTGTATTATGGACTTACTTTAATGTTGTTGATAGATTTATTTTATTATTATTAATGGAATTATTAAATACATGTCTCATTGAATATTTAAATCATTTCATTCATCACTAAATTTATTAAAAAAATTAATGATATTTGATTATAAAATTAAAAAAAATTAAGATAAATAAAATAAAAATGGTTTATAACTTTTTTAATAGGTTAGCAGTCAACTTAATCCAACCCATCAATGCAACACAGGTTGAGTTGGTATTTTTAACCCAATAAAAGAATAATTTTACTCTAACTCAATCTATTTGACATAAGTTGGATTGAATTAACTCATTTAATACTCCTATTATTAAACATGTATTATAACAATCTCCTCGCATCCTGTTAATTAAGTGAGAAATCATTTATAAATAAAATTGTGACTATTGTATGAAGCCATAAACTACAATATTGTTACGATAACTAGGGGTGATACAAAAATAGCACCCAATTGAAACTCACACTATCTGAATTGTAAATAAGCTTTTAGATGGAATAACTCGGACCTCAGGTTGAATAAAATGAAAAACACAGTTACATACAAATAAAATCGGGTGGGTGCAGGTTGAAAAAAAAAAAAAAGTATTCGTCGGAACCTACACCTGACCGAATACATTGAAATGAGCTTCACGCATATAATGAACTTCTGTGGCATTTTATTATCATTTCCATCAATGTCACCCTAAGGATTCAACACTTTAACTTTATATTCATATTTGTGTTCTTTTCCTACAAGTGCATGTGAAGTCTGATAGCTTTTGTATCAAACTCAAACTTTACTTCACACTATCTCACACTAATATTGACTTCCTATCTCAGATCTCACATTACACTTCACTTCTTCTCTAAAGAAAATAAAATAATAAGGATGTTTGCTTCTATGTTCTAATTTTTATAATTAATAGAGTAATGTTCTTGAAGTTGGTCTGACGACCTCTTCAATCTTTGTTGAGATTGGTGAGCCTTATCTACTTTACAAGTTGGATACTCCAAGATTGGGGTGATATTTGCAAAATGCTCAAGTTAGTTTTTGTAGATGTAAGTGTCTCATATATATAATGCAAGTACCTTGATGTTAATTAGAATTTTTTTCCCTTTACGTTAATACCTCGTTGGTTAAGATAAGATTGTGCACTTATCTTTTATCTTGGCGGTTGGGGAATGACTTTATCTTTTCAGCCGATGTATTTAAATGACCAGGTACTGAGATGGATCTGGGTACCGATGTGGATGGTATAAGTAATAATATAGTTTTTCAAAATTTATTTTTTCATAAATTTTGAAATGTTTTGTCAACATTTTTGTAGTTACTTATTATTATTTTATAGAAAAAATATCATTTTGATAATTATTATTACTATTTATATACAAAGTAAAATACTTTTTTTTTTCTATAAAACAACAATAAATATAATAATTACAATAAATAAATTTGAAAATTATATTATATATTTTACTTAAGTACTCCAATAATATATTTATATGTTATGTTTAAAAAGTTGATTATCTCCTTGTCAATTTTTAGAACTAATTTTAATGACCGAATAAATATAATTGACTCTTATAAATAAATTTACTCTTTATTGAATGTTTTAGAAATATAATATTATTTTATTAGGATTTTTTACTTTATAAATAATTACTCGTAATTAATGAATAAATATGATTATTCTAATTAATAAATATATTTTTGCACTTTGTTAAATCACATTTATCATTTTAAAGCAGTAAAATTATTTTATATTTTATTTCAAACTTAATATTTGAAGTTAATTTGATTTATTCAAATGAAGTTATGTAATGTTACACATTAATTCAAATGAATAAAATTATTTATTTAAATGAAGTTATGGAATATTTAAAGATTCATATATTAATTTAATTAGAAATTCATCAGAATAACATTCTTTGTAAAAAAAAAAAAAAGTTATCCAATGTTACACACGCTACTATAAGTTAAGCTTGTATCTTAAATAGAAATGGAGGTGCTAAATTAAAAATTGTGAAATATGATTTAAAATTATCATTTATCTTTTCGATGAGGATTTCTTAAGGACATATGACATAAATTGAACACTTGATTTTCATTTTGAGGGTCATTACCATGACCTGCAAAATCTTAAAGATGATATTGCACACCTCAAAATGGAGCTAAAAATTAGGGTCTATTAAGAAATCCACAGTCCACTAAAAAAACTTATCTAATTACATTTACAACACATAAAATTAGTATGAAAAGTTAAAAAAAAATATTTATTATTAAAAAAATATTTACCTTGGGACACTTTAAGTCCATTTCTTCTTGTCAAAAAATTACTTAGTTACTTAGAATCATGAGTTGAACCCTCTCATCGTTAAGAATATATAAATTCCAAATCAAAGTTACAAGCGCTAATACAATTTTTTGCATATCTTTTCATGACAACTACAATACTTGTTTACATCTTGTTCTTTCACAATTGTTGAAATATGAGTACCATCAATATCTATGATGTAATCCAAATTTCTTTTATATATTATTAAAGTTCAACCATTATAGTTCCACCAAAATATAAATCCAATATATATTTCAACAAAAAATATAATCAAAATGACACTTGAAAAAAATATAGTTCAACAAAGTATTAATCATTTTAACTTGAAGTTCATCCAAGATGAACATTCTTCTAATGACATCTTAAATAAAGTGTCTTTCTTTACTTTAGTATCAAGCAAATCAACAGTCGTAAAACAAGTTTTTTCATTCAAATTTGGGATATCTTTTATAGCATACCAAATATTATTATCTTTCTCATCATTCTCTCTGTCTTTTTCTTTTTTCTTCAATATGTTAGATACTTTTTCAAAATTTACACAGCAATAGTCTCAAGGCCAATAGAAAGAGTACTTAGAACTTTGATGTGATTGTTGATACCAATTGAATTAAAACTCCCTTTGCACTTGAATCCACTTCTCTTTTGATAGCTTGATTTTCTGATGGGAACCTTTGAACTTAAAAGGGAATTAGATAGTAGACTACATTCCTAAGATGATGAAGATTGGTAGAATGGTTCATAATTATCTGGTTGATAAATTACACATTAATATTGATAGATAAAAATAAAATCATAAAATATTGATAGATAAAAAAAGATAGGAGAAAAAATAAAGAGAGAAAGAAGAATAAATAAATGTGAGAAATGAACAAAAAGAAAAAAAATAATATACGATAGAGAAGACACGAGAAGTGCTTATAATTAATATCAATTATATATTTAATTATTATGTGATGTAGCGATTAAGTATAATAATTAATATTATTTATTATATGTTATGAAAAATATTAATTATTTTACTCTTTATAATAATTTTTTTAACCAATAATTTAATTAAATTTAATCTCTTAATTAATATATATATATATATATATTAATACTAATTAAATACATTTTAAAATTATTATCTACTCTATAATAATTGTAGAAACATTACATTTTTTATCAAGAAAATTGGAGTCTTAAGTCTCTACATACATGACAAAAATTATGCATACCACAATTCCACATTTCTCCCATTTGCATTCTGCAATTTCGCAATGTTTTCATCTGCATTAAAAATAATTACGTGTGATAGAAAAAAAAATTAAGAGTTAAAGCAAAGGAGAAAAATATAGAAAAGCGAATAATTTGGATACTTGATATCATTGTGTTTTTGTAATTATGCAATTTTTATGTCAATATTGAAAATTGATACTAAACAGGATATCAAAAGATAAAAAAGAAAAAAGAAAATAAAATTATATACAAGCGAGAATATATTTATGAGTTATTTGTGTTTTACAATTCTAAAATTCCTAATCAAAGATGAAAATAGTCATTAAGCGGATTATAAGATAAGAGAAAACAGAATATGAAGTCTTCCATTTGTGTACATGACAAAAATTATGCATATTACAAGTTCACATTTCTTTCATCTGCGTTATGTGATTTCACAATTTTTTTTTATCTACATTAAAAATAAATATGTTTGATAAAAAAAAATAACATTTAATGAAAAGGAGAAAAATTTAGAAAAATAAAGAATTTGTGCACTTAAAATCTTTGTGTTTTCCCATTTTCTTAAAGTCTTTACGTCATGTGATTTTGAAATTTCTAACACCAATGAAAATTGTCATGGGATGTCAAAATGTGGAATGGATTATGTACAAGTAGATGTACATTTCTTATAATAATAATAATAATAATAATTTGAATTTGAATGTACATAATTGAATATCATTCTATTGCAAATAATCTTGATTATTTGCATTTAATTGTCGTAATTAAATTTATTAAATGTTAATAAATTTATTTTATAATTTCTAATAATTTTTTGAATTTTTTTTTATCAATGAAAAGGTTTAAATTTTAGAAGACAAAAAAGTTTTAGAAAAAAATGAATCCAAACTATATGATTTTAGTTTTGAGCAGGAAAATTTTGAAAGATATTATTCTTTCTTTAATAATATATATAAATATAATATAATTGGTACAAACATGTTTATTATATATAATTAAAATTTATAATAAATTATATATAAATAAATACTATGTTTGAGCATATAAATTATATTTAAAATTAGTATACATAAATATTTTTAAACATAAATTATATTTTAGATTTATGATAAATTTTTGTTATAATACAAATTATTGATAATTTATTTAAAATATTAATATTTAATTCATAAATAATTATGATAAATAAAAATTAAATTAGATAAAAATTAAAGAAATTCTTACAAACCTTTTCGTTGAAGAAAAATACCTATAAACACTCTTGTACAAAATAGATGTTAGTGTTTAATATATAATTGATATAATATAATAATTTAAATTAAAATGTCCAGAATAGGAGACATTCTATTGAAAATAATCAAGATTATTTGTGTGTTTAATTGGCATAATTAAATTTATTAAATATTAGTAAAATTATTTCATAATTTATA
Organism: Cajanus cajan; assembly: GCF_000230855.2. Taxonomy (NCBI): domain Eukaryota; kingdom Viridiplantae; phylum Streptophyta; class Magnoliopsida; order Fabales; family Fabaceae; genus Cajanus; species Cajanus cajan. Next base: position 5,225,371 of record NC_138519.1, read on the forward strand.
AGAAATATTTAAATTTTTTTATGAATGAAAAGGTTTGAATTTAAAAAACAAAAAAAATATATTAAAAAAAGTGGACCCAAGCGAGAATTTTTCTTAAAATAATTATAGTACCTTTAGTAATATATATATATATATAATATTATACAAATATCAAATCATATAGTTAAAATGGAATGTCTTATATAAACCGGTTTTTTTTGTCCAAAGAAAAACAATTATACTTTGTTTCTTAACAGAAAACAATAATATATATCTTTAATTTAAAAATCAAATTTTAACTTCATAATTTTAAATGTTGAAGTGCATATATATATATATGATCGTAAATTTCTGAACATCTCACTAATAAATAATTTATAAGTACTTTCAAAAAATCTTGAAGTCTGTCTTGATTTTAACTCAACCTACTTAAGTTTTATTATATCAAAAAGATTGAATCTTAACACAAAAAAAAAAAAAAAAAAAAAAAAAAGTTTGTCTATTCCGAAATTTGACTTTTTCCTGGTATATTCCTAACAAGATCAAGTGAATCTCCTATTAATCCATTATTAATTTATTATCAAATCCAAATCTTGCACTTCATAAAACCTCTCCAATTTCACCATTCCCATAACCCCTCATTCTCTCTCCATTATGGCTTCCGACAGCCAGGTGACTCTATCCCCGCCCCATTCCCTTCTCCCCCTCCCAGTCCCACCGCACGCCTTCCAAAACGACGTCGCTCCGCCCGCCTTCTCCGTCGGGACCTTCCTCCGCCAGCGCAGCACCCACCTCTCCGCCGCCATCGTCAAGCGCGTCTCCTCGCTCCGCCAATCCCTCCAAGACGATCACCACAATCGCCAAGTCACCGAGTTCAACCTCTCCGGCGTCAAGGTCGTCGCCACGCCGAAGCCGGAGAAGGAACCGTCGCCAAAAGGACGCGTCACCTTCTTCTCGAGGTCCCACTGCAGAGACTGCACCGCGGTGCGGAGCTTCCTCAAGGAGAAGCGATTGCGCTTCGTCGAGATAAACGTCGACGTTTTCCGCGAGCGGGAGAGGGAGCTGCGAGAGAGGACGGGGACCGCCTCCGTACCGCAGATTTTCTTCAACGAGACCTTCATCGGAGGCCTCGTCGCGCTCAACTCGCTTAGGAACAGCGGCGAGTTCGACCGGAGGGCGGCGGAGATGCTCGCCGGGAAGCTCGCCGGCGACGACGCGCTGTTGCCGCCGGCGTACGGCTTCGATTGCCCCGAGGAGGATCGCGCCGACGAGTTGGTTGCGGCGGTTAGGGTTTTGCGGCAGAGGTTGCCGATTCAGGACCGGTTGAAGAGGATGAAGATGGTTAAGAATTGCTTCGAAGGGAACGAGTTGGTGGATGCGCTCGTTCACCACTTCGATTGCGCGCGTAACGAGGTACGCTTTCGTATTCGTACGCTTCTACGTCTTAGTTTTTCGTTACTGTATTGCCACCGTATATACCAGCATGTGTATTTGATTAATGGAGAAAACTTGCATACTGTTTTTTTTTTTTTTTTTTTTTATATTGATAGGATCGTAATATTATGATATTGGTAGCGTAAAAGGTGAATTAGTTTAAGATAATTGAAATTCGTGATGAGTGGGGGGTGTGAGATATTGTGGGTTCACTCATTAAAGAACGAGTGAGGGTTTTGATTATTATTATTATTATTATTATTATTATTATTATTATTATTTGCGTAGAGAACATTTTGGATTGGCAAAGAAACATAAGCTGTAATAATGGCACACATTGGGGTACGATCATAACAATGCTCGTGTCTTGGAAGGTTATGATTTGGTTTTTAAAATGATGAGGCCAAACCGTCCAAGTATAATTTTTTATTGAGATAGGAGGTTCAAAATGGCTCTGCAACAAAGTTGATATAATTATATTTTTAATTGATTTTGATTATTTTTATTCTGTTAAACTGTTCAAAATGATATTTAAAATAAATATTCTAAAAATTATTAGATTTGTATATATGTGCGATTTGTGACTGAAACCATACACTGGTAATATGGAACAACTATTAGATTAGCTGCTGTTTATTGGGGCCCTTGTAGGGTAATACAATAAGTGCTACGGGTGTAAGTTTCCACGAGCCTATACAGTTTGCAAAGTCAACCTAGTCGCACAACAAGGGTCCCATGCCCAAATGGGAAATTGTGTTGGCTGCCAAGTGCCAAATCAGATCTTATGGAACAGTCAAGCTTACATTTTCGTACGTAGTATTTTGAAATTTTCAATCCTAACTTTTTTCTTTTTTCTTTTTTCCGCAGCTACTTTGTGGTATGTCACGGGATGTTCTATCATAAAATATAATATTAACCAGTTTCATTTGTAAATGAAATAAAAGATTAATTATTAGTTTCTTACAAAGTCATGGTTGGCTCGTTCGGCACGGTATATTGGTGCTCAGCCACTTGGGTTGCGTCAGTAGCTAAAATTCTCATGGACTTTTTCCATTATAAATAAATAAATATTCAACGGCTTCTAATTCATTTGGGAGTGGTGCATCAAAACTAATGATAACCGAAGGTGGTAGTGGGAAAAATAGACAATCATATCGTGATTTATCCTACTCGATAGGCTCACTACGTGCGCACATTTAGCAAAATTCAACCACAAATGAGAGATATTGTGGCTGTTAATATTTTGTGGTTAAGGATTGGCAGGCCACAGTTGTTGATTAGTGTGAATTTCACTCTCTGAATATGCTATTTTATGTCCCACTTTCAAACAATTCTCCAAATTCTGTTTCTTTTGGCACCTCTGATGATCTACTTTGTTAGGAATGTTACTTATAAATTTTTGATTAAAATATATTAAAAAAGAATTATTAGAACATCTAATATTTGGAGTTACTTTGTATATAAATTATTAAGAGAAGAGCGGTGATTAATTGTATGTTTGTGGCCTAACTGGCGTTAATTTTTTTAATGAAGTGACTTCTGGAAAAAAAGAGTGGTCAATTGGTGTACATTCCTGTAGTCATTTAGAAATTATTTACCACCATAATAAATAAAGTTCCTTGTGAACGAATAGATACTTGTAAATGAGGAAGTTATATATCCAAGGGAATTTCTGATGCATTTGTGATGTATCAAGTAATTATATTTATTAGCAGCTCCTATTGAAGTGTGATAATATGATATTGTTTAAAAATAAGTAAAAAAAATTAAATAAAAAATGTTATTTAGAAAAAAAATCACTTCCATAAATCAAAAAATATTATTTATTATGTTTAATAAAATTAATATTTAATTATAATAATTTTATTAATTTTTAAATTGTCAAAAAGTGAAGTGTATAAGAATTTATAAAAAATATAATGTGAGTTGTTTAAGAATGATGTGACATAATAAATCTTATTTAAAGTAGAATAAGGACCACTATTAAAGATGCAGTTTAAAAGATGTGAGTTTTGTTTCTAATGAACAAAAAATATGTTATTATTCAAGAACTTAAGCTTATAGGGTGTTTACACGAGAAGGGTTTTTCAAATTTATCTATAAAATTTATGATCTTTCACTAAGATAGTGCATATTTACCAAGGTGTTTTAATGGGCATAGACAATAAGTGTCCAACTACTTTAAATTTGTGTTTTGATTGTATTCTCTATCTTTGTAGTGTTTTCCCAAATTTTATCCTTGTTTTATGTGTGATTTTTCCCCCAACACCTTGGAACTAAAATATTTTGTATTCCAAACTAATATTTAGGCTGTTGAAATCGGGAAAGAATTGTCCAGGAAGCACTTCATACATCATGTTTTCGGGTAAGAAAAGAGCTTTTGAGCCTAATATAACCCAACACATTTCAATATGAATCGCAATCTTTTGATAATTTTCTTGCCGCATTGGTAACTTTCTTCGGCAGGGAAAATGATTTTGAGGAGGGAAATCACTTATATCGTTTCCTTGAGCATGAACCCTTTATCCCCAGATGCTTTAATTTTCGCGGTAACACAAATGATAATGAGCCAAAGGCTGCAGCTGCAATATGCTTGAGGCTTACCAAGATTATGTCTGCCATTCTTGAGTCTTATGCCTCTGATGATAGGCAACATGTTGATTATGAGGCCATTAGTAAAAGCGAAGAATTTCGTAGGTATGCTAATACTTAATGTAATGTTCTGCGAATGTTTTGCGAGTATGTTCACCTATTAATCCATTATAGTTTGTGATTGAGTCGAGCCGACTGTGAAATCTTTAATGCCTATTTGGAGTGGTTCCATCTGTAGTTTTAGTTTTTTTTTTTCTTAATTAATATCTGATTATTGTCAAGAGTTATCTTACTGTTTCGCTTCTAACTGGCAGGTACGTAAATATGACTCAGGATTTGCAGCGAGTGAATCTTTTGGAACTATCAGAAAACGAGAAGCTTGCTTTCTTCTTAAATTTATATAATGCTATGGTCATCCATGCTGTTATTAGCGTAGGGTGTCCAGAAGGTGTAATTGATAGGAGATCCTTCTTCAGTGATTTCCAGTATTTGATTGGAGGGCATCCTTATTCTCTAAATATTATTAAAAATGGTATTCTTAGATGCAATCGGAGGTCACCATACTCCTTAGTAAAGCCCTTTAGCACAGGAGACAAGCGGTTAGAGGTAAATAACTTTTTTTCTTTTCAGTCATGCATTATGCTTATTGTGACATTTTAAAAACTTATATGTTTTATTTTTTTCAGAAAGTTTTTAGCACGAAATTGCAGTCTGAACCTTTCTGTATTACTTTTTCATTCATTTTTAATCCTAACATAAAATTTCTATCTCCTATGGTAACAATTACTGCTTATCATTTATAATTTATAAACTATGATTTGCTATGAAGATAGATTAACCTGTTCCTTACAAATTGCAGGTTGCTCTTGTCAAGTTTAATCCTTTATTTCATTTTGGACTTTGTAATGGTACAAAGTCCAGCCCAAAGGTTAGGTTCTTCTTACCACATAGAGTTGTAGATGAATTAAGAGGTGCTGCAAGAGAGTTCTTTGAGAACGATGGAATTGAAGTGGACCTGGAGAAGAGAACTGTTCATCTTACTAGGATTTTCAAGTGGTAAGCAGTTTGAACTTTTCTGAGTATTGGTTCTGACTTAGTTAAACTTCAAGCCCCCTTTTTATGATTCTGTTTTTCACTTTGGCAGGTTCAGTGGGGATTTTGGACAAGAGAAAGAAATATTGAAGTGGATAATTAATTACTTGGATCCAAATAATGCCGGTCTTGTGACACATCTCTTGGGAGATTATGGACCAGTTTATGTCTCTTACCAGAATTATGATTGGTCAATAAATTCTTGAGTAGTGGTAAACCATTTTGATTCAACCACTGAATATACGGTATGTTTATTGGACCTGTACCAGGTTTTGGCATCTTATCTTATTCCGACCAAATAGGAGAGAGAATTTGAGTGATATGATACCGAAGCAGATAATTATAGATGTTATATCACTTTTGCACACGTGCAGAAACTCTAGAGTCTAGATCATACATACAGTTTTAATTGAGATTTTTCATTCAGAAAGAAAAAGTTGTGGGTATTTATAGATACAAATTCTTAGGTAGGAGCAGATTCTATAGAGAATTGGCTTATGGTGACGCTGTAGACCGCTTCCGAGTTGTGGAATGTCGTCCTGGACTTGTTCTCCATCTGGTATTAAATTCATACAATTCTGGACCTCTGTCCCCGTAAATATCACTTAACTTTTATGGTGTCATGAAGGTTGTTTCGTTTTAGGGTTGTCATGAAACTTGTTTGTTGTTGTTGTTTTTTTTTTTTTCTTAATTAGAAGAGTTTGGACAGACATTAAGATTCTACAAGAGTATAGAGGTTATCCACCGACAAAGCTCTTACATGGATGGTGAGAATTGAATCTACATCCTTTTTAGAATGAGTCTGTTCCTTACTGTTTGGAGTTTGAATCAACCTTTATTAGCAATTATATTATAGCAAATTAAGCAAAATTTATTTCAATATATTACTTTCTTTGTATTGATGTGCATGTCATTCTCTATATTAGGAGGGGCTGCTTCGATGTAGTTTTGGCTTTGAGATTTTTGGTATAAAGTTTAATCGCTGTTGCAATTATTTTTTTTTTAATTTTTATAAATGCAATTGATTTTAAAATCTTTAAAATAATTAAGGTCTTCATATCGATAATAAGAATCGAATTCACATTTCTTTTAGAATATGAGTTTATAACTGAATTAACCTTTGTTAATTATTTATTGTCAATTATATTATAGCAAAGTTTATTATAATATAATTTTGTTTGTAGAGGTACATGTCATTCTCTATAATAACACGGGATTAATTCACTATAGTTTTGACTTTGGGCTTTTTGGTATAAAGTTTTCCCATTGTTGCAATTGTTGTTTTTTTTTTATAGGCTTTAAAAATATTTTTAAAAAAAGTAATGTTTGTTACAAACTTCAAAAGGAAAGGAAGAAAGAACAAAATTCACGAAGTTTGATTTTCACAAGAAGTTGCATATTTTCATATTTTTTGTAATTTTTATTCTAGTGGATCCATAAAATGTTTAAGAAAGGAGGCGAAATTAATATCTTCGAATGCAACATTAGACATGGATGCAATATAATACAGTCAAGAGTTGTAAAATGTTCCCTTTTTTGTTTTTGTCTGGTTGATTGGTCAAGTAAAGTGAATTGACTTGTTTAGTTACTCCTAATTATAAAAGTTAGAGGGGAGATAAAATGTGGTTTTTTTTAACATGAAACGGTTTTCAAATCTCAATAAAATGTGGTTTTTTTTTTTTTTGTAAAATATGAAATTAAAACAAGACAAAAGCAAATCAAGACACTGAGTCTCTCCCTAGCGGTAACAAGACAAAGTCTGGAGGACTCCTCCAAAATACATTGGAACCCAGATTCTTAACACCTTAATTAGCAAGAGTATGGGCTACTGAATTTATCTCTCGAGGGATATGACTTATATAAACCACCCAATCCCAATCTAGCATTCGCTTAATACGACGAATAATATCATAGTGCTTATGAAAGCAATCCCTATCTATTAACCTTTGTTGGAAAATCTTTACAGCGCCCAGGCAATCACATTCACAACTCACCTTCCGAAACCCACTTTCCCAGCAAAGCAATAATCCGTCTTCTAAGGCCAACAATTCTGCACGTAACGCATCACCATGCAAAATTCCACGCGAGAAACCTCCCCGCCACATACCTGTCCAATCTCTAATTATTCCACTCATCCCCATAGCGGAAGTCCCACTCAACTAACTCCCGTCAGTGTTTAGCTTAACCCAAGGGTGTTCCAGGGGCCGCCATAGGGCCTTCTCCTCCCATAAGCGCCTCTTAACGTTGTATAAACTGTTCTCAACAGTAGATAGTACCACGTTTTGACAGACTTCTGAAATCATCCAACGCTCGTCATTAAAAATCATGTTATTCCTAAACCTCCAAACCCACCACAAGGTGATGGATATTTTGATAGCATCCTTGTTCAGGATAATACCCTTCAGCCAATGATAACAATCCATTACCAAAGAAGACCATTCCAAATTTGACCCAACAGACATCAGAACCTCTCGCGAATGCGGGCAATCACGAAGAGCATGTAAGATGGTTTCTTGTGAACAAGAGCAACGCAAGCACGCACCAGATTCTGCCAATCTCCTCTCAACCCGTACCTGATTCATTGGAAGAGCTGAGTGTAGGCACTGCCACAGAAAAAAACTTAACCTTCTCTGGAATCATTAGCTTCCAAAGCTTCTTCCAAACTTCATCCACTTCAGTTGACAATACCGGAAGTAGAAAACGATACCCAGATGCAACTGAATAGCAACCCGATATATCACCCATCCATTTGCGTATACTTTTTTATTTTTTTGGGTAATCATGTTATTCACAACTTGAAGATCAATATGTTTTTTTTTGAATAATTGTGCTATTCATAACTTTATTGATGATCAATCTTTGCTGTAAATTTGATTGACATTTTTTAGTAAAGTTTTTTCTCTCAATTATGTTTTCTTTTCATTTATAAAACTTGAAATTGAAATCTTGCTCAAAAAAATTTTCAGTATATAAGTTTTCAAAAGAAAATTAAAATTTACAGGTTCTAAGTTTAACCTTACTTAAACTAACAATTGGTATTTACTTCATAGGTATGACAAAAATAAATTATAAATACAACATTTGATATTAATACAAAAGAGAGTAGGAACCTTAATGATACGATATTACTATTTAGTTTTTGACACCTTAATGATACGATATTACTATTTAGTTTTTGACACCTTCACAATACAATGGAAACAAGTTTCCGTTGTGTTGTAAGTATGTCATGTCATACATAAAGAAAACAAGTTTTCCGTAATTTTATGGCTTTTTATTATGCCATTTTTAAATAAAAAATAATAGTTATGTAGTTAGTGAATTTTGATGTCAAATGCAATTTATAATTAATTAATGAATTAATTATTAGGACTTAAATTCGTTTTTACTTTTTTGAATGAGTAATTTTGGACCCAAAATTTTTTATTATAAATTTAGTCTCCTTAATTTGTAATCAATTTTGATTTATGATTAGCATGTTATTCAAAATTAAACAGAAAATGGTGACAAATAAATATATATATATATATATATATATATATATATGAGTGATATTATTTGCAACTAGATAGTCACATAAAAAAATAATTTTATTAAAAAATATATTTTCATATATTATAATTTTTAATTGAAATAAAGAAGAAACATAACAAAGTTGTGGGGAAAAAATGTTATTCTTTATATGAAAGTCAATGGGACTAAATAACCATTAAATAATATCACTCACAAACACAACAATATTTTTTGTTTAATTTTATATGAAATGTTAATGATGAATTAACATTACTTAATTTTGAAATTTAGGGGACTAAATTGGTATTAAAAAAATTTAGTGATAAAAGTTGCACATTCCCAAATATAGAAACCAAAAGTGGATTTTAGTTGATTATTAATTTTTGGAATAACTTATAAATATAGGTTAGGTTAGAATATAGAATAAGTCAACTAGGATACAAATATTGATCTCATATACACACACAATGTTCAACAACAAAATACAAAACTAAAAAATATAAAAGAAATCAAAATCATCTCAAGACTTGAGCCATGTTTAACAGTTGAAGACAAGTTGTTTTACCACTAGATCATTTAAACTTATATGAATATATTTGACAAACATAATATATATACACACACACCCATTCATACAATTCAACTAGTGACCCACTAGTTGACCCAATGACTCAATATTTGCACTGAATCAACTATCGGTCTATGTTTAAAAATTATGTCTGAGTTAGTATCCTTTGTATCTCCTTAGTCATCCTCACAAGCAATAGTGTTAGGGGTCACAATTTGCAATTCCATCATGGTTTGAAGATCATGAGCTATCATTTCAAACATTGTCTAAAAAATATAAATAAGTACAAGACAATTATCCATATATAATAGAGAGATATAAAGATATTAAAGATAATTATACGATAATCATGTCAATCATTTTCATATACTCAAAGGGCCCTTATTGGGAGGATGTCCCTCTATTTGTGGGATGATGTATGGATGAGACATGATGTGAAATCACTCCAAATAATTGTTGGTGCTTGTTTATAGGGCACCTTCTGTGGCACTATTCTATTCCAAAGTTAAAATAAGTAATTTCAATAAAAACAATTTCATAGAAATAAATTAAATTGTGGTTGTTTTAGTAAAATGATTCACTAAACCTTTATAAAATAAAACTCTTAAATTAAGATAGAAATCAAACTTCTCCTTAATAAAAAAGATAAAGAAGGATATAACACAACTTTCCAATTACATAAAATTCCAACAATACAAAAAGTCATAAAATTGATAAATTAAAGAAAGCATAAACTTTCTAACTCCAATGACACATTATCAAAGCAAGACCCCTAAATAACCAATGAAGCATTAAGGTTCGCTTCCATCAAACTCCTATTCTTGTATTTGGTCTAAGCATGCAATTGGTGATTAACCCAAACACACACAACAACAACATAGGGGATGAGAATACATCTCATTCATGTGTAGTACATATGAAACATAAGAAAAATACTAAATATACATACATCACATTTGTTGAGAATAATAGTGAATGAAGAGAACATATTCCTTGTGTATTGCAAAGCAAAAGATGTCTTTATATACAAAGTAGTGGGCCTAGGCCCATAAGATAAAACTATATCTCCCATAAGATAAAACTATATCTAACACTCCCCCTCAAGCTGGTGTATATAGATCATATGCACCAAGCTTGTTACAAATATAATCAATCCTAGGACCCCGTAATGATTTGGTGAAGACATCTGCCAACTGATCAGTAGAGTTAACAAACTGAGTAGTAATGTCCCCAGATAAAATCTTCTCACGAATGAAGTGAAAATCTATTTCAATGTGTTTGGTCCTTTCATGAAATACTGGATTTGAGGCAATATGAACGGCAGCTTGGTTATCACATATAAGAGTCATCTGTGTAACTTCGCCAAATCTCAGTTCTTTAAGCAACTGTTTGAGCCAAATAAGCTCACACGTAGCAGAGGCCATAGCACGATATTCTGCTTCTGCACTGGATCTTGCCACTACATTTTGCTTCTTACTTTTCCAGGAAATCAAGTTATCACCGATAAAGACACAATAACCTGAGGTGGATCTCCTGTCAGAGGGAGAGCCTGCCCAATCTGCATCTGAGTATCCCACAACTTGGGTATGATTGTTGTAGCCATATAATAAACCTTTTGCTGGAGCACCTTTGATATACTTCAGAATGCGGATGACTGCATTCCAATGTCCTTCACATGGAGAATTGAGAAACTGACTTACCACACTAACCGCAAAAGAGATGTCAGGATGAGTTACCGTGAGATAATTCAATTTTCCAACCAGTCTTCTGTACCTCTCAGGATCTGAGAAAGGCTCCCCCTGAATTGGTAGAAGTTTAGCATTAGGATCCATAGGTGTATCAACGGGCTTGGAATTCATTAGCCTAGTTTCCTCTAAAATATCCAATGCATACTTTCTTTGAGATATTACAATTCCATTTGTAGATTGCGCTACCTCAATCCCCAAGAAATACCTTAGTTTACCAAGGTCTTTTGTCTGGAAGTGATGGCAAAGATGTTATTTTATCTGAGAAATGCCATGATGATCACTACCGGTAAGAACAATATCATCAACATACACTATCAAGTAGATGCACCCAGCAGTTGAATGTCGATAAAAGACCGAATGATCAGCTTCACTTCGAGTCATACCAAACTGTTGGACTACAGTACTGAATCTACCAAACCATGCCCTTGGAGACTGCTTAAGACCATAAAGTGATTTGCGGAGACGACATACCAAACCGGAAGACTCCCCCTGAGCAACAAACCCATGAGGTTACTCCGTATAAATTTCCTCAAGCAAATCCCCATGAAGAAAGGAATTTTTAACATCCAGTTGATAGAGAGGCCAACGGCGAAGAGCAACCATGGCTAAGAATAATCTGACAGAGGTCATCTTGGCAACAGGGGAGAAAGTGTCACCATAGTCTAATCCAAAAATTTGTGTATAACCTTTGGCGACCAAACGAGCTTTGAGTCGATCAATGGTGCCATCAGGACCAACCTTGACTGTGAAGATCCATCGACACCCAACCACGGACTTCCCAGGAGGCAAAGAAACAAGATCCCAAGTACCATTGTTCTGAAGAGCACACAGTTCATCAAGCATGGCTTGTTTCCAACCAGGGTGGGCCAAGGCATCACCTACATTTTTAGGAATAGACACGGAGGAAAGAGAAGAGAGACAAGTATATTGGGAGGGGGATAACCGGTGATAACTCAGAGTAATATAATGAGAGGAAAGATTACGAGTAGAACGATTACCTTTCCGGAGGGCAATAGGGAGGTCAGACTCAAGTGGTTGGGCCGGAGGAGACGAAGGAGGTGGCACCGAAGTAGAGTCGGGTGGGGGTCCAATGGGAAGGCTGGAGCGTTGCCGATGATGATAAACTTGAAGTAGAGGCGGAGGTGGTGGGTCGGGTGACACAGCAGACACAGGAGGAGTATCAAAGATAAGAGGTAAGGGTGAAGGGACAACGATAGGTGTAGGAGAAGAGGAAGTAGATGAAAAGTAGAGAGAAGACTCAAGAAAGGTGACATCAGCTGAAATTAAGTAGCGACGAAGGGAGGGTGAGAAACATTTATACCCTTTTTGAGACCTAGGATACCCTAAAAAAACACATTTGTGAGACCGAGCGGAGAGTTTGTCAAGACCAGGATTGTGATTATGGACAAAACATGTAGATCCAAAGACGCGAGGAGGTAGAGGGTGGAGAGGTTGAGTGGGAAATAAAATAGAGTGAGGTATTTGGTTGTTGAGGACAGAAGATGGCATTCGATTGATGAGATAACAAGTAGTGAGAACATCATCACCCCAAAAAGGTTGAGGAACGTGACCATGAAGTAAGAGGGTGCGAGTGGTCTCAATTAGGTGTCTATTTTTGCGTTCAGCCACCCCATTTTGTTGAGGGGTATATGCACACGAGGTCTGATGAAGAATGCCATGGGAAGCCATGAAGGCTTTAAAGGAGTGAGAGAGGTATTCAAGAGCATTATCACTACGAAAAGTACGAATACAAACACCAAATTGAGTTTGAATTTCATTATAAAAGGATTGAAATATGGAAAATAATTCAAAACAAGATTTCATTAAAAATAACCAAGTACATTGAGAGTAATCATCAATAAAAGTGACAAAATACTGAAATCCTAAAGTGGACGACACCTGACTCGGCCCCCAAATATCAGAATGAACTAAAGCAAAAGGAGACAACGCTCGGTTGGGGACACTCAGAGAAAAGGAACTACGACTATGTTTGCCTAACTGACACGACTCACACGACAAATGAGACAACTTAGACAGACGTGGTACAAGTTGTTGAAGCTTGACAAGGCTAGGATGACCTAATTGAGCATGGATGAGGGAAGGGGAATCCGCCACCAAACCAACAGGAGCAGAGGTGCGTAGGTGATAAAGGCCATGAGACTCACATCCGGTGCCAATCATCCGTCCCGAACTCCGATCCTGTAAGAAAACAGAATCTTTAGTAAAAGAAATAAGGCAATCAAGAGAGCGAGTAAGACGACTAAGGGATAATAAATTAAAGGGAGACTCTAGGACATAAAAAACATTGTCAATGGAGAGAGAAGGAGAAAGATGGACAGTACCAACACCATGAGATGTGACGCGAGAACCATTAGTCATAGTGATAGAGGGTAAATAAGCAAAGGTAGAAAGAGATGAGAAAAGAGACCGATTACCAGAAATATGATCAGTAGCACCAGAATCTAGGACCCAAGGGCCAAGAGAGGTGGAGTGAGTGAGACCAACAAACGAAGGGCCTGTGTGCACAACAGAAGCAGTGGAATTGGAAGCTTGACGTTCTTCATACCATTTAAGGAAGTCATTGAAGAGAGCTGGAGGCCCAGAGCCAGAACTATCAGAGGGGGTAGCACCAGATGCAGTAGAGACAGGAGAGGCAGTGTGGGCAACAACAGTAGCAGGGCGAGGGGGACGACCATGTAAGACATAACAACGGTCAATTGTGTGGCCCAGTTTGTGACAGTGATCACACTTGGGACGACCTTTGCCCGGTTTGCGAGAACGCTGACGATCATCACGTTGAGAAACCAAAGCAGAGGAGTCGCCAGTGGGAGTTGAAGAAGGTATGTCAGGAGAAAACTTGCAAGGCACCCGCAATAGAGTGGACCAAGCCGAGTTCAAGGTAGGCACGGTCGGAGATCCCAAAATCTGATCACGAATGGAAGAGTACTCATCAGGAAGCCCATACAATGCCATCAACATAAAGAAAGTTTGGCGTTGATCTAGTTCCTTGGCAGTAGTGGCAGCAGGAGGCAAAAGTTCATTGAAGTCATGTAGGAGGCCATGAACTTTGCCCAAATACTCAGCCATGGAGCCCTCAAGGCGTCGTGGGAAAATGATATTCTGGAGATTTTGACACACACCATAGAGACATTGAGTATCATTGGTGTACAACAATCTGGCTTGTTCCCATACATCAACACATGTCTCATGGGCACGAAAAATTTGCTTTAGGGAGGGATGAATGGTCGACTTAAGGACACTACAAAGTTGAGCGTCAATTTTCGACCAACGAGGACGATCCTCCTCACCAACGGAAGTAGCTGTCTGGGTAAGGTGAGCAACATAATCCTGTCCCTTAAGCCAAAGCTTGATATCCGAAGCCCAAGTATCATAATTGGTTCCATCTAACTTGTCAATGGAAAGAGGGACATTGACATAATTAGTGAAAATAGAGGAGTCAGGCCGAACAGCGCAAGAGGAAGCCATAGACGCTGGAACAAGAGAGAGAAAAATGGCCCGAGAAGGAAGAGATCTGTGACAAACGATGGCCGATCACAAAACAAATAATAGATCGGGGTAGAGGAGGTCTGGGCGAGTTCGGCGCCGGTGATCGCCGCTGGAAAAGTTGCCGGACGCGCCGCCACGCGCGGCGGCCGACAGAGAGGAGAGAGAAACTGCGCCCAGCACGGAATCGACGCGTGGGGGCGCGTGCGGCCTCCGTTTGCCGCACGACCGGTGGCGTTGGGTTCGCTGGAGGAAGGCGAGTTGGGTGGGGGGGTCTTCGGCCGGAAAGCTGGCGGCGGCGGCGGCGGCAGCGAAGAAGAAACCCTAAAAAATAGGAAAAAAAATTGCCGGAAAGAGACACGACGGGGTGGGTAGCCGAAAAACGGAATGAGATACGTTTTCCGGGCACCGATGAACAGTGGATCCACCGGAAAGTCAAGGATAGGCTCTAGATACCATGTTGAGAATAATAGTGAATGAAGAGAACATATTCCTTGTGTATTGCAAAGCAAAAGATGTCTTTATATACAAAGTAGTGGGCCTAAGCCCATAAGATAAAACTATATCTCCCATAAGATAAAACTATATCTAACAACATTAAATTTTTTACATGCATTCATGTTCATCCCCAATCATCAAAGTCAACACTTATTTCCAATACACCAATTCACTTTACATTCATTTAGACAACTAAATCAATTATAATTATAACATATAGACTTGTGCAAATGCATGCTCCTAATTCTACATGCTTGTAATACCGATGTCCTTATCATTATCAACTCAATATAGTCTAGGAGTCATGGAACAAGACCACCCAATTTATGATGTTGGGACTACCTCAACTAGCGAATGTCCATTAGGGTCATGTTGAAACGTTATAGCTGACCATGGATACATCTCGTTCTTGTTAAAGACTACCAACCATAACAGCCCAAGGTCTAAGTAGAAGACCTTTGAAACCTACTTGCATATACTCACATCATCCTACAATAAAACAAGTATGCATGAACTCTACTAATACACCACATTGACACTCATATACAACAACCATGAATGCAACTTTGTCGAGCCGCAACTTTGGATTTATCCACCATATCACTTCATAGTGACTCATCATGACATGCATCATCATATTTTATCGTACATCAATACCATACATACCTCACATAAGAATATTTTGTTTCCTCACAACTCCTCCATTATTTAATTCATTTTTACAATTCAATTAGTTATGAAATATAGGTGTGGCACCTAGCAAGGTCTGACTAATGCCCACATGGAGAGATTAGGGTCTTTATGCCAGATTCACACTTGACATGGTGGTACCATGCATTGGACTTGAAGAGGTACGGGATCCCTATGTTTGATTTTGCGCTCGACATGAATTCTCCCACACCCAACACAGAGGAATCAAGGACCCTTTTGGAACTAATTCGCTAAGTGTGATTTAGGTCATGACTTGCATCATCCTCTCTAAAAACAATGTCGAACAACATTGAGCAAGAAACCATTGCCTAGCATAGAGAAGTCAAGGATCTCTCTGGCATCCCTGGGTTTGGCATGGAGGCCAACACATGAATCTAGTTTCGTTGTGCCCAATGCTACCATAGATTTTGCACTTCGCAAAATCACGAACTACATGAAACAAGGTCCTTTAGACCCATTCACATCCATTAATTCATCTTTTTTTTCAATTATTTAGTAAAAGTATTGTATAACACATATAGAATGCACATTCATGACCAATTCGTGGAATTCCTCCAATTCCACAAGGACCCCCAAATTATAAATACAACCATAATCCCAAAAACACAAGATAATTATTTACATTAATAATCAATCACAAAAATACAACCATAAACATTGCATATTAGGAGTTTCACACACATATCATACATAAATGCCTATATAAATTCCTTCAAAACCTAAGAGGCTTAAGGATCACCTTAGTACCTTTATCCCTCATATGTATCCATAGATGTGACTATCTTATTCTCTCTTATCTCGAGTGACGATTCTGTAATACAACCTGCTTCCCATAGCTTAAGCTACTGCTTCGCACTCTCTCTGGTGACCTCTTATAGGTTCTCCTATGCACGTGCTCTTATGGGCTGAGAATAATGTGTAATGAAAATCTAACCCCTATTTTTTTAAAGCCTTTAGCTTAGGATAGAGTTTAACCCAAACACTTCATCCTTTTCTCATCCTTTTCTTATTTTATTTAATTAGTAAAAATATTATTCATATAACAAACTTAATTAAATGATTAATTAAGTCAATAATATAATTTTTTTTATTAAAAACAATTTATTTTATTTAAAAAAATTTGAGATGTTATACCTACAAGTACAAGAGGTCCTCAAATTAAAGCAACAATTATGTGGTGACATCAATATTAATATTAGTTATCAATTGCCCTAGCAAAAGACACATGCATTGTAATCTTTTGTGGGATTGAAGAATCCCCTAGACATGACCAAATTAGTGATAAATCTACAACTAATGTAGATTTTTAGAGCTATTTTACATGATATTTGCATTAGCCTTAAGGAAAATAATGATAAATTGATCAAATAATAAGGAATTTAAATGTAATTGATAGTTTATTTTTTTATTTAAAATTTGCACAATTTTACTTGTTTATTTGAATATTATTAGAGATGAGGAAAAATGAATGAAAGAAGAAAAAATAAAAGTGATTTTTTCACAATTTAGGAAGACACAATGAGCAATGTTTGACATTAATTAAAGTTACACTCAATGCTAAGGAGAAACTAGACTTTCAAAGAAGTGGCGTTCACCACTTAACATTATACTTAGCACTAAAGAAATTAGCACTTGACACTGAAGAAAATGGAACTTGGTGCCATGCTGTTGATGCTGTCTAAAAAAGTGGAGGCACATTGTGGTGCTCGACGTTGTGCAACACTACACCTAATGCCAAGCAATGAGTAAATCAGTGCTTAAGACTAGAGTGCTAATGGTCTACAGTATTATGGCACCTGACTCCATTTAGGTTTGTGTTTGACACCATTATGTTGAAACTTCATTATTTTAGTTTTCAGAAAGTCCAAACTTAATATTAAAAGAAAGGAATTACATGTTTGGGAGATTCTTCGACTTCTCAAAGGATTGAAAGTGAGGAAGAACTTGAAGATGCATCTCTAGCCTTTGGTTCATAGGAATTCAAGTTGGATTTCTTGAAGTTTCATGGCTTCTCTATCTTATTCATTTTGTCTTGTGCTTAGGAATCCCACGAGTTTCTAAACCTCATCTTAGTTAGGTTATGATGAACCTTGGTTGAAACTTATTGTAATCCTTTTGTATTTGAGGATTTTTAATGCACTTTAGTTATTAAATTTATGCTTAATTTTTTTTCTTGTGATTAACTCATTATAAATTGTTTTGTAATTTAGAGCTTACAATTAGAAGATTGAGGTTTATATTATTCTAATTTAATAACCATACAACTCTTGGTCAAGACATATTCCTTTTCTTAATGTTTGTGACTAGGGGTGATCATCGATCAAATATGGCTTGAATATGCTCAAATCATTGTAAATTGACACATGAAAAATTTATTCTGTTTATGTCATATTAATCGCTTGAGTTTATTTAGTTTGAATAAGATGAGTTTGTCAAATTCTTGATATAGGTTATAACATCCTTTAACCATAAAGTGTCCAAGAAGAAACTAGAGAAGTATGACATCTCCTTGAAAAGTTTCCTCATCTAGTTATAGAGTCCACCAACACCTTTGTGCTACTAGAATGGCCAAATCCCATCACTAGCCTCATTCTAAAGCCACAAGATTTTGTCTAATTGTGTGTATTGTCCTTCTTACGATAGACAATAGAAAAATGCTTAAACATTCATGCCTTTAAAGAGTGTTAACATAAATATTTATGGTATAATCAAAGAATTGGACTTGTGAAAGAAAATAATATGTAAATTTTGTAATTATGGAAATTTTATATATCTATTAATTATGATGCAAGCAAGCCTCGCCCAAATGCTAGTACAAATAACATAATGCAACAACATTTCAAGCATATCAATTGCATGTAATTAGATCCTAAAGGCATAGGAGGTAACAAATCAATACACAAATTAAGCTCTTATTGGAGAAGAGAGGTCAACCATGCATTGTAACAGATAAACACGCATTGCTAAAGCCATCTCACGTATTATTCATATAACTTGTTCAACTAATTCAATGTTACTCGTAAGATTTTAGAGTGACCTCTATAACTTTATTGTGAGTGACTTTAAACATAGCAATAAGTAGTTCGATCGTTTCATTGCAAATCAGTGAATGATCGGGATATAGACTTAATGAAATTGGTCGAGTTAAATAATTAAATTAATTAATTAAAATATTGATATATTTTAAAATTATGAAATAAATAATAAAAAAATACATAATTTTCAAGTTATAATAATTAATCCATGTATCAAACAATAATAAAAATTACAGATTTCATAATACATGTTTCATCCCAAAACATAAACAACAATAATAAGAAAAATGTAATAATATATGAAATAACATCCACAATTATTTAAATTACATAATAAAAATAAATAAACTAAAAATCAATAAGTTATGCTGTATTCTAAATATGGCATGTACGCATAACATAGATGTGTCTCAGGTTTTAATTCTCCTTCTTAGATCATGTGATTAGACCAATTAACAAGTTTAATTCATGTTAATCGACATTTCTTAACTTTGAAACCATACAATTACTAATAAACAAGTTTAAATTATACGTAATTACAAAAAATATTTATTAATATAATTATATATTAAAAGTTAATAAATAAAAAAATAAAATAGGGTGAAATTGATGATATTATATTTTAGTAAAAAAAATATCTAGCCTCCTAACCGAGCAAAATAGAATTGGATTACCACGGGTGGGGTTGGATTTTACTATTTTAGGTAAGATCAAATACTCACTCGCACACTCCATTTCAGTTCGGGGACTAGAACCTACATTGATTGATTTAGGGTTTGTGGGAAGGAGAAGAAGAAGAAGATGAGCGAGGGAGGAAAACGACAGGGTGGTCGAGCGCTGCCTCCGCCTCCTCGAGGGCCTCCTCCTCCGCCTCCGTCTCGGCCGCGGCTGGAACCCGTGGATCGCGAGAAGACCTGCCCCTTGCTCCTCCGTGTCTTCACCAAAATCGGCTCTCACCACTCCATGGAAGACTTCGCCGTCAGAGGCAAGGAGCCCAAGGACGAGGTCCAGATTTACACATGGAAGGACGCCACTCTCCGCGAACTCACCGATCTCGTAACGACCGAACCCTATTACGTTCCTCACTCACTCTCTGCACTCTCTCACTCTCTGTTTTTCCGCAGGTCAAAGAAGTCGCTCCCGCCGCCAGACGAAGGAACGCCAAGCTCTCCTTCGCCTTTGTCTTTCCCGACAAAAACGGCCGCTTCAAAGTCCAGGAGGTTATCTAATTCTTCTCTGTTGCTTTTTTTGTTCTTCAAGAAATTACAAATTACAAATTAACTTGTGCATAAGTTAGGTTTCGCTTATGGAAAAGTTTGTTTCGTTTTTTCGGTCTGGAAGTGTTTCTGGAGATGTTTATACAAAAAGGCCCCAAGGCATTGAATTTATGATATGTATTAGTGCTGGCCCTTTCTGATTTGAGCAGCTTGTTGTAAATGTAGACATGATTAATAGGTTGTTTCGAAATTCGTATGTTGAGTTGTTTATTAGAGCATTTCATGGATTTTAAGTTACCTGTAATATATGTGCAGAGTCAGTTGTCTTTGAACTGATTCGTACATATTAGAAAGGAACGAACAGTTATAACATATGTTTGTAGATATACTTGTTTTGTTTTGTGCTAGTTTGTGTTTTCCAAGGGACCTTAGGAGTGTCATTGTGGTTCCGGGCTTCAGGCGACCGTGCCTTCTGCAATTTTCTATGATAACCGTGAAAATTTTCTATGATGCTGAAGTGGTAAAATAGATGGGATGTTAAAAGAATGGCTGTGCAAAGTAGTTAAGTTTTTACTGTTTTTCTTTGTAAAATCTTGCTGCCTTTCATTAGCAAGACATTCTCTTGTTGACACCTCTCACACTGGAGATTTAAACCCCAACATATTTTCTCAGAGACTATTTTAGTTCTTTGCTTCTCTTAGTACATGTTGCAACAATGGAATTGGAGTTGTAGTGTAGCATTTCAATTTCAATTTTTGTTAGAATTGGAATTGGTTCGGAATTATAGATTTTTTGTTTGGCTTGTGCCAATAATTAGAATTCTAAATTCAATTACAATTCTAAAATCTAAAATATGAAAACAAAATTAATTATAAATCTCATTAATGATATATTTAATATACTGATAATTATATGGGGTTAGGCTGGGTTTGGGGAAAAAATAATCTAAATTAATTGATGGGGTTAGGTCAGTTTGGATTGCTTTGGAGAGAAAGTTTATGCTTAACCTATAACTAAAAAACAAATTGAGCCAATCAAATCTTGGTTGTTTTACACTTTTACCTGACCTGATCCTATCTGAAGTCTCAGATTAGGCCATGTTAATCATTTCACAGGTCTATGAGAAACCATGCCCTCCTCTATCTCTAATTCTCAGATGTGGAAATTACAATTGTTAGTGTGTTATTGACTAGCAATTGGAAATGACTCAAGCTGCATTGTAATTCTCTTTATTTGTGATGCAATTATGATTCTAATTTTAAAATAACTTCTAAACATAAAAGTTATAATTAATAGGGCTAATTCCATGCTCAATCCCAGATGCTAAACAAGGACTTACAGTTCTAACTGTCTGTTTTGTTATTGGTCATAGCTTTCATGTTGAACCAATCTCATTTTGTATCCCTACTTGATTGGTTCATGCAGGTGGGTAAGACATTATCTTATGGAAATGGAAGATTAGATGATAGCAAGGCTTTAGCTGAACTTGGTTTTGAGGTAAGGATGTTTTTCTTGTTGCATTTAGACTTGATCATTTCACAAATTCTCTGTTGCTGACTTAATTCGTGAATGTGCAGATCGGTGACTACTTGGATGTGGCTATTCTGTAGGTTCTTGTGGATAGCATCACAACTGTATTATGTGTTTTGGGCTGCTTATGTTTGAAGGCCTTGAAACACTGGGCTTATTTCGGAGTAAAAAAGACTGTACTTATGGAAGTGTTTAGCTGTTAGTGTTACATGAACTAAAAATGTCCCAGTTTCTTGGGTTGGAAAAATGATAGATTGACGATTTGATTAGGCCAAGACCTATTATGCGAATACTGGTTAATGTCCTTATCACGGCCCTTTACTATTGTTCACCATAAGATTAAAGGAAACTAGGAAAGGATAATGTTACGGACATTCTTTTAGATAGATAGAATACGAAATTAATGAGCGAGAGTCATTAGATTTCATGATTCAGTGGCAATAAATATAATAAGCTGGAAGTGGTGTCGCATTTTTAGTATTTGTAGCATCGTTGCCAAACGAGATGAAGAGCAGGGTTTTTTCCCCTACCCCTATTTGACTAATAAGAGTAGTTGAACATTTTCCCTACTCTTGCAAATATGAATCTAGTGCTGTTGAGTATAATTTTCTTTTGTATGTGGTGACTATGAAAAGGAATTAGAATTTAAGGAATGAATGATTAGGCTACATAGGCAATTAATGGAAGATTTAATAAAAATATGTTAAAATAAGACGCGGTCTTTTATGGATGGAGATATCTTTAACGAGAAAAAAAAGGATAAAGAATGGAGATATGGATAAACTGTTATAAAGAATTTAGGTTGTGTAAGATGACAAAGTGATAATCCTATGAGACAAACACTTAGTGATAGTACTTTTAGACAAACACTATGCGTAAAGGAGGATATTAGTTTTTATTATTATTTATTTTTGTGATGAAACAGGAAAATACTAGTGTTAGAACGGTGCGTGGAGCAAAATTTCATTAATAAGTAATATAAATTTTACTTTTTAGGAATATATTATTTGTGATATTAATGATCAAACATAGAGTATAATAATTTTAGTGAATTGAGAATTGAAAAATAAGAAAAATTGTGATAACTAATAAGCTATTTCTCTTGGTTACCGCTGGTCATAAAAGTGAAGTTGCCTGATTTCACTTTACATTGGCGACACACATGAAGTCACCTAAGACTGGGTATGTTTTAATGCGGTGGAAGTGGAACTTGTTGGTGTAGCTGATTATGACAATTTAGCAATAACCCATCTTTTCAAGTTAACTTCATGACTAGGGAGCTAACCTTTAAATGGGATTCATGTGTTGTGTCCAGATATATTTGAATTATTCAATATATGAGCATGTTTTTTTATGACAGGGATATATGAGCATGTAATTTTATGACAGGGATATATGAGCATGTGGAAAATACTAAATAATCGATGGTTGTTTTTACCCATACAGTTTATAGATTTAGAGTACGTTTTGGTACAACTTAAAAATATTTTTGAGATTTTATTTATTGAAAATAATAAAGTATTTTTTTTTGAAAAAATGTTTCTAAACGTGTATTTTAAAAGACTCTTATTCCTTTATCTAATTAAGATTTTTTTCTTAAATAAATATTATGTTCTTGTTAAATAGTTTTTTCCCCCCAATTTGATCCCTAATTTTTTTTTCATTTCTGTCCTTAACCGTTAAATCTAACATATATAAGCCAGAAAATTATAGAGAGTAGAATAGAAAAATTAGAAAATTATTATGACAAAATTTTGAGAGGAACAAAATAAAAATAAATAAAATTAAGAGAATTAAAATAAAAATAATATCATTTTACAAGACTAAACATTCATTTGTATCAAATTTACAAATTTTAAGCCTTTAAATACACTAAATGTATTAATATGAAAAAAGAAGTAAATCTATAAAAAAGATATATTAATAATTAGCCAAACAAGAAACGCGCAACTTAATAAAATTTATAAAATAACACAACCATCCAAAATTTATCTTGTCTTATTTTATATTTTGTTTTCAATGTTTATATTATTATATAACTTTTATGAAGATTTATATTTTAAAAAAATTACTAAAATTAAAAGTTTTACTATACATAAGGTCAAATTAAAGTTTTAAAAATACATTTATATTTAGAAAATTCTTAAAAAACCTATTATCGAATAAATATTTTTAAAAATAATTATTCTAAGTCAAACAAAGATCTTAAAAATAATTTGTCACACTTTTTTTTTTGTTTTTAATGAGTTTCAAATCTAAAATCTCAACTTCATGGTGTTACTTCAACATTCTACCATATATTATTATTTTTTATGGTAGTTTAAAATCTTCATAGAAAAACAATAAAGAAAAAACAAAATTAAAAAAACGAAGAAATAACACATAAAAAATATTGGGATGACAACATTTTGAACTCAACAAGACTCGGTTGTAAACGTCAACAACACTTCCACCTTGTGAAAAGAAACCCGGAAGAAGTGATATTTGTTAATCTAATTTACCCGGGAAGGACAACGACGTCGTTTCCAGCATCGGCGCCGTTATCCGATCGAGAACCCCCAACAACCGAGATTAAAAAATGGCCCCGCATGATTGATAGCCAAGAAAATAACAACGAAAGCGATAGAAAACAGTAACCACAAGAAAAACAAAAGAAAGAAAAAGAACACAACAAGAGAGAGAAAGTTACCGTCATCCTCTCTCTCTCTAACTTTCTCTTCCTTAATCTATCTCGCTATCACACACGGAATCAACGCATTGATTTTCTCTCTCTCACACTCTCACACACACATTGGTGTTTGTGTCGGTTGCGAACTTCGACTCACGCGCACGCTAGCCTAGTTGCTTCCGCTGCTCATGGATTTCGACTAGCATTGCGCCGTAAACCCTCGCTAGCTCACTTTCCAACCAGATCGAAGTTCGATCTCACTCTCGCTTTCTCTTTCTCTTTCTCTCTCTCTATATGTTGCTTTCTCACTCTGCCTTTTCTTTTGAAGGTTTCTTTTCGTTCTCCTATCCGCAATGGCGCCGAAGCGAGCCAAGGGATCGTGTTTTCCCGTCCTCGCTTTCGTTCTCCTCTGCGTTCTCGCGCCGCCGCTTTTCTTCCTCGCTCGGGGGCTCTACACTGCGGGTCACTTCCTCTCACTTTTTCTTTTTGCTTTGTTGATTTGTATTTTGTGCATTTGAAGATCTTAGTGGTGAAGTGTTGTTGGTTAATTTAGTGTTTGTGAACGGTTTTGGCTTGTTAGAGTTTTTTTTTTTTTATTTTTTTTATTTTTTTTATTTTTTATAATGTTTTGGGTTTCGTTGGGGTTTTAGTTGGGAAGTGAAGTGTTTACTGGAGTTCTAGGGTGCGGTGCTAAGTTGGAAGGGGCAAAGTCAGAGGGAGAGGGGTTTCTTAGTGTGAGTGAGTGTTTGGATTGGACAATCGTCTGGAACGCAGAAAACTATATTAATTTTGTTAAAAAAAGTGGAAGTTATTACCAAGGTTGTCAATGGTGGATGGCAGAATATGGTGGAAGGCCAAAATTCTGCCATATAAACACGCCATTGCCTCCTTAGGGCCTCCTTTCACAAATTATATATGCAAAGGGGTCGAAAAATGACACATTATAGCATTATGGCAGCACTATAACGGTTATTTAATGAAGTTGGCTCCTACTGATAGATTCTGTCTAGGTGCTGAAAACCATGACAAGCATTCAATTGAATGCATAACTAACCAGAAACGTGCGAATGGGATTGGTTGAACACCCGTTTGAATGGATTTCTGTAAGTATGAGCGAGTGGTTGGACACGCGTCTATAATGCAGAAAACCACGTTAATTTTGTTAAATACATGGAAGCCACAACGGATGGCTTTTGTCTAGATGCAGAAAATAACGGCATACATGGAATTAAATGTGTAACCAAACATGCTGTGATTGGGGGGAATGGTAGGACATGCGTTTGAATGGATTTTGGAAAGTGTGGACACATGGTTGGACACACATCTGTAATGCAGAAAACCACATTAAGTTTGTTAAAAACATGTAAGCTACAATGGATAGCTTTTGTCAAGATTCAGAAAATCACGCTGTGATTGGGAATGTTTTTAATTCGTTGTTCTGGTGGTATATTAGATGACAGAAAGGTATCCGTTTTGTTGCTAGAATTTTGCTTCATATGGAAGTAGAAAGGAAGCCTAGTTTTCTAGGAGTAATGAACTTAACTAGCGTGATTTATTCACTGATTAATCCTGTGAATATTTCTCATAAATATTTGATTTATAACATCACAGATATTTGTATCAATATGGTTTTGCCTGGTGCTTATGCTTACAATCCTTGTTGCATAACTTCGGATGCATTAAGCTCACTCAATATCTTCTTTTCAATCTTTGGTTGCTCTGTTAGAGGGACACTTGATAATATTGTCTGTGCTATATATCCTGTTGTATTGTGACAACAATTCATTGTGGATAAAACTTGTTTCTTTACCATTTGGATAGATGATACAATGTCACAGTCAACTCATTATTGTGCCTCATGCTCAATAGATTTACAACTCATGATATGGTGCACTGAAACTGATGTAAGGGAAAAGGATTTTTCTTGTGAGTCCTCATGTTTATTTTATAGAAAGTGATGCTCTATATTTGGCATTGAAGGACAGAAGGATATGCAGGCTAGATCCAATAAAATTATATATTTGACTTTTTAGTTAAAATATCAATAGTTGTTGTGCAAATGGTCACTTTAAGTAGAAGATTGCTCATGCCATTGGTGTTGTGAATGGTGTATGGCAGTCAGTGGAAGAAAGCCTAAAACCCAAAGATTTATAGTGGATCAGTGGATGGCATGGTGCCTCATTGTTTGAGTAACGTGGCCATGTTAGAAAGTGTAAATTTAGTTCACACACTTGTAGCAAGCAAATGTTGTAAAGTCATTGAATCGAGTTATCCAGATATCCTATAGTTAATTTGGAGGCTATTGTGAGATGAATCTGTCATGAAGGTATTTCAAGATCATTAGTAGTGACTGTGGTTGTCATAACCGAGTTTTAACTTGTAAAAACTACTGTGTTTATGAGTTCTAAGGCACTAACCTGTTTAACTCGGTTGCAAACTCATTTTTGAGTGGAATCGTGCAAACTCAAGTAAGGTCGGACATTATTGCGAGTTTAGACGGGATTCAATGTGTCTACATTGGTGACTAAAAGAACCCCCAAAATGACACAAAAGTAGGTGTTTCATTATAGTTTTATTTTTCAGTCAGAAAAGACGATTACAAGTGTGATTTTCTGGGATATGAAGCTTTGAAGCTCTTGTGAGTGCGGTCTGCTCGTTGGCGTTTGCCGTTCATTGGGGTTCTCGTGGGGGCTCTCTATTCGCTGGGGTTTTCTGTTCGTCTGGGTTCTTTGTTTGTTGGGGTTACTACTTTGTTGTGGTTGCGTGGTGTCATTTTTGTGGTTCCATGGTGCTCGTAGTGCGATTATTGTACTAATTTATTAAAGATTTGGCATAGCTTGATCTTAATGAGTAGTAATGTATTACTAAACTTTGCTATTTTATTAATTTAATATGTTATTTTGATTTAATATAGAATTGAAATGTTGAGTTATCAGGTTATTTTTAAGTATTTTAATGTTTTTATTTATATCAAGTAAACTCTTACGAATTTATGATTTGAGTTAATAGAACCTTTACAAGTTTATGTAAATTCTCGAGTTTGACAACATTAGTAGTAACTGTGTTGACTAGAAAATATGTGGACATAGGTTTTGAAATTGAGGGATCACAGTAGTATATTGAAGCGATGAAAACTTATTCTTTAGGTCATAATCCCTTTACCCAAAACACTAACCCTTAATTCCATAGTCAATATCTTATTTTGGCTAAGCATAAAGTTTACAGATCCCTAGAACCTAAGATTCAATATCCTATTACTAGACATGCCCAAACTTTGGGTCAACTACCTAGCCTACGTACAATTTTCCTATTGTTTCATATAATCAGTCCTAATAAGTAATTAATAATTATGTTAACCAAAGGATTGCATAAAACAGAGGCAAATGCACAAAAAGCACAAAATAATATTTGGAGGGAGTACTATAAGATGAAACTTTTGGGGAGAGTACTAATAGCCAGGGGACCCCCTATTGTTATTTAGAGTTAGTCAGAGGCTCGGTGCTAGTTAGTTTGGGAGAGAGGAATAATGGGGTATTAATAGGAGAGAAAGAAGAGAAGAGAAGAGAGTCTTCGGTTTTAGAGTTGAAATTGGGAGGGAGACTCCAAGTCTCTTTCATAGTTGGAGTGTAGAGAGGCAATTCATTTCTCTTATACATTTGTGATCTCTAGCTGTGTTACATCGATGCTGGTCAGAGGGCATTCTTCTGTCATAAAGATAGGTTGATTTCCCTAATTATGTACTACTATCTATCTATCACACTCGTGCTGTTTTAATCTATTTCTTTCTCTAAGAATTCTGATATGGTTTTCAATCTTATTGTTTCACAATTTTATGGGCTTTTAATGTGTTAGGATATAGAATAAAGGGAGTAGACTAGTTACTATTTAGAGAGATATTATGGTCCAGGCCCATCATATCTGTAAATAGGAGGATACTAAGTAGAGAGAAGGCATTCAGATTGGCAAATCGTTGTGGGAATAGAACAGTGGCTTTGTTGTAAAAGGGGAAACCCTTGGAGGAGAGATTTCTCTCCTATTTTATGTTGTTTTCATGCTATTCAATAAAATCTGTCTTTTATTTCTGTCCAAAGTCTTGGTTACTACCTAACATAATGTGTTATTATTGGAGCTTTATACTGTTGAGCATTCTCTCTAAGGATTGCTGAAGTTGTTAACTTATTAGATTATAAATGTAATATAAGCACTTGTTCTGATACCTGAATCAAAATGTCTCAGATATGCTATCATGTCAAAGACTTGTATGTACAATTTTTCTTCTGGAATTTTTTGAACCTTACAAATTACAAGCATTTGGTTTATTTAGTTTTATCCTAAATTTTCCAAATATCCTGCAAACACTCAAATTTTTAATTTTAATATTGGAATGGATATATAAATATATTAATATTCATCAGTTCTTCCAACTTTTATTAATTCTTAAATATGAGTATTTTGTAATATTTAGTTTTTATTACTCTGTCCTGCTCATATCCTGAGTTTTTAGAAATTTTGTTCTATATCTGACTATATATTATACTTTTATCTGTATTGATTTTTTATGGATAAGAAAAGCAAATTTTTTTGAGTATGTTTCACTTTACCTGATTGATTTTAATACATAGAGATTTCAGTTCTTATTAAGATCTTTGAATTTCTCTAAATGCCCATTATCATCAGTTCAAGTTAGTCTAATTACTTTTAATGGATTGTGCAGATCATGATTATATTTCAGATGTTCCCAGTAAACAGGTAGCCTGTTTTATTATTGTTATATAACAAATAATTGATATAGCTTCTAGCCTTTTCTGTCTGCCTTAAAATAAAGTGGTTGACTGTTACAGGTTAGCAAATGGAGAGAATGGCAGGCATTGCAAGACCTTAAATCCATTTTTTCGGAAGAGGCAAGCAAATTCCTATGAAGTTTTGGTTTTTATCCATATTTATCACTTTTTTTTTCATGCAAAAGTATTTCTAGGTGTTCTAATAATTTTTATATTTTAGGTTCTTGATGTTATTGCATCCAGCACAAATGATATGGGGCCTTTCAGTCTTGACAATTTCAAAAAAAATTTGTCTGCTTCATGGAGAGTTGTTGGATTAGAAACTGCAAACACTAGATTTGAGGTCTGAAAGAATGATGTGCTTCTGCGTGGAACTTTTCATTTAATTAAAAAAATAATAAAAGACATTTTTCTAAATTGTTTTATTTTTTTATTTTTGTTAAAGCTAAACCAACCTACAACACATGCTAGACAAGAAAAGCTAAAGGTGAAGGAAGGCAGACCTTCAGGTAGTATCATACTCTTTATCATTAATATGCCTTTACTGTTACATAATTTTCTTTCTAATTTTTTGCTTAATGCAGTTGGCCTTGCTCAGTGGACTGATACTCCGGCTCAGCAAACCCGAAGGGTGAGCATCATCTTTGATATTTTTCTTCTTTGAACTCACATGTAGTTTGTTTGGAACTTTGGGTACACCATAGTTTAGTATTAGTTTCTGTGGATATTTACTCTACCTGATTTTTATCCATGTTTTTTTGTTTAGCAAGGAAAATGTAATTTTGCTACCTGGAATGGCTTAAAAATTTGTCTAGCAATAAAAAAACTTTTGGCCTAAATGTGTTTTGATCCCTTAAGTATAACAATTGTGATTTTTTAGTCCCTTAAGTGTCGTAGTTGTACAATTTTGGTCTCTCAAATTTTAATTGAGCATTTTTACTTATTTAAGTTAAATATATATGTAATTTAATAAATATATATCATTTAATACATAAATGAGTATTATAATATATGTAATTTAAATAGGTCAAAAATTGTATAATTGTGATATTCGAAGAACTAAAATCTAAAATTTTTATATTTGAGAGACTAAAATTACTTAATTAAAAATTAAGAGACTAAAATCATACAAATGTAATACTAATCCAAAACCTAATTAAGCCATAACATTTCATTCAAATTGCATTGACACAAGTTGTAATTTTATTATTTGGTCCTCATATATATATATATATATATTATTTTGTTTTTGGTACATTTACTCTATAAACCAATTTACCCAGCACTTGTGCTACCCCAACTTTTGCATTGGAGAAAAAGTTGGAGTAGCATTTATTGGAGAGAAGATGGTAGAAACTTGCCTTAGATGGTTTGGGCATGTATGGAAATTGGAAAGGACCTTATGAAGCCATAGTAATAATGAGAGTAGATCTGGTGAAGGAGTTCAGTTTCCTGTGGCTAGAGACCAGGAAACTGAAAAAATACTACCAGTTAAACTGTTGAGAAGGATTTAGAGATCACTAGTTTGATTATATACATGATTTATGATGGAATCCAACCTAATGGGAAAAGGCTCAACAAGAGTGCATCTTACTGTTCCCAATCAGAATACATAAACATCAACATCCTGATCTTGTTTGGTAACTGGTAAGTAAGCAAGGAGGAACTGTAGGGTTTTCAAGAAACTGATGGAGCTCATAGCTGCAAATTTACTCCTTTGATCTGTTGCTTACAGGAGAGAAATTTTTGGTGTCATGTTTGAGGCTAATTTCTTGCACAAAGGTAGCTGGAGGGGGGGTTTCTGGATTCAGAGGTGAAGGAAGTCATGGCTGGATTATGAATTTAGTAGCTCAAGATACCTAACATGATAGAAACAAAGAAAAGGATTTCAGAGAGAAACTGGAAGTAGATGCAAAATATACTCTAGTTTTACCGATTACTAATATCTATCGAGGAATCTAACTGACTATTTATTCCGGGATTTTCCATCCCAACTGAGAAAATAAATTTACATGTATTTATAGTCTACTGACTGCCAGTTACAGAGGAAGTTTTGTATTGTAACTAGCTGAGCTGACTAACTGAATGATAACATAACGGAATATTAATAGTGGACTAGTATATATCTGATAAGGCTGGGCTTTTATTATTGTTTGTATTAGAAGTACACTCATTCTTAGTGAACTACTTGTGCCCAAACATCAGACTTTTTTCCTTTGCTCAAACTTGCATAAAAATAGTGTTTGAAAAATGTGTTTCCACTTTGATTGATTCTTTATTTTGACAAGAAAGATGAAAACTAACTTGTTTCATGCTCTTTATAATTATTTTCTGCAGCATTTAATAGAGAAAAGGCGGGAAAAACGTGCTGCCGAGTTGGTAAAAATGGATAATGAAGTAACTGTAAAGCTTGAAAATGCTGCCATTGAACGCTCAAAATCTGTTGAGTCAGCTGTTCTAGGTAAATACAGTATTTGGAGGAAAGAAATGGAGAATGAAAATGGTGATTCTACTGTTCGGTTAATGCGGGATCAGATCATTATGGCTAGGGTATATTTAAGCATTTCAAAGATGAAGAACAAGGTTGAACTGTATCAAGAACTAAATTCCCGGGTCAAAGAGAGTCAACGGGCTTTAGGTGATACAATTTCCGATGCAGATCTACATCACAGGTTTGAAGTCGTCTAATTTTATTTAAGGAGTACATTTTTCCGCATTTTAATCCCTTTGAAATTTCTGACCTAACTAGTTGAGTGTCTAATTATCTCTATAGTGCGCATGAGAAAATAAAGGCTATGGGTCAAGTTCTCTCAAAAGCAAGAGAGCTATTGTATGACTGCAAGTTGGTCACTGGAAAACTAAGAGCAATGCTACAAACAGCTGATGAGCAAGTTAGGAGTTTGAAGAAACAGAGCACATTCCTCAGTCAGTTGGCTGCTAAGACCATACCAAATGGAATTCATTGCTTATCTATGCGCCTTACCATAGATTACCACCTCCTTCCTCCTGAAAAGAGAAAGTTCCCTAGGAGTGAGAATTTGGAGAATCCCACTCTTTATCATTATGCACTGTTTTCGGACAATGTCTTGGCTGCGTCTGTTGTTGTCAACTCAACTATTACGAATGCAAAGGTTATTCAGACCATCTTTTTAACCATACCAGTATTTCTGTACATGTGTCTTTTATGCTGTATTTCCTTTTATAGATGGCAAAAATAATTGCGCCTTGATCACAGGACCGATATATCTTGCATGTGCAATATATCTATGATTTAGTAAATCATATTTATTAAACCCAGCCCTCATTGTCTTTATGTTATTGTCTTTAACGTTGCAGGATCCTTCCAAACATGTTTTTCACCTTGTTACTGATAAACTAAATTTTGGAGCCATGAACATGTGGTTTCTTTTGAACCCTCCTGGAAAAGCTACAATCCATGTTGAAAATGTTGATGATTTTAAGTGGTTGAATTCATCCTACTGCCCAGTCTTGCGGCAGCTTGAATCTTCTACTATGAAAGAGTATTATTTCAAGGCGGGCCATCCAACCACACTTTCTTCCAGCGCTTCCAATCTGAAGTATAGAAATCCAAAATATCTCTCGATGCTCAACCATCTGAGATTCTATCTTCCACAAGTCTATCCAAAATTGGATAAAATCCTATTTCTTGATGATGACATTGTTGTTCAGAAGGATTTGACTGGATTATGGAGTGTGGATCTTAATGGGAAAGTAAATGGTGCAGTTGAAACTTGTGGTGAGAGCTTTCACCGATTTGACAAGTACCTTAACTTTTCAAATCCGCATATTGCAAGAAGTTTTGATCCAAATGCTTGTGGTTGGGCATACGGGATGAACATATTTGATCTGAAGGAGTGGAAAAAGAAGGACATTACAGGCATTTATCACAAGTGGCAGAATATGGTAAGCAGTTGAACGAAGCTCTGGTATCCACTATCTATTCTCACACAAACGGATGGGTACGGAGATTTTTAACTGACTATTTTATTATTTTTTTTTGTCTGATTCTAGAATGAAGACAGGGTGCTGTGGAAGCTAGGGACATTACCTCCAGGGCTAATGACATTCTATGGTCTGACGCATCCGCTAGACAAATCATGGCATGTACTTGGTTTGGGTTATAATCCTAGTGTAGATCGATCAGAGATTGATAATGCAGCAGTTGTACACTACAATGGTAATATGAAGCCATGGTTAGAAATCGCAATGACGAAGTATCGGTCTTACTGGACCAAATATGTCAAGTACAGTCATCCCTATCTTCGGAACTGTAAGCTAAATGAATAGTGCTGATAATTTGGTCCCTAGTACAGAGAAGGATTCTCTCTATTTTCTCCAGCCTTCCCCCACTTTCTCTCACCTTCTGGCTTGGCTATTTCAACTACAGTCTCTTGCTAGAACGATAATCAATGTCTTGGGGCTTAGAAGGGATAGGGTCAGCCCTTGTTCTATATTTGACCCCAACATCGTCTCTTTCCCAAATCGATTTTTACTTTCAATTCATTTAATTTGTTACTACACCACTCACCCATTTGAAACAAGGTACAAAAGTAGTATACCTTGTTTACCATAAAAACTCCTCATTGTACAATACTCTATTGGCCCCAGACAAGACTAGAAATTAAATATCATATCTCTGTATTCTGAGAGGTAATTTGTTCGGTTTTGAGAGCTTTTGTTATTTGGTTGTATTGATGTTGTCTCTCAAAACATGGGAGTTAAGAATATTTGTCTGGTTATTTTCTAATCCTTTGCCTTTTACGTTACAACTTGCATTGTGCTAGTTTGGCAGTTATGTGATTTTTAGGAGTAAAATAGTTATTGTTACGTGTATATTTATTGTTAGATATAAATCTGTAACTTGTATAGATTGCTATAAAATTTTAAGTCAAACTTCTAAATATATAGTAAATCATGTACTAATGTTTTGGTATAAAATGATAAATGAGATTTAGAATACAAAAAATCCTTGACATCACTAGCATTATGCATTTAACTAGTAAAATGCTTGGTGATTTTTTTTTACAATGTTCATTATAATGTCTAATGCTTGAATGTTTTTAATTCCTACGTTTAGTTCTTATATACACACACACACATATATATATATATATATATTGATTTTGTTCTCTAAATTTTATTTTTTGGTTTTACATCATTTATTTTTTAATAGATAATTGGTGAATAATGATATGGGCTAAAATTATAAAATAATTTTATAGGGTTGAAAAAAGTTAAAAGAACTAAAGCTATAAATAAATTATGTTAGTCACTAGAAACATTTAAGGTTATATTTGGATTTAGAAAAGAAAAAATACAGCAAAATGTTGCAAATGGTAGCAAATATCATAAGATTTTAAACTTTTTATATCAAACTAAGTGCATATCTAATAGGATTTTGTTATTGTAATGGCTATAAATATTCTTTTTATGAATGTCAACATTCAATTTTGTCTCTTCTGATATGCATTTTATTTGGTCCTAATAATAATGATCGAGTAAATTTGAATTTAAGGTGAATAGACCCGAGCCTGATACAAAGGATACATAAAAAGTAAGTGGGCAAAGCAAAATGGAGTCATCCGTAGATAACAGAAAACCTATCAACATGTCCTTTACTTCCCCTCTTGCTTCATATCGTGCATGGTCCATGGGCTTTGGAATTATTTGCTCATCCATGTATTGATCACTTTATAATCATGTACCTTGAAAGATGCATAATTGTCAAATAGAACATCCATGTTCACAGCATTGCACAGGATTGTAATCAATCGTATGCATTAAATAGAATTAAAATAAGGAAGCAAAAATACAGAAAATAAAAATAAAAATAAAAAAATGTTTGAACCCTATGCTCTGCTTATTTATAGAGAATAAAAATGTTCCTATCCGTCGTCGCGGGTGGCGAGTGGCTAATTAATTGGCTATGTCTGCTTCGAGCAGTTTTCTATAATTTTGGCTCGATTGAGTTGAGCCCCTCTTTTTCTTTTGCTTGTCATATTTATTATTATTATTATTATTATTTAAGGAAGGCTAGTAACATTTTTTTTAATATGCTCTTTATTTATTTTAGTAAATTTCATGACATAAGGAATGAGATCAATCTGTGTCAAAAGAGAATTAGATCAATAAAGTTTTATTATTCTAAGAAATTTCAATCAATAAAAATATATTTGAAAGAGTGTGTTAGAAAGGTAAGTGACAGTCTTACCACTCTTTCTGTTTTTCATTTTTTGTACAAAATTTGGGAAAGGCTAATTTCCCAAAGTGGGCCTGTGTCAGCAAGTCTCTTTTCTGTGTTCGTGGGCCAAGCCCGCTTGTTCCTCTTTGGGTCTTTTAATGGATTTCTTCGCGCTGTAACGTATCTGGGTTTGGTCGATGTGTATTGTTTGTGCGTTTTGACTCAGCTACTGGGTTTCTATTAGTAAGGATATTGGAATAAGATTAGGCTTTTATAGTTTTCACTTTTCTTATCTATTAGATATACCTCTCATTATTTTTTTTTGGTATATATAAAATTATTTAGTATTTTTCTTTAATCCTGTTTTTTTTCACAAATAATCATCTAGCTCTCTCTCCCTTGGTAGCTTCTCTTCTAAATTACACTCCAGAATAATCATATATTATTTTAAAAATAATTCTTGAAACTATATTTTAATAAAATAACAATTTTTGAAAAAAAGTACTTTTGAAATGTTTATTACGAAAAATTACTTTCTAGAATGATATGATTGTTTTAGAATTTTTTTTTTAATAATATATACAATCATACCTTGAAAAAGTAATGATGATTTCTGGAAGAAAATGCACATTTTTTTTTCCATTTTGAGAATAATCACCTGAGATATCACTTCTTAATTTGTCAAAATTGAATTAAATAGATCACAAAGTATCATCAATGAAAAACATAATATAATCCATTAATTCATATCATGTATTCAATTTAGGTGATAAAATTTATGAAAATTTATTATTTTTAAAGAGAAAAAAGATGGTGAAGAAAATAAATGTAAAGGATTTAAAAAAATAAATAAATTAAGGAATGCTATAGAAGAGAAGGGAGGGCGCAAAAATGGAGTTTAAAAATGAAAAATATGATGGTCCAAAATAAGGTTTTAAAAAATAATGAAGGGGTGTGAGCCTTTTGATTGTTGAATAGAGGAATGGAAGAAAAAATAAAATAAAATAAAACAAGAAATCAATGTAGAGTTACCGAAGAGAAAGACTGATAGAAGGGTGAGAAAAAAAAATGTTTTAGGAAAGAAAGTTTGTTTGTAAAAAGAAGAAATAAATTTGAATGGTATATAGGAAATTTTATTCAATGAAGGTGTATTTATTAATAAATAGGGGTGTAAGTATCATTTGTCATAGATTAAATAATTGGATTTATTATTTTTTCTTTTTTAGGAAATAAAATATTTTTATTCATAGAATTAAAAAATATATTTTTCTTTATTTTTCTTCTTTAGAAAATAAAATATTTTATACCAATGAGTTTACAACAACTTACACACTACTCAACCAATTGAATTACATTATTAATAAATAAAATAAATTTTAAATTATATATATCTCTATGTGTATGTGTTCTAAAATGATATATAAGAAAAAAATTCAAAATATTTTAAATTATATATATCTCTATGTGTGTTTTGACACACACACACACACACACATATATATATATATATATATATATATATATATATATATATACGTATATATATGTCTTTAAATATTGTAAGTGTGTGATTTAGTTCTCTTAGTTATAATTAAGTAATTTTAATCTTTTAAATAATATAATTGTGTAATTTTAGTTTATCTCTTTAAAAATTTAATAATTTTTGCTAATGTGACATTAAGGAGTGACATGACAAATGATGAGATGCTGTCATAATAGATGATGCAAACATCAATATTTTGATGATATGACATAATGATGTGACATGTAAAAACAAGAGCAAATAATTATTAAAATGTTAAACATGAGATTTGAACCTTTCATCAAGATATTCAATAATAATATTAAATCACTAAACTAATGTTTTTTAATATATCAAAATTAATATATATATATATATATATATATATATATATATATATATTTCCCATAAGAATCACAATTACATTTATATTTATAATAACTAAATAAAAAGTATACATATTATATTATAGTATACTATAGGTTTAAATATTCATTAAAATTTTAGAGGAGACAACTTTAGAAAAATAACTTCTACTTCAACATATAATTTTCTTGATGATAGCACAAAATAACAATGCAAAATAACACAAAATGACACAACTAATCAATCATATAAAAAGGATAATTTTACATCTTAGTATACAACTTAATAACTAACAATGCCACATATCTATAAACAAAAACATATTATCAATATAACATCTTCATAATATTACAACTTATCAACACAACATCTTAGTAACACAACAAATTAACAACACAATTACTTTATGCATTGTCATGTATTTCAACTAAAAGATTTCTTACAACACAAGTGATTAGTCTAAGTGGTTTGACCTTACTGAATTACAACACAGAAAAACTCATTGTATTTAGGTCATATAACACAATTTTGGATACCAATTCAATATCAACACAACATTGATTTCTTGAATTTCGCCACTTAAACTAAGAAAACTTAATATCAATCGTTAGGTATAGTGTAGCTTGGGTGTGGGCTCGCTACAATATTGACATGCGTTAATCGAGTTACATATGAGTTTAGCTCGCTAACTATTTTTTTGATACCACATACCCTTCCAATAATCAGTTAAGGATTTTATCTCTCAACTTTATACCTTAGTACGTGTCGCAACCCGAAAATTTCCGATCTTGCGACCTATGGTTTAGACATCCTTTTAAAGATCTCATCAATTAAGGAATGCCCGGACACCAGACTAATCCTTAATTAATGGTTTTGAAAATAGGTTCATGGAGTCGCCACCAATATTTTACTCAAAACATTGGAAAAAGAAAAGGTTTTTAAAAGTCCAATAATGGCCTTGATAACCAGAATTGGGTTCGGGGGCCGGTTACGTGTAGGGAAGGTATTAAGCGCCCCTACAACGCCCTTAATCGGTACCCTATGACGAAGTTAACATTATAAATAATAATAATATAAATATTAAATCCCCTTTTATTGATGACTATTTACATGCTTAAAATTTAAATTAAACAATTGACTTAAAATATCTACATGATTATTTTTATTATAATGATGTTTATCAGAAATAAGAAACAAAGATACAAATAAAGGAGAGAGAAGAAGATTGACTGAAATACCTCGTATCAAGCTTTGTTAATGGTGATTCTAGGTGCTTTGTGGCGACCTTTTCATACTACAATACCTCACAAACTCTCAAGAAATACAAGAGAGAGAAAGAGAGAGAAAAAGAGAGAAGAAGAGAGAAATTTCGAGCTCTGGACGAAATTTTGGAGTCCCTAAAAAATGTGGCCGAGATTCCTATTTATAGGCTTCAGACAGGGTCCAGAATAGCCCGTTCTGAAATCGGAACGGCCCGTTCTGGATCTGGCCGTTATGTGTTAATTTAGTGTATTGGAACGGGCCTTCTGAAATCGAAACGGCCCGTTCTGGAGGCGCGTTTAACACATAAAAACCACTCTGGAACGGCCCGTTTCAAATGAAAAATTCAAGCCTTTTTTGTTATTTGGAACGGCCCGTTCCAATTTGGGAACGGCCCGTTCCAAATATGTGTTTTAGCCTTCTTTAAAGAGCCTGGAACGGCCCGTTCCAGTTTAGGGATTTAGGCACTTTTTGTAAATTGGAACGGTCCGTTCCAGTTTTGGAGCCCGTTCCGGGCTACTAAAACTAGCTTTTTTTTTGGCTTTTAGCCTCCTGATGTCATGTCTTGATATTTCCATGATTGGGAACTCATTTTCTTAATAATAGACGTTCATTTCTTCGTTTGTATGCCCCCGGACGAAATTGGGTGTCTACAGTACGTCACAATATAAATAGTAAGAATTGTGTAACAGCCCAATTTTCATAGAATGTACGAGGGTCCAAAAGCCCAATGAGGGTAATTTAGTAATTTACAGGGTGTTTTAATAGCCCAGAAAGGCCGTTCCAAAATTGGAACGGGTTGTTTCAAGTTACTAAAATGAAGGTGATTTAGTGGCTCAGAACGAGCCTTTCCCAAAATGGAACAGGCCGTTCCAAACTATTAAATTTGCCTATGATTCTTAGTTGGGAACGGGCCGTTCCAGATTTCAAAAATGGCTTTTAAAACTTATTGAGAACGGGCCGTTCTAAAATATGATCGTTGAGAGTTTTAATGCAAACCCAGAACGGGCCGTTCTAGTTTGAGAACAGGTCGTTCTGGATGTGAATTTTACTCATGATTTAAGGGTCCAGAACGGGCCGTTCCGGAGACACCTAATGCCTATAAATAGAGCACTCTGACACTCCCAAAAAAGCACACTTTCACTTTTCTCTTCTTTTCTTCTTTGCTATCTTCTTTTCCTTCTACACTCTCTGAAGACTGAGGGGCACTCAGAGGAGGATACCAAGGAGATCTCTGTTTTAGTTTCAACTACTGTTTATCCAGGTACGGGGAAAAAAAGGATTATTTGTATGTAGAGTTACATGAGGAAATCGGGTAGAGGAAGAGTCCCTTAAGATTATGAGTAATTTTTTAATTATTTCTGTTTGAGGAATTGTTGATCCCATTAGATTTTATATGTATTGAGGATTAGAAATATATATTTAATTTGTAAGAATGATGATTTGGGAGAAAGAACGAAATTATAGAAAAGTGTTTGTAAGCTAGGTTTTGGAAAAATTGGATTATTTCTATTAGAAGAATTGATGATCCCATTAGATTCTGTATGTGTTGAGGATTAGAAATATGCTAATAATTTGTAAGAATGATGATTTGGGAGAAAGAACGAAATTATAGAAAAGTGCCTGTAAGCTAGGTTTTGGAAAAATTGGATTATTTCTGTTTGAAGAATTGATGATCCCATTAGATTCTGTATGTGTTGAGGATTAGAAATATGCTAATAATTTGTAAGAATGATGATCTGGGAGAGAGAACGAAATTTTAGAAAAGTTCCTGTGAGCGAGGTTTTGGAACAATTGGGGGTTTTACTGTTTATGTTAAAATTATATTAAATTGATAATTTCATTGATTATTATATTAATTTATGAATGTTATTGTTATATTACTTGATAAGAATTGATGATCTAGATGTGAATTGCTTGAGGGGTGTGTAAACCCTTATTTTGTTGGACTTATCTGTTGTGTATGTGATATGGAATTGAACTATGAGATGAGATGTTGTATGGATATGATTATGATTGTGATTGTGGTTCCTCACACTAATGACCATGGATGAGACGAACCTTGAATAAGTGATGCTACAAGGACGAGCGTGCCCCTGACATGGTGTGGGATGAGTGAGGCAATTAACACGCATCACTTATGTCACATATGGCAGCCCTGACATAGGGTTAATTGCAAGACTTGTGTGGATTGTAATGTGATTGTGGTTCCTCACACTAATGACCAGGAATGAGATGAACCTTGAGTAAATGATGCTACAAGGACGAGCGTGCCCCTAGCATGGTGTGGGATGAGTGAGGCAATTAACCCGTATCACTTGTGTCAGATGTGGCATGACCTTGACATAGTGTTAATTGTAAGATTTGTATGGATTGTAATGGATTTGTTTGATTATGAATTGTGATGTGAAGATGATGAATGATTGATAGAATGATGATATATCTATAGAAATGCTTGTAAATAACATTTCAAGTTATGATGAGATGATGTTGTGGATTTCCTTGTGTGCTTTATATATAAATATTTTCTTTTCTCACCGTACAATTTGTGGATGTTTTAGGTGAGGAAGATCCGGCTTTGAGTGACATCTAGAATGTTAACCGTTGAGTTGTGGGTGTGCTATGATATTGTGACATCGGGGCAGAGAATTCTAGGATAAATTTTTATATGTATTTAGAATTATACATTCTCTTTTGAAAGCAATTTGTAAACTCTCAAGTTTTAGTTTCTAAATGTCATTTTTAATTATTTTGGTTATTTATGAAGGTTTTATGTGAACCCTTTTACCAATGTTGAATATTTTATTCTTTAATTTATTTACAAGATTTATTTATATATGTGTTGGGGTAGTAAGGATGTCACAAATTGACCTAGCCCCATATTATATCAACTAAGGACTTATAAGAGACTTTATACTTCACTTCAAAATACAACTTACTCAAGAAGGATGTTCAAGATTGAGCTCTTAAAGCACCGCAATTCATATTCACAATGAGATATTTTTACTTTCAAAACAACACTTTTTCCTCTAGTTCTAGGTTCACAACACAACTCAACAATGTGCATCATGTATCTCACAACATAGTTTATCTCAACAAAACATCTTTATCTATCCAACACAATTTATACAACATTTGGAATTTCATACTACAACTTAAACAACTTAACTATTTCATCTTCAACTTTTTAAAACATATCATAGCAACATATTACAACGCAAATTTATAATAATTCAACTTATCATCTCAACATAATATATGCAACATTTAGAAGATTATCCAGTCCAATAATATTCCATTTGTCATACTTCATATTATACACTACACCATAATTTTTTTTATCATAAACATCATAAACACTTCACAACTTAACAATTATGTAACTTAAAACTTTTTATACAAGGTAAAAGCTCAAAATACAAAAGAGACTTAAAACATGATCCTCATTGAGTGTAGGTAGTCTCATTGGGCGAGCTGAACTCTCTGGAACTCCTTGTTATAGGTGATACTACTCTCGTTCAATGAAGGAAATGCTCTTTAGCTTTCCTCGCTGGGTGACCATAGCTTATTGGGCAAGCAGAACCTCCTGTGAGTTTTATCAGTGGATGTGTTGTGTCTCATTAGGAGAGAACAAGGTTTTCACTCAAAGATATGCAACTCCTCACTTAAAATTTAGTCACCCCTCAAATAATAGTGTTACAATCAACGTTAAAAATGAAAGGTCAAAGGATAGTCAACTAACAACAAGACTAAAATTGTTTAATTTTAAAAATTAAAAAAATAAATCGACTCAATTAAAAAAAATTAAATTCGTGAATTAAAAATTATAACAGTAAAACACAATTAAGCCTTTAAATTATTAAGCAAAAGGCACCGAACAAACGAACCTAAATCTGTCTCGGATTTAAAGCGAACATGAATTAATGGATTTATTTTCAATTTTAATAATTTAAAATTGAATACAGTTTTAAATTAAATGAAAAGTAAATTAAAATATACATTGTTATTGACTCATTTTTAAGAATTTCATTTATAATAACCAATAATGCGATATGTGGTTTGGGATATTGATGTGTTCTGTCTTTATCCCATTGTGCTTGAATTGACAAAACTTTATATCTCTTTCTTTTTAGTAACTTTATATCTCTTTCTTTTACTTTGCAACTCAATATCAAATAAGAATCGTCTTCGCCTGTCCCCCGTTATCTTGTGGACTAGAGCACTCAAATATGCTACAAAAATATTTTTTTAACAAAATCGCAATTATATATACTTTGTAGATAAAATTAGTAAAATTATTTGCACACACCATACGAAATAACGAAATAATTTAATTTCAGTTGAAAGTTTAATCAAGCCCTGTATCATAATTATTAAACAATTTTCTTAAGGTCAAATTAGGTTAAGTGGTTTTGTTTTTCTAGGAGAAATTGAGTTTCTTAATTACACAAAGAAAAAGGGGTTTTGAAAGAAAAAAAAATGCACGATGTAAATTGTGGGAGGGACCAACATAACTAATTAAGTGCATGACTTCAAAAACAAAATTTTAAATAAACTTCATTTTGCAAGCTTAAATTTAAAGTAATTTTGATATTGCTTTCATTAAAAACTTGATTTGAAGTCAAACACGAGTAGGCAAAGTTACTAAATGAGAAATTCAACCTGCTGTCACTTAACTAAATTCAGACGATAAATGTATGTTCAAGATATAGCTGAAAATAAAATCAAACATACCCTAAAATGTCAGATAAATACTTTCGTTAGCTTAACGAAACTAAATGTTTTCTTTTTAAAGGAAAAAAAAAACAAGCCTAAAAGGATAAAATAAAGTCTTTACTCTAAAATTTTCTATCTTCATCTCAATATATTATTTTTGGTGCCTAAGATATCTATTAACAGATAATTACCAAATGCTTAAGAGACTATATATTGTTATTTTTATAATTAAATTTTTTTCATTAAATCGACTTATTTTAAAAATAAAATGATATTTCTATTATAATAAATTATGTTGTTTAATTAACAATTATGAGTGTTAAATTATTTATACCGAGAATTTTAATAAGATGATTATGATCTTTAAAAAAAATTACGTGTTGAATTATTTATACCTACAAATTTAGGAACACTACAACAAAATTTGTTATTAACGACAATTATTTAATGACAATAATTTAATTGTCGTCATATATAAAAATATTAATGGCTAATATATAAAAGTCACTAAAAATGTATTTATATTACACTAAAGTTTATTATTAGCGACAATTATTTATTAGAAAAAACTTAAGTCCCACATCGATTAGAGATAAAATAATTAAATAGTATATAAGTGAGTAATAACTATCACTTTACAGGTTTATTTTATAGGGTTGACTCCTAATTCACTATTCTAAATTGGTATCAAATCACCCATTATTATCAAATTTAATAGTGTTATAAAATACTTAGAGAGTAACTTTCACCTTATAAATCTCACATTTCTTAAGAAATAAGACAACTAAAAAATAAGTTAAAAAATATATAAATAAAAGACAACCCTCATCTTACAAATCCCATATTGAGTAGAGATAAAAAAAAGTATATAAATTATGAATTTAGAAAAGAAAATTATAGGAATAAATTATTTAAAGTAAAGGAGACAATTGAAAAAAATAACTTTTAATAGCCTTTAAAATAGTTAATAGAATTGTATTAAAAAAAATAAGTTTTTTTGATAATTTAATAGATCTTTACTAATATTTTATATAAGTATCGATAATAATACTAACGATATTAAATACATCAATTTTTTATTTAAATACTGATAAAAACAATAATAACTATTTATATAGTCGTTAAATAATAAATTAATTGTAAAAAAAATTAATTTTGTTGTAATAGAAGAAACCATCCTCAGAAATATGAGAGAGATAGCATTTGAAAGACAAATCCGTACAAAAAGCATTATTGAATAAAAAAGAAAAAGAAAAAAGAGTACAATGATTGTAAGGACATAATAATAGGGAGAGGCAAATGGATTCTTAATCGACACAAAAGTATTCAATGATTAGTCTTAGTACTCTGAAAAAAATCAGCAGTTGGTCGGTTGAAGGTAGCGTTATGACTTGGACCTTTCCTCATTCAATCATTCAT
This sequence comes from Cajanus cajan, assembly GCF_000230855.2. NCBI lineage: Eukaryota > Viridiplantae > Streptophyta > Magnoliopsida > Fabales > Fabaceae > Cajanus > Cajanus cajan. The sequence continues at coordinate 5,269,726 of NC_138519.1, forward strand.
TCATTATTGTATTGTTGCCTCCATTTTTTTTAACGTCAACCCTTACCACAAATTGCGACATCTTTTTCTTTTTAGAAAAGACATCTTTTTCTTTTTAGAAAAATGTCAAATCTCCATCCATTTTGACATAAATTGGAGTAGAAGAAAGAGAGAAAGTAATAAGTATGATATGTGATATAGTGAGAAAGGTAAAGAAATAAAATAAAAAGGTGGTAGAAGTGAGTTGATAAAGAGTGAGACGTATGATTATCATTATTGTTTTTTTTATGGGGTAAATTTTTAAAAATAGTCTTCATTAAAAGATTTCATAAATGGAATAACCTCTTTTTCACAAATCACACACTATTAAGAATCACACTAAAGATTTAAGATTTTACTTTTAAAATGTGTTTCAAGAATTTCTATTGAATAATCTTTATTTAGATGTTAATATATTATCTAACATTACATTATTGCCACCCAATTAAAGAAAAAAATTGATGATTTGATTTTAACTTTCTGTAACCATAATTGATGTAAAGTAATTTATCTTTTGTATATGTCTTTGATTTGAACACATGATATAAAAATGTTATTTTCGTTAAGTTCAATCGTACATCTTTCAATATTTAAGTAAACGTTCAAACACGAATATGCGTAATATATCATATTAACCCATTCTTGTTTGGTCACTCTTATTTCACATTTCACTCTATTAAGAGGTCCAAGACATAACTCTCATTATGCAAAAGGGATGAATCCTTTCTACATCACTTACATCCCTCCACGTGATTCATTGTAGGCCTAATTAACTACGTTTTATAATTACTATGTTAAGGATAACGTTTAACAACATCAAAGCAAAGCTTACAACTTCCACATGCATGTAAGGATCGTATTTCAAGTTGAAGGACTACTCTACTATGGTTATTGTAACACTGTGTTGTGAATTGTTGTTTATTTAATTATGTTATTTAAATTATAATTGATGATGTGTTATTTTAATATTTTAAAACTCTAAAGATTAAAAAATTCTTATGAATTCAGTTGTTTTATGTTGAGGTCAAAGTTCACTAAATTTACGAGAAGATATATAAGATTTTCTAAAGACTTGAAATTCATAAGTGCTTTTCTCTAGGATTTTAGAGAGATTTTTTTTTGAAGAAATAGACTTTGGAGTCAAAAGAGTTTTTTCTTGCTTCTGACTTTACAAGAGTTTCAGAAGAGTACTTTGAGCCTCCCCTGAAGCTTAGATTGTGGTATCTAAGTTAGGATTTGATCGAGGCTTGAGAGCTAAGAATTAGAGGCTTATAGTTGTCCTGTAATGAGATCTCAAAGGGTCGCATTCTTCTTTGTTCATCCTTCTTTTCCCCTTTTCTCGAATATTTGAGATAAGGAAAGCTTGTAGATCAATATTTGTTGAGCTATATGTATTGATTTTTTTGTGGATATGCCTATTGGTGGCCTTGTTGAATTGAGTAGTGAGAAATCCTTATGACTTAGGATTTTGCACTATAAGAAAATACTTTATTACCTATGAATTTTTTTCCATAGATAATTAATATAATAAAATTAATTTTTCAGTGAGTAACTTTTAAAAAGTTAAAAATATTTTTTCAAAAAAAATTAATTACCCACAAATGCAATTTGTATGCAATATTTTTTTTGGTTTTTAGTCAAAAAAATGAGAGGCTGCATGTTAGTCTGGATTTTTTACTCATGTTAAGCCCTTCCTTTCCCAACTTAACTCTCGTGCCTCCCACTAGGTTTCATGAATTTCATTTTCTTCCCCCAAATTGTTGTAAGAGGTTTGTCCTAGACTCAAGTTGCTGCAAGAGATTTATTCCAGATTTCACTCGAGGGAAGAGGTTCGTTCTCTTTCCCTCTCAAACATTTCACGCATAGCGAGGACCTTATGGGATTCATGGGTTATAAGACAAGATTGTGTGTTCGGGGTTTATTAGCCAAGGTAGCGTGGTTTCTATATGGGATTCCATATAGTTGCTTTTTTTGAAAAAAGGTATGTAAATATAACATGATTCAACTGAACATACCTTATCAATGGGTTATAACTTAGAAGTGACTAGTTTCATTGTTAACAACATTATACGTAATATAAGTTTTGAATAGAAAAAAAAATGCAAAAGTTCAATGTGATTAATTTCAACATGAACCAATTCTGCATTAGCTTCACAAACGTATTACCTTTAACTCTTATAAGTATTTTTATGTATAGTGGAGACAAAGGTTTCTGTGTAATGAAATTGTGTGAAGTTGTAAAATGTTAAGTTGTGATAAATTTGTGAAACATGTTGTGTAATGTTGTGTTGTAATATGGATGAGGCATGTTGTTGTATAAAGTTATGTTGTGAATGTATAATACATGATGTTGAACTGTGTTATAAACTTAGGACTAGAGGAGAGATGTTGTTATAAATGCTAAAATATCCTATTATGTGGATATATATTATGGTGTTCTGAGAACCTAATTATTGTAAACCCTTCTTGAGTATTGTTGTCTCTTAAAGTGGATTATTGGATTTTCTCTATGTTCTTAGTTGATATCATATGGGGGCTAGATTGAGCCATACTAGTTTAGAAGCGACCAATTGAATAAAATATGAAGTTAAGGGATAAAATTCTAAACTAATTACTGGAAGGGTGTGATATTATAAGGATATATAGTTGGCAGGTTATTCCCCATATGTGACTTGGTTAATCCATGTCAATGTTGTAGTAGGTCTACACCTAAGTCATGTTATACTTGATGACGAGTTCTAAACTTTCCTAATGTAAGTAGTGAAATTTGAGAAATCATGTGGTGTTGTGGATTGATATCCAAACTTGTTGTTGATCTAGCAAGTCAAAAAGATCATGTTATTATTGGTTTGGTAGGGTCAAACCACTTAGACTGTCCAGTTATGTTGTAAGAAATCTATTAGTTAAAATGCATGAAGATGCATAAAGTTAATGTGTTGAATTGTTGTTAAGTTGGTATGCTAGTAAGTTATGTAACTCTATGATAAGTTGAAAAGTTGTTATATTGTAAAATTATATATGTTGACATGTTGATCTATGTTGTTAAGTTGAGCCTTGGGTTGTTGTTGTATTGTGTTGATAAACTTATTTTATAGCTAGCTACATTACTTCTATATTATGTTATTTAATTTCTTGTATATGAGCTTACTCTTGCTTTTTTTTATTGTTGGTCTGCAATGATCATATTGTTATGAGAGTAAGGTAGAATTAGTCAAAAGGGTGAATAAGACACTTATGACACTTGCATAATTATTATGAAGTCTTATCATAATGAGTCAATCCAATATAAATATTACTCCTAATATTTATACATGTGTGTCTGACTCGATATCTCATATCTAAGACTTATGAGATGCAATTATTAATCTCAAACACAATAGTCTCAATGTATTATTTTGTCCTAGTTAACAATAATACTTCATTGTGGATAATTTAAAAATGATGTTCTTTATTCAAAAAAAATCTCACATTTAAGTCACATTTGATATATCTTTGAACGAATAGTTTATTCTAAGGACGTTACTATGCTACAATAGCACAATAATTGAAATAACTAAAATATTTTTATATTAAAGTCATGATACAAATAAAAGATAGGCTACTAGGACTAACTCCAACATTTTTATGATAACATATGTCATTATAAATCTCTTAAGTGATGTTTATGATTAAAAAATTTATTAGTAGTCTTAAAAATGTAAATTTGAGTTTGATTCATGTTTTTTAAGACTAATTTGACATTCATGATACTAATTTGAAAATATATTTTATAATAATACATGTATATAGGACATAACTTTATCATTTAATAAACTTATAAGTTTGACTTTTATGCAGGTTTACATGCTTAACATTAAAAAAATGATTTTAATACATTGGAAACTTTTAATATAATAATAATATCTACAAATATTTGTTTATAAGAAAAGCCAAGTTTGACCTGAACTTATTGTAGGTTAGGTTATAGCAATTGACGAACAGTTTGACCCATTTTGACTTCCAAATAAGAGAGTCAAATGCTTACAGAAAATGCATATATTCAAACAACCTTATTCAAATCGAGTCTTGTGAACAGTTATTCAGACTTTTTTGACGTTATTTTTCTTTCCAAAATCCACTATTAAAGAAATGAAAATTAGCGTCAATCTAATCATTAAAATTCTACGTTAATTGTTATTTTGTGTTAGTTAAGTACCAATCTTGAGTTTGACTCAAAATAATTTAACTTGAATGCATTTGAAGTTGGCCAAAAAGAAGTTATAGTTTATTAGACAAAAAAAAAAAAAAAGACTTTTTCGTAACTGTGACTTTATTCTTGCTAGCTCTTCCTCCACATTCTCTATCTTCCCTTTCAATCTCTTGTCCCTCTCGCTTTGTCGCCACACCTTTTTCCTTGCTTTGCTGCACCATTCTGCTTCTCTCTATTGATAACCTCCATCGTTGCATGAGCTTCTTATCATGCAATGGTCAACCACTACCTTGCAACATCAACACACCATTATATTAGAAAATTGAAAAACGAAAAGGAGAAACTTTAAAAGGGAGAAGGAAAGCAAGTAAGGGGAAGGGCATTGAAGGGAGAGGAAGACTATGAGGGAAAAAGAAAAAGAAATGGATTATGAAATAACAAAGGAAATTAGAAAAGTAAGAAACACACTTCATGGAAATATTAATGTCGGTCATACCGACACTAATACCAACTTTAAAATACATGTTAACAATATATTCACTAACACTTTTTTAAACATACTTTCTCTAATTAGTTAAAATTTATTAAAAAAAAAAATTAGTGAGTCTCATATCTTATTTAATGACTCTCTCTCTCTCCCTCTTATTTTATAATTTTTAATAAATTTTAATTAATAAAAATGAATGAATTAAAGAAAAATGTGTTTGAAAGTGCATTGATAAAACTCTTCCCATTGTTAATAAACATCAACCTAAGTGACTTTGACAGTAAAATATGTTTAATTTAAAAAGAATAATTATTATCAATCAAAATTAATGCTAATGATTATATATATATAATTTTTGTTGCTTGACCATATAAATAATTAAGCTAATAAAATTAAATATTAGACATTGAATTTTTTTTATTTTTTTATGGCGGTTTAGCATTGACTAATGGATATACTATCTAGTGATGGTATCAAGAACGACACTTGCTAACTCAAATTTGAGTTTCTCTTGTTGTCAACATTTTATAATTTATAAATTAGGAGCTTGTGATTTTTTCCCCCTGATTTTGCTCCTATATTCCAAAAAGAAAAACATCATACTCATTTTTTTTTCTCAACAAATTATAGTGTATATTAATTAGTCATTTAACATTTGTTTTTAACTTTTTATGAAAATAGACATCATCTAATATCAACAATAATAATGTTATCTATAAACATATTTATTTTTATAATTATATATAAACATTAAAAAATAAACATACCCTTTTGTGCGTTTATATATATATATATATATATATCATTTAATTGATAAATTAATTTTAGTAAACACTTACTTCAATAAATAGCTTATTAATTTTCATTTTCCCATTTTTTTAATTTAACCAAATTTTCAATTAGTTATACCAAACATAGTCATCAATCATCATTATCTTTGTTACCTTCTTTGATGAGATTGGATCTTTATCCTTCTGCTCTAGTACCTAAACCCTAAAAATGTGCGGATCATTTAGTCAATTTTGGGCATTCATAGTTACTCCTTTATTTCATCTTCATCACTTGTACCAAGCCCCTCTTTCCCTTATTCAATTTCTTACGCTGGACCTGATGATGGGTGTTTCCTACCCTACAATGATTTGTTAATGTTCTTTTTTGGGCGATTGGCCCCGTTCTTTATTAAAAAAAAGTTTGATAGCAACAACTATTTGTGACAAATTAAACTATAAGTTACAAAATGGAAAAATAAAAGTTGTGGTCCACGCTAATCATATCCATTACACTTTATTGGATTATGAAAGGAAAAAAAAATTGTAAAGAAAGAAATGAGAGGAAAAAATGAGATGGATATTAATTTAGTAGTTTAGTAGAAGGAAAAGAATGAAAGAATGACACAAAAGAAAAAAATTTATAAATTCAACTCTTATTACAAATATGACATTAAATTATTTTAAAAAGTTAAAAACTTATAGTTAAAATTATTTAAATACAGAATTGAATAAAAAAATTACATAATAAATAAGAAGGATAAAGTATATTATTTCATTTCATTCTAATAAATAAATGAGTGTTAAAAAATATTATTAAATTATAGAAACAAAATAGATTTTAATAATATTATTAAAATTGATAAGATCAAGAAATAATAAGATATAAGAAAAAGGGAGAGAAATAGGGATATGGAAGTGAGAGGGATAGAGGAAGAAAGGGGGAGTGATAGTGAGAGTGACAGAGAAAGAGAAATAGAAGGAAAGAAGGGAGGGGGGGAAGGAGAGAGGGCAAGTGAGAGTGAGAAGTAGAGAGGAAGAGGAGGAAGTGAGAGTGAGAAAGAGAAAGAGAAAAGAAAGAAGAGAAATAGACTGAAAGAAAGAAAGAAAGAGAGGGAGAACGGGAGAGAAAGAAAAATAAAAGGAAAGAGATTTTTGTTTTATAAAAAGATATGATAATCTTTTTATATACATAAAACTTTTCTCTTAGTTCGGGAAAGTTGAATTCCCACCTATTCATGAAATTTTTTTGTAAAAAAATAAGATAAAAATAGTTTTTAAAAAACTACATTCCTAATTTTTTTTAAATAATTACCAAATATAGAAAATCAAGATTTTTGAGTTAGGATTTCAAAAAAAATTAAAAACATTATGTGTATCAAACAACTCTTTAAATTTTATTTAATTTATACATTGATAATTAGTATGCATTTATTAAGAAGTAAAAATAAAAGAGTATAAAAAAATATCAAAATTATTTTTTAATTTATATTTATATATGATAATCTTAAATGAAAATTAAAAAAAATACTCTTTCATCTCATAATAAATGTCCAGAAATAAAAAAATTAACAAATAGATAAAAAAGGAATATTAAATTTACAAAAAAAGTCTTATGATTAATTTTTTTGCTTTAACAATGCAACACAATGATTAAATTTTAAAAAAAATAATTAATATTATATTAAAAATGAATAAAATATGTAGAGGAAATGGAAAAAAGAAATGGTGACGACATGAGGTTTATGGGGAATGACGTGCAGTATAGAAGATTGGTTGTAACGTTAAAGAGTGTTTTATGGGCGTTGGATGATAAATGATGAATGATGAATATAATAATAAATGCACGCTCTGTGGTCCCCTTCTTACCCAGCAGTTGTTTTCGCATGGCCATGTGCGATGTCTTCTCCGACACACGTTTCGTTTCCTTAACAAACCTACGTACATTGACATAAATGGCATATCTCATCCTCTCATAACCACTGCCACATAAATTCATTTTATATTACTCCTTTTCCTGCTTCTCTACATCTATTATATTTTCCTTCCATCTCATTTTTCATTAACTAAAAATATTTGTATATCCATTAATTGAAGGACTCATTATTTATATTTAATGATAAAAAATGTGTCATTAATTATTTTATACCCTAATTATAGAGGTGAAGTTTATGGATGATAAAATGATTCTTAGAATAACTCTCGATAAAATTATTTTACTCAATAACTCATATGTTTGATTTCAATGATCAAACTGTTAAATTAACAATTTTTAATGCATAAATAGAATTTACAAATTTTTAAAAATTTTGAAAACTATTTATTACTTCGTTTCGTTAATTTAAATTGATAGATAATTATAAAAACGTTTTATATGTTGATTTAAATCTATATAACAAACTATCATATAGTTTTCAAATTTTTAAAAATTTTGTAAACTCAATTTATACATTAAAAATTTTTAATTTGACAATTTGATTGTTAAAATTTAACATATATCATAAATTATTGAGTGAAACAACTTTACCAAAAGTTATTCTTGGATTCATTTGATTTTCCCTTATATATATATATGTGTGTGTATAGTAAACATAAAGAGTTTTTTTATTTTTTGCTTTCTTTTCCAAATTGAATAGAATAAAATTTGGTGTCGGACTTACCTTTTTTTTTCTTCATTTCTTTTTCATCCTTGTGATTTTTCATATAAAAAAGGGATTTTTGTTGTTGTTAAATGTGTAACGACCTGTCATGGTCTCTACACTTAGTGGAATCGCAGAGAATATTAAACTAGATAACACATATATACAGGCATAAATATAAAGATCAAAATAATTAAGTTTCTATATACAAAATAAAGCACCATATATATATGTACAGTCATCCCAAAATATTCCTTAGTGCCGGTCAAACACAGACAAAAATTGTTACCCAAAATGGTAAATCAAAACACGAGGCTCAACTCCTCGTCTCGCAGCGACCACCTCTACTCCAAGCTATCCCTGACATGCTCCCATACCAAGTATGATCATCGCAGTTCCACCACATGGAAACAGAAGGGTAAGCTAGAGTTCAAAAATCAATCATATAAGTACAAAATAAAATCTATACTACACATGCATCCCAGTCAAGTCCCTAAGTAACCTTCCATCTCAATCAATCATCCATTCATCAAACATGAAGTCAAACACCATACACTCCATCATCATGACAATCATGCAATACATGCAACTCATGACAGATATCCATGCATATCAATCATCTAATGCGTCGTCATGCATACACCTAGGAGATCTCCATAACAATAGAGCTGTATAAGTGACATTCCATCCTACCGAAACCACCCCAACCATTTTCACGCCCAATGCGCCTGCTCGGTCACAGCTAAACAGGATATAATCTTCACTCGGGTTTACTCGGATGATGTCACTTACACACTTGGAAGTCCAGATCCACCGTCAGATATAACACAGCTGGGTACGGGCTTACCACGACCTTGGCATGCATTAACCAAGTCAATTGTGGAGTTCGCCCACCGACTATCCGCAAGGATCCACGCACCTTCCCGAGTACTTGGTTAAGGGAATAACCCTCGACCTCATACCCCGCTCTAACACTAGCTAAGGACTTAGAGGAAACTCACCCAACCCAGTGGCCTATCTGAGCACCACTCTCCCAAATCCAGTGGCCTCCCTGAGCACCACTCTCATATATCAGTGGCCTATCCAAGCACCACTCTCAAGAGACTCTATGTGAGCTCTTCCAGTTCGAAAATATTTTTCCTCTCCTCAAGTCCTAGGCTAGACTCATGCCATAGGCATCACATGCAATCATGCATCATACATCATAATGGTCTGCCCACCATCATGATCAACAATCATACACATGTCATAAGACATCACATGCAATAATGCATCATACATCATAAATGGTCTACCTACCATTATGATCAATAAACATACTCATATGAACATATACACATGTCATATCATATTCAAACATTCATACGTATCATCACAAAGCATACATATGAATCACACCTCACCATACATCATATATCATACATACATGATCTAAAACTTCAACTTTAAACGTACATAAACATCAATTTAAATCAATTATTTATAAATATAATCGCACACAGCGCAGTCAGCTCGCGCCTGGCCTAACACCAACCCAAGAGCTCTAAGCTCTCCCACGCCTGACACGCTCAACCCGCGCCCGGCCTGATCTCAGTCAGAGAGTTTCAAAACTCTCATCCAAGCCAACACATCCATCCACATGCAAACACAAAACACAATGCATAGGCTCCATACAACTCAAAATAAACTTAAATCTCACATTCATCCAACCTATGCATCAAAATCATCAAAATACTCCTTTTTCTCAAAATCTCAAAAATAAGATTTTCTTCAATCCATTTATGGATTCTCAGCATTCATGCATCAATTGAGTTTCTAAACTCACATACAACCTAAACAACAAACAGTCTAGCTTTCCTTACTTGAAGATTAGCTCAGATAGCCAAAAACTGACAAGAAGTAGAATTCCCCTTCGCAACTCAACCCGAAACTTCAATCTACCCAAAGCAAGCTTTCTAATCTGAATTTCAAGAAATGACAGAAGGCATTAGTGGTCTAGAGGAGAAAAGGATTCATACAAAGAAATTTGGGAGAGAAAGGAGCTCACAGACCCAGACCTTCTCTCTAAAACTTCTCTCTAGAAATCTTTGATTCTCCTCACGGCCCACACCCTTATTTATAGACTTTCCGGATTGGCCAGAACGGCCTGTACCGATACCGGAACGCCCGTTCTAGACTGCTTCGTCAAGTGAAAAAAACTCATGCAGAACGGCCCGTTCTGAAATCAGAACGGCCTGTTCTAGAACTCATCCAGAACGGCCCGTACTACATCTAGAACGGTCCATACTGCATCTAGAACGGCCTGTACTCCCTTCCAGAACGGCCCGTTCTCCATCCAGAACTGCCCGTTCTCCAACCAGAACGGCCCATTCTCAACCACGAATTACAGGCCAATTTAATAGCTTGGAACGACCCGTTCCAGATTGGGAACAGCCCGTTCTAGGCTATTAAATCACCTATATTAGACTTTTTAAAACAACTTGTTACGTTACAAAATGTGTATTTCTCTCCTTTTCAGACATAAAAAACTAAATGTTAACGTCAATTGTTAGAAATTTGATTATATATATATATATATATATATATATATATATATTTTGAAATCCTAAAAGTAGTAAAATGGAATAAGTTAAAGTATCATATTGTATGAGACTTTGCGTAATACAATTTCAAATTCAAATTCAATTTTATCTATCTAGGTGTAAACAAAATATTTTGATTGTTGAGAAAATTAAAACAAAGATTTCAATGTAAATAAAAATAATAGTGAAATATTTTTAGGGTCTTTCAATTGAATAAAATTACAAAATATTTTATCGAATAAAAGCATTAAGAATTTCATTTTACTCACTATAAGGAAAATGTGAATTACTAATGGATAATTTTTTACATAAATAAATTTATCGAAAAATTTATATTTCTGACAAAAAAATTCGTAAGAAAAGTGTAGCAACCTCGGTCGCGACGGGACGGCGAAAAATAAATTGAAAAAGAAGAGTCGCCACCAATGTTGTTTTTTACGGAAAAACATCGGAAAAATCATAAAATAGAAAATAGTCTACGAAAACCAGATTTTTGAGTTCGGGAGTCGATTACGTATGAGGAAAGTATTAGCACCTCACAACGTTCGTCCTAAGACGATTACCTTTAATCAATTAAACTAATTATTTATAATTTCTAAAATATTTATCTCACTAAAATGATCAAATATATTTTATTTAACTAACTTAACCAATGCAAAAAAAAAGTTAAAATTATTATTGTTATATAAAAAGAAAAATAATATTTTTTTTTTATTTTTTGGCTCGACAAGATTTATTTCTTGCTCCTACATATCTCCATGTGTAATGAAGAATCAGAGTCACGTAGTTCTTTGTAGAAAATATTTGTGTGTTGATATTTTTAAATTAAATTTTATTTTAGTTAAATATAGGATTCTTGAACTGTCTCAGCTCATTCACCCTAAAAATATAAAATTGACTAAAGTGTACACCAAAGTCAATTCAATAAAATTTTAATTATAACTATTGCTAGAGATGTTATGAGGTTAAAAATTTCTTGGTTGGACATTTTTATTTTTGGAGAAAAAATTTAAAGATAAGCTGTCACAACTTGTACTTTAAATTCAAAAGTTAAAAAGATGTCACATCTAATTAACCATTCATCCAATAAAATTTTTGATACAATAATTTCATATATTTACAATAAATACTGTAACACTATATTTTGATGTTTAATCACATTTTGAATTTAAATAAGGATTACTGATAGATATAAAAACAAAAAATAAAAAGAAATGAGTTTAATATACTTCACAATTCTTCGCTACAGTAGCGGTAACTTGCTGGTCTCTTCCTCTGGGTTCCCTCTGGTCCAAGGTGGCGATGTGTGTGTGTGGGTGTCCTTTGGGAAGGCAAGGGCCGCTATTTATAGACTTTCAGGAGGGACTGGAACGACCCATTCTGAATCCGGAACAGCCCGTTCCGGGGTTGCAATTTTACTCACAACGGCCATTTCCGGAACGGGCTGTTCCAGTTTCGGAACGGCCCGTTCTAGACTAAATTTTTTAGGTATTTTGGTAGTTCGGGAACGACCGTTCTAGCTAAAACTATAGGTCTTTTTTGAAAATTGGAACGACCTGTTCTAGTTTGGGAACAACCCGTTCCATTTGTGGGAACGGCCCGTTCTGGGCTAGAAATATTAGGGCATTTTGGAAGGCTGGAATGGCCCGTTCCAGTTTTGGAACGGCCCATTCTGGGCTAGAACTTTTAGGGCTCTTTGGAAGGTTGGAACGGCTCGTTCTGGGCTAGAACTTTTAGGGATCTTTGGAAGGGTGGAACGACCCGTTCCAGTTTTGGAACAGCCCGTTCCAGGCTAGAAATTTTATGTCTTTTAGGAAGGTTGGAATCGCCCGTTCCATTTTTGGAACGGCCCGTTCTGGGCTTCTAAAATCATATAAAAATTACTAAATTACCCTCTACAAAAATATAAGAAATGAGGTGTTACATTTGACCTTTCTTATTTTTGTCTTTTTTATTCTTTCTTATATATACCTTTTTTGCTATTTTTTAAACAAAAATTGACATTTCCCGGACGAAATTGGGTTACTACAAAAAGTTATATTATCAATGAATAATTTTTTTACAGATATAAATTTATCAAAAAAATTTTATTTCTGACGGCTTTTATCAACGGAAAAAAAAATTGTAGGAAAAGTTATATTACCGACGGATAATTTTTTACGGATACAAATCTGTAAAAAAATTTATATTTCTGACAAAAAAAATTCATAAAAAAATTATATTATTGATGGATAATTTCTGACGGATACAAATATGTTGAAAAATTTATATTGCCGACGGATACAAATTTTTCAAAAAAATTATATTTCTGACGAATTTTACTGGCAAAAAAAAATTCATAGAAAAAATTATATTATCGACAAAATATTTCTGACAAATTTATATTTATCGAAAATGTAAGAATTTCTGACAAATTTTTTTGACATATACTTAAGTCAAATTTTTTTGAAAACGTATTTAATTATCTCTTTAGGCAAGAAATTATAAATCTATTAATTAAAGTCTCAATTCCTTAAAATTAAATATTAATTAAGTAATTTGTATTAAGATTAGAGGTCCAATATTGGTTAATAAACCTTGCACCATCTCTAACAATAAGTTCATTAAATTTCACAATTTCATAAGTGTTTCCCAACAACATTCAATTCCAAGAAATCTAATTATGGGTGGTCAAGGCACATAAAACATTAAGAGTAGAAAGATAAGATAATTAACTGAATAAAAATCGTAATAAACAATTGAAAAAAGAGTGCATGATTTAGGTCAACGAGTTCCTGACACTCACTCCTAAAAAAATCCTTCTCTTATAAAATTCCATCAAAATTATAGAAAAATTATGTAAAAACAATTTAATTTGTCAAGAAAATTATTTATAAATATATAAAAAATTATTTTAAACAAGGTTCAAAAGCATATGAAATTAAGAATAATTAACAATATATATTTACAAAAATAAATCACATGTAAAATTTACCAAAACTATAAACTTAAAACCTTACTTGTTCTCAATCAAATGATAAATAAAAAACTAAACAAAATGTAAAAATAAAAATAAAAAAAATTAAAAAGAAACATGATTTGATCAATCATATCTTGTACCCATTGTGTATACTTTCACTCTAAATTCAAGACTACGTACTTGATTGTAACAACTAAATTATAAAATATTGGTTCTCACTCATGCTACCAAAGTAATAGAGCAAAAATTACAAAATTTCCTAAAGACAACAAGAAGAACAATCAATTCATTGAAGAACTTCATGAAACTACTGAATCTCATGAAGTGTTTCACTCAAACACATGATTATAATATGGTGAGTGTATCCCTCAAATCACATATTAAAATGATTTAAAAAAACAACTTTGATTTTCTTCTCTTAAAAATTCATAAATACAATACAAGAATACAATAAAGATCACTAAGAATGCGTTTAGATGAGGTATTTTAAAAATTCAGGGAATCCAAAATTCTTGAAATTTGAATTCCTTTTATTTCAATTGCATCATTCATTAAATACTTTGTTTGTATAAATTAATTCAAATTTATTAAATTTTAAATTCTTATTTTGGAGTGGGCAATTTAATTTTCACCATAAGCGAAATTGATTATATATATATATATATATATATATATATATTAAAAATTTAAGATTGAACTTTATAAAAAAATATTAACTAATTTTTAAATATTTAATAATTTACAATTTTAATATTAGATAATGTTTAAAAATTAAAAATAATTTTGAATATATATTCAATAATTAAAGAGAGAAGAAAGAAAGGAGAAGACAATAAGGGATGAGAGGAAAAGTGAGAGAAAAAGATAGAGAAGAGAGACAAAAGGAAGAGGGAAAGATGGAGAGAGAAAAAAATAATAGGAGAGAGAAGGGAGAGAAAGGAGAGAGAGGGGGGGGGGGGGGAGGGGAGGGAGAGAGGGGAGAAACAAAAGAGATAAAAACAAGAGAGAAGAGGAAAAAGAGAAAAAGAACAAACGAGAGAGAGAGAGAGAGAGGGAGAGAGAGAGAGAGAGAGAGAGAGAGAGAGAGAGAGGAGAGAGAGGAGAGAGAGAGAGAGAGAGAGAGAGAGAGAGAGAGAGAGAGAGAGAGAGAGAGAGAGAGAGAGAGAGAGAGAGAGAGAGAGAGAGAGAGAGAGAGAGAGGAGAGAGAGGATAGAAAATAGGAGAGAAGCAAGAGAGATGAGAAGAGATGATAGAAAGATAAAAGATAATATAAATAAGATAAGAATGAATTAAAAAAAATATATAAAAAATTTCAAATTCTTGTTTTTTTTAAAGAATTTAAAATTATACTATTTAAAGAATTTTAAAAATATTTAAATTCAAATTTCACTCTAGGATAGTTGAAATTCATTACAAAAACAAATTATCCTCTTAAATTTCCTCAATTAAACATACTATAAGATCTTATATTAATCTTTAATATTTTAGTCGGACCAAAAAATATTTTTTCTTGATAATAATAATAATAATAATAATAATAATAATAAAAAAAAGGAAATATCATTTAAATCAAACATTTTTTTTTTATCTCTTTTCTAATTCACACTTGCCACCCTCATTGTATATATTATTCGAAGCCTTTCAATATATAGTTTCATAATCAATCAAGGGGGAGTACTTTTTGGAAAATCAAACTGCAGGACTCTAGAACATCTGGTCATAATGATTCATGTACACTTTTGTTTACTTTTCATGATTATTATTATTATTATCAACATGATTTGCTATTTTAGTTATAGGTAATGATTTCATCTTGAGGTTAATTTTGTTATAAAATAAAAGATGAAAGCTGATTTAATTGATATAATAGTCATTTATTGATCTACATGCTTGTTCAACACACATACAAGGAGACTTCATTTCTATGTTAATTTTCCCATGACAAAAGCATTTCATTTTAAATATGAATTTTCTATTTCAAAGCATCACAGTTTGTGTATCGTAGATAATCAAATTGCAAAACATGAACCAAGCCACTATATAAAGATACACAGTAACAGCACAGATGCTGCCTTTGCTGCGGCTTTTTGTTCTTTTTTCCATTAAAGAAGAATAATTTTAAATCATTGATTAGATGTAAATTATATTTAATTAGTCATAAGAAAAAATAAATTATTCTCTTAAACGTGTTTACATTTAATTAGTCATAAAAAAAATATTGAGAAGTTTGTGTTATATTATTCTAGGTCAACATTTCAAACGTAAAAAGACACTGTACATCGATAGATTTGGTTTCACTAACCAGGCCTTCTATGCTGGTAGTTAAAGATTTGAGATCAGATGAAAGTTTTTGTTATTATCATAGTATTTTTTAAAACAACTCAGTTTATATTAAAAAATCATTTTTTTAGTTTATCCAGGAGTAACTTTATACCAGAAGAGATGTTGTTCTCCTCGTGTTTCTTTAAATATACCTCATAACTTTGAGAGCGATCGACTAATATCCAAATTCTTAATCTATCATATATTGATTTTTTTTATTCCATATACAAGAAATATCATATATATTAATATATAAAAAAAGTCATTATAAACATAAATATAATTTATGTAAATATTATTTAATATATAATTATACATAATTTTAATATTAATTTTGAATGAAATTTAATAATATATATTATTATAGTTTGTACTTATATTTTTTTTAATAATATATCAATACATATTATATTTATGATATAGATAAAAATAATTTTTAATAATAAATGTTATGTCATTAAAATATATTTTTAAAATCTTATTCAATTGTGAGAAAAAAGAGCTCGGCATCGAGATTATGAGATGATCGAGGTTTACAAAAGTAATCTATGAGCGTCATGCACATAAAATTGATTCTTTCCCCTCTAACCCCACTAAAAAGAAATAAGTACCGTTTAGAAAGAAAATAAACAATTTAATTATTATTACTTTTTTCCATAAATAAAAATGACATGACTGTTTATTATTTGATGTGAGTAATAATAATCATACCGATTAAAATATAAGATCAGTGAATTAAATGTTAAATTGATGATTTATTAATTGAATGACATGATTTGATCTTTATTAATTTTTTTAAAAATATTTATTTAATATATATTTCATATTTATAAATTTTAATAAATTTTATATCATATTTTAGAAAAAAACATAAAAAATTGTAATCAATATAAAACAATCAAATTATAAACTATTGACACACATAAATTAATATAATTATTTTAAATTAAAAAAAATTATACTAGTTATTTAAGTCACATAAAAATACTCAAAAAAATATAAATTAATATATAATTTTATAAATAATTATATATTAAATATGACTATAAAAAAAATATAATTCATGCATGTAACACAAATTAAGAACTACTTCAATAGATAGGTAATTCTTAATTACCCACAACATAGGGGATTGAATCCTATTATGATCTATCTCCCTTTTAATTTTTTTGGAGTGAGAAAAATCCTACGCAACAACGCGCGTGGAAAGCCAAAACCATTCCATACATTTGAAAACAAAATGAATAAATTTCAAACTTCAAAAGTCAGTTTGACATGTAGATTTTCATTGATTTATCCAAGAATCAGTCAAATCATACCGATTTATACCAATTTATGTAACACCCTGAATTTTCTACTAATACAATGTTAAATATTATTATTTTTATATAGTTATTTTTGTTAATTAAAGGGGTTTTATAGAGGTTTGTATTAATTTAAAATTATTTATGAAAATTTTATATAAAGTTAATTCTGATTTTTTTTTAGGCCCAGAACGGCCTGTTCGAAAAGCGGAACGGGCTGTTCCCAAAAAGCGGAACGGGCTGTTCCAAAAGTGGAACACGCCCGTTCCAAAGGATGAAAGTGAACTATTTTGAAGGACCAGAACGGGCCGTATCAAATGGTGGAACGGGCCGTTCCAAATTTGTAAAAAACGCCTAATTGGGTTTTTCCAGAACGGGCCGTTCCCAAAGTGAAACGGGCCGTTCCAGAGTAATAAAAATGCCTAAAAAGTTAAGTTGGAAACGGTCGTTCTCCTTATGGTCAAGCTGTGTAAAAATGAACTCCAGAACGGGCCGTTCTGATTTCAGAACGGGCCGTTCTGCTTTTTGAAAACGGGCCGTTTCGATTTTGGAATGGGCCGTTCCAGTTGAAAAATTTGCATATATTCGATGGATCCGGAACGGGCCGTTCCGAAATCAGTACGGACCGTTCCGGGTGCGCCAGGATGCCTATAAATAGGGCAAGGGGGGTGAAAATTTTATACTAAGTGAGAAGGTGAAATCTTAGAGAAAGAAAGAGGAGAGAGAGAGAGAGAAAGAGAGAGAGAAAGAGAGAGAGAGAGAGAGAGAGAGAGAAAGAAAGAAAGAAAGAGAGGGAAGGAAAGAGGGAATCCAGAGGAGGAGGGCCCTGCCCAAGTTTCAACTCCGCTTGTCCAGGTAAGGGGGGAGTGAGAAACCTCGCTCAGGGGTGTGGAGATAATTGTTGGATAATTTGTTTGTCGGATTGGCCCCCAATCCCTTGTCGTTGTTCTGTTTTATTTTTGTTTGCTCTGCTCTATTCCTTGTTGGAAATGATAAATGATTATGTAACCTCAATCCCTTGCTGTTGTTTTGTCCGATTTTCTGTTTGCTCTACTTTATTTCTTGTTGGAAATAATAAATGATTATGTAATCCCAATCCCTTGCCGTTGTTCTATCTGATTTTCTATTTGCTCTACTTTATTCCTTGTTGGAAATAATAAATGATTATGTCATTAACGTTAAAAATGAATAAGTTTTAATATGAATAAGAATGCCCTTTGTGAATTCCTATGCGAACCGTATGAGGAGTATTTATGACATGACCATGTGAAATATGGACAAATGACATGAGACCTAAGAATGGACTATTGAGACAAACTATGATTATGAGACTATGACAAATGAGGACATGATGTACTAAACGAAATTCTGTAATAAGTTAAATGTTGAGTTAATGAAATAATGAATGTGTGACATTCATCATATACATATATTACTCCAGGTGTGCCGCTGAGGCCGCATACCAGTGATGCTAACAAGGTGTACCTTAGGGTCACCGACAGTTGTGATATGCTAACAAGGTGTACCTTAGGGTCAACGACAGTTGTGATATGCTAACCAGGTGTACCTTAGGGTCACCGACAGTTGTGATATGCTAACAAGGTGTACCTTAGGGTCACCGACAATTGTGATATGCTAACCAGGTGTACCTTAGGGTCACCGACAGTTGTAACATGCTAATAAGGTGTACCTTAGGGTCACCGACAGTTGTAACCAGGTGTGCCTTAGGGTCACCAGTGATGAATTGTGAAACTTCCTTATGGCGCCACATGCATGCATTTATGAGTCGAGTCCATGACATCATAGCATGATAAATGAATATATATGTGATATTGATTATTTATGTGCATTGTTTACATGTGACTTATATACGTTGTGTGTGTGTGTGCTATCTAACCTTTATTTCTTCACCTAAAACTGAGTGAGAAGTTTCTCACTCCCTTGTTGTTTTTTTGTATATGTTTAAATTATGTTGCAGGTGAACAACATCATGAGGATGTTGGTGATGAGGCTTAAGGCTTCAGTGGGACATGCTCTGATAGGATGTGACATCGGGCATAGCTAGGCTTATTTTTGGGATGTTATTGTTTTAAAAGTTATAATTTTCTCTTCTTTTGTAATTTTGAACGTTCTTGAGAAAAGACCAAAATGTACATCTTTGTCATATTATTTTATTACATTATTTGAAAGTTATAAATTAATTCCTAACTAGGAGGCACTGCCACCTTTACTGGAATTAATATATATTTTCCTTTATATAATTTCTTGAATTTTGATACTTACATGTTGGTTTTTTTTTATAAATGATTTATGAGTTACGAATGTGAATCTTCTACCTTATGATATTTGAGACAATTGTTTTATACATGAAAGATGGTACCAAACTATGAAAGGTTTTATTTACTCAAAAGGAAAAAGAAACAATATTTTGTTTACATTTATTGTGTATTAATATTGGGGTAGAGGGTGTCACAATTTATATCAGGTTAATGACATCTCCGATCTCATAAGAAATTCAAACTAATTATCCTTTCAGTTTTTGGTCAAATCAATTGGTCTGAGCCAATTTTTAAAATCATAAATATGAGAACGTATACAATAAAAAAATGATATATATACACACATAATCATTGATTGTAATAATTTTTAATTGGGTAATTTTTAAATCATGTTATGTATAGGTTTACTTGTAAGACAGTCATGAATTTTATTAGTGTTTATTAATTTTTTTAATTGAATTTATTATGTGATTAATTGTTTAATTGTTACAAAACTTTAAAGATTAAGAAATTATTATGAGTTATTTTTAAGTTGAGATTAAAGTTGATCAAATTTAGAGAAAGATATGTATGTGTGTGTCTATATATATACATACATACATATATACATATAAGGTTTTTTCTTAGACTTGAACTTCATATGTTCATTTCTTAAGAAAACTTAAAGAGAGGTTAAAGAGAAGAGCTTTGAAACTTGTGAGATTCCTTTTCTCCTATTGACTTTCTTAAGCGTCTAGATCTTTCCCCTAAGCATAGTTGAGTAGCTGAGTTAAGATTCAAAGCTTAAAGAGATGAGAATCAGAGTTGTTGTGATTGTCGTGCAAAGTTAGCTTGGGGAGTTCCATTTTTCTTTTTCTTCCTCCTCCTCCCATTTTTTTTTTGGGAATTATGAGGTAAGAGAAGCTTATTGATTGATAGTTATTGTTTTTTCCTACTTGGATTCTTCTTTTATAGATTGATTACTGAATTGGGATATGATAAAATTTTGAGTTGTTGAGTTTTTGGATGTTTTGCCTTTCTTGGAAGAAAATGATAATTGTTGTTCTAAATTATGGTTTCATGTTGTTCTTTTGGTTAGAAATGAGTTTCTTATGGTATATACATGTGTTTTCATGAATTGCATGTTGGTTTGGGTTGAAATTTTGTAGGCTTAAGCCAAAATCATGATTATGCCAAATGGAAAAATCATCATTGTGTTGGACACAACTTCGTGACATTGGGGACATGTGATGTAGGTTGGAGGCTCTCTGCCTTACTAACGTTGAGTACAAGATAGGTAGCGCTAAGCGTGAGTTAGAGGTGAATTCTCTGACTTGACCTTGACGAACGTGGGTTGAGGGGCATTAGACATGATTGTCCTTGTAGCCCTTTGACTTGGTGACACTAAGCTTAAGATGAGTGGTGTTGGGCTTGATCAAGTCAGTATTTCTCTGCCTATATGACATTAAGCACGAGTTTTGTGGCAGCGAACATGGGTCAAGCAAAGACTATTTACTTGAATGATGTCGGACGTGAGTTTTATGATGCTAGACTTAGTGTACTCAATGACTCCCTATCTTATTCACGTTGGGTGCAAGTGATATGATGTCCAGCGTGGGCGAGCCAAAGTCTCTCTATCTTACCAATGTCGAACGCGAGGTAAATGGTGCTTGACCTAATTATGTTGAATGAAGATTTTAACTTAGTTGATTTTAAATATTGAATTATGATGATAGTTGCTTCATATGGTGTTGTTTTGAGTTGAGTAAGTTAAAAGTTGATTTGTAGTAGAGTTGTATGATGATAAAATGTATAGTATTGAATGAAGTTGTGTTGTAAATGCTTGATGCATGTAATTGAAATATGTTATTGACTTAAGACTATAAGAGATGTGTTGTTTTAAAAGATGAATATCCCATGGTGTGGTTATGGTGTTATTGTGTTCTAAGAGCCTAGTTGTTGAAAAACCCTTCTTGAGTATAATTGTCTTTTGAAGTGGAGTATTAAGTCTCCTCTAGTCTTTAGTTGATATTGTATGGGGAAAATTTGAGCCATACTAATTTAGAAGTGACCTACCAAATAAAATACAACGTTAGGGACCAAAATCCACAACTAAGTACTGGAAAGGGCACAATATTTGGAGGATAGTAGGTGGACTAATTTCATATAGGCTTAGTTATGCATGTTAAGGTCGTAATAGACTCATACTCAAACTATTTTATCCCTGACAAGAATACTAGACTTTTTTAGTCTAAGTGGCAAAATTCGAGAAATCATGTTGTATTGTGAATTGATATCCAATTTTTTTGTTAATCTAATGTCCAAAAGGACTGCGTTAAGTTGGTTCAACAAGATATATTAAGCCACTAATTAGACTACTTACTTGTACTGTAAGAGATCTTTTAATTGAAATGTGTGACAATGCATTGTGTTGTTGTGTTATTATGTTGTAGTGTTGCTTTAAGCTAAAATGTAGATGAGTTGTATGATGTTGCTTATATGTTGTGTTGACTTGTTAAAAGTTGTCAAGTAGTTGTGCAATTAGTTATTGATATGTTGATCTCATGTTGCGTTGTAAAGCTGAATAATAATAAACCTATGTTGTAAGTTGATATGTGTTACTAAGTTGGGCATTGAGCCAAGATATTTATGTTGAATTGATGTTATGTTGCATAGTGTTGTCATGATAATATTGATAGTATAGTTATGTTTCATTTTTATGTTATGTTGCCTAGTTTTTTTTAAGCTTACCTTTGCAACATGTTGATATATTGATCTCTTTGTTTTTAAGCTTTGTTGTTGAACTGTGATGATTATATTTATATTGGAGTAAGGCAAGATTGGGTTAGAGGATTTCTTGGAGTGTCATGTGGAGATGATGCTTCTTTTGTTAGAGGCTACTTGTTGTAATGTATAGATTAGTTGCTTGATAGATAACTTAGGATTTATGATTTTAGTATGAATTTTTTATTTTTCGTGTGTGTATGTATATATATCTATATATATATATATATGTATGTATGTATAGTTGAAAACATAAATGTAAATCTCTTAGTAAAATTACAACTATAAAGTGTACATAAATTTTGTGTTTTTTTCCCAGAAATTACATGTATGCTAATCTTAGGTAAATAAATTTATTTATTTTTTGTTGTTTAAAATCTTAAGTTGTAAAGTATAAAGATTTATTGAGTTTACATTACTGATAATTATTAAAAAAAATTCCCGATTATATTTAGAAGAATTTGTTCTCTTAATCACTTTTTTTTTCTTCAACTACAATGTTATAAATGTAAAATATTTTATCACAATAATTTCAATCAAAATTAAGAATGGAAATCAAGAATTAATAATTTTATTTTTCTAGAATTAATATCCAAATTTAACTGATATAATTCATTGCCACATATCTCTTGCACAGTCGGGTACACCCAATGTCTCTAATTAATTTTATTTATTTATTGTTTCTGTAAAAAGAACATAGTACCTAAAACAAAGTGTCCATTGACATGACCAATTCCAACTCGTGAAGAATTTTACTTGGGTATTAGAGAACTATAATTCAATAGTGGTGGAATTGATCCGTGACATGTTCAATCAAAATAATTGCGAAAGGGGCAATAGTTATCATACAAATGCAAAAGCTTTTCAAAGAACGTGAAAGCCATGCCAGCAATGCGTTGTGCGGCGTTGGAACTTGGAAGGAGATATTTTTCTTCTTCTTTAAATTAAATCATTAAGAATTAATCATCTAAAACACCAACATATTTAAAGAGTTAAATTCTTCTAACTATTTTTTTAATATAAGTATTAATCAGAAATCAATATTTTAACCATATGGTTGAATATATATCTCACTCCTACGTTCTTAAAAGATATACATGTAGCAAACAACATAAATAAAGTAAAAGTCTTAATATTTATAATTCAGATAGAAAAAAAATTGTACAAATTAACTAAACTTACGGATAATATATCAAATTTAGACCATCCACAAGTCGATGTTAAGCATCGTGCATGTTGCATCCCTTCATTATAGTCCATTTTAATTAAACACTTGACGCTCATAGAAACTCTCATGCTTATGAGTTTTTTTAATTAAAAATTAAAATTATAATATATTTACTAAACGTTATATAATAAACTTTTTTATAAGGTTAACATTATACAATATTAATGTTATGTTTTTAACATTAAGAAATTGTTTTTTTTAATATGTATTATTATTTTAATTATGTATTTTTTTTGTTAATTTTGCATTTTTTTTAAATATTTTTGTAATTATATAATTTAGTTGACTTTTTATTATTTTAAATAAAATTTGATTTAGTTAAATGTTTATTATTTATTTTGTATCATGAAAAAATATTTCATAAAATAGTAGAATAAAAAATTTATTAATTTAAGTTTAATAAAAAATTAAGTTAATAGATAAATTATTGATAATATGTAAAAGTGTAAGATTTTTTGAGGAACACAATTAAGAATTGAAAGAAAGATGCTTGATTGGAGAGAATACCGTATATAAAGGTGCTTACATTAAAAAATATATATATATATATATATATATATATATATACGTGTATGTATAAGATGTGTTATCAGAAAGATAAAGTCTGGTTCTTTGTCTGCTTAAAATTTCTTTTTTAATAGTACTATATTTGGTTTGAGCTGAATTCCACATTCCTGAATGATATTTTACTATTTGTTCAGGATGGGTTCCTATTTTTTGTTTAAGTATCCCTCCATATCCTTGTTCTGAAGCATCGGTTTCTACTATTAATTGGGCCTCGGGATTTGGGATTCCTAGACAAGGCAATGATTTTACTTGGGCTTTTACTTCTTGAACTATTTTGGTTAGCTCAGGAGTCCAAGGTTTTGGATTTTTTCTAAGCCTATTATAGAGGGGTTTACATAATATTCTAATGTTTGGGATGAAATCTGCTATATAATTTACACAACCCAAAAATCTTTGTAATTGATTTTTATCTTTTATTTCATCGGGAAATTTTTCTGAAAATTCTATACTTCTTTTTATAGGGGTAATGGTTCCTTGATAAATATCATGTCCAAACTTTTACTTTATGAGTCAGAAAGTGAAGAAGAAGAAGAAAATAGTAGTGAAGAATATATAGATAATATATAGGCACAAGTAGTGAAGAAGAAAGTGAATGTGAATGTGAATTTCTTATTTTATTCCCATATTAATTTAGAGTCCTTAATGTTTCAAAATTATGGATAATATTCTCATATTCTTCATCAGAGCGCCAATCATTTGGTACCAGAGATATTCATAAAAGAGGAGCGGAATATTAATATTAATAAAAGAAAGAGGAGCTGAATTTTAAAAGAAAATAAATTCGTTTATTAAGGGTTCTATATTTTCAGTAAGAGTCCTTAATGTTTCAAAATTATGGATAATATTCTCATATTCTTCATCAGAGCGCCAATCTTCAATATAAATTAATATGGGAATAAAATAAGAAATTCGATGTAAAAAGAATTTTACAAAAACACGATAATCATGTCTAAGATAATCTTCATACAAATATATTCAAACATAACCATCTTCAAAATATATTATCATTTATACAATAAAACTTACAGAGAATTTTACAGACTCGGAGCCAGGGTTCTTAGCTAGGAAGGAGACTCAAAGAGAGGTAGAAATTTAAGGCTCGGAAGAGTTGTGTCCTTCTCCTCTAGATGAGAGGCCTTTTATAGACAAAGAACCAGACTTTATCTTTCTGATAACACATCTTATACATACACGTATTATCATCTAAACAAAAGTAGTTACAACTGGCAAACCTTTACTATTTAGGCTGCTGACACAAAAGACAAATACAACTGGCGAATCTTTACTTTAGACCGCCGACGCAAAAGACAAAATACAAAAGCATCTTTTGGGCGACGTGGGAAACAAGGGACCCACGACTTCTTACTCAGATGCCATAATTTTCACAAGTCTTCAGAAATATTCCATCTTTGGTCTTCATCTACAACTGTTGTTAACTTTTCCAAAATAGCTCCTATACGATTTTCAATTTGATTTTTTACCTGCAAAATATCTTCGGTGATTTTCTGCTTGATTTGAACAACCTTTTCATTTGATTGCTACAAATTAGCAAAATCAATATCTTCATTTACTGGAGCTTGAGCCATCTGTATGGTATAGCAGTCTTCAATTTCTTCTTCGTCAGATTCTGTTCCTAAAGAGGACAAAGCATCTATCAATTGTTTTTTCAATAGAGCCTTTTCTTCTTTAGAGGAAGGGAGGTTTTCCAAGATATTCTTTGTAAGGGGCTTTTCAATCTTCGGAATGGGCTGGGCCTTAACTGGTGATTGAAGACCCAAAGTTTTCCATTTCTGAAACCTATCTTCAACATATTTGACTTCGAACTTTTTCCACCAAAAAACTTTGGTTTTTCGACAAATAGATTTTGGATAAGTATCTTCTTTATGCTGGTGGATTTCAAGAAGATGGGCCAAGAGCCAGCTTATGCCCATAGTAGAACAAAATTTTATGAGACGTAGGTGGAGTGGTTGATTTGGGGTGAGGATCTTATATTTTCGGTATATATTCAAGACATTGTCAGGGATTATAGACTGGACTGGGCTTATTTGAAAGAACCAATCTACAAACCAGTTTGGTATTGGAAGGGGTAATTCATTTTTAAAACTGATATACCAAGAGTGTTTAGGGTTTTCTTCTAATAAAATATAGGTCCAGGCCTTTTGATAATCAAAATATGAATATGAAGGAGGATCAAAAGGTCTAGAAAAATTCTTTTCGGTGAAAGGGTGTTGCTTCCAATCATGGTAAGACAACACTTTTGCTATTTTTAATTTAGAATAATTTATTATAGATGGGTTCTTTGAATCTGCTACTGGGGTAATTTCTACGGATCCTGTATCTATTAAAATAAATTGATAAAAATTTTTGTTTCTCTTCAAATTTTCATTTTTTGGTATCCAACTCCAATGAGGAGGAGCTAGACTTTGTAGTATTTTCCAGGGATCTTCCTCTTGCCAATGGTCTTCAAGAGTTACCACATGTTGACACTGTTCAAGGATATGAAATTCTTTTGGGATAATTTTAGAGGTAGAAGAGGTGGCTTGTTCAGGGGTATTTGGGCTATGAGCCAATACTGTGAATTTGTTTTCAAGGGGATTTTTCAAGGTATTGGGTAGTTTTCGGGTTTGGGAGGCTTTTGAGTATGATGGAGAGAAGTCATCTATTGAAAGACTAGATGGCCCAGGTTTTTTAGAGGGATTGGGCTGAGAGCCCATTTTCTTTATTGGGGTGGACATGGGTGAAGCCCTGCAAAAATTCTCTTGTTAAAAAATCTGGAATTGAATTATTCTTTCCTTTTATGAACTCAATTTCAAAATCAAAACAAGATATTAAACTTTGCCATCTGGCGAAAATTTGTTTCGAAACCAAATTTTTAACGTCTTTTTCTAAAACTTCTTTTGCTGATTTACAATCTATTCTCAAAAGAAATTTCTTGTTTATTAAATCATTCTGAAATTTTTCCATACACAACACAATGCTTAAAATTTCTTTTTTAATAGAATATAAACAAATTGAAGAAAAATTGCAAGATTCAAAGATTAAAAAAGAGTTTGAAAATATTGAAAAAGAAATAGTAAGAGAAATATGTTCAGATGTTCCTAATGCATTTTGGGAACGAAATTATTTTGAAATAGAATTACCATATGAAGAAGGATTTGTGGAAAAGAATATCCCTACGAAAGCTAAACTAGTACAATTGAATAAAGAAACTCTAGAATACTGTAGAAAAGAAATTCAACAATTTTTAGATAAAAAGTTAATAAGACCTAGTAAATCTCCCTGGAGTTGTGCAGCATTTTATGTACAAAATGCTTCAGAAATAGAAAGGGGAGAACCGGAAGTATAAGTTCTGAGAATATTAATTCTGTTGAATAATTGAATCATATTTTATTCTTCATATCGTTTGGAATATCATCTACAAACTTAGACTTTCCTGAAAATAAATTTATTAGCCCAACCTTGCCTAGTTCATTGTGGGTAGTCATAGCATTGGTAAGCCAGTGAGTGGTAGTAAGTCCTGAGGAAAGGCAGTAAAACCCGTAGGTGTTCCCGTGAAAGAATTACTTGTGTGATAGGATGGAAAGGTTAATAAAAATATTTAAAGGAAAAGAAAAGTTTGAAGAAGATATGAAAAATGATGAAGAAAATAATATGAATCAGTTGATGCAACACGAATTAATAATTCCAGAAATAGAAAATCAGTTAAATAAGTGGACCCTTCCAAAGTTAAAAATTTCAAATATTTATGAAAAAGAATGGACAGATAAATTTACAACTGAATACATAATAAAAACAGTAAATAAAGAAATTGAACTTAAAACAAGTCATGAACAAATTCCACTAATAACCAAAGCATTAATATCTGAACATATAAAAAATTATAAATACATGCATATAGGATCAATACAAATAGCAATAAAACCCTTATTTAGATTAGGCATGGACACACCTATGTTTGTAGCCTTAAGAGATAATAGGCCAACTGAACTAGAAAGTCAAATTTTGGCTATGTTTGAAACAAATTTACATCAAGGACCAGTGTACATTAATAACTATCCGAACTATTCAGTAGCCCTTAAAAGTCTTCATAATACTGATAATAATTTAATATTGGATGTTAAAATACTTGAAAATAAATGGAATAAAAATTCATATCTAGTAGCAATAATATATAGAATATATTATAAAGTCATGAAAACCCATTTAGCTCCTAGACAAAGGTAAAATATATTCCGCTCCTATACTATTCTGTTGAATAGTATAAGTTTATATTTGTCTTTCGAAAGACAAATACAACTGGCGAATCTTTACTTTTCAAAATTATGGATAATATTCTCATATTCTTCATCAGAGCGCCAATCTTCAATATAAATTAATATGGGAATAAAATAAGAAATTCGATATAAAAAGAATTTTACAAAAACACGATAATCATGTCTAAGATAATCTTCATACAAATATATCCAAACATAACCATCTTCAAAATATATTATCATTTATACAATAAAACTTACATAGAATTTTACATGCTCGGAGCCGGGGTATATATATATATATATATATGGTATGTAGTTGTAGGTTCCACTTAAGAACCTGAGATCTCCTTTTAGGATGGCCTAAGGAATCTTAATATTTTCTAAGATAATTTTAATAAATGAAATAAAAGAACGACCTTAATAACCAAGTGCGTGAATTATTGTGATTTCGTTTTACTTTATCATATTAAGTTTCATATTAAAACTGATTGATATTAAATAAATTTATTTAATAGTATTTATAAGTTGTATATTACAATTGAGGTAAAAGATAGGATAAATTTCACCATCTAGACATCTTCCTTATACATTGAAATAAACTTTTATCTATTTAATTTGTCACCAAGAGAGTTATGTGTTAGATGACAATAGTGGTCTCTCAATTGACATTTACGTAAACAATCTAACATATTATAGACTATTTATCTAGAAGTCCAACAGAATATTAATTTAAAATTATTGATTAATACACACATATATACATAAGATAAGAACAAAGCATTACAAAAATTGTTAAGCTAAATGACAATAGAGTTAAGCTAAACATACTTGAGGCTTCTAGAATGTTCAACCATTTATGTGGGTGGGGTTGTACCACAATATATAAAGGGTTGTTAGGCACCTAAATCTGACTAGGCCCCATGTTTGGTACCAATTTTTTAAAGAAAAAATAAATACTCAGTTTTTATAAAGTTCCAATAACTAAAATTATTTTCCCATAATGCGACCCTAATATAACTCGACGAGGAACGTGTGGCCTTAATTGGCTTATCATGGTATTCTAGATTTCTCGTAACCAAGGAAGTTCCCTGGGCTCAAAGGCAAAACTACATTTAAGTAATTCTATTAAGTTGTTAAAAGTAATTTTATATAATTTTCTTGGTAATGTTACATTATTGTTATCATTTTATGCAATTTAATTAACTTTTTATATCAACTCAATAATTTTTTTAAAAAAAGTTTCTACCCTATAATTTATCCCATAGTTCAATGTTTTATTATTTGTTTTTATTTGAATTTAATTAATATATTTCCACTTAAATTTAAAAATAATAAATCATGGATACTAGTTGATAATATTTTTCGACATTAATAAAAAAAACTGACATTTATATGTTTATTTATTTTTTATTTTTATTTTTATATTTGAGATTAATTTCGCATGAGATTGTATGTAGAATCAACTGGTATAAATATTAATTACGAAACCAACGTAGAAACTTTATAGAGAGTCAAAGAAAATTTACTTTCTACCTTGTTTCGATATAAATTTAGATACATTTTTAGGGTTTTTTTTATTAAAAAATACTATTTTTTGATAGAGAAACTCTAAAAACACACTTATAACTTGTATTCAAATAGACTCATAATCACATTCATTATAAAATCTTTTTTATTTTTAAAAATCAACATTGCAACTACATTGTATCCTTGATATAGAATATTTCTAATCAAAAACAACAAATATAAAATAAAAGAAATATATAACACAATATATATATATATATATATATATATATATATATATATATATATATATATATATATAAAGAGAGGATGAATCCATTTATTCTAAGAATAAGTATTGGTTAACTTACTTCATTCAATAACTCATATTTTATATCAAATTTTAATGATTTAATTGTTGAATTAAAAGTTTTTAATGTAAAAGATCAAATTTATAAATTTTTATAAAATTAAAAAATTATGATACAACATTGTACATATTCAAATTAATGTATAAAATATTTTTATAATTATCTGTTAATTTAAATTAATAAAACAAAATATCAAATAATTTTAAAATTTTTAAAAAATTATAAAATTAATTTATGAATTAAGAACTCTTAATTTAATGATTAAATTATTAAAATTTAATATAAAATATAAATTATCGAGTGAAGTAACTCTATTAAAATTACACTAGTACACAACATCCACACAATATTTCTTCCACTACTTTATATAGGGAATCCAATTTATTATGCTAAGTTAGCTCAATTGATTTCTTAGTATCTCTTTTATTTCACTTTTTTATATATAGTATTTTTATAATATTTTTATATTTATAAATATGGTTCATATAGTGTCCCAAAATTATAAATAAAAGATTAATCTACGCTCGTGAAAGTTAATTTTCACTTAACCAAATATTATTTTAAAAATTTATACTTAAACAATATGATTATTCACCTATGTTAAAGCTTAACCATATACTTTAAAAGAAAATTAAGATGAACGAGTATAACCTAAACATGAAGTTTGTAATAATATAAATATGAAAAAACAGAAAGATAATTAAGAACTAAATTGGAGGGAGGAGTGAATGTTCTTCTTAGATCAAACAAAAATAAACAGAAGCAAACAACCAAATTTCCTGCATAAGCGCATATGACCTATATGTGACTAGAGAAGAGAAATATCATGATCTCTATTGTTTGTTAATGGAAACAATAATGATTCTTTAAGTGAGTTGAAAATGATGTTGAAGCCTTTGAACACCCTGTTTGGAGCCTTCGGACAAAACACACACGGCATCTACAAGAGATATAGGTAATTAGCAAGTTAGAATTTGAAAATATTAAGATTAATTGAGAAAGAGATAATAAGAGAAAGAGAAAGAATAATACCTCGTGAAGGAGTAAAAGAGATGTATTTCAAGATGCTAGCTAGAGTTTGAAAGACAAATATGTATGGTGAGCAAATTTTAATGAAAAATTAAAATTTGAGGGGCAGTGTAATGTTGTGGATCAACATGCATGCAGCAAAATTGAAGAATAGTAAGAACTAAGTGCAACATTTAAGGGTTGATGATGTGGGCAGCAAAACGTGGAAGGCCCTATGTTCTTGCGACAAACATATATAATTTGAGAATTGTTGGGACAGTGAGAAAAAAGTTGGAGTTGCTATGAATAGAAAGGGTCACTTTAACATTGGATTTGCCCAGTTGCTTTTTGAAAAGCAAGAGTTGCCCTAAGATGATTCTTCCTTTCCCAGCTGCTAGAAGAGCTACCATACACAGTACGTACTCGTGCTCTTCTTATGGATCACTTTGACATCTTTTACCGTGTTTTTCTTTTAAGTAAACACTCAGTTTTTTAATTCCTAATTTTGGTAGATAATTAAAAATTATCAAATAAATTTTTAAATTATTATTGAAAGATGTAACTAAAATTGTTAAATAAATTATTAAAATATTAATATTAAAATATCAAATAAATCTTTTAATTTAACATACATACTTAATATATACTCACACAAATATGAGATACGAAATGTGTGTTATCCTGTGTTTCGACAGAGAAAAAGATATTAAATTTTTATTTAGTTAAGAATAAAATAAAGAGAAGTGAGAGTGCATCTTGAATGTAAAAAAAAAAAAAAAATTTAATTTTGGTTTAAATATATTTTTAGTTCTTATAAGATTGATAATTTTGATTTTGGTCTCTCTAAATTTTTTTCTATGTTTTTCATCCTTCTAAAATTTATAAACATTGCTTTTGATCCTTATAAAATAAGTATTGATTTTGATCTTTGTAAAATATTTTTCTTTGATTTCCATCTTTCTAAAAATCTAAACTAACTATTTTTAGTCCATAATGATCATTTTAAGATAGATAAATAACATTTATTTTAAAGACTTATAATTTTTTTAGAGGTATTAAATATTGATATAATATCAGTAATGATTGTAGATAACACTTAAAATATTACTTAACTTTTTAATAAATAAAATTAGTTTAAAAATAATTACATAAAAATAGGGACTAAAAATAATAATTTTAATTTTATAGAGATGAAAAATAAAGAAATTTTTTTACAGTGAGTAAAATCAAAACTTGTCAATTTATAAGGATTGAAAACACATTTAAGTCTTTAATTTTATCTTCCTCTTTTTTCTTTAATTTTAAATTTATTTTACTTTTCCTCTTCTCTCATTTTCTTTTCCCCATTCAAATAGAGAGTTAAAAAGCCACTAAATTTGATTTGTGATGAAGGTTGAGGCAAATGCATAATGATTTAACTTAAGGCTACGTATATTGCAGTTGTATACGTTAAAGTAAAACATGTTTGTTTTAGAATAGTAGATTTAAGCTTAACTCAACCCTACAAAACTGGCTTGTAAGGTGAGGGTCGCTTTCCATTTATATACTAAGATTGGCAAGAGTTGAATACACGCCCTCATGCCCATGATACATGTATCAATGAATGGTAGGTGACCCTTTTTTTTTCGGGACTTAAATACACCCCCTCATGCCCATGGTTAATGTATCAATGGTGGGTGACCCATTTTTAAGAATTTAGGATAGCTCTGATACCATTTTAGAATAGTAAATTTAAGCCTAATTCAACCCTACAAAACCAGCTTGTAAGGTGAAGGTTGCTTTTCACTTATATATTATTTAATTATCTAATTTCTAGTCGATGTAAGACTTAGATTTTTTCCAAATAATTTGGGGGATTGATTTTGGTTTTTTTTCCCTTCAATTAATTGTGGTATCAAAGTAATCAAGTTCGGATCTATTCAGTAAAGGTTAAAGTTCGAGTAATGTAAATGATAAAAATGTGTATCAAGTTCAAATTTTTGTAATTAGATTCTCGGGGTAAATAGCAAATTTAGAAAGTGTTAAATTTCACATAATATTATTTATTTCCTCTTGACCCTAATGACCTAATTACAAAATATTAAGGACTCAATACCAAATTTTATAGTTTAGAGGTGTATTTGAAAAAATCAAAAAATTTAGGTATCTATAAATATATTATTCTTAAATAAAAAATTTTAGTGGAAAACATGTCTTGTAATTTGTTCACCTTATAAGGTTCTCTTTGTCCTAAAACTTATAATAATCAATGAATCATCCTATATAATAGCACACATAAATATAAAAAATTATATACGAAAGATTAATTGATGTTCAAGGATTAAGTTGTATTTTTAGTAAACTTATCAAAATAGTCTACTTGTGACATCCTCTATCCCAACATTAATACATAATAAATGTAAATAATATTTTTTTTCTTTTTTTTAGTAAATAAAATC
Source organism: Cajanus cajan (assembly GCF_000230855.2). Lineage (NCBI taxonomy): Eukaryota > Viridiplantae > Streptophyta > Magnoliopsida > Fabales > Fabaceae > Cajanus > Cajanus cajan. The sequence continues at coordinate 5,303,409 of NC_138519.1, forward strand.
TTTCTTAGTTGACAACATCTTTCATGGATAAAACAATTGTCTCAAATATCATAAGGTAGAAGATTCACATTCGTAACTCATAAACCATAAAAAAAAATCAACATGTAAGTATCAAAACTCAAGAAATCATAAAAATAATAAAGGAAATATAGATTAATTCTAGTAAAGGTGGCAGTGCCTCCTAGTTAGAAATTAATTTATAACTTCCAAATCATGTAATAAAAATAATATGACAAAGATGCACATTTTGATCTTTTATCAAGAACGTTCAAAATTACAAAAGAAAAGAAAACTAAGGCTTTTAAAATAATAACATCCTAAACTAGGCCTAACTATGTCTAATGTCACATCCTATCAGAGCATGCCCAACTGAAGCCTTAAGCCTCATCACCAACATCCTCATGATGATGATCACCTGCAACATAATTTAAACATATACAAGAACAACAAGGGAGTGAGAATCATCTTACTCGATTCCAGGTGTAGAAATAACAGTTAGGCAACACACACAACTCATACAAGCACAGTCACATTAATCAAGTGCAAATTCAAATTTCACATACAACAATAACACATGCACAGTCATTCATCATGCAATGATGTCATGGATTCGACTCATAGATGTATGCATGTGGCGCCAACGTGTCTCATAATCACATTTCTCATCATATCATCATGTTATGTCGTGGGTGACCCAAGGTACACCTTGTTAGCATGTTACGTCGTGGGTGACCCAATGTACACCTTGTTAGCATGTTACGTCATCGGTGACCCAAAGGTATACCTTGTTAGCACGTTACGTCGTGGGTGACCCTAAGGTACACCTTGTTAGCATGTTACGTCATGGGTGACCCTAAGGGTACACCTTGTTAGCATGTTACATCACTGGTATGCGGCCTAAGCGACACCTGGAGTTATATATATGTATATGATGCATGTCACACATTCACAATTTCATTGACTCAATATTTCACTTATCACGAAATTTCATTTATTGTCTCACATCATTATTTTTCATATTCTCATAGTCATAGCTTATCTCAATAGTCGATTTTCATGTCTCATGTCATTTGTTTATATTTCACATAGTCATGTCATGATTATTCCTCATAAGGTATGCACAGGAATCCACAGAGAGCACTCTTATTCATATTAAAACTTATTTATTTTTAAAAATTAATTACATATTCAGTCATTACTTCCAACAAGGAACACAGTAGAGAAAACAGAAAGTAAAACAGAACACGTTCATGTTCCTAGAAACATACATCAGGCAAGGGATTGAGAGTCAATCTGACTACCCAACAATTATTCCCACACCCCGAGCGAGATTTCTCACTCCCCTCTTACCTTGATAAGTAGGAACTGAAACTAGAGCAGAACCTTGTTAATCTCCTCCTCTGGATTCCCTCTTTCTTTCTCTTTCTCTCTCTCTCTCTCTCTCTCTCTCTCTTTCTCTCTCTCTCTTTCTCTCTCTCTCTCTTTCTCTTCCTCTCTCTAAGTTTTCACCCTTGGTCAGTTATAATTTTTTCACAGCCCCTCCCTCCTATTTATAGGCATTCAAGGGTACCCGGAACGGCCCATTCTGAATCCGGAACGGCCCGTTCTGGAGTCATTCGCTATATGCAAAATTTACAATTGGAACGACCCGTTCTCAAAATTAGAACGGCCCGTTCTCAAAATTAGAACGACCTGTTCTAGGGTTCATTTTAACACACATTGACCATAATTGGAACGATCCGTTTCCAACTAAGAATTTTAGGCCATTTTCTTACCCTAGAACGGCCCGTTCCACTTTTTGAAACACCCATTCTGCTTTTGGGAACAGCCCGTTCCGCTCTTTGGAACGGCCCGTTCTAGGCCTTAAAAAACCAGAATTTCATATAAAAATTAATTTTTTTATAAATATTTAAATTATTTAAAAAATCACTAAAATATTCTATAAAATCCCTTTAATTAATTAAAATAACTATAAAAAGATAAGCTCTATAAAAATAATAATAATTAACTATGTAGAAAATTCGAGATTTTGCACTACTCAACTTGGCACGCCTAAAAAAATATTGGAATGACAATCAAAATTTGAAAAACGATAAAGTGGATTTTCATACAAGCCACAATTTTGTTAGGTTGTGTGATTTGAAAGGTTAAGCCAATAGGGTTGGTAAATTTTTGTTTAATATTTTCATAGTTCAGCTCAACCCGTTTCACCCATTAAGTTAAGTCAAATAGGCTTTATATTTTTTGGGCCTCAAAATAAAAAATATATTTTAACATTCAAAATTTTCATATTACATAATTTTTTCTAATTTTTTAACCGAGTCTCTATTTTTTTTTATAGAAAAAATTGTAAGTATTTTTAAGAATCATTATTGGATAAGAGTATTTTTAATTATTTTTCTTCAAAAATAGTATTTTAAAGATTTTTCCTCTTAATCTCTTGTTACTTTTAATCTATCATTTTTATTTTTAAACTAAATTTTAATATTTTTTTTAAAATATCAATAGTTAAAAATAATCATATTATAATATAAATTATTTATCATAAATTAAAAATATAATCTATACAATTAAAAAATTATTTATCATAAATTTTAGTTATATAAATAAAACTCATCATATGTGTTACGTTGACTAAAATTTTAATTATTAATAATTTAAAGAGATAATACAATTTAATATTAAATAAGAAATTATGAAAAAAAAAATTGAATAATGGAAAACACATAATCTCAATGTATATTATATAAATTGACATAGTGTGTCAAAATTAAAATTTAAAAATCAAGTTCTAATTGAAATTGATTCACATTAAAATCATTATTTTGAAATTATCTAAACATTATCGTTGATTATTTGCCGAATCAAAATTAAAAATATATTCAAATTTTAAATTGCGAAGAATTAAATTTAAGTAATAAGACTGGTGAAGAATAAGAATTCAAATAAAAATAAAATGTGATGCCAAACTTAGAAGAAACCATGTGATTTAGGAGAAAGAGAAAAGTTACTGTAATACTAAATGGTCAACTTTGTTCAAGAATTTGGAAGGGCATCATATTGAGTGATATTCCATTATTCATTGAAACTAAAACAAAATACTAAATAAATTATTGATAATACAAATGATACTAAATACTTTATTTATTATTATTTTTGTTTTTATATATAATACTCAATTAACTAATTCATCAAGATTTAAAAAAATTAATTTAATTTATAATAATAAATTTATTTTATTTATATTTTTTTTTCTTCTAAAACTATCTTTATATTATTTCTCTTTCATAATTAATATTCATATATTCTTAGAGCAACTCTAATGGGAGTTGCTTGGCCTATCAAGCAACTCTAACTTCAGTTTCTTACCGTTGGAGAGGTGTGACGTGGCAGCAAGAGTTTCTTGCAGAAGAGAGAGGGTTGCTTAGTGAAGCAACCGCTCCTTACCTTTGTGAACGGAAGGAGGCGCGGTGGTGAGGCGGTGGTTCGACGGCGGAGGTGCAGGGTTGGACGGCGGAGGCGCGCGGGTAGATGTTCCTGAGCTTTGGGAGCGGGTGGACGTTCTACCTGGACCTGGTGCGCGCGGCGGAGGCGGCGACGGTGGCAGAAAGAGTTTGAAGGAGGAGTTGAAGAAAAGATAGGAAAACGTGAAGAAAAAGGAAAAAAAAAACTCTCTAGAAGAAGAAAAAGAGACGTTGGGTGAAAGAAATAAGAAATAAGAAATAAAAATAAAAATAAAAATAATTAAAAATAACCTAAAAATTTTAATATATACTTATTGTATATTTTTTTCATAATTTATTTTCTTTTATTGTAGTGCAATTGTCCTTTTTAATAAAAAATTTTAATTTGGTTCATAAATGAATTGAAAAAAAATTCTAAAAGTTAAATTTCTTAAAGTTTCTTACTATTGGAATAAATTTATGTTTGAGTTGCTTAATGTTGACATGACACACTAGGGACCACTTTTTTCATTTTCCAATATATGAAACAACTCAAATGAGTTGTTTCCATTGAAGATGCCCTAACTAATTATAATGCATGATCTATATTATATATTTTTCATAACTAATATTTATATATCCTCTAATCAATTATACTGTATATTTTATATTATTTTTTTCTCTTAATTAATACTCTTCTTTCCCATAATCAATTAATTGGAATGATGTTATTTAAAGAGCTTATAATTAATTTATGTTATCAAATTAAAAGAACACACTTTAATTAGGAGTATTTTAGTTAAAAATAATTAATAGATGTGATAATATGAATTGAATCTTGTTTAAAGGAATAAATAATTATTTGAAGTTTGGTCTTATAAATAAGACTGAAGATAGTATTTTTTTTAATGACTAATATGATAATATTTATTCTTATGAATATTTTCATTCAATAATGAATATTTAAGTTATTTTAAAAAAAAGAATGAGTATTTTATGGATTAATCATTATAGATAGTAATATCCATTTAAGAATCTAACTTCTTCAAACAAATATGCACATGGACCAAAGATTGAATCGTTCACAATTTGCTTAAAAGATAAGTTACTTGTCAACCATGACACACCTTATTTATCTATTTAATTTTACAAAATAGAAATTATTGTGTGAAAACCTAGAAGAAGAAAAAATGATAGCATAAATGTGACCTCAAAAACTTGGGTAAAGAATTAAATAATTTAATATAAAAATATATAAAACAATAATAATTCTATCACCTCAAACTTTATAAAAGGGTTCACAATACTTTTTCACAACTTTAATAAATGAAATAGAATATAAAGAAAATAATGTATGAATCAAAATAAGTTACAATCACCTAATAAATAAACTGAAACAATAAAATCTAAGGAAATAAAATTTAAAACAACAATTAATTACTAAAACTAAAACACCATCCTAATGTCACATTAATCAGAGCAAAACCCCATACAAGTGAAACTTTAAGTTTTTCCTCCATCAAATACATTTTTTTGTATTTGATCAATTCTTGCAAATGACGATTAATCCAAACACAAGCATCACAAGCATAGGGAGTGAGAATACATCTCATCCATACAAACATATATAAAGCATAAGACACACACATCTACAACATCAATAACATCTTACATACATGTAAGCATCCTTCCATACATCCAAAATAACCATTTTCATACATTCATTCATCATCCATAACCAACAAGCCATACAATTCAATCATAAATTAACTTGTACAATGAATGCTCCTAACTCTATATATGCACTTGTTACCAATCTTTTCATCATTAAGAATACATAATAGCCTAGGAGTCATGGAACATGACTACCCCATTGGATAGTGTAGGGACCACCCATTAATAGTGATCCCCTTGAACCATCTCAACTTGGAGATGTCTATCAAGGCCTTGTCGAAGTGTTACAGTTGGCCATGACAGCCTCTCATTTCAATTAGAGATTTTCCCATCATAACACCCTTGAGGCATAGGTAAATGACTTATGATATCCCACCTACATAGACTCGCACTATCTTGGGAATAGACTCAATACATATCACAACAACACAATATGCATAACTCCTTGAGTTCAAATCCCCAATATTGGACTTATCCTTCTTATCTTTTCATCAATACTTTCACAATATGCATCATCACAATATTCATCATAACGACTCAATGATATCTCAACATAACTCTTTATACAGTAGTTCAACCATATCTCATCACAGTATGTTTTATGACCATTCAATATTACATCACATCATCATTTATTTCATGCATCATACTATCACTATACATCATCATATGTAACATCATCACACAACATAACATTATACATTATCATTACTCATACTATTCATTCATCATGTATTATAACATTATAACAACATTCATCAATGTCTGAAACATTTTACACCTCATTCTCAATTCAAACATCCATTTTTCATATCACATGTAGGCACAAAGTCTCAAGATAAAACACTTAAGGGATAAAACAACTCCCAAACTCTCTTTTTATTTTAAGCTTCTATGACGTCATGTGGTCTAAAGAAATTATATAGAGATGTGTCGATGTTATCAAGTTGATCTTAATTTTATTAGAAAGCTAAGATAAATATCTAGAACTTCTATGTTAACCCCAAGAATTGATTTTACTATTTACTATTTTTTAAATTTACAAAATCGTTGTATTTTAGCCTAATTCTAATAGTTGATCTTTGCTCGCTACTTTGATCACAACTTGTGTTCTATATCTCCTTTTTGGGTGATTCCAGTTCCATAAGAAGTCAAACATATCCAAGGCTACAATTCTTATGATTACCAAAAAAGCTATTTCAGTAATCTAAGGGTTCTATAAATGCTTACAAGATTCAGACATTACGTTTCATGCACAAAACATGAGACTTATCTTGTGACAAACATAACCTAGTTATTTCTTAACATTTTCATGTGATTCTTGAGTTTAAACTATAGTTCCAAATGTATACTTCCCAACCTAACAAGTAAAACTCTATTTGATTAATTGCATAGAGAGCAATCATCTATATATCAAGATGTGTTCATACCTAAATTTTCAAAATTAAACAAATCACACTAAATCCCTAAATCATACATCCAATAAACTCAAAACCCCCAAATCTCATATTCCCAACCCTCAAACATTGCAATTCATCATCAGATTAATTCAATTATAATTTATGCACGAAATTACAAGGACAATACAATAACTAAACCTCAAAGCATGCACGTAATCATCCATATAGAAACCAAATCAACAATCTAAGAGACTTAGGGATCACATCTCTACCCTTATCCCGCATATATGGTTATGGTTGTGATAATCTCACTCCCCTGTCCATAGTGACCATCTTGCATATCAATGTGCTTCCTGAAGTTTCGACCACTAATTTGCACCTCCAAGTTTCCTCTTGCAAGTGCTCTAGACTTTTTAGGTGCATAATAATTAACCTAAATCACTATCTAATTCTTCTTTTGAATTGGTCTCTAAGTTGGCTCTAGAGTTCAACCCAAAATCTTCAAATTTACCTTTCCCTATTTTATTCTATTAGTAAAATATTTCTCTTATAATATTTTAATTATTCTAATTTATTTATTATTTATTAAAAACACGGGATGTTAGAATAAGAAAATCAACATCAAATACGACTAACAATTTTTTCATGTATTATTATTATTATTATTATTATATACACAAACATCTTGAAATTTAAATAAAAATTAAAATACAAATAAAAATGTATAAGGAATAAAATACCAATAATATTAAATTATATTATGCTCAGCAGTAAAAAAAAAAGAGTAGAATTAGGCCAATACTGTGCATGTTTAGAACTATTTTTTAATTAAAATTGAATTTATTAGAAAATAATTATATAGTAAGCATTATTAGATAAACCAAAATTGTCTAGCATTATTTTTTATTTTTAGAATAAATACTGATTTTAATATTTTTAATAACATTTTTTTACTTCTATTATACATAATTAGAAAATTATTTTAAATGAAAAAATTCCATATAATCTTTAAAATTATTTGGTTTCCCTCATTTAAAAGCTTGTCTCAGATGATGTCCACTTAACTAGTGGTTTTACATCAAATCTGATCTTCTGTCTGATTTTTCCTTTTCCATTTCTGTTTTCAAATTAAATACTTACAATTAATTAATTAAGCCCAAATAAACAAATTAGTGGAGGCATGTTCTATACATTATATCAACCAGGATTGACTTGAATCACCAACTATTATGGACATGTCGATCAGCTTTTTTCTCACTACCTTTTAAGGCTTTTTTTTAAGGATGTTTACAATTCAAAAAGTAATTACTTTTCAAGTATGTTTCAATATAAACTGATAACTTTTTTGTACTTTTTTTTGGTAAAATAAAACAGTTACCTTATAAATATAATTAAATCGTGTATACTTTTTATGGGTGTGTATTATTTGAGAAGAATGTTTGTAAATCATGGAAGAATGTTTCAAAATCACAGAATTATACAAAATTTATACTTTATCTACCAAAACAAATTTTTAACATGTCTAGAATGTGTTTCAGACTGATCATTTTGAGTGATTTTAACTATCTTTTTTTTTTTTAAACTAAATAAGTGGTTTTTAAAATAAATTACGTATTTATTAGGGATAATAGCTGAAATTTATTAAAAAAATTTCTGAAAATAATTTTTTATGCATATGAAAATCCGAAACTTTAAAACATGTTTAGGAAGGATTTTTTTTCCTATTTCAACTGTTTTTTTTTTAAAAAAAACTTATTTACAAAATAAGTAAAATGTTTGAGACAACAGTTAAAATTTGTTAAACAAAAATTATGAAAAATAATCTGTGTTTACCTAGCTATATGAAAATCTGAAGTTTATGGCTATCTGTTAATAGTTTTTTTTCTCTCTCTCTTAATGTTGATTTAAAAGTTAATTTTCTTTGAAAGTCAAAACGGAGATTTGTTGAAAATTTAAATTTTATTACTATATAAAGGTTAATTTTTTTATTGTAGTATTAAAATGAAATTAAATACTTTAAAATTACTTATGTATAAAATTCTCTAAACAAATTAAAATTTATTTATATTTATAATTAATTATAATAATAATTAATTATTAAAATATTATAATTTAAACACAATTTTAAGATTAGTTTTTTCACCTAAAAAATTGATTTATTGTGTAAAAGTTGGTTTTGTTTATATTTAAATAAAATTAAATATTGTAAAATTTTTAGCAAAGTTTTTAAACAAAATCCATTTTAATTGTAATTAATTATAAGAGTAGTAGTAATAATTATAATTAATGAATTATGAAAATTGTTTATTTTTTAAAAGTTCCACCGTTATCCCAACCACACACTTAAAAGATTCGGCACACTGATTTTGTCGTTTCAAAGCATGCATACAGTATGAGCTATGAGGTCATTTTACAGAGGGCAAAACAAACCTATCACCGATCATCTCCACAAAACAATTTATGTTGCATGGTACATGGTTCATAGGAAAAAATAAAATAATGCCAACTTTACTGAGACATAAATCTTGTCATGCTTGCTGGACCACTTTTTCTTGCATGCAATATAATGGAGAGAATGACAGGTTGAGCCATGAAACTGTGGGCCTTAGTTAAGTGTGCCATAGTTGTGTTCTGAATCCTACTCCTGCCACTTTTTCCACGTAAAGAATACTCATCACTTTTCTTTATCCAAAGTTTGGCTGCTAAAGCATGAATTGCTATCTTTTTCTGCTCGACATGTCATCGATCATATCTATGAGCTTCCACATATGTTGCACTTATTAAACAAGCACAAATTCAGTGGCTAGATAGATACATCACAAGCATGTAATGAGTTATGTGTCAATAAGGTTCAAAACTACTCCGAATATGCTTCTTCATGTTGGGTTTATTTAGGCAAAAAATGAGACAAATGTATGAACCGATCGAGAAAAGGGAAATAATCCATTTTTGGTTTTCATTGCCTTTCTGCATCTAAATCCAGCAGTTTTTCTTTTGTGCGAAATCATTTGTAAGTTTTCCATATAAGAAATGCACGATTAGTGTGAAATGGAAAATCATGGGTAGATCCAACATGGTGAGAATTATAAACACAGATTTTTACTGCATAGATCATTCTCACAACATAATTTATACACACTTCTATAGTTTATATATTTTTATTCTCTCTCACACCCCTAGAGTTAGAGACATGGTTTTTCAACTTTCTATTGACGATGGTGTTTCCTTGTCGAGTCTTCAATGTCAAATTTGGAAAGGATTTTGTTGATATTAGTGTTTTAAGTGTAGAGTTATTACAACTACTCATGTTGGATAAGAATAAATGTTAATTTTTTAAAATGATAAATTCAATGATTAATCAAATTAGTTTAGTTTAAATTGCAAGAGAAATTTGATTCGAACTGATTTGATTAAATTTAATTAGATTGGATAAAAATTTAACATAAATTCAATCTAAACCAATTAATATCCACCCTTAAAAAATAACACGACTTTATACAAATAATATGACATACTATACTAATTTTGATATACTTATATAGCAATTTTTTATATTAACAAAATTATTAGTGAAGTTTATAAAAAATATTCTTAATTTTTTTTAAGAAAAGTATTTTTAAAGATACTACAAGAAAATTCGGTATTTCAGACGGTAAAAATCCGTGGGAAATGCCCAAAATCCGTGGGTAATGAGGCATTTCCGACGGATTACCGACGGACACTAATCCGTCAGTAAATTGGTCGTCTGAAATTTACCCACGAATTTTTATCCGTGGGTAACTTTCCCACGGATTTTCCCACGGATTTATCCGTGGGTAATTTCCCACGGATTTTTTTTTAATTTTAATAAATTTATTAATGTAACAACCCTCATATTTGGCCTCTCAAGGTTCTATTTCACTATATTTCATTGATACTTTCAAAAAAAATTAACCTCTTATCTATTTCAATGCATATCATTTGTATTTATTTTTTGAATTGATTTTGATTTTTTTAAAATTAATAATAATTTTATCTTTGTACAAATTAAAATAATCATCTTTAACTGTTTTTTCTTGAACAATAGAGGTTTATATTTATGATTATTTCAACGAAAGAGTTAAATAAGTTTTTTTAATTTAAAAATTCTTTCGTCGAAAAAAAAACTCCTAAAAATATTTATATTTAATATATAAAAATTGATTTTTAGTTTAGATATGAGAAATATTTAAGACTTAAAAAAAAGTTAAAATAGTGACCGAAATATTCTATCGCTAATAACAATAGAAATTGTGACTGATTAATTTACCAAAATTTAGTTGTGTAACGCTAATAACAATAGAAACTGTGACTGATTAATTTTTCAAAATTTATTTATATAAAATAGTATAGAAACCAAATTAGTGATAGACAAATGTGCTCGCAGAATTGCCGTCTCTAATGTGTCGCTAACATATTAATTTTATCAAAATTACAACAATGAGATTACACACTAATACTTATATTTTTGAAACATATAAATTATATTTTATATTTATGATCAGTAATTTAAATTATAATATAAAATTATTTTTTATTTTTGACAAATTTTTTATAAAATATTATAAATAAAAATTAAATTGAATTAAATAAAAAATTAACGAATCCTTAAAATTTCTTCTGTCAAAAACTAATTTCTAAAACTTCTCTTGGGCAAAATAATTTTTTCTTTCACAAATTGGATAAAAATATTGAATTAAATAAAAAAAAATTAAAAATATTCTTACAATTGTTCCTGTTAAAAAATGACTCTTTAAAACTGATTTTGTACAAAATAATTGTTCACATTTAATATATAACAATTTATTATTTTTAAAATGAAAAGTAGAAAATTAATATGTTACATGAAAAGTTATTAATCGCTCAATATATAAATCAAAGATTCAGAACACTATCTACCCACAAATAATTAACTACTAGGGTTAGCCTAGTAGTTAGAGAGAAAAATGATAGAGGTAGTAGAACATGAAGACTTAGATTCAATCTTTATTACAACCATCTTTATAATTATACTACTAGAATTTCTCTTATTCTATGCGACTTTTCCTGCAAATTTTTCATAATAATTCGCAGGAAACGTTGTTCCTACAAAGTTTTCTGTGAAATTTTATCTGCAGGTAATACTTTCGTGGATAATATATTTTTGCAAATTTTAAAATTCGCAGGAAATTTTCTTGCGAAAAAAATTCACAAGAAAGTTTCTTGCAAAAAAAATTTGCAGGAAAGTTTTCTGCAAAAAAAATTCGCAAGAAACTTGCAAATTTTTTCACAAGAAATTCTTCAGGAATATTTTTTATGAAAGAAATTAAATAAATTACTATAAATTCTATCAATAATTCTTCAACTTTTAAATGCTCACAATGAATTCATTCGAAACATTTGTTTTCATGCATCCAACATGTGATACATAATCTTTTAAATTTTAAGATTGTAGATTATAAGCCTAATACTCAACCACACAAATCAACTTGTAAGGTAAGTGTTGCCCCAACTTATATACTCTTTAATTATTTTATTTTCAATCGATGTGAGACTTGAAGTTTTTTAAAATATTAAAATTATAAATTTAAATATTTTTTTTTATTTTTCCTACGGATTAAAATTTGCAGGAAAAGTTACCTGCAAAATTTTTTTACCATTTAGTAAACATTACTTGTGATTTTATTTTGGAAAGAAAATCTGCAAGAAACAAAATAAAATTTTTACAATATTTTTTTGCAAATTTTTATCATGGAAAAAAGTTTCTATGATCATTAAAATTGTAGCAAAATTTGTAAGTAATATTTGTAAATTATTTTTCACAAATAAATTCGTAAAAAAATTCTAGGAATATTTTTTTGCAGGAAAATTTACAAAAAATTTCTGCGAATATTGTTTTGCAGGGAAAATGACACTTTTCTAGTAGTGTTAATCTTTCTTATCTTTATTTAAATAAAAAAAGAAGAAGAAGAAGAAAACCTTCAAAATTTTCAACCTTATCATAAATTTGATGCTTAAGATGTCTAATTCTCAACATGAATGGTGTGTGTTGAATATTGCACATTGACTAGTGATATAATCAAAATAGTGTACAAATATAGGGAAAGCCCTTATCTAATCATAAACTAACTTTAGAGGTCAACAATATTAATTATTTGTTTGTACATTATTTGGTAAACAATGAATAACACAAACAAAATAATGTTAAATTTATTACACTATCTAATATTAGTTATCATAATGAATTATTATTATCTTAATTGGAGACGATGCTGGTAGTATTTGTGATGACATCAATAACAATGGTGTTAAGGGTAGGATAGTGGTGAGTTGTGTCGATGGTGGTGGGTCATGGAAATAGTGGTGGTTGAGAACAGTGATGGTAGGTGACAATGATGGTGTTAGACAGTAATGGTAAAAGTTGGATAATGTTGGTACATTAACAAAGATAATAGTGAATGTTTTTGTATCTAGGATAAAAAGTTATTTCATAATTTATTAATTAACAAAAAAAATATAATTTTTGTCTTGTTCATCTTATTTCTCTTATCTCATAATCTTTTTGCAAATTAAATTTAAAATAATTATATTTGTCCTATTCATTACCATAACAAATTAAACGTACCTTAAGTATTTGTAAAACATAATGTAATTTTGTTGACAGGTTAAATAAAGTTATCAATGAACTTATTTTAGTCATCAATAAAGTAGGAGGAATGGGTTATTAAAACTAATCAATAACTATAACTAATTTATGTATTAAAAAAATGTTGGTAACAAAAAATGTTAAGTCTTAGTATTACTTTTACTTGTATAAATTTTTTATTTGATAACAAATAAATTGTTAATACAAATATTATAAACCTACATTGGTAGTATCATATATAAATGATAATTGTTAAATATGTCAATATCTTTTATTCAATTTAGACAATTATGGGACATGTCTTATGCTTTAGAGTCTAAGTTTTGTCAAAATTAAGTAATTTATGTTAAGTCATGTTTGGCTAATAGTGTTGTTAAGTCTTAGGTACTTTTGATTTTTTTTTGTTAGTTTTGAGATACAAGAAGAAAAAAGTCAAATTACAAAGAGATGAAGAGATGGTGAAAGAGAATGAGAATGATATTCTTGTAACAATCACAAATCCCTCAATGATCTCTCACTACTACATTTTAAATCTTTAATAACATATTTATCTACTTACATTTATTAAAATATTACTACAGATTGAATTGATAAGTCATTTTGCAACATTGTTTCTAAAAATTGTTACTATAGATAGAGTAACATTTTTTTTTATCTTAATATTATTCCTTCTAATTGTTTCCAAAATTAAAGTCTTACACCAAGTGAAAAAATGTTACATAAAGAGTATACTTCTCCAATATCTAATTTTTTCCTCAAAATTAAAACCCCATATTGAGTAAATGAATGACACATAAATAATATACATAATCACATATAGTGATATTTAAGATAAATGAACTTTGATATTTAATATAGATTTGATAGTAACTAATTAAAGTTGTCTTCAACCTTAAAGGACTTGTAAGAGACTAGGAGACATAAAGTATAGTAAGTGATAACAACATCTATAATAAAACTAATTATTATTTTATAAAGTTAAGAAAAATTAGCAACATTATTAAAATGTTACAAAGATACTACTTCGGTAATTTGAAAAATGTTGCCTAATTATGTAAAAATATTATTAAATTTTTTTACAAACAAAGTAAATTAATATTATTTATACGTAATTAAGTAACATGTTTCAAATATTGTCAAAAACATTTTTTTTTGTTTTAGTGTCTATTTGTACTTGTAAGAGAATTCCTTAGCCATGAGCAATTAAGTTCTCCACTATTAGATGTTGATGTAGTTGTTTGACTCCATGTAATCCTTCTTATTCTTATTCAACAAACATATTTATTCAATTAATTATTTTTACACTTCTCTTAATGCTTGTTATGGTTTGATCATCCATTGCATAATTTCATAATTTTATCTAAGGATGAAAAACCTTTATAAGAATACGATATGGATAAAAACACTAATAACACTTATTACTAGGAATAAGATAAGAATTATTAGTCATTTTTAGGTCTCTTATCTTAATGCAAATTGCTTAATAAACTTTATCAAGGAATTGAGATTTTTATTTAAAAACTCATAATTTCTAGCTTAAGGAGTTAGGGTTTAAATAAATTTGTTAAGTGTTGAATTTACTTAATATTTATTGAAATTGAATAAGAATTGAGAAGGATCCATGCGAAGAATGATATTGAAATCAATCTCTAACAATTTTTATCGATTAATTTTCAAATTTTAGCTTATTCTATTGTCTATTTCTGAATCCTAAAATTATTTTCTAATTTTTATTAAAGTCTTTAAACAAATTGTTTCTCTGAATTCCCTTAATTATTGAGAAAATTAGATTAATTAATCGTAAAATAAGTTATGAAAATTTGACACTTTTTGATCTATTTACTACTTGTTGGTATAATTGACAAATATTTAACAACAAACGATAATATATATGGCGTATAATGTATGTGTATATGATATCTTTTCACATTTATGATAATTATTAATTTCAAATAACTTGGATTATTCCATAGTTAATCCTTAATAGACTTTCTGTTCTGAGTTATGTCTTGTTACATCTTTGACATCCTACTAGTGATGGGTCCTCTCTCTAATATTTTATTTTCACTATGTTAGGCCACCATAACAATAAGTCTTTTGGACTCAGTTCATTTGGTCTAATGTCATCCCCTCCTAACTGTCTAGCATTTTATGGCAGTTGTTGCACAAAAAAGCTACCAATTGATGAGAATCTCATATCTCGGGGCATTATCATGGTTTCTATATGTGTAGTTATTGTGGTCTTCATATAAGAGCATGGATTATTTGTTTCTTCAATGCAACTTTGCTAAAGTTTTATGGTCTTAACTGCAAGACATGATATAGGTTACCATTGATTTGTCATCCACCATCTTGCTTTTCAGTTTTCTTCAAAGAAGTTGGAGTAGTCAAGTTATGAATGTTTTGGCCTCTATGGTGGTGCATGTCATTTGGATCATCTAGTTAGGGAGAAATTGTTTGCGCTTTAAAAATAGAGCCTTTTTATTCCAACACTCGATTTTAGTGATTGTCTCAACTGTTTGTTTGACAGTTAAATTGTCAATTAGTTCGAGTTCTCGTTCCATGGAGGAATTCAATATCTTGGAACGTCTCATGGTCTTTATTCATTCGTCGAAGCCCACTTTGAGCAAATAGGTTAATTGGTACCCTTCAACTCGCGACTTTATAAGGTGTAACATAGATGGTGGTGCTTAAGACCCCTTGGTCATGCTACTTGTGATAGTAACAAAACTTTTTTGGGTGAATTTGTATCCTACATTGGTATTAAGATCGCTTTGCATGCTGAACTTATTGTTGTTATGTGTGTTTGAACATACGCATGGTGCTGGGTGGTGCAAGCTTTGGTTAGAGTGTGATTCTAAGCTTGTTTTGAATGCTTTTAGAAACATCTAGATTGTTTCTTGGGACATCCATGGTAGATGGAAAAATTGTCTCTCACTTTGTTCGCATATACAATTTTTTTTCATTCTCATATTTATAGGAAAGGAAATCAATGTGTAGACAAATTAGTTGATTTTGATTTAACACATAAGATTATTTATAAGTGGTGATCTATTTTACTTTCTTTTGTTTGAGGGGATTTTTTTTTTTTAATCTTGTGATTTACCTTCTTTTCGATTTTGTTGATTCTTACATGATTTTGGTATAGTTTTTCCATGTTATTGTTACTATTATTTTTTCTCTTTATATATATATTAGTATGTTGATATGATTGGTAGACTTTTAAGTGTCAATCTTGTTGGATATCTTAGTTCTATAGTGATACTTAGCATATTAAACCTTTTATTTGGAAAAAAAATTATACTGTCTCAGCCGAAAAAAAAAATTCTATCTCATTAAATTTCTTTTCCTTTCACAATCATCCGTTTGTCCTTAACAAAATCTTTATTGGGATAATTATTCATTTCTTTTCAATTTATAAATCACCAAAAGGTTGTTAATAACATATGAAAAATTTTCCCTATTTTTGTTATTATAATACATGTTTTTATTTTATTTAACTGGCCTTAACAATATATCATATATGGATAACAAATATATATAAAACAACTCAAGAGGACGAAGGGTCCACTTTCCAGAGAGGCCAAATGACAAATTATGTTGGAAATTGTCAAATTAATAACCCTCTAATAATATTTTTATATATAGTACAATTAATGTGACCTCAACGATGAATGTGTGTTTAAATTCAACAGAAATTATCATTATATCAGAAAAGTGTATTGGCATGCATGTAATTATTTTTTGTTTAATATTGTTGTACACGTAAGATTAAAGTACGTACCTTAAAATATAAAAGAGTACGTACAACTAGGTAACATGTGATACATGTGTTTGGGGATCCCATATCAAATATGAGAACCTCACATGCTAATAACATCCTATATTCAAATATATATATATATAGTGCGTGTATACGTACAAGTAAGATATTTGTGCATCAACTTTAAGTGACATTTGGTTAAAAAAAATAAATCTTTTTACTCTAAACTATATCATTTTTTCGGAAAGAGAATGAACATCTACAAAATTTTATAATATATATTTAATTTGCAGCTAAATTTCTCAGGAAGTAATATTTTTATTTTTAACAATAGTTTATTTTCAAGTTTTATTCAAATGAAATATTTCTAAGAATATATAATCTACTTTTTTTTTTAAATATCCTTAATTAAAATAAAATAACAATGGAACAAATAATTTTTCAAGAACATACGAGCATAGACTTTTGGCGATAGTAGTGATAGACAAGGATATAAAACACTTATCATGTTATTACTATTCTCAATTTTATTTCCACCTACAGATTTAGGTAAAAACAAACTTTTAACTTTTATTTAGAAATAAAAATTTGAAGAATTTTATACTAAAAAATATTTATATTCTCTTTTATTAAACGTGAAAAATATTTCTAAACTTTTCCTAAAAATATTAAAATAATTATTGTACTAATCACGACATTAATATACTGCTAGGAAGGGTAGAGGGTGAAACTGAAAATGAATGAATAAGCATAGGGAAGCAGAAAATCCTTCATAAACTTGGCACAAGTAGGTTACTTAATTAGACGTCCAATGCATAGATTCAGTTTTATGCATAGTCTGTATATTATCAAAACATGCTATTTCTTTGTGTCATGTTATGATATTAAATCCACATACGATAAATTTTATCTTTTTATATATCTTTTGTTTTTTTGAGTATGCATAGATATTTTCACGTGCAAACGGATCCCACCTGATTCTAGCTAGTTGTAAATTTGATATCTTTAGACTCTGTACATACTCCATGTTAGATCTTCCTTTCTATAGGTTTTCCATATTAATTTCAATTTTTGCATCATATGAATATATATTTATATGAATTAATCATCTATATATATATTACTATTGTAAAATTTGTTTTATACTGACAATTAATTATATCTCTTAATTATATTATGTTATTGTTAAAAATAAATGTGTTTATAGTGACATAATATAATTAAAATATATAATTAATTGTCAGTGTAAAAAATTTTTACACTGATAATGTATAGGTGATTAACTCTATGCATATTCCCTTAACTTTTCTTCATTTAATTTTATCATTTTTTAAATTTGCGTGTCATCTGCTGGATCATTGGTTTTCGCTTGAGTATTTTTATGCATCTTAATATATATATATATATATATATATATATATATATATATATATATATATATATATATATATAGTTGCAGGAATATTACGGGCGTTATTATTAATTTTTTCTAGGCAAAAGGAATATTATTATTTCTATTACACCCTTTGAATAGAATCAGGGAAGTTAATTATTTGCAGTCTACCTACACTTTCACGCCACATTTCTTTATTCTTCAAAAATTAATTCTTAATGCAAAATTCTTTTAGCTTGAATATGCTGATAATTTAAAAAGGAAAACAACTTTTCATATATATCGAGAATTTCCCCCTCCCCCCTACATATATATACAACTATTTCTAACCGGATAAAGATATAAAAAGAGAGGGAAAAGGGTAAAAATAAAAATAAAATTGAATAATGTGATAAAAAAAAATAATTTAACAAGAAAAATAATAAATACTAAATAATATGACATATAAAAAGTGTCACTATAGATATAATATACATAAACATATATCTATTTAATATATAATTACACATAATTTTAGTGTCGATTTTAAATATGATTTAATAACATATTTTATATATAATTATTGTTTATATCTCACACTTTTTTAACAATATAACAATATATATTGTATCTATTATTTGAGTAAAAATAACTTTCAGTGACATATATTATATCATTATAAGTTGTATATAGTTATATGATTTTTTATATATACATAGTATTTTTTTTTTTGTTATTGAGAGTTTTTATGGTATTTAAAGAATTTTTTCATTTAAAGTCAAAGTTAAATAAATTTAGCCAAACAAAAAATGAAAGAGAAAATTTCTCAATAACAATACTAAAACCCTTTAATTGTCGAGGGTTATTTTTTTTCTTTTCCTTTTTAAGAAGAATATATGCTTATGCAAACAATTTATTGTAATATCTTGTAAAGAAAGAAAAGAAAAGTTGTAATATTGTGAATAGTGGCAAGTGTGATCTCCATATATATAATAGACACATTTCAAAGAAGATCGATAGAGATAGATAGCAATCCTAGCAAAACAATCTAACAAGATTCTCTCATATCTTTTCCCCGACTTCCCCAATGAATCCTCTTGGCCTTTATCAATACTCTATCTCACCACCTATATATTTGACCTCTTCCCTTGTCTTTCCCATCCATTATTCATTCACTCTTCTCTTTTGATCTTGCTTCTCTCTCCATCAAACACACTCACTCTAGTTGTTTTGTTCACTTCAAACTTAAACATCATGCTACTCCCTCATCCATCAATGCTAGTTGCACCTCAAAACACCATAGAAAATGACAGACCAAACTTTGATGGACCCTTGATGCTAAACCAATCCAACATACCCTCTCAGTTCATATGGCCTGATCATGAGAAGCCATGCCTAGGAGCACCAGTACTCCACATGCCACCCATTGACATGAAGGGTTTTCTCTCAGGAGATCCACAAGTTGTATCTACTGTTTGTGCACAAGTGAATGAGGCATGCAAGAAGCACGGCTTCTTCCTTGTTGTCAACCATGGTGTGGATACCAAGCTCCTGGCTCAGGCTCATAAGCTCATAGAAGAATTCTTCTCCATGCAACTGCCAGATAAGCAGAAGGTTCAGAGAAAACTTGGAGAACATTGTGGTTATGCTAATAGCTTCATAGGAAGATTCTCCTCCAAACTTCCTTGGAAGGAAACACTTTCTTTCCATTATTCTGATGATAAATCCAAAAAAACTGTGGAGGACTATTTTGTAAATGTCATGGGGGAAGACTACAGGCAATTTGGGTAAGATATATAGAATGCAGTGTAAAACATGTTTTTGAATACTTATCTAATAAAAATAAAGAATATTTTTTGGTACCAAAATTTTTAGAAGTCTTTCTAAATTTGTATGAAACATTTTCATACTTAATTTCTAGCCTCTAAAAGATCATAAAGTTCATTTTAAAGGTATAACTTCTCATAATTGTTCACACACTATTTTACACAAACAAGTTTTTCTTTTCTTTTTTAAATAAATCATATGAACTCCTATAAAAGCTAAACCACTGAGATATCTTACGAAAAGTATTTTACACACATAAGTAAAATCATTTTTGTTGAAACTCTTTTTACATAGCTGCAACACATATCTAATGCTTTTCCTTTTGTTCTTTGTATTCTTTTTCTCTTCTCTTTCTGATGTTCTACACATGCATGCGCGTGCATATATATATAGATAGATTCACAGAAGTAGATAAATGTTCTCCATACAGGCTTCTTTTTTGTCTTCATCTTCTTTTGTTTTTAAATAACAAGTGCTTTATGTTTCCATTGCTACAGGAGAGTGTTCCAAGAATACTGTGAAACCATGAGCAATCTCTCACTTGAGATCATGGAGCTTCTGGGGATGAGCCTAGGAGTTGGAAGGGAATGTTTCAGAGAGTTCTATGAAGGAAATGAGTCGGTTATGAGGTTGAATTACTACCCACCATGCCAGAAACCAGAGCTAGCTTTAGGAACTGGACCTCATTGTGACCCTACATCCCTAACCGTTCTCCACCAAGATCAAGTCGAGGGCCTCCAAGTCTTTGTCGATGGAAGATGGTACTCTGTCGCTCCTAAAGAAGATGCTTTCGTTGTCAACATTGGCGACACATTTATGGTATGGATCATATAATTACAAGGTTGACAAGTTGCTTTTTGGATGATAATTGACACTCAATTAATAATTGATATGTATTGTAGGTCCATATAATTAATGTCCTTCAAATAGTGAAAATAATTACAACAATGACATACATCAATTACTAAGTTGGCTACTTAAGGTTAATTACTGGGTAATATCATGCACTTGTTCTTCAGCCTTGAAGCTAAAAAGTTGAAAGGACAAAACTTAGATTTATAATGTTTTTAATGATTTCATCTTAGTAATCTGCATAATAAAAGCTTGTATTATAGGTGTACTCCTAACTTATAAATATGAAACTCTAATTCTTATTAGAGAATACTAAAAAAAAAAAAAATAGTGTACTGATGTAAAACTTTAATGTTGATAAAAAAATATCATTAAAAATACTGATAGAAATGTATACAAGTTTTATCTGAATTTAAATATGATAATAATGTGCTGTGGTTTATCTTTCAGGCTCTATCAAATGGGATTTTCAAGAGTTGCTTGCATAGAGCAGTTGTGAACAACAAGATTGTGAGAAAATCACTAGCTTTCTTCTTATGTCCAAATAAAGACAAAGTGGTTACCCCTCCAAAGGAATTAATCACCATCGAGAATCCAAGAACATACCCAGATTTCACTTGGCCAAGTCTTCTTGAGTTCACACAGAAACATTACAGGGCAGACACAGACACTCTTGTTGCTTTCTCGAGGTGGCTAGAAGAGAAAAACAACTGAACAGGGTTGCCCGCACACCTGTTCCATGGCCAAAAGAACTATAAACCGAGCTTTAACTTCTACCTGTTTGAGTGAGGAAGATGACATCATATAAAGTGAAAGAGGGTTGCTTTCGGTGGGTCGAAAAAGATAACGGAAACATCAAAAAAAAAAAAAAAAAAAGGGCTACTTAGTGTTGGGAGAATCGTATTTGAGCAAATGGAAGAAGCTGAGGCCATATTCGTAGGAATAAAGAGTTGATTTGTGTAGTGAAGTTATTCGATGTTGTCACTACTAATGCATTATTAGTTGTCTTTAACTTTCTTGTAACTGTGTTATGCATGTATGTACAACCTTTAATTAGTAATAAATTGCCTTGCATGTTTGTTGTGTCATCAGATTTGTAAGAATTATTTATTCCAATTCTCAAAAAATATTAATTAATTTAATATGTTCAACTATTTACAGTAATAACCAATACTTATTATTGATCTAATTGGTATTATAATTAATTTTTAAATTTCAAAATATTAACTTCAAATCTTAGATTTGATAAAATTAAAAAGAATAATTTTAATAGAATTAAGATTCTGAATCTTGTCAATATCATAATAAAAAAAAACATAAAAAAAATAAGAAAAAATTGACGACTTATAATGCTGGCATGCAAGCAATTTATCCAGTGATATATTGACGTAGCTGTCAACTTCTTTTGAGGACTTAATAAATTGATTTTAATTTGTTTGAATTCAAGGTTTCAAACAATTAAATATCAATCCAATTTCCTTTCAAAAGTATAGTTTTTGCTAAACAAAGCTATAACACCAGTCACGAACATGTTCGTCTGTGTATGCTATTTTTTTTTTTTTGGAGGATTAAAAGATGAAGGTACTCTAAGCAATATGTATATATAACATAAAGTCTTAACTCCACGGAAAGAAAACTAATTAACATCATATTATATTTATTCTACATAATTTCAAATAGCATAGAAGATTCTACGTTTGATGAGTTTTAAGAGAAGTAAAACAAAATAAAGTAGAAGACTCAAACGCGATTATTTTAGTTTCACTAGCAAGAGTAGAAACAGAACCAAAGATAACAAACAGAAAATAGAGTGTTCTGTTGTGACCCGTCCACCAACCAAACGTTACCTGAACCACTCATTAATAAATCATGAAACCATGCACTTACACTTTTAATGTTGTGTTGATATGTTGTATACTATAAGTTGCTTTGTTGTATGGTTTACATGTTGGTGATTAATATAGATGTTTTTACTTCTATATTTATATTATGTTGTATTTTTTTATATACTAGCTTATCCTTGGATGTTTTCTTGTGATTTAACTGTGATAATCATATTTTTATATAAGAGTAGGACAAAGTTAGATTGAAGGCTTTTGGAGCATTAAGAGCTATGGTGTTGGCATATAGCTTGGTGCTACTTTTGTTGGTAGTTTTGTTATACTTGTTTGACCAATATCTTAGGATTTATATTTTACAATGTTGAATTACTGTACATATAATTATATATAGCTATATAGTTATTTTATTTATAGTTACACACACATATACACACACACACACACATATATATATATATATATATATATATATATATATTATGATGCACATATCCATGTATTGTGATTAAATTAATTTTACGTAATTAATTGTTACACTTTTTAATTATTTTTTGTATATATAATGCGAATTTAACTGATACAATTGTTAAATTATGTGATATCATATTCAAGACATGTATATCAAATTTTATATAATTTGAACTTTTCTATATATATTATCTAAAAATAGATGTTTACACATATTTTAAATATTATATTACATGTTAAAATAAAGTAATATGATGAACTACTATGAAAATTTGAAATTGTATGAATTTCAATATATATAATTTTGAATATAATATCATATATTCAAAAAAGTTCAAGTCACGTGAAATTTGATATACATGTCTTAAATATGATATCACATAATTCAAATCAATGTATAAAATATTTTTATGATTATCTATCAATTTGAATTAAATAAATAAAGTATTAAATAATTTTTAAAATTTTGTAAACTTAATTTATACATTAAAACATTTTAATGTATATGAGTTATTGAGTGAAATAAATCTAAATACAATTATTTTTGGAGTAAGTGTATCCCTCTTCTTCTATATATATACATATATATATATATATATATATATATATATATATATATAATTCTTAAAATTTTAAAAAATACTACTAAACAACTGGTGTAAAATCTAGTAGTAAAATGTCATTTTTTTTCCTAGTATAATCGTGGATCTATTTTGTAAAGAAATATTAATATTTTACACGAAAGAACAAAAGGATAATAATAACACAACGTTTCTCAATTACTATACGTTGGGATTAACTTGGGTATGCTTGTTCCGATTAGGGTCAAGAATGAATCGAATTAAATCGATTTTACTTCAAATATACTTAATAGCATTTAGTTTAGTTCAAAACTCGACTCAAATTCAATATATAAACATTTTTCTTTACTTAAATTCAACTCAATTCAAGCATGATTTGAATTCAACATGAACCAAATATCAAATTTGGTTAATCTATTTATCAAAGTTTAACTTTTAACTCATTTAATTCATTAATCAAATCTTTTGAATTTAATTTTAAAGTATTTTTGAGTAGATTTTCCAGATTTGATTTTACCAAAAATCTCAAAGTAATTGCTTGAGATTTTGATTTTCATCCATATCGGTCACACTCAACTGAAACACGATAGTCTTTCATAGTGGATTTTTCTCCTTTGAGAACCGCCAAGTTCCCCAATGAAAATCAACACGATTTCAAAATATTGTAACATGGTTGGATATATGTAATTAAGTAATGGTGTATTTCCCAGACGATAAGGACCACTGAGTAAGAAGAATACATTATGTTAGAATCGTCGCACACAATAACTTCAAAACTCACCGACTGGGTTTGGACTCAATTGCTTTCTTATGTCACTTTAATAATGACTGCATGGCCGAGTAACTGCTTCATCTTAGCAAACTTTTGTTTTTAGCAATGCAAGATCGATCGACTTTGTTCATCAATAAAGACAAAATCCTCTGTGTTCCATAATTGGTAATAATATAATCTTAAAGTGCCAATACTTTTTTCTTTTTTTTCTATCATAGATATCTTTAGTTTATTAAGATAAAGATTAATCTAACTCGTGATATAGTTGTTGGTCTATACGGTTTCTACATACAATATGATCAAATATGAAATTTCTTGATAAATTTATAACGTTTAAACGCAAAGTGTTTAACTATTACGTGAATATTTCATCGAGTTTTCATATAGTGCCAATATTCCAAAACTTAGGAAAGGAAATATACTGTTATTTAATTTGTATAAAAATGGAATTATTTAAGAATAATATTCGTGTGACCTTTCATATAAGGATTATCCTATTGATCACCATTCCACTTGATGGAACTCTAATTTTATTGAATTATACTGTCGCATCAAAAATAAATATTGGATTACTGTCTTAATTGTATTCTTTAAATTAATCTTAATTAATTTAATGCTGTTGGGGCTGTGATCCCTGAATATATAAAGAATGACATAGGTTTGTTTAACTCGAGGCTTAAACAAAAGCACAGCAGAAACGACGAGCCATCCATGTCTAACAATAAGAAGGGGAAAATATAAATGATTAGAGATAAGCTCAAAATTATTTAAAGGATATATATATATATCATTGTTCCCCAAAAGATAGTGCACGTTGGGTTGACTCATTTCACGTTTTATTTTAGAGATATATAAATAAAATCGTTATGGATTTACATCTTATTGTTTAATTTGGACCCGATACATTACGCTATGGTCTTTAATTATATGGATCAACTAGAAGCTAATGTTTGATCTTGTCCTTAATTCAGAGTGGTAGAATCGGTTGCAGTGAAATTCATCTGCAGATTATTTTAAATTGTTTTTCTCGAACTTACTTTAGAGGAAACTCATGTTTTGCAGTGACTGAATCTAATGGGAGCACAAGAAGGATATGATTTTTAATGGTGATCGTTGATATACAGTATTTTGATTTCGGAACGATGGGGTAGATTACTTGCAATTTTTTTTTTATTATTTTTAGTACAATATGTCACCAATAAAATTAGAATTTATGACTTTTTGCATGCTGATGAATTTCTTTCATTATTAGCCACATTTAATGGTTCACAAAACTTTCAAATAGGGATGAAAAAATATATATATTCGCCCGGATAATATTCGTCACAGGTAGAAAATAATATTGTTAATGAGTATATACGGATAATAGGAATTGTGAACTGCACTATTAATTTTTTAATAGTTTAGTTTTATAAACTGCACTATAAAAGTAGTTTGGTTTAAACTATTAAAAAATAGTTTAGTTTATTTTAGTTTAATTATTTAAAAGAATTTAGTTTAAAATAGTTTTGTAAACATTCCTAAAGACGGATATGATATTATCTATATCATAGATATCCAATAACATTAAATTACTACACTCTACATACTTTTCCTTTAGACTATGTATGTGTTAAGAGATTTTATGCAGTTTTATTTATTTATTCAGGCTTTTATACAGATTTTGATTTATGCAATTTTTATTTTTTTATATATATTGTTTATCTAATTTTTTATGCAATTTTTTATTATGCATATTTATTTTATGTAAACTTTATGCAGATTTTTAAGATAAGGGAAGACTTTAAAATTGTTTTATGTTTCACTATTTACTCACAAAGTAGGGTTTTATTATTATTTTTTTTTACATAAAGTGAGATTTAATTATTTTCGTCATTTTATTGCATAAGATATATATTGATAATGATAGATAATAGTTTTTATTTTCTTTTATTATTTTAGACATTTTATACTACATAGTTTATTTTAACATTTAATATATTTACAATATTTATTTTACACAAAATTGCACCCCTCTCTTAATAGATATATAAATATTATAGTTTTTCTTTTTTATGTTAAAATATATAATTAAAACCTTTAAATTTAACATCTTGAAAATAAGTTACTCTTCCTTCTTTTAAGAGATATTTGTATTATAATATCATTTCTTCTTATACATGTTCAAATATAAAGTAAATTTGACACATCATATCTATCCCCTAATTGATGCAAGTAAATCATGAGTTACAATATAACACTTTAAATTTTACTTTTAAAATAATTTGGTTCATTTATTTTCTTTTGATCTAATAGTTCTAGCAAATAACTCATGAGTTACAATAAAGAGTAAATCTCCTCTCTTAAAAAGGTATGAATAGTTGTGATGTGGGTAAATAAAACTTCTAACCAATTAATTATTTGGATTATTTACCTTTTTAACATTCTCAACTTGTTGACTTCTTAAATGATTGTTTTACCATGTAAGTTTCTAAAACTCAATGTTTTTAAACATTCAGATGTGTAGTAATTTCAATTTTGTATCCTACTAGTTATTCAATTAGAGTGGATCACATAGTTACCTTTTTTTATGTAATAAATTTTTTTGATTGTTCATAATTGTTATAGAAGCTCATTAATTACCATAAAGCATTTCTTTGTTTTGAAGTAAGAAAAATTACTAAAATATCTGATAAAAATAAATTTTTAATTTTCGTCCTTATTATTTTATTTTAATTCTTATAATATATAATTTGTTTATTTTAGTCTTTATAATATTTTTTCACTATGAGTTAGTTTCTCTGAAAGCAAATATTAGTAGGAATTAAAAATAAATTATCAAAATATTACAAAGACAACATATATATATATATATATAGTAGAAAGACTAAAATAAAAAAATAAAAATAAAAAATAAAAAAAATAAGAAGTGAAATTTTACATTTTAAAAAATTATTTTATAAAAACTAAAATAAAAAAGTTACGGTATGTTACACGAATAAAAATATATTTAAGCCCGTATGAAATAATAGAATATTAGAGTTTGTGAATTTTAGTAGGAAGGTGCATGTTGTGCAGCAGGGCCATGCGTAGTCTACTTTGTACAAAATAATTATAAAAAATAAAAAATAAAAAATAAAAAAATAAAAAGGTAATGGGTACAACAATCGGTTGGGCCAGAATTAGTTAAGTGGACAAAAATTTAACCCACATTCAATTGTATCAATCCATTTCACTGTTTGTGATTTGTTCCAACTAAATTGAACTTTGGTTTTCTTGGTTTCAATTCAGGCAGGCCAATTATTTTTGTTCAACCCTAAATACAAACACTCTTCTCACTTAATATGCCCCTATAAGGATGTATCATGTGAAAAGGATTATAATGAAAGGAACCTAGAAAATATAACCATACATAAATAATTAGAATTGAAAGATATTAGGAAGTGAAAAGGTGATCCGAGTGATTTGGGTGAGGGGATATATGATTGGAGTGATAAGAAAGGTATGAGTTGAAATTCTTCCATTAACCACTAATAACTAACCATTAATATTTGTTATATTTTAAATTTAACGAAGCTGAAATTAAAAAAAATAATAATAATAAGGAACAAAGTTATATTTTAGCCACTAGTTAATAGATGTGTCTTGTGCACTCATTGTTACTCCCTACAATGTTCACTGGTGTAGTGATATGAAATAAATGATATTTTACATGATTTTCATTCTGTCTTGGTTGCATCACATTGTTATCAACCTGTTACTTTCAGGTTATTTTCTGACTTATTTATTTCATACGTGCAAGTTTTAACTTCTTGTTGGTGTGC
The DNA here is from genome assembly GCF_000230855.2 of Cajanus cajan. Taxonomy (NCBI): domain Eukaryota; kingdom Viridiplantae; phylum Streptophyta; class Magnoliopsida; order Fabales; family Fabaceae; genus Cajanus; species Cajanus cajan. The sequence continues at coordinate 5,331,848 of NC_138519.1, forward strand.
ATGTGCCAGTAATTTTACCAACTCAAAGCAATACAATATAAATACAGTATAATTAATTAAAATACTAATATTACCAAATAGTCTTTAGCAATATCAATAGCATAAAAGAATATTTAACTTATAGAAATACAAAAGTTTCCAGCAGTCAAACATTCAAACAAAGAAAAGAGGATGTCCATCACACCACTCAAACAAACAGAGAGAGAGAAAGAAAAGAGGATGATAAACATGTCCCTTGGCGTGAATTTAGTCATCCAAGACTGGAGTTCTCACTAGTTTACTAGAAAAGAATGCTTCTAGACACTCTGACACACGTTCACGCATAATATCTAAAGCATTTGAAGTCATTGAAGCAGCATGTGGGGAGAGGACAACATTATCCAATTGAAGGAGCTCTTTGGGAACATTAGGTTCGTTCTCAAACACATCCAAGCCAGCACCACCTATCTCCCCTTCCATCAAACACCGCACCAATTCCTTCTCATCAATTAGAGCTCCACGTCCAATGTTTACAATAATCCCATCTTTCCCCAACGCCAACATCACTTCCCTGTTCACTATGTGCCTTGTTTTCTCATTTAATGAGCAAGAAACCACAAAGATGTCACTATTAGCAGCAAGCTCAACAACATTAGAATAAAAAGGGTAGGACACAAAGGGCTTCTGGTTCCTTGAATTGTACATAATTGTGCAACCAAAGACCTCAAGCCTTTTAGCAACTTCTCCACCAATTTTTCCCAATCCAACAATCCCTACTCGCTTGCCTTCTAGCTGAAACACAAATCTGAGTGCTAGTTATTGTTCATGCTTCAGAGAATTTTCATGTTATAATTGTCAATTCTAATGGTTACTACTGTCATGAACAATTCTAAATCCTCCTACAACTTATTCCTATTAATCATATTGCTTCCTTTGTATGTAAGCATTAAATGCAATTTCTTTTTTATTTAATATTTCTTTTATATAGAAGTAGGAAGATTTGTAAGAGTATTAGTAGAAGGATATTTTTAATAAAGTGGATTTTAGCCTAATTCGTCTATATAAAATTGATTTATAAAGTGAGGATTTATATTCAATTATATAACATTATTATAATCTTATTTTTAGTTGATACAAGATCTTCAACACACCATTTTCATGTTAATATAGGCAAAATAAACTCAACAACAATCAATAATTACTAAAATATAGATTCTGATATGTTCTGATATCATGTTAAAAAAGTAGATTTAAGTCTAATTTAACCTTACAAAATCGGTTTGTAAGGTGAAAATCTCCTCACTTATATACATTATTATGACCTTATCTCTAGTCGACGTAGAATTTCCGACATATATAGCATTGCTCCTACTATCATATTGATTGTTTAGAATTATATATTGATTGTTCTCTATCAACAAAACAATACCCCTTCCCCTCAACACACACCATTTGGGTTGAAATTATTGAAAGAAAAATGCTAATAATATATTTTTTATTATTGACCGAAATTTAGTGGGAATCACAAAATTATGCAAGTCACATTACCTATTTTATGATCTACTCATGATTTTATAGCTTCCAATAAATTTTAACTAGTAATAAGTGTGTTAACAAAGTGTATGACACTTCTCTTATAAAAATCTTCATCCAAATAGAAATAGATCACGAACATTTGCACAATATAGATACACCATATATGAAAAAAAACATGCACATAAAGCAAACGAGTGTGGAGTACCTTGGATCCAAAAGAAAGATTCAAGGGCATAGAATGACCCCATTTCCTAACAAATCGATCAGCGGCAGAAATTTTCCACATGATATCAATCAACAACCCCACAGTCATGTCAGCAACATCCTCAGCGTGATCTACTGCAGCAGAGACAACCTGAATACCACGGTGGCTGCACTCAGCCAAGTCTATGTGGTCAGTTCCAGCACTGGTGGTCACAATGATGCTGAGTGATGGGAGGAGCCGGATGACCTCTGCAGAGACCTTCTGGAAAGGGTTGCAGAGTATGGCTTGAATGGATGAAGGCTCAACATTATGCTTGGCGAGGAATTGGTGGAGAGGAAGTTTTGAGGAGAAAGCTTTGAGAAAATGGTAGTTGTGAAGATTTTGAGCCTCAAAATTTGGGAACAATAATGGAGGACCAAACACAAGGAGTGGTTGAAGCTCCTTAGTATCATTGTCAGTGTGCTTGTCTGCCATTGCTTTTGATGATTGAGCTTGTGGAAAGTGGTACTGTCAAACACTATCAAAATATTTATTCTTCCTGTCAATTTTATTCTAAAAGCCAAAACAAAACAAACTAACTTTTACCTTGTAAAAGCTTAGCTTCACTTTTTTGTTTACAAAATAAAACACATTATGAGGGTTGTTATACTAATGAAGTAGTTAATGATAGCAGTGTTTACAAAACTAACAAACACGGGTAAACGAAAAGAGCTTGATATCTTTATAAATGCAGGGTTATGAGGCAGTTTTTCTTTTTATGTTACTTTTTTCATGCTCCCCCTTACTTCCTAATTTCTTCAATTCTCTTTGGTGCCTTAAATAACTTTATTAGAACTTAGGTAAAATGTTTCTTTCTTAAGCACTTTGTTAATGTGCATTTTCCACGCCGAGATTCTTTCAGCATTAAATTATATAAGTTCAGACTCATGGTGCTTAACTTAGCAATATGTTATTAAGAACCTTTGAATTCTATATGCTGACAGGAAACTCGATCATATGAAGATATCCCATCTGCACCAATGAAGTTCTCTAGTGCAGCGCGGTTTTAGCCATGGAATTCTATCTCTAATTAAGATATAAAGGCAGCATATTGCAGTAATCACAAAGAAATACTCGTAGAATTTAATAACATAATAGAAGTGGCCTTGATTTTGGTCATTAAGGACTTTCGGGTCAATTCATGAAGCCCCATTTGCTCATAACACTTGTTTTTCATTTTCTGTTTTCCAAATTCAACAAACTATGCAATACCCATCCACAATCCATGTAAAGGTTACTGAAATAAAGTTTAAAACCCTTTTGAGGAAATATGTATGAGAGCTGAAAAAGTATATCCAAATAATGCAAAAGTCCCGAGCTGCCAGCTGGGCATTTTCTCAAACAGTTCAAACACAGGAATTTTCTTAAATGAAATAAATGTTGACGACTGTTAACACAAAAGTTATATCGAAATCAAACAGAAATTATAGCTTACCTGAATAGTGGAGCGTATCTGGCGAAAGGTAGTGAGAGACAGAGAGCTGTTGAATTTGACTTTAGCACCACATTTTCCCATTCCCAACAATGTGAAGAGAGAGACATTAATTTAATTTTTATTTAATGAAAAAGTGGTCCTTTTTATGAAACTCACGCTTATAAAAATAAAATGATACTCCTCCGTTTTTTTTCATAGTCGTTTTGTCAAAGTTTGTTATTTTTTTTTTCATTGTCATATTACTAAAATTAATGAGTTATTAATTTTTTTCTTCCATTTTTACCCTTAATAATTAATACATGTTTCTTGAACAATGTGTGTATTTATTTTTAATGTCTACCTAATTTTTCTCTAATTACTCATATAAAGTTAATGTGCATTTATAAAAGCAATATATTTTCAACAAAATACTATAAAAAACAAAAAAAAGGGACAACTATTTAATAGAGTAGTTCAACAGTCTAAAACATGCAAAAAAAAAAATAGAGGATAAAATAGGAAAGTAAGTAATAAATATTTTTGAAAACTAAAATATCAATGATTTCCTTAAGTCCCGTGCAAAACCTTAAACGACTATGAAAAAAACGGAGGGAGTACTCCACATTCAAAAAAGGACCACTCTTTCATTAAATAAAAACCAGTATTTTGCTGTAATCAAAACTAGATATTAAATAAAAAGTGAGTTTCATAACCGGAGGATTTTGCTGTAATAGCTGTTCAAGTTAGGTAAAATAAGAGGGTTCAGTTTTGAGTGTTAGACTATATGCATGTCTATCTGTTTTACTTGTTTAAGTTTCAAAGACATAAATTATGCAGCAACGAATTTAGAAATTTTAGGTGCAGTAACATATTTAAAAAATTTAGCTAATGAGAACACTATTTATATACAAATTTATAACATTAAATATATAATTTAATAAAAAAAATTAAAATCTAAATATGTCTCACAATTATTTTATATGGGATTTCATATTTTGAAATATTGAATGATTTTTCATTTTTAATGCTTTAAAAAATTTCTCTTTTTACGTAAGTTATTAAATAATCATTTAATAATTTATTTCTCATATCAAAATTTTAAACTTTTTTTACTTTTAAAAATAGTATAATATGAACTTGAGTTAATCATCATCTTTTTCAAGACTAGTTCAACAATGATCTAAAACAAAATTTGAGAAAAACTTTTATACTTGAAATAAAATAGTTATATGTGGAGCCCTTTTATCAATACTAATAGCATTGAAATATTTTCTACCTTTATATTTTATTTAATAAAAATGTTTAAAAACTAGTAATATTCATCATATCAATTAGTATTATATTTGATCTTCAAACTTTAAAATCTTATATTTAAATCTTATTTTTATAAAAATATCTAATTTTAAATATTTTTTTATTATTTAAAATTTTAAAAATAAAATTATCTAAAAAAAATATCTACATTAAACCAGGTTATTATCTTTATATATGTTATAAAGTTATAATTATGTAGTTTTTTTTTTCTTTATCAAACCTATTAGCAAATAACTTTTAGTTAATAAGCCTAAAATTTGAACTTCAATAACCTTACTCTTGGATCAACTCTAAAATCTTTTTACTGATTTAATTTTAATATTATATAAAATAAATACTTAAATTAATAAATTAATTTTGACTTTTTATACAAAATAAAAAATAAAAAAAATGAAGACATTAGTTTTTAGTAGGAATACATACGTGTACACACACACACATATATATATATATATATATATATATATATATATATAAGTAAACACCAAAAGAGTTAGTGGGAACAAATGAATAACGTGAATCCGGATGGCATCTCTGATAGACCACTTTTACAAGTGGTGCATGGTACACCATGAATTTGAACCATAAGATGTATCTAATCTAATAATATATTATACATCCTATCACACAGGATAAAAATTTCTGAATTTTTTACTGATTTTTTTTAAATTACTCAAAAAAGCACATGTTACGATGCACAAACGCAACTGCTATTCACGTTCGAAACGGGCCGTTCTGATTTCAGAGCGACCGTTCTAGATGAAACAATAACACATGAATAATGGATCAGAACGGCCCGTTCTAGATGAAAAAAAAACACATGACGAGTGGGATCTTTACTTGGGCTTTATATGGATGACCACCTTTCTCATATATTTGGTAGTATAGGAGTTTATATTGTTTGGTCTTGTATTATGGGCCTTAGTATAAGACTTTTGGGTTTTAAGCTTATTGGGCCTAGTTTTGGGCTTCATGGGCCTTTGGGCTTTGTTTGCTTCTGAGCTTAGTGAGCCCAATGGGTTTGGTGGGCCTAGGGTTCTCTTTACTTGGGCTTTACTGTAATATCCCAAATTTTATTAAATAAAACAGGTTATTTTGATTTTAAATATTTATTGAGATTATTAGAAAATTTATCATATTTTTTTTATACGTATTTTACTATTTATATATACGTATTTTACTATTCACATATACATATTTACGTATTTATGAATAGTAAATATATTATTATTTTAATAAATAGTAATTTCCAAAAACAAGAACGTAAGCACTTACGTTTGTTTCAAATTATTATATTATTTTTTAATGAATAGTAATTTATAATATTATAATAATGAATAGTGCATAGTAACTTATAATATTATTTTAATGAATAGTGCATAGTGCATAGTAACTTCAAAATTTCTATAAATAGGAGCCTAAGGTTTTGAAAATTCAGAATTCTAGAGAGAAGGAAATTCTGGAGAAATAGAGAGAGAAAGTAAGAGAGAGAGAAGGAGAAAGAAAAGGAGGTTCTGCTCTAGTGCCTTGTTTAAGGAGAAAGAGGAAGAGATTCTGCCCAAGTTTTTAGAGAGATATTGCACTAGTTTCAACTCCTACTTATCTAGGTAAGGGGGAGGAGAACCTTATCTTTTTAAAATTTTATATACTATTATGTATATTTATTTATGTCATTTACTTGATTATATTTATTTAGTGGGGTATCTCTAACCTCATCTATTTGCTTATATTTATTTAGTGGGGTGCCCCTAACCTCATTATTGTTATATTTATTCAGTGAGGTGTTACTAACTTCATCTAACTCCTTAACTTTTAATTACTTTATTTATTTATTTATTCAGTGAGGTGTTACTAACCTCATCTAACTCCTTAACTTTTAATTACTTTATTTATTTATTTATTCAGTGAGGTGTTACTAACCTCATCTAACTCCTTAACTTTTAATTATTATGTTTATTTATTTACGTTATTATTTAGTGGGGTGTTTCTAACCTCATATATTTGTTTAACCTTTAATTACTATTACTTATTCTATGATTATTCTTAAATCTATTTTGAGTAATTTTTTTATGATTAATATAATTTGTTAAAATGTCTTTTACTCATTTTAAAGATAATTAATACTCTATGGCCATAGACGATAAAGTTTGAATTATTTGTAGCTGGAGGTTTAACCTTGGGGATTTAAATGAGTAAGAAATGGAGGTGGAATATCTTTTGGTTGGTGTTATAATGATGCTCATTTATCCTGACTAGTCACTACAAGTATAATTCAAATTTTATTGTATCAAGAAAATCTAATATTTAATCTGTATAAATATATTTATATATATATGTTAAAATTTTATTTATAAATAATTATGTTTATTCGTTTGAATTATTGTATTTATTGGATATTGTTCTTACTCCTTTCTTTTCTTTGTTTTTTTTAATTAAATATATTATAAATAGATGGATCAATTTGAGATTCCAGATCATTTTGCTGTTATTATTACTGCTGTCCTACGTGGAAGGAAATTGGAATACGGAGGCTATTTGATGGATCTGTTATAACTTTACTTGTCAATCATATTATTTTAATTGTAATTTTCTTTCCGTTATGAATATATATATTGTATTAAAAGAGTAAGGAAAATGAATAATGTGTAAAATAATACGTTATTCTAAATATTTTAGAACGATATGTTATGTATTAAATTCACAAGATATTCTTTTCTTTACTTTTGTTTTTATTAAATAAATATATAGATATTGTTAATGATATAATTGCGAAAATATTATAATTTTATATTGTATAATTTGGGTATTAGAATTAGGCGTTACATTTACATGGATGATCGTCTTTCTCATATATTTGGTAGTATAGGAGTTTATATTGTTTGGTCTTATATTATGGGCCTTAATATAAGACTTTTTGGGTTTTAAGCTTCATGGGCCTAGTTTTGGGCTTCATGGGCCTTTGGACTTTTGATTGCTTATGAGCTTAGTGAGCCCAATGGGTTTGGTGGGCCTAAGGTTATCTTTACTTAGGCTTTACATGGATGACTGTCTTTCTCATATATTTGGTAGTATAGGAGTTTATATTGTTTGGTCTTGTATTATGGGCCTTAGTATAAGACTTTTTGGGTTTTAAGCTTATTGGGCCTAGTTTTGGATTTCATGGCCCTTTGGGCTTTTGATTGCTTCTGAGCTTAGTGAGTCCAATGGGTTTGGTGGGCCTAGGGTTCTCTTTACTTGGATTTTACATGGATGACCACCTTTCTCATATATTTGGTAGTATAGGAGTTTATATTGTTTGGTCTTGTATTATGGGCCTCAATATAAGACTTTTTGGGTTTTAAGCTTGTTAGGCCTAGTTTTGGGCTTCATTCATAGGATGCTTGATGTCATTGAGGAAGAGGCTTCATATCTCACTCACGCTTAGCACCAAATTACCCGCACCTAATGTCATTGAGGCAAAGAGTCTCCTATTCTCTCGTGTCTGGTATGACAAAACCCGACCCTAATAGGCAGAGGGCCTTTGTCTAAGTTATGTTTAACGCCACATACATTAGCACCCAATGCAAATCCAAACAGAAAATGAGTATCTCTCCTCACACTAGGTGACATTTAATCAATGCCTAATGTTTGTGGCATTGACAACAAAGTCACGAAAGTCTATGCAACTTAAAAGCAATTAAACTAATGTAAATCAAATTTAAAAATATTTGGTAACATCATTTTTTTAAGAGGAAAATGTTGAGATATAAAATTAAAACTAACAAATTTTTGCAATGATTTAAATGAGAGAAAATTATATTTATAATAGAAAATTTTGTTTGGTGTTATTTTCTAATTAGAATTAGAAATTTACGCATATAATTAATGTAAGCCTCTAATTCTAATAGAAAAACATTATCAATTGAAAAATTATACTTAAATTTTAAATGTAATTTAGTAGAATGAAAAAAAAATATTATTTTGCTTAAAAAAATTCTTATGACAAATATGTAGTTAGAACGGCCCGTTCCGAATTCAGAACGGCCCGTTCTGGTTTAACTAGTCATGTGTTATTTTTGAATCTGGAACGGGCCGTTCTGATTTCGAGGGTCGTTTTGATCCATTTGTCATGTGTTTTTTTTCATCTGGAACGGCCCGTTCTGATCCATTATTCATGTGTTATTGTTTCATCTGAAACGGCCCGTTTCGAAATCAGAACGGCCCATTCCGAACGTAAATAACAGTTAAGTCTGTGCATCGTAACACGTGCTTTTTTTGGATAATTTAAAAAAAAGAAAATAATTTCAGTAAAAAATTCAGAAATTTTTATCTTGTGTGATAGGGTGCATAATATTGTATTAGATTAGATTGATCTTATAGTTAATATTCATGGTGCTCCCATATACCACTTATATAAGTGGTCCTTGAGAGAATTCACCCGTAAATCCGTCCCTGTAAAATCGAACTCATTGTTTGGGCCTTTTAGCTGGAATGAACGCTAATACAAACATTCTTTAAGGCCTATGATTGGTGAAAACTAATTACTATTTGTACCTGTCTGATGGGTACACTAAGTCTTCTAGTAGTCCAAAGGCCGAACGAGAACTCCAATCCGATACGCTAGTGAAAGGGTTGGTACCTGCAAAAGGCACTCCAACGCTCAAGTCAGGACAAGCACGAATATCTAGGGTAATTAATGAACAGTGACGTTACCTTTTGACCTGAGCTATTTATACTGACAATCGTGGGCCCTGGACCTTATGGGCCCTGTAAAAACTTACCGTATCAGGTAATACTTCTTAATCAGCTAATTAACCTTTAATGATTTATTAAAGATAATTAATAGAGATAAGCCGAACCAGGTGACCGATTGGCAATCGGCCACCTGATTCGGTCTCTCGATAACCGATAAGAGGGTGGCTAAACGCCCCTACCCGTACACTATTATTATTGTATAAAACTGACATAGACTGGCATAAAAAACACAATTTACGTCTCTATATTTTGTTAAAAAAAATAATAATTAAAGCTAAATATGTGTGAGTAGTTCATAATTGTGGACAATTCGTAGTAGTTATTTAAAGGATGTGAAGAGTTTGTGTACCAGTAGGTAAGTAATATCTAGATACGGTCGGATACATTTTTTCATGATCAAATATGGCATAAAATAATGTTTGATAATTACATGATATAAAAGAGGTTCTGAATGCACTTAAATATTATATCCAATAACGGTAATATTTTCTTTTATATATATATATATATATATATATATATATATATATATATATATTCTATTCAATTTTGCTAGAAAATCAGGTTGTGCATTGTCTTTTCAATAAGAGACCATATAACTCTCTTTGTTCATGTATTATATATACCCTGCTAGGATATTATAGTTAGTAGATAAACTAGGAGTTGATTTATAATTACAAGCAATCATACAAATAAGAACAATCCTTCACAATTCAAAGTTAAATATAAATGATATGTGTATATGATATTAGTAGAATTATGACAAGTTAAGAAATATAATACTAGTAAAATTTGTAAACAATAAGCACCCAATAAAAAAAAGTGGAAATCAATTTTTTCTTGTTAAAATTTCATGTGAAAGTTTGAGTATTAGTATTTTTTTCTTTTCGTAAACTTGTAAAATTTTGACTAATTAATCACTAATTTTTTTTGTGGAATCAAAATTTCCATATGATAGGATGATGAAGTTTGAACATGAAAAGACTAATTTTCTCAAAGAAAGAAAAGAAAATAAATAAATAAATAAATTTAGAGGTAGTTATGAGCTCATAATAATATATAGCTCCTATCAGATAAATTCACCAAGAGTACATGACAACAAACACAATACCCAATCTATTTGAATTCATAATAACAACAAATAAATGATCTTGCATTTCCTTAAACAATTCCGTTCTCAAACCCTTCAACAAGATACCATGAAAATGAACTTCACTATAGTAATAAAAGTCATAATCTCGAGCATCCATTTCAACTCATGGGAGGATCCATTTCATCTTGAGACTACAATAAAGAATGAAGTAATAAATTAAAATTAAGTGGATTAGTAAGCAAATCTATAAAATAGAACACTTGACTCCTAACATAACACAGCACAAATCACCATAAACAAATTTTTCTAATCCCATGGGAAGTCATTGCATATAAAAATGAAACAAATGGTGATTTTAGTTACCTTTGAAATAAGTTATAGAGGAGACTCAATCTTTATATCTACCAATAATCATAAGTGAATAAAGATAATAAAATAATCAATCTAACTGGAACTTCATGATAAGTACCTTGTTTCAGCCGTAGTATGATCCATTTCATTATATCTTTCAACAAGTATTGAAAAAAATTCAAGTCTTACATCGACTAGAAATTAGACAATTATATAGTATATAAGTAAAAAAATAACCCTTACCTTACAAGTTAATTTTGTAGGGTTGAGTTAAGCTCAAATCCACTATTCTAAGATGGTATCAAAGCCATCATAGATCCTTAACAAGAGTCACCTATCCTAAATCATTAAAAAATGGTCACTCACCATTTATCCACGTACCAAACCCAATAGTACTGGACATGAGGAGGTATATTGGGAAAATCTAAGTCTCACATTGACTAAAGATTAGACAATTATATAGTATATAAGTGGAAAGCGACTTTCACCTTACAAATCGGTTCGTAGAAGCTTCTACCGATTCTTGGTAGTATATTATACAATCTTGCATTTCTTCTCTACAATTAAAAAAAGTAACAAAGGTAATCAAAATGTTACTTAGAAGAAAACCATTTCTGTGCAGAATAAAATTGAATTAAAACTTATAGAATAAAAATCTTGGGAAGCACAATAGCTCGAATAACAGAAATCGTTGTTAAGAATAATGCAATAATTTTTTTTTACTTTCTTGTTCAAGATTTGGAGGGTTAACATATTGGAGACTACTTGTTTACTTTCAAAATTTTGCTCCCTCATGTCCCTAGTGAGATAAACAAGTAATAAGAGATAGAGGTGTTCAATATGTCAAAATGTGAAAGAAAACTTTGCAGAAACGTTGCCTTCTTCTTCTGTTATTTTTTCTACAACTTTCCATTTTTTTAGAAAATAATAAAATAAGTTGAAGATATTTACTCTAAAATTATTTTAACTGAAAGGCCATGGAGATGAAATGTTGTGCACCTCCTCTGTTAGTTGACAGATTAGGTTACCATGTTGAAATTGTATAGATTTTTTCACGAATATAATGCAGTCAGATCTTAATGTTAGCCAATTCAAAAGTAACTGACCCTAATAGAAATGTATTCTGTTTATTTAACTTTTAACATGACAATAGACATAAAATATAAAATAAAAGAAACAAAAACTAATAAAGACTTCCTATTATAATAACTGTATATACATGAACAGAAGAACTTTAAATGGATTAACCATACACAGCAACACTCATAACTTCAATGAAGAAGACCTAATACGTATTGAAGCATAAGTTAGATAGGTATTAAAATTTGGAAAACGTAAAAATACAATATAAAGAAAAAAAAAAAAATGAAGCTAATTGAGGAATGCTTGAAATGTTGTATAGGTATTAATGCTTGAAATGTTGTATCACACTCTTTCAACCATTGAAATTTTTGTCTTTTTGAGTAACTTCATAATTAGTTTTACTCTTTTTGCTAATTGAGGAAGAAAACGTGAAAATGATGTCAACCTTTTTGCTAATTGTTGAACTTCCTTCAAGGTCCTCAGACTTTGCATTTTTAATATTGCATGGGAATTGTAGGGATTAGCTTGTATGCCTTGGGTCGAAAGCATAAAGCCCAAAATCTTTCCTCCTCAGATCCTGAAGGCTTATTTTTTTCTGGATTATTCAACCTTATTTTTTGTTTCCGAACATCATGAAACACTTCTTCTAAATCCTTCACATGTTTTTTTTCCGCTATTTTACATATCATCTACATAAATTTCAACGTTTCTCTTAATTTGTTTGTCAAACACTTTGTTCATCAGTATTTGGTATGTCACATTAGCATTATTCAAATGACATTACTTTATAACAATAATTAACAGACTTGGTTATAAATATTGTCTTCGATTCATTCCTTGGATACACCTAAATTTGTTTATACCTTGAATAAACATCCAAAAAACTAAATATTTGATGTCTTTCCACGTCGTCCAGCAATCGATCTATGTTCAACAACAAATACACATCTTTCAGATAAGTCTTATATTGATCTATATAATTTGAGCACATCCTCCATTTGTCATTAGATTTCTTTACAATTACCACATTTGCTAGCTATGTGGTTTAATTTACTTCTTGAATAAATCAAGCACTTAACAATTTTGCAACTTCTACTTCCACAACCTTACATCTGTCCTTTCCTATTTTTCTCTTTCTCTAAGCTATATATCAGCCTAGCTTCTTTACAGATGACCAACTAATAACTAATAACTCAAATCTATCCCAAGCATTACCACAACTATCCATGCAAAGAGCTCGACATTTTCTTTCAAATTTTTCTCATTTTTACTTTAGTTGACTATATCAAGTTGAGATCCTATATAAATGTTTTGTTTATCTACCTTCCCCAGTTGAAAATATGTCATTTCCTCATCAAGCTCCATACGACATTCTCCACTCATATCCTACAATCTAATTCTAGAAATTTGCTAACCCCTCGACACCCGAAGCAATCATATTCACATCTTTATATTCTCTTATTTTCTTATTGGTTTTAGTTTCAAACTTTCCATGTAAGATTCTCTTGTTGTCTTTTGGTTAGCATGTATGGTGATAATCCTTCAAGATGCAAAGGGAAACTTCATAGCCAGGTGGAGTGTTGATATTATCGCACATAATGCATTGATTGATGGACATCCGGTGAGAATATTGTATGAAGTATTTGCATGTACTACTATTTACATGACCTTTACTGTCCTATGCTCTTCATAATCAAACCCAAAATAAATATGCAAATCAATACATCTTATCGTCATCATCATTTTCCCCCAAGAACCCAACCAAAGGCTCATCGTAGAGCATTGGGTCTTCCTCAGGTATATTCATTTGCTTAAAAGTTTTATAATATAATATGTTTGTTGAGTTACCATGATATATAAGGGTTTCCTAAAAATACAATTGGTAATCTCAACACTAATAACCATAAGATCATCTTGCATTGGATCAACTCCTTCAAAATCAACATCAGTAAAGGTAATACTAGGCATTCTTGACTTTCTTTTGACCCCAATTGCATCGAAAGATCTAACTACGCTAATATGCATTTTTTTAGCAAAAAAGGTAGATCATCCTCCTATAAATCCCTCGGTTATAGTGTTAATTACCCTTTTTGGCTCATCATGTGAGTTATCATGAGAATCCACCATTCTTTCTCGTGACTTACTATGCTCACACTCAGTTTTCTTTTCACCTCTCTATTTCTTATCCTCGAGATGCATAGCTTTCTCCTCAGCATTATTCCTTCCCTTTATAACTTGACTCATTCTGATACTAGCCGACAAATTTCTTCAATTGCCTTTGTTTAATAAGGTCTTCAACCTTGTCTTTTAGAGTTGCATACACCTTAATTGAATGTTCAATATTCTGATGATATGAACAAGATTTGGAATGATCAACACAGGTGGTGTATAAGCTCATTTAGGGATAGTTAATGTTCTAAAGTTAGTGCCTATTCAAAGAATTCTTACATCATTTAACAATGCATAACTTGTATTTAGGACCTTGGTATGGATAACTTCTAGATGAATCTCCATTCTTATTCTTTTAAAACTATTATTTTTCTTTTCTTTATTCGAATGAATAGTCTTAGACCTAACTTGATTACAAGATTCAACCAACTTTTCCATCTGCCTATACTTCTCAACTCTTCATCTTAAAACATTCATGTCGATGGATAATTTTGTTTTTTACACAGACTATTTACTAAAGGCCTCAATTTTAACATTGTATTCAATCGATCCATTGCTACAATTGGGCTTAAATTCTTTATGTATTTCCATATCATTGTTATTGAATCTATCCATGGAACACTTGAGACTCTTGGTCTTGCTACCTTAGGTTAGCTAAGGCCAAGTTAGTTAGTTGATAGGGTCGGCTTGTTGCAAACTAAACTATGAAAAGGGATGGCTAATCATTCAAGAAATCAACTAAGCCAACAAGCATTTTGGCAAACCAACTTAGAGCTTCACCTTTCAAAGATGTCGGGAAAATACGACACAAAGTTACTTTGTATTGTGTGGATAAAATGACTTGCATTAAGTATGAGTCAAGACACTACAACGAAATATTATATATAATGACATACAAAAGGTGTCACTATAAATACAATATATGTATGTATGTATAAATTTATTTGACATATAACTACCCATAATTTTAGTGTTGATTTTGAATGAGATTCAATAGCATATATTGTATATCACTATAGTTTATATCTACACTTTTTAATAATATATAAACATATATTATATTTATAGTGTAGGTAAGTTATTTTTAGTGATATGTATTGTGTCATATAAGATGTATTAATACATGACATTTTTTTGTAGTGAGGTGCTCATTAGGGTTAATCAAACTGTCATATTTCTCCAGTGGAAAGCTCTTCCAATTTTTCAAAAAAGAAGCACTCATAATTCTATGTGTGAAAAGGTGTCTTAATTGCCCCACCACAAGTGAAGGTGTTTGTTGTTGATGAAAATAATGTGGAGGTGGAGGAATTTGCTTAGGCATAACCAAATGTTGCACAACATTAATTATTTGTACCTGGGTTGTTGACATCAATGTATGCTAAGAAGATACTTCATAATTTGACTGGTTAGAGGCAACCTAAGATTGGTTGAGACTTTTCAACTTAGGGTTGAGAGCTCCCATGCATCCCTTTCTCTCATTTGACATATAGTCATCATCTTCTCCTTTAGCAGTCGTACTACTTTAGAGAGATCAATTTCATCTTCGACCACTACATGCTCTAGGTCCAGTGCTAGTAATGATAATCCAATATTCCTTTTTCTAGTAACATCTTGTTTCCGAATCTTCCTTTATATCTGTTAGAATAGTGGATTGAAGCCTAACTCAACCCTACAAAACCGGCTTGTAAGGTGAGGGTTGCTTTCCACTTATATACTATTCAATTGCCTAATCTCTAGTCGATGTGGGACTTGGGTTTTTCCCAATACACCCCCTCACGTCCAGCACTATTGGGCTTGGTACGTGGATAAATGGTGGGTGTCCCTTTTTAATGATTTAGGATAGGCGGGGACTTGGGTTTTTTCCCAATACACCCCCTCATGCCTATGGCACATGCATCAATGGTGGGTGGCCCATTTAAAGTGGATCTAAATGGCTCTGATACCATGTTAGAATAGTGGATTGAAGCCTAACTCAACCCTACAAAACCGGCTTGTAAGGTGAGGGTTGTTTTCCACTTATATACTATTCAATTGCCTAATCTCTAGTCGATGTGGGACTTGGGTTTTTCCCAATACCATGTTAGAATAGTGGATTGAAGCCTAACTCAACCCTACAAAACCGGCTTGTAAGGTGAGGGTTGCTCTCCACTTATATACTATTTAATTGCCTAATCTCTAGTCGATGTGGGACTTGGGTTTTTCCCAATAATATCTCCTACAAAAAAATGAAACGAGGATCTTCAAACTAAACTCCATGGTAGGCACTAAAATGTATATACAAGAGGGTAAAAAAGTAATTTTATTATTGCCCTTCGTACTCCTTGTCTTTGTTTCCATGGTTTTCGGGCTTGCTTACCTAAGAGTGAAAAGAGTATACCTACAAAAAGTCATCGCTCATGTTATTACTCTGCCTCAATTGAGATGATGTATTAAATATTGTAATAAATATGATCTAAAAGTGTCAACTTTCCATCTTACCAAAGGTAATTATTTATACTATACACTTATTAGGCATGGGCCTTGATGATAGCGCATTCCATCAACATGTGATCATAAATATACACATTACACAACACATGACAATTATATATATAGAACGTGCCAAAAAAAATGTACATAAAAGAATATCCAAGGATTGAAATAACTACCGGAATAATTGAATCCGTTTGTTGTACATTTAAATAATCAATTAATGGCAGATCGTAATATATCAATTTAGTTGATGAACTTTTATTTATTATATATATATATATATATAATGATTTATTAATTTATATCTACCTATTTTTTTAAAAAATAATAAGTTAGTAAATTATACCAAGATAGATTTTAAAGAATAATATAGTTTTAACTTACTATATATTCCTAAAAAGAGAAGCAGTTGAATGTTAACAAACCACGTAAGATTGTTAGGTTACACTCATTTATTATTTTAAAATAAGTAAGTTAGTCAGTTATATCTAGATGTATTTTAAAAAAATGATAAATTATATTTTTAATCCTTTATCTTATTTTGAAGATTCATTTTGATTTTATATCTTTTAAAATATTTATTGTGGTCTTTTATTTTTTAAATTAGAGTTGATCTGGTCTTTTGGAAACAAGGATTGTTTTTTAATTTTAAGACAATTTTAAACCATTTTTTGACTGATTTAAAACTTCAAATTTATTTCATTATATTCACTTATATGAAAATTATTAAAAAATTTATTTATTTGATCACAAAAGAGCCTTATACAATAAAAATTGTGTGAAAAGGAGTCCAAGCAACAACTAAACGTTAAAAAAATATATATAATTTTGAATTATTTTTTAGTTGCTCGTGTGATATTTTTTTTCATGTTATTTACACTATATTTATTATTCTTTTAGGATTGAGTGTCAATTGAATTTCATTTTCATATAGGTGAAGATAATGAGACCAATTTTGCATCTTAAATAAGTCAAATAAAGATTCAAAATCATGTTGCAAAATTGAAAATGATGACTTTTAAGAAGACCAAATTGACTCGAATTTAAAAAGATAAAGGACCAAAATGAACATTTTAAAAAATAAAGGACCAAAATGAATCTTAAAAATAAGATAAATGACTAAAAGTATAATTTAGCTTTTAAAAAAATTGTAGTTATAACTTACTAACTTCTAAAAAAATAAGTGAATGTAATTTAGCAAATATGTGTGTGTAATATATTTTTATCCCTTCAAATTTAAGATAAAATTTGTTTTTGCTTCCTCACATTTCAAGTTTAATATTTTAGTACTTGTAATTTCAAAAAATATATATTTTAATCTCTCAAAGTCACCAGTAGAATAATTGATAGTAATAGATTGATATATTTATGCAGTATCAATGAATTTAATGTGTTCACTTATAAAGACATCAGTCGATACATTGTATGTGATAGACTTAGTAATATATGAGTTTTATTTTACATATTTACTTACAACATTTAAATAGAGAAACTAAATTAATATTGCACCCCCTCTATTTAATAGTGACTACAATTTAAGGTTTTTATACACAGATTAAGAATAACAATAAATATATCATTTTTATACAAATTTATTAAACTATTTTCACTCCCTCAATAAATGTTTTACTTTTAATAATGGTGTTTGAATAATTAATGAAAAATAAATTAAAAAAATTAATTAATACAACATTGAAAACAAATGAGTAAATTACACTAATATATCTTGAGATTTTTTGAAATTACAAATATATCATTTGCTTTATTGATTTTTATAATAACATCTATTACATGATGTTATAGTATAATTTTTTTCAAACAATTGTTGTTGTTGTCATCTGAATTTGCAAGTGCTCAGGCAAAAGGGATGATGACATTCACTCTCCAGCATCGACAGTATAAATCACCTACAAAGAGATTATGACGCTCAAGTTAGAGAGTCTAGGAGGTAGAATGTGAGTTAGGATTATAGTGATATTTGGTGTAACATCCCACTTTTTATAGTAAATTAATATAAGATTTTTCGTTAATTAACTAATAGAATATTATATTTTGAGTGATATTTTATGATTATATTGATTATTGTTCAGTGGGTTATTTTCAAAAAAAATGAGGAATAATTAATTGGACTTTTTGTCAATGGACTACGCAAGGGTTATCATTTTATTTAAATTTGTTACTAGCAATAGGGTAGCCTTACTTCACTTATTCCTAACTTGTGCATCTTGTGATTTGAGGAAGGTGGAGAACAAAAAGAGCTCGAAAACCCAAATCCATATTTTAGCATTCATCAAGGTAAGGGGGGTAAGAACCTCATTTCAGAGTGTGATTATCTATTGGATAGCAAGATTAACCATTAATCCCATAGGTTGAGTGTGAATGTATGTGTGATGGATGAAATTCAAAATCTTGTTAATGTGCTCTAAATCTATGCATATGTCTCTATTTATTAATTTGAGTGCTTGTGAGTTCTGTGAGAACTCTAAAGAAGCACTCTTTTCGTATGAATCAATAGTTATTAGAGAAACAATTTCAAACTTGAACCCCTTGATGAAAAAAAATTAACTAAACTATAGATGCACTCTTTTCGTATGAATTCATGTAGATTATAGAACCCATCGAATGTGAAAATCGCAAATTTTGCATAATTGAAATTGTTGATACCTCGTTAAGTGCCATATTGGGTTCACCGGGTGTAGATGTCTAAAATGTTTGCAACATCATTGACGTTAGGTGTGAACTTGGTCTTGTCGGGCATAGAAACTCCAGGTGGCACCATGTTGTGATTTCACTAGGCATCATCCTTCTAGAGGCTCGTGACCTCAATTGTGTTGGGCACAAGGCACCTCACGTTGGGCATTGTCCTATATCTAAGAGTGGTATATTTAAAATTATGCTTTTGATTAAATTAGCATTAATTGATGAATCACATGAATAAGTTGAATGAGTTAGTGAATTACATGTGTAATAAGAGTAAATGAATGGTATGTGATGTGTCTAGGGATGAGAATTGAGAACGTATGAGAAATATTGTAAGCCTATTATATTGTGAAACGTGAATTATGTGATATATATAAGTGATCTAGTGAACAAGTTTAAGTATAAATTAACAATGAAGAGAATTGTGAATGGAGAGACTATTTGGATATCATTTTCGTGTCCATACATGAAAGTTTGTATGTCATTCATCATTTGCATAATTATGTTTTAATGTGATGGGTACAATGTGAAATGTTCTGCCAAGGAATGTCTCCTTTGTGTAAAAGCTTGGAGATTCCATGACCATAAGGATAACTAGGTTTGGGACTTCCAATCCTGTCACTTCGTGTTCATGGGTGAAACTCGATCAACATAGTTATCTTGATGCGCCATTGGTGTATTTTTCTAATGTAAAGTAATGTGATGGTTTGAACTGACGTGTATTCATAAACTACTTAGCCTTCGAGATGATAAAGTATTTTAATAGTATCACATGCATGTAGTTAGGAGAGTCTTGTCCTTGCATAAGCATAACATACCTTTTTCTATTGACTAATGATGATATGTGGTGTGATAGGATATGAATGAATGTTCATTCTTTTACTGCTACATTGTTATGGATATATTATTGTTATTGATTATATATATATATATATATATATATATATATATATAGGGGAATGCTAATATACTCCCACCTATTTTTTAGTGGGAGTATGTTAGCAACCTACACCAAAATTTTAGGACAAAAAAACCACTCATTTCTTTTGATTTAGTTAATTTGTATAAAGGATATTATAGTAATTTAATTTAATTTTAAATAAAAATTAAATATTTTATCTCTTATTAATTTCTTTCACCAATTCATTTATTTTTTCTATTAATTAATTTTTATTTGTTTAGAGAGAGGGGGGAGGCATCATGAGAGATGAGAGAGAAATGAGAATAAGAGAGAGATAAATAAATTAGAGAAAGAATTTAATAGGAAAGAGAAATATGTTGGAGAAGGAATTTAATAGGAGAGAGAAATGACTTGGTAAAAGAAATTAATAAGAGAGAGAAAATATTTAATTTTCTTTTAAAATTAAATTAAATTACTATAATATCCTTTATACAAATTAACCAAATAAAAAAAAATAAATGATTTTTTTGTCCTAAAATTTTGGTGTAGGTTACTAACATACTCCCACTAAAATATAGGTGAGAGTATATTAGCATTCCCCATATATATATATATATATATATATATATATATATATATATATATATATATATATATATATATATATATA
Organism: Cajanus cajan; assembly: GCF_000230855.2. NCBI lineage: Eukaryota > Viridiplantae > Streptophyta > Magnoliopsida > Fabales > Fabaceae > Cajanus > Cajanus cajan. The sequence continues at coordinate 5,352,508 of NC_138519.1, forward strand.
TCATGATATGTGTTTTGCTTATGCGACTACCTGGCCATTTCCTATGCTGATAACTGAAGTGAAATATATTATCACTTCCCGTTGTCTTTTGTGTCTTGTTTTTTGTATGATTATATGTTGGTGACTTTAACTTTGGGAGAAATTGAATTATTGATAGGATTGTCATGATAGGATGTGGCATTGGGACTTTAGTATAAGAATTTTCTTTTTGATTTATTGCATTAGGGATTTTAGTTTCTTTTCTTAGAAAACATTTATGCAACATTTGATATTCCTTATTATTTTGGAAGAATTTTGGATGTGATATCTTTTACCCTTAGTTTTTAATTACTAGGTAAAGTAATTTTTAAACTATTATTTTATGATATATATGCATGAAGAGTAGAAAATATCACACTTGGTGTCTCTTATATATAAGTGATTAATTATTATAATTAAACTTGAGATTAGTTATTTAAATAAAGAAATATCTTATCGATTAAGGATATTTTTTAACTAATTAAGCAAAAAATAATATATTTGATTTATGACAATCTCAATTCATGGTGATGATTCAAAAGTCCATTGTAGACGAAGAAGAGAGAGTAACTCAATCTAATCAAACTAAATATTACATGAATTAATATAAATATTTAACGAGTGTGACATTGTTGATGTAATATTATTTTGATAAATAAAGTAAAAAGTGTAGGGTATTAAAGAAGTAAGAGACTTAGTGCAATTTAAAAAATGTAATAATTTGTCCATTGTTTGATGTTAACAAATGAGATCCCATGTTAATAAAAGTCCCACGTGAAGGGAGGAAAATGGGTACTTATAGTGATAATTTGTCGACCACATAATTAGAGGTGAGTTGTCATAATTGTATCCAATAAGTACGATCATAGTTGCACCTAGCGTATCAAAAGGAACAACTTGCTTCTCAACTTGTTCAGAGACAAACGGGTTGGCTATGAGTTAAACCACTTTTTTCATTATATCCAATAATCCAGATCTTGTCTAACAAATTTTAGACTGCAAAAAGTTTAATAAAATTTTATTTCCAAATAATTGATAACTTTTTGTTTTAATTTTTTTTACAATAAAATTATTAATTAAATTTAATAGTTAAAAAATTTTAACATCTCACTTAATGATAATTTATTTAATAACTATTTTGTAACATAGTCTCAAATTAATATAAAAAATAATTTTAAAAAATAATTATAACAATACGTACAAATGCTATTTATAATATTCTATAAATTAACATATATTTTACGTATTTAAAAATAATTTTTAATATAGCTTAATATTTGTAATGAAACACTAATTTGTTTGTTAGTATTTTTTAGTAATTTTAATTTAGAGGAAAAAAATCATAATCTCTAATAATACAATTTTTTTAAATCTTATTTATTGTAATTCAAATAAAAAAGTTTCAATTTGATTTCATATTTTAAAATATTTTTAAATAAGTTGTGAAAAAAAAATAACATAATTTGACATTTATTCAAAATAATTAAATTAGAAAAATATTTTTTTTATAAAATTAAATAGAATTAATCTTTAATCAGATGTGTTATCATTATATTTATTATCATTTTTGTTATTTTTAAAATATAGATCATAATATTTTTATAAAATTTAATCTTTATATCCATCACAATAAAATAAGTCTATCAATAAAATAAATTAATAATAAGATAAAAAATAATCCTAATAAATAACAGAAAAAAGCATGTAAGAAAATATCAATAGAATAAAAGCGTAAAGTAAATGAACTAACTTAATGAATTAAGTGAACATCTTAACCTCATCGATAAAATTCTACTCAACCCGACATTTAACATTCTAGAATTTAGGAGTGATAAGGGTGGTCCAAGTGGCTTGGGGGGAGGGACATAGGGTTGGAGTGATAAGGAGGGTGTGGGTTCGAATCCCCCCACTAACAATTAACAATTAACATTTGCTGTTTCAAACAAAAAAAACAAAAAAAAAAAAAAAACATTCTAGAATTTTAGATTGACGAGTTATATATAGATCGAAAAATTGACATGTAAAACAAGATCCAACTTATTAAATGAATTATGAGGATCAACCATGGGGCTGAATTCATTGTAACAGTCCTTGTCATTGCAATTAATGAAACTCATAGAACAAGTATGCAATTAATGTCCCATGGACATTACCACCTTTCTACTCAATCTCAGCTTATAAGTGATCGTTTATCGTTTTGCTAGAGTCTAATAAGTGATCATATTCATCCAAAAAAAAATAAAAAAAAGATAGGTTATAAGTGATCGTACATTATATATTATTTGGATTGAATTATTGTTGATATAATGATTCATTTTGACACCGATGTTAATAGTATTATAGTAGTCCCACGTGGAGAGAGGAAAAGTGGCTGATTTGAGGACCACATAATTTGAGCTCAAGTGTCACAATTTAATTGAGTATGAATGATCACATGAGATGAGAGGACCACATACTATCTACCTACTTTCAATAATGCTCAATATATAATAAAACAGATCACGCGCTTATTACAATCGCATGTAAGATTTTGGTCTTGCAAAATATTTTTTAAAAATTTGTGAATATTATTTTTACTATATGTAGAATAAGTAAAATTTAGTTTTAATTTGTAACGTAATTAGTAGACTGGAACGGGGCGTTCCAAAATTGGAACGAGCTATTTCAAACTACTAAAACAAGAGTGATTTAGTAGCCCAGAACGGACCCTTCTAGACTATTAAATAAGCGTGTAAATCCTAGTTGAGAAGGGGTCTTTCCAACTCCAGAACGGGCTGTTCTAGTTTAAGAATGGATCGTTCTACATGTGAGTTTTACACATGATGAAGGGGTGCAGAACGGGCCGTTCCGGATTCGAAACGGGTCGTTCTAGCCACTCTAGACTTCTATAAATAGGCCAAAAGCGTGCATTTGAGGAGAAGAGAAGAAAAGGGGAACTTGGAAAGAAGTTTAGAGAGAGAGACTCTGGACTAGGAAGCTTGCTTTTGGAAGATTGAAGTTCTCGGGTTGAGCTTCGGAAGGAAATTCTAGTTCTTCTCAGTTCTTGGCTATTTTTGAGCCAATCTTCAGGTTAGGGAAACTTTATGCATTGTGTTTTTTTGTTGAAATGGTTGAGTTGTTGGGTGTTTAAGTTGATTTAAGTTGTTTACATTGTGTAAGTTGGCATGATAGATGAATTTTAAATATGTTGGTTGATTTGTAATTTGTGTCGAATATGTTGTATATTGTTGAAGTTGTTTATAAGGTTGTAAAGTTGTTAAGTTGCCTGATGAAGATGAGTTGAGTAGTTGTTGGCTTAAGTTGTTTATATGTTGTGTGGTTGATGAAACTAAGTTGTTTACATGTTACTTATCGTTGAATTATTAATAATTCGAGATGTATAAGTTGAAGTAGATTATTGTTGTAAAGTTGTTAAGTTGCATTAAGTTGATTTAAAGTATCAAGATGACTATTATTGTCGAGTTGAATGAAGGGTCTCTATAGTTGTGTAGTCGTAAAGTTGATATTTTCATGACTAAAGTTGCTTATTGTTGTAAAGTTGTAAAGTTGTCTATTGTTGTAAAGTTGAAAAGTTGGGGACATATGGTGAAGATATATGTCCTATGTTGAGATACATAATACTAAGGTGATGAGTTGAAAGTTGTTTTAAAGTTGAATCCCTTAGTACTATGTGGGCAACATGGAAGTACTTGATCAATGTCCTAGTTGAATGACCAATTTGAGTAAGGTATCTAGTTAGAGATGTAGCCTTTGACTAGGTACCGGAGGGTGCGTGGTACTTGGAGGGCAGTAGGTGGGCTAACTCCATACACTATAAGAAAAACTCAAATTTCCGATGGAAAATTTCTGACGGATATGAATCCGTCAAAAAATCTAAATTTTTTGACAAAAAATTTCTAACAGATATTTCTGTCAGAAATTTCTGAAAGATTTATATTTCTGCCGGAAATTTCTAACGTAATTTTCCGACGAAAATTTTCAAAAAAAATATAATTCTGTCGGAAATTTCTGACAAAAAATTTACAATGGAAAATTTCGTCAAAAATATAAATCTGCCGGAAATTTCTGACAGAATTTTTCGACAAAAATTCTGTCAAAAATTTTCGACAGAAGATTCTGTCAAAAACTTCTGACAGATTTTTGTTTCCATTGAAAAATTTTAGACCGTAGCACACTTCCTAATGTCCCTTGTTCGACCTTCGGGAATCCGATGATCGTTTTTTTGAAATTTATAAATATTATTTTTAATATTATAAAATGAATAAATTTTAATTTTAATTTTAAAAAATATTTTTCTTCAATTTTATCTTTTAAAAATGACTTAAATATGTTTTTAATCTTTATAAAATTAATAAGTTTTGATTTTAGTTTCTGTAAAAGATTTTTTTTTTCATTTTTTAAATATGAGGGGGGTTATAATTACACTGGTGTAAATTTTATTAAGTATTACACCGCTTAATAACTTTATATTAAATGTGAATTTTGTAAATCCAACCGTTAAATTGAAAAAATTTTACTTTTAAATCATATATACAAAATGTTATATTAATCAAAGATAATTTCTTATAAAACAAAATTAAATCTATCGGAAAATTTATATTTTTGATGAAAAATATTTTTGTAGGAAAAACTATATTATTGATGGAATATTTCCGATAAATTTATATTTGTTGAAAATGTAAGAACTGATTTTAAATTTGATATGAAATTATTATGATATAATTAGATAAAATTTTAAGTTAGTATTTTATTAATGGTTGATAATTAGAAAATAAAACAAGAATAAATACATTTTTTTGAATTTTATATGTTTGATTTAAGATAACTTACAAAATAACTCTTGGAAAAGTTATTCCACTCAATAACTCATGGTGTGTGTTGAATTTCATCCATCCAATTAATTGTTAAATTAAAAGTTATTAAATTTTACTAATAATTAATATAAAAAAATTAATTAACTTTAGAATATATTATTTGCTAATTAACAATATAATTGAAACATTAATTATTTTAAATTATTTAACTAAAATCTTATTGACAATTTACTATATGATCGTAATATTTTTGTATATTAATATTAGATAAGATTTTAAGTTAGTATTTTATTAATGGTTGATAATTAGAAAATAAAAAAGGATAAATATATTTTTTGAATTTTATTTGTTTGATTTAAGGTAAATAAATTTATTAAATTATTTAATAATTTACTTAAAATGTTAAAATTTAATTTATAAGTATATAATAAATAAATATTTATAATTTTATAAATTATATTATCATTATAAATTATAAAATTAAATAATTTAAATTATAATTATAAATAGAAATAAGTAGATGTTAATTATAAAAGTAAGTACATATAAATAAAGAATAATTAAATATATTATTATTATTATTATTATTATTATTATTCGTAATATAAAATTATTATATTATTATTATAGTACAAGTATGAGATTGTATATTTGAGGATGACTTAAATGAATTAATTTGTACAAGTTATACACTGACAACATACATATACATTTCGGTAGCTTACTCATCAGAACTTCACAGTTAAGCATGCTTGACCTGGTGTAGTATATGGATGGGTGACCTTCTGGGAAGTTTCCCAGAAATTGCGCAAATAAGGATAAAACACGCTAAAAAGTGAAATGTCGTGAAATAGAACCCTTGAGAGGCCAAATATGAGGGTTGTTACATTAATAAATTTATTAAAATTAAAATATATATATATATATATAATTTCTGACGGAATTTTCTGTCGAAAATTTTTTATGGATTAAATTATTTCTGACGGATTTTTTATTCTGACACCACTTTTTCCGACAGATTTAAATCCGTCGGAAAAAAAATGTAAAAAATTAGCATTTTTCTTGTAGGGATATGTAGATTGGTTATGCAAGCCAAGGTCGTGGTAGGCCCATACCCAAACCCTTCTACCTTGACAATAGTACTGGACCTCCAAGTCTAAGTGGTACACTTGAGTAATCGCCTATTGTTGTCTATACCTTGTTCTCTTCGGAGTTCCTAACGTTGCCCTATACTTGACCTGGTTGAGATAGTTCAAACATTGGTTTCGGTACGGTTTATGCCACCTAGACTACTCAACCTCAATTGTAGGAGATCTCCTAGTTGTATATGCGTGACGACGCATTAGTTGATGTTGCGTGGGTTGTTGCATTCAAGTTATATATAATGTTGTGATGAGTTGTTGATCACTAGGACTAAAGGAGAAATTTTCAAAGTTGCTCATCCCATTGTGCAGATTGAGATAGTTGTGGTGTTCTAAGAGTCCAATTTGTTTAAAAACCCTCCTTGGAAAGTTGTCCTTGGAGTGGATGATGTGTTATTCTCCTCTACGACTTGCTTAGTCCCGTGTGTGGGCAAGGTCGAGGCACACGTGTATGAAGCGACCACGATATAGGGGTCAGGCCGAGTTATACCGATTACAAGTGATCAATTTGAGTAAAGTACGATTTGGGGATTTTGATGATGGATGGATGCATGTTGTAAAAGCTGTTATTTTCGGGTTGTTTGATGAAAATGTCATGCTTTGAATCGTTTGCATGTGGATTTTCTATAAGTTTTTGCAGGTTTTGGGGCAAAATTTCAAACTTGATAGGTTGCTGCTGAGCCTCGCGTTGAGCACTGTTCTTCGCGCCGACCGCGTGACAACCTGGGGGCTCCTTTTAGACAAGCCCGCTAGGCGCAAAGATGTGTGCGCTGGGCGAGCTTGAGAAGGTGAGCCTCTGGTTGGCCCATGCCTGGCGGGTCAGGGATCGCGCCGAGCGTGCAGGCAGTATGTGACTTGTTTTTGGGCGGTGATTCTGCGCTGACCGCGACCCTAGTCGCGTTGGGCGCGAGACTCCTTGGGAGTCTCTGCCAATAGGGCGCTAGCGCAATTCAAATTGCGCTGCGCGCGATACCAAGGGGAGGTCTCTGCCTTCCCCACGCTGGGCGCAGGCCTAGGCACGCTGAGCGCGTGAGACTCCATGGAGTCTCTGCCTGGCAAGTGCTGGGCCCAATTCTAAATTACGTCAGGCGCGTGAGGGGTCACGCCGGGCGCGAGCAGTCTTGCGCTGGGCGTGCTGGCCCCTGGTGCCCTTTGGATGTGCCACGCCGGGCGCAACCATGGGTGCGTTGGGCGCGCATGGGGATGTTGAATTGGTGTGCTATTAGCTGTTAAACTTTGCTGAAATTGCTGAGGGAGGTTGTTTTATGCTGAACTAAGCTGAAATAGATGTATAATACTATGCTGAGCTGGGCTGTTATTGATGATTTTAAATGTTGTATTATAATTGATGAATATTGTTGTGTTCTAGAATGATGAGCTAAGTTGTGAGTAGTAGGCTGTGTTGAATACTACTAGCCGTGTTGTATGCTGATTTGTTGTGCTGTGCCGTGAAATGCTGAGTTGTATGTTGTGTTTGGCCACTATGGTGGTGCTGTTCTAGCCGCTATGTCGGTGTTGTTATTAGCCACTATCGTGGTGCTGTTATAGCCGCTAAGTCGGTGCTGTTATTGTCGTTAAGCGGTGCTGTTATAGCCACTTAAGTGGTGCTGTTATAGCCGCTAACTCGATGCTGATATTACCGCTAAGCGGTGCTGATGTTGCTGAATTGCTGTGGTATAGTATAAGCTGTGCGGATGTGCTGATAGCTGTAGCTGTTTTCTATCATATTGTTATATATGTATGTTGATTTCTTTACACTAGCTTACCCTTTGTTGTTTCCATGATGTTTGAAATGTGATGATCATACTATGTATGGGAGCAGATCAGGGATAGGTTGGTGGCTAATGGTGAGTCTGTAGCGGGCATGCGGAGTTGATCCTTTAGATCTTTTGTTGTTTAGCTACCCAGTAGTGTAGGCTTTGATGTATTTTGTACACTTTAACTCTATCCATACTTGGATCATGTATATGTATATATTCTAGACCCTATATGTATACACTTGTTCCTTTCTGTGTGGTGTTTCTAGTGTGTCGTGCCGTGTTTAGTGACTAGCCGGGTCGTTACACTTTAGTGGTATCAGAGCAGTTCGAGTCTAGTGGACACTCTTTGGGGGTGGTTCCTTTAAGCTTTTGTTGTGCTGAACTCTGTGTTGTGCTGTCTTGCTGTGTTGTTGTTGTGCTGATTGATGTGATGTTTGTTGTTCTGTTGATTTCTGTTTGGTCTAGTTATTGTGTACTAAAGATGTTGTTACTTTTGTAGACAATGTCTAGAGCCAACGAACAGATAGCCCTGCCATGGAGATGATGGCCATGGCTATGCAGCAACAGAATGCCTATTTTGCTAGGGTAGAGGCGGATAGAGCTGCGGCTGGTGCAGCAAGGCCCACTGGGTCACTGGAGAGCCAGGACCTAGCCGAGTTCCGGAAGTGCCATCCTCCACAGTTCAGAGGAGATGCAGATCTAGAGGTAGTTGACCACTGGATTCGTGAGCTGGAGAAGATTTTTATAGTGCTGGGCTGTTCACAGGAGAGGAGGTTGACATATGCTGTATATATGCTGGTTGGGGAGGCAGAGCATTGGTGGAGAGGTACCCATCACATGCTGACCGCCAGAGGGGTGGTTGTTGACTGGGAATGCTTCAAGAGGATGTTCCTGGAGAAGTATTTCCTCGAGAGTGTGAGGCATGCCAAGGAAGCTGAGTTCATGCGGTTACACCAAGGACGGATGACTGTTTCTGAATATGCGATGAGATTCGAGCACTTGGCTCGTTTTTATTCGCAAGGTATAGCTGAAGCCTGGAAATGTCGGACGTTTGCGGAGGGTCTGAAATATGATCTGAAGAGGGTGGTGGTGCCTATGGCCATCACAGAGTTTCCAGCCTTAGTGGAGAAGGCGAAGATAGTTGAGCGGTTGGAAGGTGGTAACTGCGGGGTGAAGACTGCTGAGGGACTAGCTGGGTCCAAGAAAGGCGGGAACCAGAGGAAGCCGTATGATAGGCCCCAACCTCAACAAGGGAGTCATGTTATTAGACAACCTTCTGGTGCTGCAGGTGGAGGGAGGCAGGGTGGAGGGGAAGGGTAGAGCTGCTGGTAAGGATGTGATGATTCTTTTTGACTCTGGTGCTTCACATTCCTTTATATCTTATGCATGTGCTGCTATGCTGGGTGTGTAGACACCCAATTTCGTCCGGGGGGCATACAAACGAAGAAATAGACGTCTATTATCGAGAAAAGGAGCTCCCTATCATGGAAATAACAGGACATGACATCAGAAGGCTAAAAGCTCAAAAAAGCTGGTTTTAGTAGCCCGGAACGGGATGTTCCAAAACTGGAACGGGTCGTTCCAATTTACAGAAAAGAGCCTAAAACCCTAAACTGGAATGGGTCGTTCCAAAATCAGAACGGGCCGTTCCAGACTCTTTAAAAAAAAGGCTAAAACATACATTTGGAACGGGCGGTTCCCAAATTGGAACGGGCCGTTCCAAATAACAAAAAAGGCTTAAATCCTTAATTTGGAACGGGCCGTTCCAGAATGGCATTTATGTGTTAAACGTGACTCTGGAATGGGCCGTACCGATTTCAAAACGGCCCGTTCCAATACACTAAATTAACACGTAACGGCCAGATCCAGAACGGCCCGTTCCGATTTCGGAACGGGCCGTTCTGGACCCTGTCTGAAGCCTATAAATAGACAGCTTGGGCACATTTCTAAGGGACTCCAAAAATTTCGTCTAGACTCCCTAGAGCACGAAATTTCTCTCTTTTTCTTTCTCCCCCTCTCTTTGTATTTCTTGAGATTTTTGTGAGGCATTGTAGTGTGAAGGGTTGCCAAAAAGCACCCAAATCTCCATCTTTGAAGATTAATAGAGCTCGTTCAAGAGGTATTTCAGCTAATTTTCTTCTCTCTCTTTTATTTCTTATTTTTAATAAATATTATTTATAATAAAAATAATCATGTAGACATTTTAGGATTAATTGTATAATTTCAATTTCAAGCATGTAAATAATTATTAATAAAAGGGGATTTAATATTTATATTATTATTATCATTTATAATGCTAACTTCATCATAGGGTACCAATTAAGGGCGTTGTATGGGTGCTTAATACCTTCCCTACACGTAATCGACCCCCGAACCCAATTCTGGTTATCAAGGCCATTATTGGATTTTTTAAATAAAATCTTTTCTTTTTCCAATGTTTTGAGTAAAACATTGGTGACGACTCCATAAACTCATTTTTAAAACCATTAATTAAGGATTAGTCTGGTGTCTGGGCATTCCTTAATTGATGAGACTTTTAAAAGGATGTTTAAACCATTAGTCGCGAGATCGGAAATTTTCGGGTTGCGACAGATGGCGTCTCCGCTGGGGAAGTTTTAAGAGGGTCAGGTCCATTTAATTGATGAAGTTAATAAAATAAAAATAATAATTTAAATATTTTTCCCCTTTACTTTGTTTGCTTTATTTGTTTGGCTTTAATATCTATTTGCTTGTTTAAATTCTGCACTTTTTGAGATAAAAATTGTACACAATCCTTTGCACACAACAGTTCCCCCTACACCCGGGGGCATGAGGGTAATAAACATAGGGAGTGGTTGACGTACGACCGGCCCAAGTTTGGCCTTGGAGCCTGCGAGCCTTGTTGGAAATCACACTCAAGGTGATAACCGGTTACTCTAGCCCGAAATACTGCGACAGACCTTAGAGTTTGTCAGGTGATGGCGACAGAGATACTGGATCCCTATAATGGGGGCACCTTGGGGGCCTTAAGACCAGTGAGATTAGAACTGTCCTATACAATGCACTTTTCTTGCAGGGACCACAGACCAAGGATTTAAACGTGACTGTTCGTGGGTGTATATTTGTTTGAGCATATGTGTGTTGCATTTGTTTGTGTTTATTTATTTCAAATGGATAAGAATTACAAACAAATAGATATTAATAATAAAAAAATATGATAAAAATTTTAACTCCCTTCTGTATACCCTAACTCTAAAGCATCATATAGGGTAGTTTATTTATAAAAAAAAAAAGTAAAAACAAAATATAGCAAAAATCATGCATCATTCCCCTTTAGTAACAAAAAAATGATAAAATTTAGGCAAAAACAAATATCATGCATCTTTCAGTTTAGCTTATACATTCATTAGAAAATGGAAGGCACATAGTACGTAAAGATTTTTGAGAAATGAGAACATTCTTAAGTACAAGATTCGTGTGCCCTTATATTAAGGAGGCCTACTATATTTTGGATTCTCGTCATCTTTTCAACAAAAAGCAAAGTCTACATCTTCTCAGACTTCTTCCGATTTAGAAAGATGTCATTCCGCAACTCAAATAGGAGATTATTTGAAATTTTGAAAAGGAGGCACGCAAAAAAGGAAATTGAAGCAAAAACAAAAAACAAAAAAAAAAGAACAAGAATTTGCTTCAAAAGAACATAGTTTGGGAAGCTAAAGAAAACTCCGCTGATGAACGAGAAATCATGAACCTATGGAGTTTAAAAAAAATTTGATGATAAGCACCCTTACACCTCCAATTCATTATCAAATCACTCCAAACCGCATCTTTCTTCTCTGACTCATCAAACTCGTCAATAAAGATGAAAATTTTGGCAATCACCAAAATAGTGGGGAACTCGAAGATCCTATTGACAGTTACTTCTGATTGGAATAGCAAGAAGAGAATCTAAGAAGAAACGAAGATTAATTGCAAGTCAATGAACGAGCAAAGATGTCTATAGGGATATCATTCAAGCATGAGCTTCTGTACCCTGCAACAATATCATCAAAGTGCACCAAAAGATCTTGTACAAAGAATGTTCTCTAAACAAACACATCAATGAGAATGATATTTGTTGAATTTCTCAATCATCTTTGCATCCTATTTTGCACTTCAGATAGATAATATGTCTTCCTTTTAAATAATAAACAAGAATAAAAAGGGAAACCGAACCTGTGCATGTTAATCAAATAATGAGATCACTGGTAATCAAGTGCAAACTCGATACATCAAATTGAAAGCACTTAAAAACCAGTAATTGTGCAAGAAGACTGGGGGGCATAACACGCCCAAATTGACGATTCACACAACGAGAGTTCCCCATGCAGAAATGACAACTGTTGGGATAGGAAGAATGATCAAGAATGAATGAGTCCTTGCTTTTAGAGAATCACAACAAAACCCAATTGAAGAATAAAGGCATTGCAGGACAAAACCCACTAGGACGAAAATTCGTAAAGGGCGTCCTAGGCAAAAATTAGGGTAAAGAAAAAAGAATCAAAATCCCGATAGGATACGTCCTATGCAAAAGTTAGGGATACATAAAAAAAAGTAATGCCTGCTTGAGTTGAAAACTGAAAGGCAACTTGAGTATTCTCTTTAGAAAGCAAGAATTCATAAAGGTTTCACTCCGAAGACGAAACACCCATATTCAAGCAAGTGGGAATGCATTCCTAACGTAGTTCAACCAATCGTCAACCATGCCTCTCTAGGGGGCAGCCTCGGTTAATCTCTCTGTGTACGAATCACGAACTCGGGGCATGCCCGGGCCTTCGAGCTTTGCTAAAGGGGCATGTTTAAATCGAAAGTACTGTTTTAAATGCCATAACACTCTTTCGTTTCTCTTCTCCCTCTAAATATCCACTCTAGGCCTCATCCATCAACCCTTAATAAACAAAATGTATTTGCAACAAAGACGTTACTCAATAATAGCATGGAAAGGATAACAAAGGAACAATCAAGAATTCAAACATGACTAGGGTTTGATAAAATAAAGACATCCCATACCTCATGAGTGCTGCAAAAAAAAATGAAGGCCCGGCAGGAAACCCATTAAGGGGGCTGCGCAAAAGTTAGGGCAAGATCTGCTAGACAACCCACAAGTAAAAATGGGTAACCTAGGCAAAAGAAAAGATCAAAAGAAAAATGTCCGCTAGGGAACACATCTCAAGTGACCTAGGCAAAATTTAGGACGTTAAAGCAGCAATCTGAGTTGAAAACTAAAAGGCGACTCAAAGAAATCATCCAATTAGAGTACGACCCCGAGTCATCACTTCACTTTCCAAAAAAAGCTAAACACAATGATAGCTTCTTTGTAGCAAATATGCTTTGTTTAATAGCCATAAACACTAAAGCCCACCTTGGCCAGCCATTCTTCTAAAAACCCTTTTTGAAAAATCCCTTCTAACAACCCTTTTGAAAAAAAAAATAATAATAATAACATTCCTTCCTTCTTTTCTCTTGACCCTTATGGCATTAAAATAGCACTGAAAAGATACACAGAAAATGCACAGTGAATACTCACAAAGGGAAGGCCGAGATGTCCTCAAACAGAGGTTAGAGACGCTTGACCACACATCGACTGGATAGTCAAGGAGCCACTGAAGCTTGGGCTCAAAAGAACATATCCCGACAGTAGTCAAGATTGACATGGATAGAAAGAAATCGTCAACATTAACCTTAATGCATACAGGTTAATTTCCCGACATAAAAAAATTGAATTGCAACTTTAGGAATAAACACATGAACATAAACTGCATCACATACATATGAGTTAGGGGCATATGGAAGTGCGTTACACAAAAAAAAAATAAAAGAATCATTCTTGTCTTGCATTTTCTTTGCATCTATGCATCCATGCATTCTATTTGCTATGGGTCAGAAGGACTCATCAGGACAAAGCACTCGTAAAAGCTCAATAGCCAAGCATGAGTCGAAGCTGTGTCAAATGGCAACCCCAAGTGATTCTATGTGCCCACTAAGCAAAGACATATCAATAGTGGAATAGAATGGAATCAACCAAATAAGCAAACCCATAAGCATGAAGAGGCCATCGCGCCCTACTCCTCAACTGAATGAAGGATGATCCAAGAGAATGCCAAGACCAGGAATGCTTTCCTTACCAAAGCCAGGAGTGGCTTCCAAAATAATACTTGTCAATAAAGATTCAACAAATAACATCATGGGAATAGATCCCTCCACTAATGATTACAATAAAAAAGCAAAAACAACATGAGAAAAAGGCAAGCTTCGTAAATGTTGAAAAAGTCGAAGCATTTAAAAAAATAATAATAACAAAAAAAAGGGCAAGCTTCAAACATAAAAGAGCCGAAGCTAAACAAAAATGAAATTCAGAAAAAATCTACCAAAAGCAGGCGCCTGGAGAGGCATCACAATACTCAAGCGGCAGGGGCCATATTGGAATCCCTGCCAGTCATCCATTCTCTACCCACCAACACAGGGGCACATCAAACATCTCCTGCCCACCAACACAGGGGCACATCAAAACGTCTCCTACCCATCAACCTGGGGGTAGTCTTTCATCTCACAACACCAACAAGAAGATATCAAGTACAAGATCAGTAAGGGTTGCTAGATCCCTAAAACTAGTACAAGATCGCAAAAGGTTGTTAGATCCTCAAAACTAGTACAAGATCAGTAAGGGTTGCTAGATCCCTAAAACTAGTACAAGATCAGTAAGGGTTGCTAGATCCCCAAAACTAGTACAAGATCAGAAAAGGTTGCTAGATCCTCAAAACTAGTACAAGATCGGTAAGGGTTGCTAGATCCCTAAAACTAATACAAGATCAGAAAGGGTTGCTAGATCCCTAAAACTAGTACAAGATCGGTAAGGGTTGCTAGATCCCCAAAACTAGTACAAGATCAGTAAGGGTTACTAGATCCCCAAAACTAGTACAAGATCAGTAAGGGTTGCTAGATCCCTAAAACTAGTACAAGATCGGTAACGGTTGCTAGATCCCCAAAACTAGTACAAGATCGGTAAGGGTTGCTAGACCCTAAAACTAGCAGTGGGCCGGCTGAAGCCCTAAATATCAGTCAAGCTTGGAGAGGCTAAGCTCAGAATATACTCCCATCTTTAACAAGCCACAAATAAAGAAACACACTACCATGAGACAAGCAGAAGCAGTAGGAAGCATCTACATCAAGACCAGAAGCTTAGATGTTTCGGTTTACCATTCTTATCACCCGACGGAGCATATAAACCAACACTCAGTTGCTCTTAGGGACAAGGATATAGGTAAACACCATCTACCCGAAAGAAATGGTGTGGGGGCATCTACACTGCTGAAGTAAAGGAGAAGATTTGGACATACACTACAAAAAAAAAGGATTTTAGCGACCAACAAAATCGGTCGCTAAAATGCTTAAATCGGTCGCTATTTAATTTAGCGACCGAATTAGCGACCGATTTGAAGTGGTTGCAAAAACCCTGGTCGCAAAGTTTTTTAGCGACGGAAATACGGTTGGTCGCTAATTAGCGACTGAATTTTCGGTCGCTAAGTGGTCACTATGATTATGGTCGCCATACCATATGGGGACCAATTTAGTGACTGAATTATACGTCGCTAAATCGGTCGCTAAATGTATAATTTATTTTTTATTTTTTTTAAAATGATTTTCCTTTCCGTCGCTAAGTCGGTCGTTAACATTTTTTTTAAAAAATCATTTTTCATTTCGGTCGCTAAAATCGGTCGCTAAAAATGTTTTTTTTTTTTAAATTGATTTTAATTTTGGTCGCTAAAGTGGTCGCTAAAAATATTTTTTAATAAAAATTTAATTTTAATTTCGGTCGCTAAAGTAGTCGCTAAGTGTTGTTTCTTTTTTATATAATTTAAAGTTTGGTCGCTAAATTTTATTATTTTAAAAAATAATTTTAATTTCGGTCGCTAAATCAGTCGCTAAATATATTTTTATTTTTGAAAAAAAAAATAACTAACTTTTTTACAGTCGCTAAAGTGGTCGCTAAGTATATTTTTATTTTTAGAGACAAAATATTGGTCGCTAAGCTTACTTTATTTTTAGACATGATCGTTAATTTTATAACAGAAATACTATATATTTTATTTTATTTTAATTTTCATTTTGAACCTGTTTAACAATCAAACAATAACACTAAAATTGATAATGCATATATAGTCCTAATATCACAATAAAAGTAATTAAAATATATAATATATAATACAATCTACAAAATCACAACTAATAAAAAGAATCCAAAAAAGAAATGAAATTTAACTGATAACTAATAGTAAAAATCAAATAAAGTATTCTAAACCAGAATTAATATAAAACATCCAAAATAAGTCTTCAAATATACACATCCCTTTTGTGCCTTCTTAAACCTACTTGAGCTTCTAAGAAGCTGATCAATTCACATCCCTTTTGTGCCTGAAAAGTTGCCCAAAGTATAATTTAGAAAGAGTACACAGTAAAGGTAAAGTAAAGCAAAGAAACAAAGATACAAAAAAAAATCCAACTATCCAAGATGGAAAAAGAGAAACATAGCTACAAAACAAATGTACCACCAACCAGAAAATTTTTACTTAAATGTTTACATGAGTCAGAATAAGTCTAATTAGTAAACAATCACTGATGATTGGTTTGTTGGTTGGAGAGGCTGATAGAGTGAGCAATGATGCAGTTGCATACTCCTGCAGATTTGGATTTTGTGATGTGAGGAAACTAACTATCGGCTCTAATGCACCGGCTTCCACAATGTTAATTTTGTTCCTGTTTGTTAGGAATAGGAATGAATTATGTTGAGCCATATTAATTACATAGCAGAAACTTAAACATCATTGAATCTAAAGCATTTGATAAAGGAAGACTAAGTTTTTAGTGCATGTTTAACTGCTTGAATAATCCTTTTATTTTTCCAATTAGATTATCAGATTTTCTTCAATCACAAGCTGGAACATATTAAAACAGGCATCAGATGCAAGATTAACATTAGATCCCCTGATTTACTCTCTTAATCTTATGATGATGGCTAGAGTTTGTAAATAATTAATTCCTTGCTGAAGTTGAATATGAAGATATTTTCTATGATCATAGCTCATTTATGGACCCGACAATCTATCTATTATTAGATAAATTATAAGCCTCAAAATCCCTACCCACCCCAGGACCCAAAAAGAGAGAGAAGGGAAATTTGAATATAGAACACATAAAAGTATGGTCTTCTCTTCTCAAAAGCGTTTAATATAAAAGCTAATTAGGAATCAAAACACAACCCAAAACTAGAAATTTTTGGTTATGCTTTTTTGACTACATGGAAAATCGAGGCGTGAAAATTTTAAATACTTCAAACTTAATGATACAAAAAAGAAGGAAAGAGAGGAAAAGCTTAAATGATTCACATCCCAATATAAAATGTTGGCCACTCTTACAGGCTGAAAGTGAGATATGAAAGTGATTTCACCAGGCAACAATTAGTAAAACCAAAACATTCTATTTTAATATTTTTTTGTCTTTCCGTTCCATCTTTATTTTCCATTCCACCTACAACCACAAGCATAACCTTAATGAAAAGAAGAGTACGAAAGTTGAATAAAGCAATTCGGTGATTGAACACCTAAATCATATCTCATTTGTTTGAATTCTGTTTTCTATTTGCTAACCTGTACAACTTTTTGCAGACTCCTCCTAGCTAATAGTATTTCGCCAACAAATGATATCAGGTTAACTTCATGAAAAGAAGACAAATCTAAAACGTTAAAAAGGTAAAGTGGACCATTTGTACCAAATAAAAACTACCCTACAATTGGATCAGAATCTACTGTTAAAGCATCCAATTATTTCTTGTTAACTAGTTTATGCACGCATCCAATCCATAAGAAACAACGATAAATACAGTATAAAAAAGTGAAAAATATTAAAATTGAAAAGTATGACAAGCAAATACTCAATCATCACCTCAATTTTTCTCTTTTCCTATCATTCTGACTTATTCTGACTCATGTAAAGTTACAAATTACAAATTTACTGAAAAGATACATATGAACAGCACAAGCAGATCAAGTACACATTGACACCTTCACAACAATTAAATCAAAACAAGTAGACAATTGCAAAGCATAAAGCAAGTCCAAGATAAAAAAAAGTGCAGTAACAAAACGAATGATATAAAGACCAAATCAAATATGAAGTATGTATATGATAAAGCCATTGATGCCAGTTGTACTGGGATCAAGAAAGCCCAAGTTTAAGGGGAAAATGTCTAAAGTGTTTCCGTTACCCTCCAGTCAGTGTGCTCTTTTCTCACAACTAAGCTTGTGAGTAGCACAACAATCTTTCAGCTACGAGCTTAACCAGTTAAGTAAAGATTACCAAGAATTTCTTTCTTCAGTTAAGTAACCTTATTAATCATTTTTTAAATAAACAATGAAACACAATAGCTTTCTAAAAAATATTATTAGAAGGTAAGGTAATATATATTGCATTAAAATAAACTAAAATGAAACTTATTTTTCCTTCTTACACAACACAACACTTACTGTGAAATGGAATAAATACAACTTAATACACAAGTAAGCACCAAATTTTAAAGAGTAACTTCTACAACTACAAGTGAAGATATTCATTTACCAATAATATGATGATCGATAAGCAAAATGAACCACCTAAACTTAATGGAGTGTGGTATAATACTTTGCTTCCAGAAGCCTCCTATTTAAGATTTCCACCTTGTTTTTATTCACCAAAACAGATATAATTTCCAAACATAACCAATGCAAACATGAATATGAAAATTAACCCATCCACCTCATCTCTCTCATCCCCAACCACCTAAAGGTAAGCAAAACAATTTCTAGTCACATGCTAATGTACTAAGAATCCCAAAAGCATAGCAAGCAAATTCCAAAAATTAAAATAGGCAAATATGCGTAATACAAGCTCAATCTGCATATCTGTAAAGGCAGTGACATATTTTAGTTTCCAGTAATAGAGAATCTTCAATGGTTTACCTCAACACGTGGCTGTCCAGGAAGCAGCTTTGCAACTGCAGTACCTACCACAGCATGACCAGCCTCATGTCGTGCAACTACAGCCTTCTCACTTCCTCGTAACTTGGCAGTCTTCTTTTCTATGCCCTAAAACAAATAATTTGGAACTAAGAATTTCTTTAGCAACCCGCCTGAATGTAGCATAAACAAGAATTTCTTTCTTTAGTTAAGTAAAGCAACATCAAAATTCAAAGCAGAGCAAAAATGTTGGGAGAAAAAGCAGAGCAAAATGTTTGGAGTCGAACCCCTTTTTCTTTCTCAGCCACCGAATTCCAAGTTCTCAGAATCCCGCCATGGATCTACAGGAGCAGACCGAAATGTTTGGAGTTGAAAATGAGTGACAATGGCTGAAACCCTAGCGGCGCGAATATAAGGAAAGGGAAATATTAGGAGGGAGTGGCGTTTTAAAACCCTTAGCCCTGGGTTGCTCTGAGTTTATGAGCCCGAAAGTAAAAAAAAATTATAAAACATTATAACTCAAATTATAATAAATATTTTAATATTAAATTTATTTTATTTTAAAATTAATTAAATATTTTTATCAAAGAAATTACTATAGATTTTAAATTTTATTTACTATGTTTTATAATAAAAAAAATTTAATATTATATCAAAAGATAATAAAAATTATAACTAAAATCATAATAAAATATAATATTGAAAATTAATTATATTTTATCACTTTTTAATAAAGTGAGTGAATAATAATGAATTAATTAAAATTCTAAAACATATTTTATTTAAAAATATTTTTTTAACAATATAATGACTAAAAGTATTATAATAAATAATAAAATTAAATCTTATAATAGTTATTTTTTTAATGATACTAAATTAAATATTATAATTATTTTACAATAAATTAAAATAAAAAGATAATAAAATATTTGAACTGATAAGGCATTCACATGGATCTTGAAGCCTAGATGTTTCAGTTCACCATCCTTGACAGCTAATAAAGCATACAATCCAACACTCAGTTGCTCCATGGGGCAAGGATATAGGGGACACCGTCTACCCGAAGGAAACAATGTGAAGGTATCTATTGTCAAAACAAGAGTGAAGATCCAAATTTTCACCTCACTATCACAAGAGAAACAATGGAGCTTTTACTCAAAGACTGAAGATCAGGTGTACAGTTTGTCAGCCTTGTTAACCAATAGAGTACGCAACTCCTCTAAAGGGTGAGGACACGAGCAAATACACCTATCCAAGGGAAGCAACGTAGAAGCATCACACAAAGAGACAAAGAGAAGACCCGAACGAAATGTCTACGTCTTTACTTTCCTTTGGAAAAGCAACACATAGCTATTCCAAAGGGCAAGTAAAGAGGGGCAGCTGTAGACACCCAATTTCGTCCGAGGGGCATACAAGAAATGGACGTCTATTATCGAGAAAAGGAGCTCCCAATCATGAAAATAACAGGACATGACATCAGAAGGCTAAAAGCTCAAAAAAGCTGGTTTTAGTAGCCCGGAACGGGCTATTCCAAAACTGGAATGGGTCGTTCCAATTTACAAAAAAGAGCCTAAAACCCTAAACTGGAACGGGCCGTTCCAAAATCGGGACAGGCCGTTCCAGGCTCTTTAAAAAAAAGGCTAAAACATACATTTGGAACGGGCCGTTCCCAAATTGGAACGGGCCGTTCCCAAATTGGAACGGGTCGTTCCAAATAACAAAAAAGGCTTAAATCCTTAATTTGGAACGGGCCATTCCAGAATGGCATTTATGTGTTAAACGCGCCTCTGGAACGGGTCGTTCCGATTTCAGAACGGCCCGTTCCAATGCACTAAATTAACACGTAACGGCCAGATCTAGAACGGGAGTTCCGATTTCAGAACGGGCCGTTCTGGACCCTGTTTGAAGCCTATAAATAGACAGCTTGGGCACATTTCTAAGGGACTCCAAAAATTTCGTTCAGACTCCCTAGAGCACGAAATTTCTCTCTTTTTCTCTCTCCCCCTCTCTTTGTATTTCTTGAGATTTTTGTGAGGCATTGTAGTGTGAAGGGTTGCCAAAAAGCACCCAAATCTCCATCTTTGAAGATTAATAGAGCTCGTTCAAGAGGTATTTCAACTAATTTTCTTCTCTTTCTTTTATTTCTTATTTTTAATAAATATTATTTATAATAAAAATAATCATGTAGACATTTTAGGATTAATTGTATAATTTAAATTTCAAGCATGTAAATAATTATTAATAAAAGGGGATTTAATATTTATATTATTATTATCATTTATAATGCTAACTTCATCATAGGGTACCAATTAAGGGCGTTGTTGGGGTGCTTAATACCTTCCCTACACGTAACCGACCCCGAACCAAATTCTGGTTATCAAGGCCATTATTGGATTTTTTAAATAAAATCTTTTCTTTTTCCAATGTTTTGAGTAAAACATTGGTGGCGACTCCATGAACTCATTTTTAAAACCATTAATTAAGGATTAGTCTGGTGTCCGGGCATTCCTTAATTGATGAGACTTTTAAAAGGATGTTTAAACCATTAGTCGCGAGATCAGAAATTTTCGGGTTGCGACAGGGTGTGCCTGTGTGTGATTTGGGGTTGAGACTGCTAGTGTCAACGCCCACTTCTGCTTCGGTAGTTGCTTCTGAGCTGTGTGCTAGTTGTCCGACTGTGGTGAATGAGAAGAAGTACAAGGTGAACCTGATTTGTTTAGCTTTTATGGATATTGACATAATCTTAGGGATGGATTTGTTGTCTGCCAATCGCATTCTTATAGATTGTGCCAATAGGAGGTTGATTTTTCCTCAGGTAGAGGATGAGCTGTTGATTTCAGCTGACCAAGCTGAGGCATTGCTGGGAGTTGGAGCAGAGTGTTGTCTTCTGCTTGCTACGTTAAGTGTTGAGACCGAAAGGGTCATTGTTGAAATTGATGTGGTGCGGGATTTTGCTGAGGTGTTCCTGGATGAGGTGCCAGGGTTGCCTCCTGTGAGGGAGATGGAGTTTAGCATTGACTTGGTTCCAGGTGCAGGGCCAGTGTTGGTGGCTCCCTATAGGATGGCTCCTATTGAGCTGGTTGAGCTGAAGAGTCAGTTGGAGGACCTGCTGGAGAAGCAGTTGGTGCGGCCGAGTGTATCGCCGTGGGGTGCTCCTGTGTTGTTGGTAAAGAAGAAGGATGGAGGTAGTCGACTGTGTGTTGATTACCGGCAGTTGAACAAGTTGACCATTAAGAACAAATATCCATTTCCCCGGATAGATGACTTGATGGATCAACTGAGGGGAGCATCGGTGTTTTCTAAAATTGACTTGAGGTCAGGCTATCACCAGATCAGGGTGAAGGAGGGTGACATACCGAAGACTGCCTTCAGGACTAGGTATGGTCACTATGAGTATGTTGTGATGCCGTTTGGTATCACCAACGCCCCTGTAGTGTTCATGGATTACATGAATAGGATCTTCCGGCCGTTCTTGGATAAGTTTGTTGTGGTGTTCATTGATGACATCTTGATTTATTCAAGAAACCCGGAGGAGCATGGTGAGCACTTGAGGTTGGTGCTGGAGATTTTGAAGGCGAAGCAGTTGTATGCTAAGTTTTCAAAATGTGAGTTCTGGTTGGATGAGGTGAAGTTCTTGGGACATGTGATCTCAGCTGAGGGGATTTTTGTTGATCCGGCTAAGGTGGAGTCGGTGTTGCAGTGGGAGCGTCCAAGAATTGTCACGGATATTAGGAGTTTTGTGGGTTTGGCAGGTTACTATAGGAGGTTCATTAAGGGATTCTCCAAGATAGTGGCACCTTTAACCCAGTTAACGAGGAAAGAGCAGCCGTTCATATGGACAGATGCCTGTGAGCGGAGTTTTGATGAGCTGAAGAGGAGGTTGACTACTTCTCCAATGCTGGTGTTGCCGGATTCTGGTGAACCTTTGGATGTGTACTGTGATGCTTCTCACCAGGGTCTGGGGTGCGTGCTGATGCAAAATAGGAAAGTGGTGGCATATGCTTCAAGGCAGCTGAAGAATCATAAGAAGAATTATCCCACTCATGACTTGGAGTTAGCAGCGGTGGTGTTTGCCTTGAAGATATGGAGATATTATTTGTATGGTGCTCGGTTCAGTGTTTTCAGTGATCACAAGAGTCTGAAGTACTTGTTTGATCAGAGGGAGCTGAACATGAGGCAGAGGTGGTGGATGGAGTTTCTGAAGGATTACAATTTCCAGTTGATGTATCATCCTGGTAAGGCCAATATTGTGGCAGATGCGCTGAGTAGGAAATCCATCCACATGTCTAGTATGATGGTGAAGGAGCTGGAGCTGGTTGAGGAGTTCAGAGATCTGAATCTCCATGTGGAGTTAGCTCAGGATCACATTAGTTGTGGGATGCTTACCATAACTAGTGAGTTCTTGAGGCAGGTTGGAAAAAAGCAATTGCAAGACGTCGAGTTGGTGAAACTTCTTGGGTTGCTGGGTACCGAGAAGGCTGTTGATTTTGAGCTGGGAGAAGATGGAATCTTGAGGTTAGGGCAGAATTTGCCTACCTCAAGATGTTGAACTGAAGAGAGTTGTACTGGAGGAAGGCCACAAAAGCAGACTTAGCATACATCCTGGTATGACTAAGATGTACCAAGACCTCAAGAAGACTTTCTGGTGGTCTGGTATGAAGAGAGAGATAGTTGAATATGTGGCGGCCTGTCTGACTTTTCAGAAGGCGAAGGTTGAGCATCAAAAGCCAAGTGGGTTGATGTAGCAAATTGAGATTCCAGAATGGAAGTGGGATAATATCACTATGGACTTCATCGTCGGGTTGCCTAGGTCAGCTAGGAATAGTGATGTTATCTCGGTGATTGTTGATCGGTTGACCAAGTGTGCACATTTCTTGCCTGTCAACATCGAGTGGTCCTTGGAGAATCTGACGCAGATGTATGTGAGGGAGATAGTACGGTTGCACGGGGTGCCTTCCAGTATTATTTCTGACCGGGATCCGAGGTTCACTTCCGGATTTTGGCAGAGCCTACATCAAGCCTTAGGCACGAAGCTGAAGCTGAGTTTTGCTTATCATCCGCAGACGGATGGTCAGTCAGAGAGGACAATCCAGTCCTTGGAGGATTTGCTGAGGGCTTGTGTGTTAGACCACTTGGGTAGCTAGGAGGAGGTCCTACCGCTAGTGGAGTTCACGTACAATAATAGCTTTCATGCTAGTATTGGGATGACGCCGTTTGAAGCCTTGTATGGCAAGAGATGTAGGATTCCTCTGTGCTGGTATCAGGATGGTGAGACAATGGTTTGGGGCCGGAGCTGATCCTACAGACTACTGAAAAGGTGAAGATAATTCAGGAGAAGATGAGGACTGCTCAAAGTAGGCAGAAATCATATGCTGATAAAAGGCGTAAGCCTTTGAAGTTTGCCGAGGGAGAGCATGTGTTTCTGAAGGTGACCCCGACTTCTGGTGTGGGTAGAGCGCTGAAGGCTCGGAAGTTGACATCGAGGTTTGTGGGTCCCTATCAGATCATACAGCGTGTGGGTTCGGTTACTTATCGGTTGGATTTGCCACCGTCTCTTTCAAACCTACACCATGTATTTCATGTATCCCAGCTGAGGAAGTATGTGCATGACCCGAGTCATGTGATGGAGCTGGATGATGTACAAGTAAAGCAGAACCTGACCTTTGAGAAGTTGCCAATAGCTGTGGTTGATCATAAGCTGAAGGAGTTGAGGGGCAAGTCCATTACTCTGGTAAAGGTTTTGTGGGATGCAGCTACTGGTGAGGCTACTTGGGAGGTGGAGCAGTAGTGCAAGGAACGGTATCGGTTTCTTTTCCTGAGTAAGTCTGTTTTCGGGGACGAAAACTCTTGTTGTTGGGGAGGTTGTGAGACCCCATTTCTTTCTTCTTCCTCACTACTCTATTTTTCCTCAGTCTAATTGTTGCTTGTTTCTTCCTTCTTGGGTGAGCTAGGTGCTGAGTAGCTGGTGATCTTGCGGAGACTTCCCCTCCTTCACTTCTTCTTTCCCTCAAGCTTGTTCTTCCGCTCCGTTCAAGCTCTTTTTCACTATTCTTCTCCGTTCAAGTTTCTCGGAGCTCGGATTTTTTCGCACCAAGGTAAGGGAGGCTAGGATTCATGCAGGTTGTACGAAATTGAGTTTAGAACTCATTGATGGTTTGATGATTTGATGATTGTTGGCTGTTTTTGAGGAAAAATGGGTTTTCGGGGTTTCGGGGTTATGATGAAAAAATTTGGGGTTTTTGATGATGGATGGATGCATGTTGTAAAAGCTGGTATTTTCGGGTTGTTTGATGAAAATGTGGTACTTTGAACCGTTTGCATGTGGATTTTCTATAAGTTTTTGCAGGTTTTGGGGCAAAATTTTGAACTTGATAGGTTGCTGCTGAGCCTCGCGCTGAGCGCGGTTCTTCGTGTCGGGCGCGTGACCACCTGGGGGCTCCTTTTTTACAAGCCCGCCAGGCGCAAAGATGTGTGCGTCGGGCGAGCTTGAGAAGGTGAGCCTCTGGTTGGCCCACGCCGGGTGAGTTAGGGATCGCGCCGAGCGCACAGGCAGTATGTGACTTGTTTTTGGGTGGTGGTTCTGCGCTGAGCGCGACACTAGTCGCACTGGGCACGAGACTCCTTGGGATTCTCTGCCAATAGGGCGTTGAGCACAATTCAAATTGCGCTGGGCGCGAGACCAAAGGGAGGTCTCTGCCTTCCCCGCACTGGGCGCGGGCCTAGGCACGCTGAGCGCGTGAGACTCCATAGAGTCTCTGCCTGGCAAGCATTGGGCGCAATTCTAAATTGCGCCAGGCACGTGAGGGGTCATGCCGGGCGCAAGCAGTCTTGCGCTAGGCGCGTTGGCCCCTGGTGCCCTCTGGATGTGCCACGCCGGGCGCAACCATGGGTGCGCCGGGCGCGCATGGGAATGTTGAATTGATGTGCTATTAGCTGTTAAACTTTGCTGAAATTACTGAGGAAGGTTGTTTTATGCTGAACTAAGATGAAATAGATGTATAATGCTGTGCTGAGCTGGGTTGTTATTGATGATTTTAAATGTTGTATTATAATTGATGAATATTACTGTGCTCTAGAATGATGAGCTGAGTTGTGAGTAGTAGGCTGTGTTGAATACTACTAGCCGTGTTGTATGCTGATTTACTATGCTGTGCCGAGAAATGTTGAGTTGTATGCTGTGTTTGGCCACTATGGTGGTGTTGTTCTAGCCGCTATGTAGGTGATGTTATTAGCCACTATCGTGGTGCTGTTATAGCCACTAAGTCGGTGCTGTTATTGCTGCTAAGAGGTGCTGATGTTGCTGAATTGCTATGGTGTAATATAAGCTGTGCGGATATGCTGATAGCTGTAGCTGTTTTCTATCATATTGTTATATATGTATGTTGATTTCTTTACACTAGCTTACCCTTTGTTGTTTCCATGATGTTTGGACTGTGATGATCATACTATGTATGGGAGCAGATCAGGGATAGGTTGGTGGCTGATGGTGAGTCTGTAGCGGGCAGGCGGAGTTGATCCTTTAGATCTTTTGTTGTTTAGCTACCCAGTAGTGTAGCCTTTGATGTATTTTGTACACTTTAACTCTATCCAGACTTGGATCGTGTATATGTATATATTCTAGACCCTATATGTATACACTTGTTCCTTTCTGTGTGGTGTTTCTAGTGTGTTGTGCCGTGTGTAGTGACTAGTCGGGTCGTTACATAGGATATTATTCTCTACTTTCAGTTATATATATTATGAGACTTTTTAGTTGTGTATTCTTATATATATAATTGTTTAGTAGTGATATTTTATTTTATACTTGTATCTAGATGCTATAGACAGTGTGAGACCTGGCGGATCGTTACATAATTTTTATAAAGTATTTTTTTAATTGTATTTTTCTAAAATTTAAAGTCATTACTTTTTTTTCCTAATGATTATTTTATGTACATATATAATAATTATTTTAAGGGCATATAAAATAATTTAGAAGCGTCACATAAGGATAAAATATCTCACACAATCAACAGTGTCACGGTCACATAATTTTTTAATGAACATATAAATAATTAAAAATAGTCATATAATAATAAAGACTAAAACAATAATTATGAATTTTAGAGAGATAAAAAAAGTAATAAAAAAATTTTACATGAACAAAAAATAAAACATGTTTATTTTGCATGAATTAAAAATATATTTATTTCTTTTATTTTATATACAAACATTATTAGAATTTATTCTTTCTTGTTCTTATAATAATACATTTTTAACCAAATTACATAGACAAATATGAATAATTATATTAGTTAATTTTAATAATTTATAAAATAAAATTATAATATATCAATTTTATCTTTCTTTTTTATCATTAAATTTTCATAGGAGAGATAGAGATATTACTTCACATTGATGTTTATATACTAATACAAATAAAATTGATAAATAATAATTAAATAATTAAAAAAAATAAAAGAAAATATTTGCTTATCAAATTATTATCCGACAATAAAAGATACAGAGTATCACAATCTTTAATGATGAGACAAAGAATTAAAAATAAAATTAATATTTTATAAAAAAATTATAAAATATCTTATAAAAATCACTATTTGATTCTAAAATGTATCTTATAATAAAGACAGAAGAAAGTAATATTTTATTATATTAAATTGAATAAACAATATAAATATCAATAATTATTATCTAGTCATTAAAAAACTATTGCACGTGATGATTTAATTATTTTTTTAAAATTATTTTAATAATAACTTTTAATCAATGAATAATATAAAAAGTTATGCCTTTTTTTGTTCTGCTACGAGTAAAAAAAAAACAGAAGCTTAGTTTATTGCCCTTTTAAAATTTATACTTACTTAAAAACTAGTCGAGTTGAAACAACGAACTCTACATAAAAAATTTACTAAGTCTGTGATAATAAATTAATATATTTTACATCGATAGAAAAAGCGTTTGGTAATATATATATATATATATATATATATATATATATATATATATATATATATATATATATATATATATTATATTCTTTCAGAAAAAAAATAAAAGAATATGTATAATGTCTTCTAAAGATAACTATTCGTATAATTAACAGTAGAATAGACTTATTTAATTTAAAATATTTTTATTTTTAATTTTATAAATAGTCGTAGAATTTGCTTTTTAGTCTTAAAATTTGTAGAAAACTAATAAAAAGAATATTTTAATTATTTATAAAAATAATTATAAATAACTACTGAACTCATGACTTAACTATTGTACATAATTATTTTGTAGTAATTTTATATTCGAACCCTAGTATGGATAAAAAAAATTCATAGTAATTTTACTTGACTTAGATGACAAAATGTAATTATAAATTATAAATTAATACTAAAATTCATAATTTACTATACATGCATTTGTATAAGTTCTATTGAAATTTAACCATTATATTTTTAATCTATAACTAATTCATAATGATGTATACGTTATCTTTTTGAAGTATGTATAACTACAAGAAAATGACCTATATTTATGAATGTTTTGTTCTTATATAAACGAATACGTGTAAAATAAAAGTTACTTCTACCTATAAATAGTGTAAATAAATTCAGATACTTATATTTATAATTATTTGGTACAAGTAAAACCTAAAATGTCATTGTTATATAATCTGCATAATATATGGATAGATCATTTATCAATATAAAATAAATATTTATTTATAAATTTTTAACTTTTTAGTGTTATTTTTATCATTCATAAGTAAATTTTTTGTTTAGTGTATTTAGCATCCTTTGTCTAGAATGACTTGATAAATTTGAAATGGCATGGCGAAATAGTACGTATAGTAACTTCTTCTCACAAATGTCGCACCAAGTTGCATGATGTAAACAATTTATCACTTCATATTGGTACATGTTACAAAAAAGGAAAGGTGTTCCTCACGAACATTGAACACAGTTGCCAAAACACACATCCAAATTAACTAGGTACATGCATGCTTGCCGTTAAAAAGAAAAAGACAAATTAATTTTGGAGACATGATCCGCAGGTAATAAGGTACAACTTATTCAACACTGAATTCTCAACATCTTAATAACCACGTTTGGGTAACCGTTTTGACCCTCACAAAAGCACGTCGAGAGCAAAAGTTGTAAAAGTACGTTTGACACCCCTCAACGAATTTCCAACGGTAATCCAAACAGAACCTTAAGCATAAGCAGGTTCGCCTGAAGAAGCGGGAAGACACTCAAAAGTTGGATAAAAATGCCTCTCATCAATCACGTTTTGAACACTAATCCTTGGGTTGCTTACAAAGAAGGCCTCCAAACTCGCAGCCACAAGATCACACTTCACTTGGCAAGACTCTTTGGTGTGTGCACCCGCATGAGGCGACAAAACAACGTTATCTAACGCAAAAAGCTCGTTTGGAACACTAGGTTCGTTCTCAAACACGTCCAAACCCGCACCTCCTATTTCCCCTTCCATCAAACAATGCACCAATTCCTTTTCATCGATCAAGGGTCCTCGTCCCACGTTCACGATTACCCCATCTTTTCCCAATGCCAACATCACTTCCCTATTGATTATGTGTCGTGTTTGTTTGGTTAAGGGACAACACACCACTAGGGCGTCGCAATTAGTGGCGAGGTCAACAACGTTAGAATAGTAATGGTAGGGCACAAATGGCTTCTCGTTCCTTGAATGGTACATAACTTTGCAATCAAAGGCCTCTAGCCTTTTCCCAACTTCCCCTCCAATGCTTCCCAATCCAACAATCCCAACTCTCTTGCCACCAAGCTGAAACGTACACAAACAACATGCAATACAAACCAGTTAATGTTTACGCTTTCAATCTTTATTGTATTTTATTTTTACACTTTACAATGCTAACTTAATTAGAACTCCATGCATATAAACTTGTAATTAAAACCGGTCAATTTTCCTTACTTACTCAACTATTAACTCAATCGATGAAAAATAGGTTAACCTACTCGCTTAATTAAATGGGTTGAAAAATCCGATATGTCTTGTTTGTTAACGGAGTTGATAAATCAACCAACTTAATAGTTGTTATTTTCTTTATATATAATAGTTATCTAAAATTAAATAAATTAACTAATTTTTTTAATAGTAATTTATCTAGAAACAATAAGTCAAATCAAATCAAATAAATCATAGAAATAATTAATGTGATTATCTACACTAAG
The DNA here is from genome assembly GCF_000230855.2 of Cajanus cajan. Classification (NCBI taxonomy): domain Eukaryota; kingdom Viridiplantae; phylum Streptophyta; class Magnoliopsida; order Fabales; family Fabaceae; genus Cajanus; species Cajanus cajan. The sequence continues at coordinate 5,382,452 of NC_138519.1, forward strand.
TTAATGTGTACATATATAATTTTATGTACTATAATACCAAACATAGGGTTAAAATGATGAAAATTAATACTACTATTTTATTTAAATCTTATAATAATGTGATGCCTATTGCAAAAAATAAATAAATAACATAATATAATAAGGAAATGTACTTATAAAAAAAAAAGTTTGCATGCCACAACTCATCTTTAACTTGTTTTTTGGGAAGTCAAAATTATAAGGTGAGCTCTGAATTAGAAACCTCAAACTACGTCGCACCACAAAAAAAAAAAAAAAAAAAAAAAAAACGGAAGTTAGACAAGTTGATCTGTTGGATCGAACTTTTGCCACCTTTTTTTTAGAGAACTATTTTGCCTCCCTTAATGGATTAAAAAATATTTTCCATTCAATCATAAGATACAAGGTAAACACTTTTCCTATTTAAATTATTATTTTTATTATGACTAATATATAATTTAATTGAAATTAATTCTTTAATTTTTTTTCAATTAATATTCTTTATAGTCTTTTTCATGATTAATTCATTTACCTTAAAACTTGATATTATTTATTTTTGATTAAAAATATTCACAAATTAAACCGATTAAGATATTTTAAATCTCTTAAAAAAATTATAAAATTCCAAAACTTTCCTTTTTATTTTCGAAAAAATCCAAATTACATCACGTCTTGTTAAATCTCGTAACTAACGAATGTGCTGCACATGGCAGATTATTGTGTTATTAATGACTTTTATACCTTGCTTTTGCACGCATGTGCTTAAGCTACTTATTGTTTCTCCAATTTTAATGAAAAATACACGTGCAGATAAATGGACAAAGACAATTAAAAAAAAAAATTAAGCAAACTAAACGCACGTATCAAAACTATAGGAATATTTAAGTAAATCAACACAAACACGTACTTATATTTTGCGATAACAGCGAAATTTACTAGATTTAAACACAAACCCTAGGTTGTATAGTTGAGTTTTAGATAGTTTGTATTTATACCATGATTTAATAAGTGCAAGCATCATTGTTGAAATTGTATGTTGATTTAAGTTCAACCTTCATCCTTGACATTATATGCTAAGAAAGATTCAAAGATGAAGCACGCACAAAACAAACGTACGATGTAACACGAAGGAATAAGTACCTTAGGAGCCATAGTAAAATTCAAAGGTTTAGAAGCAACACATCTCCTAACACGACGATTATTAGCGGAAATTTTGTATAGTACGTCAATCAGCAATCCTATAGCCATGTCTGCGACATCATCGGCAGCTAGACTGCCGATACTGACAACCTGAATGCCGCATCTACGACATTCAGAAAGGTCAATGTGGTCCATTCCGGCAGTGGTTGTGAGAACAAATCCCACCGCCGGAAGAAGACCGAGGATATCGGCAGTAAGAGCTTGACGAGGGTCACAGAGAATGGCACGAATAGAAGAAGGGGCAACATTTTTGGTGGCTAGGAATTGAAGGAGAGGGAGCTTAGAGGAAAATGCTTTAAGGAAGATGTACTTGTGAGAGTTTAGTGTTTCGAATGCTGGGAATATGGATGGAAGGCCCAAGACAAGGAGTGGTTGAAGCTCCATATATGTTATTGGATTGTATGAGCAATTAATTCCCACACACTCTAGTTGTCTTGAGATCATGCATAATTGCCCTTTTATAGTATCATGTTGTGAGGAATTATGTTACATGGGCATACACACCGACACATGCTTTTCAAACCGACTTAATAATTTCATGGGGCGTATCTCATCGATTTATTAAATCTCACGCGCGATTTGTTACAGTGGTAGTGATTGCAACTAAACAAATCAGTTTCGCAAGAAAAATATGGGCAATAATGAGGATAAATTATTAGTTAATATGTATATATAATTTATTTTAATTTTTATAATTTTACTTATTTTATCTTTTAGTCTTTATAGTTTAAAACAGTTTTTTTAATCTTTATATTTTTCAATTCTTTTTAGCTTTTATATTTACATTTTTTTAATTATTTTAGTTTCTATGATTAATTTTTTGTAACATTGTGTGTTTTGTGTTGATATAATAAAGGTTTTCAATTTTGTGAGAGTAAAAAAAAATGTCTTAACAATGGCTGACACAAGTGAAGGTACCAAAAAGCATAGTATAGAGGCCTAATTTAGAACAATTTCAGCAAAATAAATTTGATATCAGACACACAAAGTTGAATTAATATTTTTGTCATGTCAACACATTACAAAAGAATTAATGATATTGACTAAAACGATTAAAAAAATTTATAAGTATAGAGACTAAAAAAATTGTCTTAAATTATAAGGACTTAAAAGGATTGAAAAAGATAAGTATAGGGCTAAAAAAGTTTATTTTAAAATTTAGGGTTAAAAGGTAAAGTGAGTGAAACTATGGGGACTTAAAAAGTATTTTAACCAAAAAATAATTAATATAGTCAGTGTGCTACCATCTCCCCTACATGCATAATTAAATAAATATAATGATTATTAAGGGAGAATATCATACTTGAATTAATAACTTCAAACAAGGTAAAGAGTATCACATTCAAAATTCAAAAACTACTAAACTAAATACCTAGCTATTACAATATTTTAGAGAATATACATTTTCTTAAAACATAAAACATAAACATATTCCCAGATCCCCAATATCACAATCCCTTCAATCAATTATACTCCTCCAAAAAGGAAGTCTCCTACAAACACATATTAAACTTCTACAAAAAATAGGGAAAATGATGACATATCTCACTCCGACTATCAGTGTATAATAAGGTCAAGTAGTCACACATAAATAATATATATATATAACAAATAATCATATTTTTCATCAATCGATACGATTATAATAAGACAGTAATTTAAACCACACAACTCATTTTATATTTAATCTCATCATAATATAAGTCAAATACAGTTTAAACACAAGCAATATGTTATGATTATACATAGACTAGACTCTCCTAAACTATATGCATGTGGTGCTAGTAAAAACACTTTTCCCTACCTGAAGGTTGAGTAGTCCAGGAATACATGTCAAGTTAAGTCATCATGGCACTATCACTAGAAAGATATACTATTAGGATCTCGTTGAGATATGCCCCATTCACACTGGGCAAGACTAAGACTTCTCAAACCAAGTTATTCCCAATGACGACTAATCCCTAAGGTTTTACATAAAGGAGTCTTCCTTAATAGTGTATTTCGCATTGTACTCATCACAAAATACATATGCACATGATGCATGACAAACAAGACTCAATGCATTTACAACATAAAATCACATATCACTTTACATTTCACACTTCATCACTTATCACATTATAAGTCATAACACTTCACATTTCATTACTTATCACATTATAATTTGTAACATTTCACACTTTATCACTAATCACTTTATCATTTCATAATTCATCACTTATCACAATTGCTTATATACACAAATTATTGTCACATACACACACATAAGGATTAAGTCCACAAATAAGCCACGAGCCTTTGGAAGGAATCATGCCTAACATGATCCTCCTTGTGCCCGACAATATACATCTAGAGGACCTCTAGAGCTCTCATGTCCTTGATATAATAAAGGTTTTCAATTTTGTGAGAGTAAAAAAAATGTCTTAACAATGGCTGACACAAGTGACGGTACCAAAAAGCATAGTATAGAGGCCTAATTTAGAACAATTTCAGCAAAATAAATTTGATATCAGACACACAAAGTTGAATTAATATTTTTGTCATGTCAACACATTACAAAAGAATTAATGATATTGACTAAAACGATTAAAAAAATTTATAAGTATAGAGACTAAAAAAATTGTCTTAAATTATAAGGACTTAAAAGGATTGAAAAAGATAAGTATAGGGCTAAAAAAGTTTATTTTAAAATTTAGGGTTAAAAGGTAAAGTGAGTGAAACTATGGGGACTTAAAAAGTATTTTAACCAAAAAATAATTAATATAGTCAGTGTGCTACCATCTCCCCTACATGCATAATTAAATAAATATAATGATTATTAAGGGAGAATATCATACTTGAATTAATAACTTCAAACAAGGTAAAGAGTATCACATTCAATAATACTACGCTCACACCTGGTGTCAATAATACCACTAGTATTTCGAGCTTCCATGCCCGACAAGACCCAACCAACACGCCCAACATGGTCGAGGCTACAAGCATTTTGTGTTTCTTGCACCCAGCGAGTCTAAGTTGTCGCCTAGCATGGTATCAGTAAAACATGATCTACATAATTCACAATTTTACAAAAATCTAATTTCTACAATATGTATGATTTTTAATTCATCAAAGGGGTATCTATGGTCTAATTAATCCATATTTTTAGTCATGTAATTACTAATATTTCAAATTCACTCCTACTCAAGAGTTTAGATACAACCTTAAGTTCCTCTAGGAACACACTGACACTCATAGATTTATAATTACATCATTATCAAAATACAAACAAATATATCATACACATATATTTCAAATTACTACATTCATACAAGATATACTCATACAATGATCAGGTTCAGTCCCTCTCCAACATAAATACATACACACAACCTAGGATTGACGATCAATCCCATTATCCAACAATTACCCTACACTCCAAAGCGAGGTTCGCCTCCTTCTTCAATTTAGAATTGTATGGTCAGATTACAACTAAGACAATCCTAGAGCAACTAATGTATTTAAAAGAAACTTTATCCCTCTCCCTTACGTTCAGCTCATTAATAAAAAAGTTCAATTAATTCATCTCACAATTTTTAATTAAAAAAAGAGATAAATACTAATAGTATCTTATCTTTATTCCCTCAGAATATATTATCCCTGTTTAATTAATTAGAAAATCTTTTAAAAGATAAATACAAAAAATAATTAAATTAAGAATATATATATCTCAAAAATAACAAATAAATAACTAATTATGTTAAAGTATCTCTCAACATATATCATTATCCAAATTAATTAATAATTTTTTTTAATTTATTTTGAAAAAATGAGATGTTACGGTTACTTTTAATTAATTACACTATAAATTCAAGTTTTATTCCAAATATACTCTTTACTTTAAATAGTTATTATATTTAATATTAATTATAAGTAAATGTATAGAAAATAGAGTTACCAATAAATGAAGGCTATAAAATAAATTTAACTTTGATTAACTTTAAAAAACAATAATTGTTGTTCATATTTAAGATCAAAGAAAAATTCAATTTATTGTTTATAATTAGAACCAAAAGTAATATTAGACTATCAAGTATTATGGTCTCAGTCAACCACTATATGATATGTATTTAAATTTTCAATTTATAGAAAAAAAAATTAATAACACTTAATTATTTGTCATATAAAAACTAATTTGGAATTGTGATTCAAAACTACCTATTATTTATGCAATAATGATCATGATAGTAGGAATTTTGGATCTTTCATTTAATGAGTCTATAATTATTAATGAATAAATAATACATGAATTTTTATACTATCATCTAATTACAAACTATATTATATATGCTCATTACAATACAATTATATTTTAACACGTCATTTTGCTCACTTCATTTTTTTTATTTATAAGAACCAAAATTATTAATAAAAAAAGTTTACAATCCTCACACACCCTACTCAATCAACTAAGCTATATATCATTTTACTCTATTTATACAATGTAACTGCTTGGTTGTTTATCTTCGAACTTCTCCATTCACATTCTACTTTCTCCATTCCTATGAATATATGCCGTATCAATCTTGATCCTTTAATGTGAAACTTATACTTTTCTGAAAAATTAATTATTGTTGATATATTAATAATTTACTAGCTACCGTTTCATCCGGTGAATGTATATGTACTCTTTAAAAGCTACCTAATTTGTACATTTGGTGTTATATCATATTTCCAGAATTGGATGGGTGGTTTGACCTCTTTATCCAATGGATTCCATCACAGATCACACAACCTATTTGTGAAATGATATATATGACAAAGTCTGTAACTGAGTTGGCAATTGAACAAATTTGGTAATGGTAACAAAAGATAATAGTAACAAAATACTAATAAATCAATAATAATTTATTTTTTGAAAAGTAAAATTTTTACATTGAAGGGTAAAGTTACATTGCATTTGCATATACTTACAAGAATAGAGAAATAATGGACCGAGAATGAACAACAAAAAGGACAACATCAACTAAGTAGTAGCTACATTAAGTGACAAATTGGGACAACTAGAGTGGGTTGATTGAAGTGACATCTATAAGGGATATTTTTAAGCATATCATTAAATATAAGGTTTATTTGTATGTTGAAGATTATTTTAATTAATTTTAATTGCAATCATTAAGTTTTTTTTTTTTCAGGGGAAGCAACTATAACATTAAAGGATATGAAGGTTGGTTAGGGTTATTCTAATATAGAAATCTTGTTTCTAAAAATCAATGTCAATGATCATCGAGGAAAAATGAAATTGAACAAAAACTTATTGTATTCAGATTGTTTTTCAAATCTTTAGCCAACTACTGAGCATATCATAATCAATGTGTACGTGAAACTTCTCATGAGAAATGAGAGTCAAGTGGAGCATTAGGGGTTTTTGGCGTTGTGATTGTCAAGGTTAATTTTTCCTATATATTATATCACAACCATTTTGAAGAGGGAAAAAAATCTCTATTACATTACATCTACTTAGAGAGACTAAATTGACTCTTACACTTGCTATTTTAGTTAGCATTTATAGGAATTTGTGTTTACTAAACAATAAAATCAAAACTACCAAACTACAAGAAATATGATTTTTAGTGACAAAAAAATAGTGATGAAAGTAAAACTTGCCACTGATAATATATTTTTAGTGACTAATATTTTCTTTGTCACTAGTATTATTTATAATAGTGACAAAAAAACAAATGGTCACTATAATTTTATTAATAGTGACTAAAAAATGTTTGTTACAAAAAGATTGACACTAATATCTATACATATTATTTTTTATTTTATAATTGTCACTAATACACATTTTACTAAACAAAAAAATGTATTTGTGCCAAAAAAAAAAGTTTACTTTGTCACAATATTATAATTCTCAAGTAATTTTTATAGAAGTTGACATTTAATTTTTTATTACTGATGTCAAATTATTCATCATTTAAAATTTGAAATATTTGTATTTATTATAATTTATCATAAATATTTAATATTAATATATTAGCAAGTTATTAAAATATATCAAATTGGAGTAGTTAGTTTGACATGAAAATGATTTAGTGATTAATTATTCAAAACTCAAATTCAAGTGGTAAAAAATAGGTTGAATTGACCTATTAAGCTAAAATTAGAAAATTTAAATGGTTTCCAAAAATTGGTTTTAATTAGTCACTTTTTATATATGTATTCCTACAACTAGCTAAACAATATTTTTCCCAATCATCAATCTCCATTACTCTTACTGTTTTTTATTTTTATTTCTTTTTATTTACTTTTATTAACAACATATTCGTTTATGTATAAAAAAAATCTCGTCACAATTTAAATTATGTATTATAAATATATAAGATTAAAATATAATTTTTATATTTTTAATATTCATTTTTATCAAAAATAAAATAATTATTTTTAAAAATTTTAATTATAGTTTAATTTATAAATATATAAATACTGATTTATTAAAAAGTATATTTTCATTATATAAAAATATTTATTATATATAATACACAAACTAAAATACTCAATGAATAAAAATAATTAAATTTATAATTTTATTTCAATATTAAGATTAAGCTTTTTTTATGAGGTTAACTTTATTATTGATTTATTCTATCGCCTATAATATAAATATTAAAGAATTCAAATTTGAATAAAGTTAAACTAGCATAAATAATATTTTTGAATAATAATTATTATTAAATTTGGAAATTTAATTGAATAAAAAATTTGAAAATAATATTATTTTTTATTGATAAAATTATAAACAATTTTCAATAAAAAATTTAAAACTAGAATAAATTTTTGTTCTGATTAAAATTGAGCATTTAGAAGGTTAAAATAAATATAATTACCATATTGTAGTTTATCTTTATTATTAATTTAGTCTTTTACCTATAATAATAATATTATGAAAATTAAAATTAAAATTAAAATTTCCATATTTTATATAAACTTGAAATGATATCAAAATCAACCTAAAATATATGCTTCGAACAGTAGATGAAGCAATCATCCCCCTTGGAATAAGGAATCATGGCGTTGAAAGCTTACAAAATAATTTGAATACATTATCATGTTTTAATTATTTGATAGTTTTTGTTTCCCTGCCACCTCCCTCGAATCTGCACCACCAGACAGAAAAAGTGACGTGGTGCATCTCCTTGCATCTTGGGTCAGATTCTCTCGTCTAATCGTAAAATCTCAATTAAACGTGGTTTTTCTTGTGTCAACCAAAACCAATCAACGCAAATAGACAAACCAAAACTACGATCACAAAACAGGCAACATGCATCACCACATGTGGCCGCGTGGACAACACATACAGTTTTATTTTCAAATAATTCATATCATATCATTCATTATTCTTATCTAATATTATATAATTATTCTTTCTATTTTTTAAAAGAGAAATTGCTCTTTCAAAACAAACAAAAGATATCATACTTACTTATTCTATTCTAATACAATATTAAATATTAAGTATCATAGTTACACGTAATAATTAATTCTTTATTTAAATGATAAGCTTGATATATATAAATATCTTATTATAAAAATATGTTACTTTTTTTTTTTGATAAGCAAAAGAAATTAATTAAAAGGAGTACAAGGGGTACTCCAACCCATTACAGAAGATTTCAAAACCTAATAAAAATTACGAAATACACAAACGTGGGCTAAAATACCAATTAGAGTAACTAAAAGAACAACCAGGGACAGAACTTTTAATCCACTTCCATGACCGCATTTTAATATTGTCCAACACTTCCTTGCAATCCATTACACCTTGCTGGAAAATTATAAAAATGTGTTAATTATGTTGTTATTGATAATAATATAGCATCATTGACGGATCTACGTTGAACATAGTGGGGGCAGTTGCCCCCACTAAAATTTTGTTTATTTTATTTATTTTTTATATAAAATATTAATTATTTTATAAAATATATATTATTAAATATATTTTAATCATTTTATTATATTTAATATAATAAAATATGTTAATATTTTATTTTATTGTTTAAGATAAAATTATCTTAATTTTTTATGAAGAAAAAATTTACTTACTCAAAAAGTAAGTCTTGATAAATCTACTCTATTTTATATCAAAATTTTAAAAATTCAACTATTAAATTAACAGTTTTTAATGTATAAATTAAGTTTACAAATTTAAAAAAAATGAAAATCATATGATACTTCATTAGATAGATTCAACCTAACATATAAAATGTTTTTTTTATAATAATCCATCAGTTTAAATTAATAAAATACAATATCAAATAATTTTTAATTTTTTTTCAAAAATTTTATAAATTTGATCTATATAGTAAATACTTTTAATTAATTGGATGAATACTTGTCGTAGAACATGAATTATTTAATGGAGTTAGTCTATCAATCCCTTCTTATTTTTTATTATTATGATATACTATATGTTTTTTACTAAAAGATTTATTACTTCTTTACTCATTAAATGAGTCATAGTTTAGTTTACTAATGTTGATTATTTTTCAATTTTTATTTTATATTTTAACCCTTTGGTCATGTATATGTGTATTATGTTGGTAGGAGAGGATCTAAATTAAGAAGAATGAGAGTAATTGTCACAATTTTTTTTTAACTTAAACATATTTAAATAAAGACATTTACTCCTATAAAAAACATAGACATAGCACTCATAAAATATTTCTATTTTAAATGAGTTTAGAAATTTAAAAAATACGTAAAGAAAACAAATTGATAATTTTATTATTTTTATCTTATTAATTTTTACCATTTTATTCCTCTAATATTAAATAAGTCAAAAAATATTATAAAATGATACTTAATTATAATCTCAGATAAAAAAAAACAAAATTATCACTCTATTTATGAGACAATTTAATTTATTAAAATAAGATATTTTAATTTTTTTACCACAAAAACATATTTTTCAAAAAATTATTAATTTTTTCAATAAAAATGATATAGAATATTTTATTGCCCCCACTTAATAAATTTTCTGGATCCGTCACTGTATAGCATAGTAATATTTTTAAAATTATTGGTTCATTAAAAGATTTATCGAGTATGATTTCATTATGAGATGCAATTGAACAAAAGAATATTATTTTTAAACTATTTATGGTCAAGTATTATTGTTAACTAAGACGACAATAATACATTGATATCATTTTGTAATTGATTGATGACCACATATCATAGATCATGAATATGAGATATCAATTCAAATACACATGTGTATTATTATGTACATAATAGAAGTAATATTTATAACAGATAAACTCGTTATGAGAAAACTTTATAATAGTTACACAAATGTCATAAACACTTCTCATGGTGATCATAGTAGACACTAGTACAAAAAGGATAATATACGTCGGTTATTTTAAGTTTTTTACATCAGAAAAAAGGTTCGACGTAAATGTGGAAGATGTAAATTTACGTTGATTGTGATAGCCGATGTAAATTTACATCGGACATTCATAAGAGCCGACGTAAAAAAGTTGTAAACAAAAAAAAAAATAACGCGTGCAAGTAGAACGGACCATTCTGCAAGCAGAACGGGTCGTTCTGCTTGGATAACGACCCGTTCTGCTTGGAGATCCACCCAAACACGAAGAATTTTCTACTTGGTATTAACTAATATATTAGCAAATGATGATCCACCCAAACGCGAAGAAGAAGATAATATTAACTAATATATTAATAGATCAATACATACATTTATTTTCAACATATTAGCTAATATATTAAGGATTTTCCAAACTGACCTCAAACGCGAGCCCAATGCAATCGGTCAAAAACTCAAGAACCACCCAAACGCGCAAATGTACACTCAGATGCAATACACTCAAACGAAATCTTAACTCAAAAGACTCGAAATGCACCTACACTCAAAGCTCTCTTGTTTATATCCGACGTAGATTTTCTTTTTTATATCGGTCCCTTTGAGGTCCGACGTAAAAAACTTGATTATAATTACAAAAATGTCACAACGATTTTTTAACATTGGATTGTTCTTTGTCCGACGAGAATACAGTGACGTAAATTACCTTTTTTCTACTAGTGAGAGTAATATTTCAACTTGAAGTCACTATATATGTTTTTACATGTAGAAGTTTTAGTCTTTAATGTTATCAAAAGTCCAAACAAGTTAACTATAAAATTAGTTAATTGAACTCCCAATAGATCATAGGGAAGGATGTGAGTGATGTTAAAAAAAAAAAAAATAACTCATCCTATGGACATCTAAAAGCTATGATTTGATTTAACAAGATCGACACTATTATAAAATCATTACATGTGGATATGGTGCACATGCTTTAATGAGGTGACATCAATAACTTAAAAAGAGATAGAATTGAATTATAATTATAAATGAGAAAAACTCACACTATAAAACCTTTAATTTTGAAAATATTAAAATAAAAAGACCTAAATTAAATTTTTGGTCTTTGTAATTTTTTGAGTGCAATCTAGGCCTCTTATTTATTGCAAATTTGGTTCTCTTAGTTTTCAAAATTAAGCAATGTTACTTCAGCACTAACATCATCCAAAATTAAACAAAATATATTTGTGAGTGATATTACCTGATAGTTATTTGGCCATATTGGCTTCCATGAACGTTGCTTTTTACTAGAAATTTTTTATATTTCCCTTTTATTTCAATTAAATTGTATAATTTATTAAAATAACTACATTTTTAATTTTTAATACTATTATTTGCGACTAACTAACTGCAAGTAGTATAACTCATTGACACTCCATAATATTTTTTTGTTTAATTTTGAATGACAAGTTAACAATGGACCAATATTGTTAAATTTGAAAATTAGGGATATCAAATTTATGATAAAAATTTTAAAGAGATCAAAATTGCACATTCATAAAACTATGAGAACCAAAAGTGAACTTAGGGTTAGTTTGTTTAAAGTTTTTAAAAAAATATTAAAAATAATTTTTTCTAACAAATGGATAAAATTTACTTCTTAAAAAAAACAAAAAGAAATACTTATTTTAAAAATGAACAATTTAAATAAATATACTGGTTCATCTCAACCATTAAGGCTATATCCAATTCTTGATCCAACTAAATCAAGTTTCACTATCTTATCAAAGATATAAATATTCTTTACCAAGTCACTTCTTATTCAATTCTAAGTATTATTAGTCTTGCCTCTTCAAGCAACTACTTAAGTATTCTTTTTACACAAAGTCTTTCTAGGCTTCAATACCGAATATTCTTTTATCAAAAAGTCTCTCTAAACTCAAACAACAAGTATTCTTTTTACAAACAAGTCTCTCCAAACTCAAACCCAATAACTCAAAGTTATAAAAGGCTTACAAAGTTGTTTCGTCTTTCTTTCAATACATGATATAACAAGTTAAGTACAAAGATGATTACAGAAAGAATGAAGAAATAATATTTTGTCTTAGATTGTCGTCACTTCTTTCTAAACTTCAAATTTTCTTTTATAGAGTTTCAGTGAAGATGATTGTTGCAAATTCTTGAGCTTCTCTCTCATGGCTTGCTCCATTTGTCTTCACGATTTAATTCTTGAGGATAGAAGTGTCTGTTGGTATAATAAATATTTGTGTTAAATACTTTTACCAAATTGTCACTTCTTATCTGATCAAAAAAGCTACTTATCACCTTTTGGATACTAAGCGGGTAGAGCCATGCGTGTGTGAGGACATTGCAATGATGAAACAACTTTTGATTACATTTTTCCATGTTTATAGGGATCTGCTTGTCCTTTTCTGACACAAAACATTTATTTCTTTCCTTTTTGTAGAACATTGGTACCAATGAAGTATTTTTAAATTTAATTTATTAAGGAAACATTCAGACATAATCAATTTCTTGTTTAGAGATCTTAAATAATAAAAAATTTAATGCATATCTCTTTTTATGACCAAGGATTCATCTTAGTCAGTAATAGAGCTGTCTTAGTACAGCTTTTGACTTATACAAGGATTCATCGTCTTACTAACGGATTGTGTCTTTGAAGGTTTGTCTTAGTCATTTTGAAAACTCTATATTGTTGATCAAGAACTTCTTTATTTGTTAACATCAAAACTTTAAATTGGGGAAATCTAAGATTGTCTTTTGACCTAACATAATTTATGAATTTATGGTTTAAGCTATATTTTCTACCAATGGTGATAAATAATTGTAAAAATGGTATTTGAGATTCATCATAAAGCATGAGAAAATTATGTGTACTTAATTATGTTGGATATGACCTCTGTGAAATATCTTGATATTTAAAAGAAGGATTACTAATTGAAAAAAATATCAATCCTTTTTTTTAGACAATCAAACAGGGATATTTAATTCAAAGATAATACTTAAGAGCTGAATTTTTGGATATTTGAATTTATATGATACAATATATAAGTATGCCTAAAAAGTTTTGTGTTTTAAAGTTGATTTAATATTTTGCTAATTTTTATGCATGTAATCTGGTATATGTAAAATTATAAAATTTGATTTGACTAATTACCTTTAGAGCATTATTTGATTATTTACAACACATGATTGATTTATTATGCCCTAGAGGGAGACCTATAGATATTATTATAAATTGTTCAATTTTCATTATTTAACTTCATTAAATTAGCAAGTTTGAAACTTAATGTGTTGTTGATTAAATTGGAGACCAGGAGGAATGTGGTCCTCGAGTTGTTTGTGTGTTGGGAACTCGAAAGTGTATGAATGAGTATTGGAAAGAATTTGGGTTTAGGTCTTCGTATGATACTTACATGCTAGGGTAAATAAGGGAACTATGGTATAAAACTTATGAATTAAGATAAATTTAATAAAAGAAATTGTAAGTGAAAGTTAAAGTTGAGAGGGTGAGAATTTCATAAAAAGCAATATGACATTATAAGTTAAATGGTTGGAACAATGCTCCATAATTGAGACCTATGATGAATTGTTGATATGCATTAGTACAAATATGTAATTGATTATCATGAATGGTTATAAAACATCGCGGATGTGATGACGTTGAGAGAAAATAATGGAAAATTTCATTCACCTTTATTCAAAGAGTACAATGGATATAGTGTAGTTTATTCATGTTACACTTGATGTCCTATTGTGGAAAATAAAAAAAGCAACTGCGCAATCATATTCATGTACAAACCCTAGTGGGGGAGACGAATTATGGGTGGGGCTAAGAGGCATGTATGTTATAGGCGTAGATTGAAGTTATGTACTTTGATTTATTGATTTTGGGAGATGAAATTGTGGACTTCTACTCAATTTTGCATGACCTTTAACTACCCTTGTGTACCTTTGAAGAATACAACTTTGCCCAAATCTTAAAAAGAATGTCATATGTGTGACGATGTCCTGAAAGGAGGACGTGAACGACCATAAAAGGTACCTGAGGTATACTCATTGGATTTGAGTCCTTGGGGATAGTAAAGTGCCAAGTTGTGGAGACTCGGTGAGGTTGGAGAATTAACGTATGCCAACTTGGCAAATCCCAACTAATGTGAGGCATAACCATGATTGGTGAGAGCATCTATGTCATGGTAGTAGAACATGTGCTCTCAAATTGTCATCCATACAGAAATTTGTAAGACCACTAGGTTTTAGTGGCATGGTGGGTCTAATCAATGAGGTTTCTACTATATTAGGATGCACATTAACACTATTGAGTGACAATACTAGAAAACCACAATATAGTAATATACAAGATTGTTGTGGAACTTTCAATTTCATTTTGTGTGTGATATAGTCAAGGATAGAAAAAATTCACTCCATAATTTCATTTTTTCAAAGGATGATGGATTGTAGCACACTAACTTTTTAAGGTATTCAACAATTTTGATGGTGATACAAGATGGAGATCTGTTGTTGATGAAGAAATTAATAAAGACCTTTTAAAGGGATCAATTTAGGTGTTTAGAGGTTGGAGTATAACACTATTGCATATATTGTGTACAAAGATAACTACTCTAAATTTTAAACTCTTTATTATTTATTTATT
Organism: Cajanus cajan; assembly: GCF_000230855.2. Taxonomy (NCBI): domain Eukaryota; kingdom Viridiplantae; phylum Streptophyta; class Magnoliopsida; order Fabales; family Fabaceae; genus Cajanus; species Cajanus cajan. The sequence continues at coordinate 5,397,673 of NC_138519.1, forward strand.
TGATATTTGTAGAATAGTACTCAATATTTTACATTTATCTTTACTAAGCGTGTTTATTTCGAATTTCCTTAAACGAACACTAAAATATGTGTACGAACCACGTAACTACACTATAATAAATGGGTACGAGATAACGCAACCAAAATACGCCAAGCTACTTCATGATTTCCATATCAATGCTTCCCGATCCAACCCATAAACTCCATTGCCTGATAACTACCGATGAAATACAATTTTCTTTTTTATTCCTTTTGATACATATTAATGATGTTTTATGTAATATATATTCATGTTGAAGTACCACCAGTTCACCATCCCTCTTTTAATAATTAAAAGGTCACAATCGATGAAGATTAAAATTTTCAAATATACATTGTATGTTTGAAATTGAACTGAAATTGCTTTATTCTTTACACGATGCAATGAATTTCTTATATTTTGATTACAAGGAATGGGGGAAAATCATAGTTTAAGATAAGAAGAAAAGGCACGTATTTTACTTTTTTTTATACCTGGAACTAGGATATCCCAATTGATATTAATTTAGAGACTAATTCATTCGAGATGTAAATATCACTAAAGAAGACATTTTCTCTTTGGATAAAGTCTTTTCCATGCACTAAAATAAATATCCAGGCATACTATATATAAATTTATAACCATTCAAATGGTAGACAATCATAGTGACATGCAATTTAAGAAAATAAATTATAACTAGAAATTTAAGGGATCTTTCGGTGCATTTGTTGAGGGAAAAAAATTGTTTATTTTAATTTACACATTTGATGAGGTGTTAGAATAAAAAATATTTAGAAAATAATATTTTTTTTAATAAAATTTAACAAAAAAAAAATTAAATGGGTAAAATATCATATAATGAAATATGTCAAGGATGAAATTATAATTTTTAACGTAAGATAGGAAGATAATATAATATTCATATCACTTGAATAGGAGTGTAATTTATTCCAAAAAAAAATATTCATGACATGACACAAAATATGTAAAATATAATTATAAAAATTCTATGATATATTTGGTTGAGTTTTGCGGGGGGAAAATAGGGAACAAAATGATTAATAATGTATTTTCTTCTATTTAGTTAAAAAAGAACGAGAAAAAAATTTGTTTTAAATTAGAGACAACCAAAATCAAACTACAATAGGAAGATGAACAATGAAACAATAGAGGAAGACATGCTGCAGAAGAATCTAAAGTAAAATACTAAAAATGGTCAATAAAAGCATTCCTTGTGTATGTATTTTTAATCGAAAATATGTATGAGGTTTGAAATGAACATTTTATTAGTCGATTTTAATTTTGTTGCTAACAGTTAGGTTTGGTTTCAGATCACTACCTGCCAACCATTGTTAGCACTTAGCAATAACTTCTTTTACCGTCATTAGAGACAACCAAAACCAAACTACAATAGGAAGATGAATAAAGATGAATAAAGGAAAAATAGAGTTTCCATATATTAAAATGAACTTAAACTGATTCAAATAGAGTTTGCCTCACTTCCTTCCCTTGATCAAAACACAGTTTGAAGGCACTTTGCTGAGATGGTTTTTACTTTATGGACTAGAACAGTCATTTACAACTTAGGAATGACATAAAACTGTGGCACAAGATACTAAGTTGTCAAAAGGGTAATTTATTCAACCATGTCCAACATTACTTGATTAATTAAGGGCCTATTTGAGAAGAAGGCTTCTAAATTCCCTCCCACAAGTTCACACATATCCATATTAGATTTGTCAGTTAAAGCAGCACAGTGTGGAGACAAAACCACATTATTCATTTGAAAGAGCTCTTTGGGAACATGAGGTTCATTCTCAAACACATCCAAACCAGCACCTCCAATTTTCCCTTCCATCAAACACTTAACCAATTCCTTTTCATCAATAAGACCCCCTCTTCCAACATTCACAATAAACCCTCCTTTTCCTAATGCCGAAATGACTTCCCTGTTAATTATGTGCTTTGTTTGCTCATTTAATGCACAACAAACCACAAGAGCATCGCACGTAGTTGCAAGATCAACAACACTAGAATAGAAAGGATACGAAACATTAGCTTTTTTATGCTTAGAGTTGTATGAGATAATGCAACCAAAAGACTCGAGCCTCTTAGCCACTTCCATGCCAATGCTTCCCAATCCAACAATCCCAATTCGCTTACCTGATAACTAAAACACCAACCCTCTCTTCCTTAAATGAAGGCCAATAAATACTACTAATCATACATTTTTTTTTTTAAACATTGCGATTGTTTAATGCATTACAAGGGTATAGTGTACCTATTTGCTCTGATTATGACTGAGAAAAAAAGAAAGGAAAAAAACTTCTTGGTTTACGGGAGAAGAACGTGCATTTTCCCTATTGTCACTTTAGATAAAATACATGGAACTTTATACACTAAACCTCAAAACATAAATTCACTTTAAAATTAGTAGTAATACTAATAAGGTCACATCAAATATACAAAGTGCATTAGAATTTCAGCCAGGAACTGCAAAATCATAGTTTGGAGAATAATTGCCTACACCATGATTTGAGTCTGTAATGAAATATTTTTGTCATGAAATTCTAGCCACGATTATATTTTCTTTGACGACCTTCGTTCATGTTACTTTGCGTATGCCTTTCTTAATAGAGTAAATATCAAATCTCAGAATTAATCATTAGGTACCATTTTTTTTTTCATTTTGAAAATTCGAGCCAGCGTTTCCGCGACAGTAGTTAATAAAACATTGAAAATAAATAAAATTATAATTAATATTGAGAAAAATATTCATAACACACCTTCTAAACCAATTATATTGATTTTAAATATCATATCACTAAATACTACAACACTTAAGTGTAGTGATGAGTTATAATTTAATGTCAACAAATATTAAATCAATTATAAAAAAAAAATATCTACTTTTAAAATTACATAGACTAAATATCATTATTTAAAATAAGAGACCAAAATTACGATCTAAAAAAATAAGAAGATAATATATATAATTTAGCTAAAAAACACAATAGGCATAAACAAAAAGTAAAAAAAAAATTAATTGTAAAAACGAAGAAGGTAAAAGTAGAAGTGAAAGTATAATTATAAATTTTTCACCCATACAAACACGAAAATGGATTAAGTGACTCTAGAGATTTAAAGTCATCGTGACTTTTTCATTCTTAACTATTAGATAAATGTTTTTCTTATAGATTTTTGTTAAATGTCCTAAAATATCATAAAATAATTAAGACACTCTAGTGAAATATAAAAACTATAAATAAAAAGAATTTTATTTTACATGCTTAAAATATTTTTTCCTATAATATACTTATTTTTCATTTTTTGTTCCTATAATTTTTTTGGTCTCTATGTTATTTTCTTTACTATTTTTGCATGGCATGTCCTTTAAAAGGATAGAATTTCAAGTGAATTTTTAAATAGATACAATTTCAAGTGAATTTTAGTTATTTTATGTTTGACATATGTATAAACATCATAAAAGTAACGGCAGAAATAATAAAAAATAAATAAAAAAAAGACCTAAAAACAAAAAACTCATATATTACAAAGACAAAAAATATTTAAGTCTAAAAAATAAAATTTATTTTATTTTAAATTTTTATATTTTATTGAAGTAATTTATTCATTTGAAAAAGTTTGCCATAATGTGAAAGAGAATTATGAATGTAATGAATGAAAATGGAGAAAGTGAGGTTGATTTTGATTCTCTAAAGTTGCTGTATCCGTTTCGCATAGCATAGTAGAAACTAGAAAGCATAAAATGTAAAAAAAGAAAAGAAAATGCAAACCTTGGAGGCGAAAGTGAAAACCTCCGATGGCGGATTCGCGTGATTCGGCGTCCTCAAATATCGATCCGCCGCGGAGATATTCCTGGTGACGTCGAGGAGGAGAGCGACAGCGGCGTCGGCCACATCCTGGGAGAAGATCCCTCCGGCGGCGGCGACCTGGATTCCCCGGCGGCGACACTCGCGGAGGTCAATGTGTTCGGTTCCGGCGCTGGTGGTGAGGAGAAGGCGGAGCGAGGGGAGGAGGCGGAGAACTTGGGCGGAGACGGAGTAATTGGCGCTGCAGAGAAGGGCGCGGATTGAGGAAGGGTGGTGGAGACGCAGGAAGTGTTGAAGAGAGTGGTTGGGGTTTGGGCTTAGGAAATGAAACTTGTGAGAGTAGAGTGGTTCAAGGGTTGCGAAGCACATTAGGGGACCCAGAACAAGCACTTTTGGAACCGCTTCTTCTGCCATCCACCCAAACTCACTATTTTCATTATCTTCTACTATCTACATCTACACACAAAAATATAACTTTATTTATTAAAAAAAGGCTTTTCCTTTGGTGCAAGTTTATTTTAGGGGTACCAAAACCCTTTGTGACTATGACCACACAATAGATGACATGTGGCTATTTTGTCAGCACTTGTTTTTTTTAACAATATTTTAATATTTACTATTTAACCCTCATTAATTGTATCTTTTTAAATAATAGTCCATGTTTATTTAAAGGTAACATCTCTCATACACCACTTTAACAAGTGGTGCATGGTAAACCATTAGTTTTGACCATAAGATTAATCTAAATTAATAACTTATAATACTACTGAAATTTTTTTTTTTAAATTACTCAAAAATTAAAAAATGAGGAACTGGAGGAACTACTACACACGTCCGGAACGGGCTGTTCTGAATTCAGAACGGGCCGTTCCAGATGATATAATAACACATGGACAACGAATGAGAACGGGCCGTTCCAGATGAAAAAAAACGAATGAAAAATGGACCAGAACGGCCCGTTCCGAAGACATGACTCATTAAAACAGAACGACCTGTTCTGAATTCGGAACGGGTCGTTCTGACTATATATTTGTCAAGATTTTGTTTAAGCAAAATATTTTTTTTTTCATTCTACTAAATTATATTTAAAATTTAAGTATAGTTTTTCAATTGATAATGTTTTTCTATTAGAATTAGAGGTTTACATTAATTATATGCGTAAAACCCATTGAGCTTAAAGCCCAAAAGCCCAAGTAAAGCCCAAATCTAAGCCTAATAAGCTTAAAGCCCAAAAGTCCAAGTAAAGAGAACCTAGGCCCACCAAACCCATTGAGCTCACTAAGCTCAGAAGCAAAGAAAAGCCCAAAGGTTTATGAAGCCCAAAACTAAGCCCAATAACCTTAAAGTCCAAAAGCCCAAGTAAAGACAACCCTAGGCCCACCAAACCCATTGAGCTCACTAAGCTCAAAAGTAAAAAAAAAACCCAAAGGTCCATGAAGCTTAAAACTAAGCTCAATAAACTTAAAATCCAAAAAAGTCCAAGTAAAGAGAATCTTAGACCCACCAAACCAATTGGGCTCACTAAGCTCATAAGCAAAGAAAAATCCAAAGGCCCATGAAGCCCAAAACTAAGCCCAATAAGCTTAAAGCCCAAAAGCCCAAGTAAAGAGAACCCTAGGCCCACCAAACTCATTGAGCTCACTAAACTCAGAAGCAAAGAAAAGCCCAAAGGCCCATGAAGCCCAAAACTAAGTCCAATAAACTTAAAACCCAAAAAGTCTTATACTAAGGCCCATAATACAAGACCAAACAATATAAACTCCTATACTACCAAATATATGATAAAGGTGGTCATCTATGTAAAGCTCAAGTAAAGAGAACCTTAGGTCCACCAAACCAATTGGACTCACTAAGGTTAGAAGCAAAGAAAAGCCCAAAGGCCCATGAAGCCCAAAACTAAGCCCCATAAGCTTAAAACCCAAAAAGTCTAAGTAAAGAGAATCCTAGGCCCACCAAACCAATTGGGCTCACTAAGCTTAGAAGCAAAGAAAAGCCCAAAGGCCCATGAAGCTCAAAACTAAGCCCAATAAGCTTAAAGCCCAAAAGCCCAAGTAAAGACAACCCTAGGCCCACCAAACCCATTGAGCTCACTAAGCTCAAAAGCAAAAACTAGCCCAAAGGCCCATGAAGCCCAAAACTAAGCCCAATAAACTTAAAACCCAAAAAGTCTTATACTAAGGCCCATAATACAAGACCAAACAATATAAACTCCTATACTACCAAATATATGATAAAGGTGGTCATCTATGTAAAGCTCAAGTAAAGAGAACCTTAGGTCCACCAAACCAATTGGACTCACTAAGGTTAGAAGCAAAGAAAAGCCCAAAGGCCCATGAAGCCCAAAACTAAGCCCAATAAGCTTAAAACCCAAAAAGTCTAAGTAAAGAGAATCCTAGGCCCACCAAACCAATTGGGCTCACTAAGCTTAGAAGCAAAGAAAAGCCCAAAGGCCCATGAAGCTCAAAACTAAGCCCAATAAGCTTAAAGCCCAAAAGCCCAAGTAAAGACAACCCTAGGCCCACCAAACCCATTGAGCTCACTAAGCTCAAAAGCAAAAACTAGCCCAAAGGCCCATGAAGCCCAAAACTAAGCCCAATAAACTTAAAACCCAAAAAGTCTTATACTAAGACCCATAATACAAGACCAAACAATATAAACTCCTATACTACCAAATATATGAGAAAGGTAGTCATCTATGTAAAGCCCAAGTAAAGAGAACCTTAGGTCCACCAAACCAATTGGGCTCACTAAGCTCAGAAGCAAAGAAAAGCCCAAAGGCCCATGAAGCCCAAAACTAAGCCCAATAAGCTTAAAGCCCAAAAGCCCAAGTAAAGACAACCCTAGGCCCACCAAACCCATTGAGCTCACTAAGCTCAGAAGCAAAAAAAAGCCCAAAGGCCCATGAAGCTCAAAACTAAGCCCAATAAGCTTAAAACCCAAAAAGTCCAAGTAAAGAGAACCTTAGACCCACCAAACCAATTGGGCTCACTAAGCTCAGAAGCAAAGAAAAGCCCAAAGGCCCATGGCGTCCAAAACTAAGCCCAATAAGCTTAAAACCCAAAAAGTCCAAGTAAAGAGAACCTTAGGCCCACCAAATCCATTTAACTCACTAAGCTCAGAAGCAAAGAAAAGCCCAAAGGCCCATGAAGCCCAAAACTAAGCCCAATAAACTTAAAACCCAAAAAGCCTTATACTAAGGCCCATAATACAAGACCAAACAATATAAACTCCTATACTACCAAATATATGAGAAAGGTGGTCATCTATGTAAAGTCCAAGTAAAGAGAACCTTAGGTCTACCAAACCAATTGGGCTCACTAAGCTCATAAGCAAAGAAAAGCCCAAAGGCCCATGAAGCCCAAAACTAAGCTCAATAAGCTTAAAACCCAAAAAGTCCAAGTAAAGAGAACCTTAGGCCCACCAAACCAATTGGGCTCACTAAGCTCAGAAGCAAAGAAAAGCCCAAAGGCCCATGAAGCCCAAAACTAAGCCCAATAAGCTTAAAGCCCAAAAGCCCAAGTAAACTCATATACTACCAAATATATGAGAAAGGTGGTCATCCATGTAAAGCCCAAATAAAGATTATCCTAGGCCCACCAAACCCATTGGGCTCACTAAGCTCATAAACAATCAAAAGCCAAAAGGTCCATGAAACCCAAAACTAGGCCCAATAAGCTTAAAACCCATTGGGCCTTAGTATGGGCCTTAGTATAAAACTTTAGTACAAGACTTTAGTGAGCCTAGGGTTCTCTTTACTTTGGTGGGCCTAGGGTTCTCTTTACTTGGGCCTTAGTATGGGCCTTGGTGTTATTTTCTAATTAGAATTAAAAATTTATGCATATAATTAATGTAAACTTCTAATTCTAATAGAAAAGCATTATTAATTGAAAAACTATACTTAAATTTTAAATATAATTTAGTAGAATGAAAAAAAAAATTATTTTGCTTAAAAAAAATCTTGACAAATATATAGTCAGAACGGCCCGTTCCGGATTCAGAACGGGTCGTTCTGTTTTAATGAGTCATGTCTTATTTTTTAATCTGGAACGGGCCGTTCTGAATTCGGAACGGGCCGTTCTGGTCCATTTTTCATGCGTTTTTTTTCATATGGAACGGCCCGTTCTCATTCGTTGTCCATGTGTTATTATATCATCTGGAACGGCCCGTTCTGAATTCAGAACGGCCGTTCCGGACGTGTGTAGCTGTTCCTCCAGTTCCTCGTTTTTTATTTTTTGAGTAATTTTATAAAAAAAATATTTCAGTAGTATTATAAGTTATTAATTTAGATTAATTTTATGGTCAAAACTAATGGTTTACCATGCACCACTTGTTAAAGTGGTGTATGAGAGATATTACCTTTAAATAAACATGGACTATTATTTAAAAAGATACAATTAATGAGGGTTAAATAGCAAATATTAAAATATTGTTAAAAAAAATAAGTACTGACAAAATAGCCACATGTCATCTATTGTGTGGTCCTAGTTACAGAGGGTTTTGATGCCCCCTAAAATAAACTTGCACCAAAGGAAAACCCTTAAAAAAATGCCTACAAAAATTACTTATTTTTCTTAATGACGTGTAGCTATTACAGGAAAGTGACACGTGAGACTACAGAAGATCTCAAAAAAGCAACAAAGCGAAAACCTGATTCAAGAACTCTCTATCTCATCGATCATCATCCTAAACCACTCACAAGTCACAACACTAAACTTCCATCAATGGCAGACCAAAACAACCTCAATAGCAACGAGCAACAACATGACCTTAATCTCCCCAAAGTCCTCATTCACGGTCCACAAGGATTCTCCTCTGTTCTCCAACCACCCTTTTCCCAAAACTTTCACATTCTAAACCACTCTTCGCTTCCCCTACACCAATTCCTCGCCACCCACACCCACCACTGCTCCTCCGTCGCGGCCCTCCTCTGCGACGGCGGCTACCCCGTCACCGCCGACGTGCTCCGCCTCCTCCCCTCGCTTCGTCTCGTCGTCACCGCCAGCGCCGGCACCGAGCACGTTGACTTGGACGAGTGCCGCCGCCGTGGAGTCAGGGTCGCCGGCGCCGGAAACATGTTCTCCGAGGACGTCGCCGACTTGGCGGTGGCGCTCTTGATTGACGTCGTCATGAAGATTTCCGCCGCGGATCGGTGTCTCAGAAAACGGGTTCCGCTTGGTTCAACGGGTTTTCCACTTGCTTCTAAGGTTTGCATTGCATTTCATAATTTTGTTATCGTTTATCATCTTGCAAATAAAAGTTTTATCATACAAATGATCATTTTTATTTTGTTTAAATTTTATAACACTTTTTTATAATAAATATATTATATTATAGTTAAAATTTATAATTGTGGCATAAATGAGATTAAAAAGAAATAAATGGATAGTGTAAAATAAACATTTATAGATTATATAAATTATATTTTAAATTTATAATAAATTATTTATATTGTGATACAAAGTTATTTATAATAATTAATATTTTTAGAAAAAAGTATTAAAATTTATTTTAAATTTAAATATACAGATTAATAAATAAAAATTATAAAAAAATAATATTCTAAAAATATTTCAATTAAAAAATAATTTTAAAAAACTCGAATTCTACTTAATTATTCTAATTTTTATATAAATAAAATCAAATTTTAAAATCTAGGAAATACAAAGTGTTAAAAATCAAAAGTTAACATTTTAATACAATTATAATTTATATATGAAGAAGAATTTGTTTATTAAGTTTATATAAATCTTAAATTTAGATTTATTTTATTTGATAAATTATATTTTATATTAAAGTTTAAAGAAGAAGAAGAAGAAGAAATTGTACCCATGTATCGTTTTAGTTAGGATGAATACTAGAATGAAGCAGTTAGATAAATGGAGTATGGTGGATGAGAATTTTGGGTCATAAAATTAATCTGAATTTATTGGTCTTATGATGTATGTCGTGGACCATATTGGCGTCAACCATGTCGATCATCACATACGAGAACAGTTAGCACCATCAAGATCGCTGTTAGGGGACCACAAATAAAATCTCTTTTTCATTTCATTCATTAGACCCAAACACTGAGTGAGATTAAAAAGAGGGTTTAGAGGTTGGCAATTGGGTGAAGATTGAAGATGGAGAGAGAGCAAAAATTCGGCAAAGAAGGTCTATTTATTACATCTCATATCTCATGCAAGCATAAAATCTAATGGTACAAATTAAAAAGAAATAAATAAATCACTTATCTTTTTAGATCATCTTAGAATTTATCTTTAGTTAAAGGGACAAAAATTAAACAGATACACCTCATAAATGAGGCATGTGATATCATATTTTAAGAAGATAATATGAATTGAGAATTCAGTGTATTAAGCATATTTATATTTATAAAAATATCTTTATTTTATGTTTTTGTTCATATAAAATATTGATTTATTTTTAATTAACATATTTAATAAAAATAACATGATTTTAACTTTTCAATACAAATTAAACACTATAACTATATTATAAAATAATATAGTTATAAAATAACATAAAAATTCCTATGATAAAAAAATAACTCTATTATAAATAACATGGAATATAAATAAATAAAATCTTTATTAAAACAAAAATAAATTAAGACATTCAAAATTTAGAATAATTATTGTTTCACACTCCATATATATTGGTATATTACATTCAAATAAGTATGAATTAAACTTGTTAATTCAAATGGTTCAACATTTGTATTCTTTAATTAATAATGAGGGTTGAAATCATAATTGATAGTACCATTTTAGTTATACAAGAGACAACTCCTTAAGAAGGATTATATATATAAATATATATATATATATATATAATTCATAAAAAGTTGTGTGAGAAAGTCACTATAAAATAATTGGGCCTCAGTATATTTGTAATTTGTTTTACACAGTGACATTCATGATGCATGTGAGGACACCTAAAAAAATAAATAACACATATTATTTTGTTTAATGAAATTTGATTATTAATTTTACATTAATGGGAAATTTTAGTAAAACAAGAACAAAGTTATTTCTTTAATGCGCCCATAGTAAAAAAAAATGTTAATCATTTTATGTTTAAATACTACAAGCTTATGCTAGTCGTGCCATACTGCTGAAGTAGATTATTGATGTTTCATGTGTTATTTCAGTTGGCAGGAAAGAAAGTTGGAATTGTTGGTTTGGGGAAAATTGGCTTAGAAGTGGCACAAAGGCTGGAAGCCTTGGATTGTATTATATCATACAACTCTAGGACCCAAAAGCCCTTAGTTTGGTACCCTTTCTACTCTAGCGTTGTTGAGTTAGCCAGCAACAACCAGGTGATCATTCTGTGTTGTGCTCTGAATGAGCAAACGAGGCACGTGATCAACAGAGAAGTGATGTTGGCACTGGGAAAAGGAGGAGTCATTGTGAACGTGGCAAGAGGGGCTTTGATAGATGAAAAGGAATTGTTGAGGTGTTTGGTGGAAGGGGAAATTGGAGGGGCTGGTTTGGATGTGTTTCAGAATGAACCTCTTGTTTGTCAACAGTTTTTTGGGTTGGATAATGTGGTTTTATCACCACATGCAGGTTTCTCCACGTCAGAGTCTTATCTTGGTATTTGCCAACTTGTGGGCCGCAATTTGGAAGCTTTTTTCTCAAATAACACTCTCATTACTCCAGTTATATAGTTCACTGGTTGGAAAACCCCTAATATTTGTTCAATAAGTAAAGTGAAAGGATATGTTATTTGGTTTTCAATTGGCTTTCATTGTAATGGAGTTTACCTCAATTTTTCTAAAGGAAGGGCTACCTATAAACTTTACAAAATGAAATTCATTCAAACTTAAATTTGTAAATTTTAATTTAAAGGAACACGAATTATTTTACTTCATTTCAGAAGGAATGTATGTTTGGTTTTGGATTTCCCTCCTACATTGTATCTCACTTAATTAAATGAAAAGAAATCAAATTATACTATGAGGGGAATTCATTATTTTGAAAATATACAACAAACAAAAAGAGGAGAAAATTAGTATGCAATATTGTACAATCATTTTGAATTACAATAAGAGACTTGTTCACCATTGAGTTGAGGTAGTTTTTGGACAACAAATTCATCAAGTATGATTTTTTGTTTTCAAGAGTTGGATGGTCAATTGAAAATCTAAAGTTGGAGTAAAGCAACTTGTATTAGTAACTATGATTTAGGATTGTTTCATCTTCTTGTTTCTCATTTATAAATATTGATGTTTAGGTTGTTTTGGTTGATTGTGTGTATACATTGATTTGTGCAATTTTTTTAGACTCTTTTGTACCTTTTAGTTATTATATAATGGAGCTATTTTTTTGTATGTTGTAATTCTTATTCTTATATTGTAGGATTTTTCACGTTCAAAATATACGTTTATTATGATTTGTGTATTTTTATTTTTGCTCTAATCTGTCGATATTTCTTACTTATTCTTGCAAGTGGAGAGAATTTGATGTTTCCTTATTATTGTTCTATTATTAAACTGTTATTATATTGGACTTTTCCGTGAATGTACTATGTTAATGTATATACGATTGTAAAATTTGTGATGCTTCGTGCTGTCATATTTTCTTTTCGAATTTCAACCATATATCCCCTGTTCATGCTAATTATTATTAATGCACATTCAGATCTAAAAATCTGTATACATCTGTGTCTGTGTGTAATTTTTTCACACCCCCTTTTATCAAATTAGTAATTCATAGAGGTTTGGTGATTTTTCGTTATTTTGCTCTTATTGTGAAAATCAATGTTGCTGTGTGAAAAGCATTTTGGCGAGAATTATTGTTAAAATGTAATTTAGCCGGTTTATGTTTTCCTAAACTCTGAGTAAATATTTATTTGCTTGGAGATGTGATAGCTACACAAACTCTTTGTTGGAAAATGTATTGGAACTGTATGTCTACTCAAATATCAAAGGAAGGTTAGGATGACATATTAATCTACACTTTTAATTGAGTTTAATTGTTTTTAACCATTAACAACGTTGTAAATGATTGATGCCAATGTGCGCTTGATTTATTTGATTAATTTTTTGTTTATGATTATAATGTTACTGAGGTTTAAATTAGGAAATATTAATTGATATACAAGTGTTTTATAATTCCTTGTAATTCGTTTATGAGATTTAAGTTTGCTCGTCTTAAAATAAGGAGAGGTCCGATACCTTCTTAAATATTCTTGTAAAAAAACATTGGATTCTACACTTGACACTAGATTTTGTTTGTCCTTATATGAAAAAATGGGGGAAACTCAATATCTGAATTTCTATATAAAATAACGTTTATGAAGTGAAACTTACCATTTATCAAAATGATAGTAATATTAAATTTGGTTCTTTTATTATTGGTTTAAACCCAACGTGAAAAAGTGATATTTCATTTTGGTTCTCTATGTATATATTCTACATTTTAATCACTACACTTGTCACATTTTTTGTTTTGATTCCGATATGAAAAGAAGTCTACCACTTATAAAATTAATAAATGATAAAGACTAATTTGTGAACAAACTTTTTTATGCAAATAAAAGGAAAAGCAGTATGAGATATATGAATTAAATTAATGAATCTAACAAAAGAATTGACAATGTATTGGGTTCAATTAATGTACATTATCGACAGAAAATAGGCAACTCTAATGACCTGGTTTGTATCAGTGACAGTGATCTCCATTAAGCAAGACTAGTCTAATCGATAGATTTAAGGGAAAATAATAAGACAATATTGCGGACTGAAGGCCCCCAACTGAGGTTGACTGCCACTCAACTGGAAAACGTCTATTTCAAATTCTTCAATCCCATTAATAAGGGTGTGATTAAGAATTTGTACATAAATAATTAATTTAATTATATTTCTGGTCCCGTAATATTTTTTTTTCACTTGTCTTTGTAATTTTTTTCAGACAGTTTTATAAAATTCTATCCTTGTTATTTTATGTTAATCCTTGTAATATATCCACATTTTTATCTGTCTCTAATTAATTAATTAGTACTTGTATATCAAATCTGCAAGATCCATTTTGGTGGTGAGGTTGAGCGACAACTTGCGAAGGAAGTGGTGTCAAGTTTTGCCCCATGTATGTATGTACCAGTACCTCTCACATCTCAATGAAAACACAGACAAATTGGCTCGGGGTAAAAACTTCGAATAAAACATTCCCCATTTTTGTGTATATCATCATCTTATGAGAATTCAATCAATGCAAGACAAATTGTTTTTGGTGCAGGGCATAATACTACTTACAAGTTGCACCTCAATAGAAGAGGAAGAAATTTTTATAGTTACCCACTGGTTCTAGACACCCTACACTCGAACTATTACAAAATGCATGCCCTGGACCAGAAGAGCGTGAATAATTTCATTGTGACGTATACAATCAATTAAAACCTCGGAAGCTCGTTAGTTGAACGTAACAAACAGTAAATTCTTGCCGTTCGCATAAAAAGAAAGAGGCCAAAAAAGTTTTTTACAGTGAGATGACATTTTGATTTAAAAGCCCTAACTAATAAGTAATAAATACACTTATAAACATGTTAATATACGAAATGCGGCAAGAGAAGCTTTACAAGCTGAGTGTCCATTACCTACTATATTCAAATCAACTAGGAACATGAGGCTCAAAAAGTTTAATACATGGATTTGGATCAAACTGCATGATTTCAGCAGCACGTTCAAACTCTTCCCTCAGAACTTTGATGCTATGTTTATCTACCACTCGTCCAAGATCATGAGATGTTTCAAAAGGATCCTCTATACATATCAAATGCCGATCATTACCAATCCTTCTTGTCCAGTCCTTCTCTCGCTTGCTACACCAATAAAACCATCATATATTCAATTAAATTAAACAATACCAATCAAATTGTGGAGCATAAAAGAAGGAACTATGTACAGATACCAAGTTCTCTAACCTGATTATGCTTCCTGCGCGTACAGATATAACGGCATTTGCATAATCATGACAATATGCCCAATAATAGAAAAATCCCCACACAAGTTGAGCAATTGTCTCATTGTTATGGTGACCGAAATCACCAAGTTTTTCAACTTGATCAAAGTAAGCACAATTAATATCATCCACAGTTACAGAATAGGTTGTCTCCATCTCCTGCATACAAAAATAGTATTTAATCATTATGTCCAGATAAGAATGAAGGGTACATTTGAAACATAAATGGCATAAACAATGACATCCTAAAGAGACTACATCCAGATATATCACGCATGGAGGAACAGAAATTGAGAAGTTGAAAACTTAAGTACACACCTGTAAGCATGGAAGGATAGCAGGTCTTCGCATTTGTAAATAATGAATGCACATCAAAACATACCTGAAATTAGAATTTAATTATCATTATTAGGGAACAATATCCAGTCGCCAAATTTATCTGCACTTCAATTGCTTGATCATGTCTATTTTGATTTTTATAAATAATAATATAGCATTAAGTTAGAATTGTTAAATCGTTATTTTCTAGAGAACAATATCCGGTTTATCTGAAATTCAACTGTTTAATCATGTTCATTTTGATTTTTATAAATACTATTATAGTAACTTCCTAAATTAGATAAAGGCAAAGCAAAATTAACTAGCATCAGAAGTTAACTTACGCATAGCTAGATAATGTCCCATGGTAAGTTTCATTGACTCCTCTTGACTTTGCCCAATGTTTAATAATAAAAGCCAGCTGCCTTAGCCTTGCATCTATGCGTGCATAATCCCGAAGAAGCTTAGTATTCACAACAGCCAGGAGATTGTTAATGCATATATCACAAGAGATTCCTGTCACTGGATCCATGAGCTTTACTATGGGAACCCGTGCTCTTGTTAATGCCTATAAACAAAAACTCAAATTAAGGACTCCTCAGAAATTTTCATTTCAAATATCAAACAAACAGGAATAAATATGCTAGAGAAGAAAAGCCAGCGAAGAGACTCCAATAAAGGAGGCAAATATAATAGTCAGACTCCCTTCAATTCACCTCTTTTTATGAAGACAGTAACTGCAGATTTTGTAGGATACTTTTTGCTGCATCTTTTCAATGAAAAATACATAATCAAGTGAACTTCTTAGGTTTTAATGCTTGACTTATGAACACATTCGAGATAGAGGGATTTCTTTATTGGACATGCAAAAAGGCTAGCTAGTTCCCTTACTGGATGGACCTTTCTTTCTTGTTTGTCCCCATGTCTATTTCTTTAGTTTCTTCTAATAGGAATGTAGGATATCTTATCCTTTGTGTTACCACTTCTCTGATAATGTTGAGAGTATAAAAAAGCTATTAAAGAATGTCCAGTGAATTCAGTAAGGATATGTGACCCTAGAGTTGAAGACGATTAATTGGATATTGATTCCATATTATTCATGGGATCTTGACAAGAAATGCTTGTAAGTTGTAATGCTCCTACAAGACGTATACAAAATGAGAACGGTGGTGGCAGGGGCAATTCACACAGCCCTCCATCTTACAACTTTTCTACATTGTCCCTCTTTCTCTATTCATATTTCTCAATCCCAAATCTTAGTTTTCTACATCAAAACTTTATTAAAAAAAATTCTTTTATCCAGGAATAAGATACCCCCCACCACCAAAAAAAACCTCACTTGCATGCATCAACCTTCCCCAACAATCCATGTTTTCATTACTTTGAACAGCGATGAAGCAGATTGTTGAGTTGCAAAATTATATACCACAAGAAGGAAGATATTAACAGAAATTTACAAACAGTATAATTACGTACGTATATTCTCTCATTATTACTGCAAAAATATTATGTGGCATATGCTCTCTCATAGCAGGTGAGGAAGTAATGGTAAATAATAACTAACAAAAACCCTAGCATTGTCTACCAAACAGAAGACTATTTTTCCATCATCTAAGACAAAATTCAATGTCAATCTTCCAATAGAAAATTTTCAAAATATTTCCTCGTTTAAGATAAGTCATTACATCTCCTTTAAGAAAATTTCTTAGTAGACTTAGGTAGCTCCTGTTCCGGGAAACAGTTACTGAACATTTCATTATATATATGCAAATATATGTTAATGAATACAAATACCAAGATATACAACATTTCAACATAAAGAAAGTATAGCAATCTTCTCACCTGCACATTCTGCAGATTATCTGATTGCAAAATATCTGCCAATTTCATTATAATCTTAGATTTGTCCATGTCTGCTTCCTCAATAGCAAGGCAAACATCAATGTCACTTTTAGAAACCCCAAACGAGTTGGCACATGATCCATAGAGAAAAAGTTTAGCTGTTGGCCATTCCTTGCTGACTAATTTCTCCAACAATGCCACTAGCTGCTTTTGCTTCAGCTTTTCTTCTTCAGGAGGTATTAGAGACTCGTATATTGCAAGGAAAGGAACATTATGAACATCTATGTCCCTTCTACACATCATCTGCCTCTTGTACATCCTTGCCCGCTGACTCAGGAGATGCTGTCCTCTTGAGTCCAATGATCTAGCATCCTGATAATAAAAGCTGTAAGTAATCCTCATACCTCAAGAATCCTCTATTTTTAAAACTATAATTTGATGACTAGTAGATAACTATAAAACTAAGGAAAATGCTAACAAGTGCCCAAACGACACTGGTTAAAAGAATCAAAAGTAGAAAGTTTTTTTTGTTAAAACGTGTATATGCGTGTAAATTGTAGTTTTCAATGAAAACTTTCTACATATCGATTCCTTAACCAGTAATCTTAAGACACTAGTTAGCAAGAAGCCAAAACCCTAAAACTAAATCATCTATCAAGGCTTTTTGAACAAAAAGTCCTTCAAAGTTCAAAAAATTTATAAAAAGAACATCATTGCATTATCTACACCAACAAATAATGGTCCTCAAAGTACTCCATAAAACTCAGTTGAAAATTTTTTCTCAAGAATGATTAACAATCAATAACTACAGCCTACAAGCAATATCAACAAATATAACTATTGACCTTCTCCCGAGGTCCGCGGCGTTGCTTCGAGTTAGACCTGTCATCAGATTCATCCTCTACAACCAAGGAATCAGCTAACTGCTCCCCAAGGACATCAGCATCAGCACCACTTCCACCAGACTGAGGAACACCCTCCACCCTTAACCCCCCACCTCCCTTATGCTTACTATCCCTAACACCAACTTCACCAATCACAGTCTCATTCACCGAATGGAGGTTAATCCCGGCGTGATCAAGCTGATCAACAAACCCCATTTCACGCACCACATTGCCCTTAACATTGCTCCTTTCGCCAGACACCATTCTCACACCTTCCCTCTTACCATACAAATTCTCATTCCTACCACCACCCATTTCACCGACCCTATCCCTCCTACTACCCTCCAAACCCTTCCCCCTATTCTTGTTCGCAAACCCCGGTGGAACCCTCTCAGAGGAAAACGACCCACTAGTCCTATAACCCCCAAGCCCTCTTCTTTCCTTCTCCACAACATCATGATTACCCTGAACAACCACATTCCCACTCGAATTCGAATTGGGGTGGTCCACGTGCAGGCTCCCATCGTAGCCGTCATACCCTCTGTTGTTGAACTTCAAATTGAGCAACGAGTCCCCATTGGAGGAAACTTCGGCGGCGGAATAAGCAACAGTGGGCAAAGACCCAAACTGAAGCTTCAGTTCCTGCTGCTGAACGAAAGCATTGACTTTGTTACTGTTATTGGTGTGGGTTTGGGTGTGGGCGTGAGCGGTGTTTTCTTCAATCGGAAACCCTAATTTCCGCAGATCGTGTGTGAGGCTAGCGCCGTTAGTGACGGCGTTAGGAGTGACGGCAGGGAAGTGGGTCCGAGGAGGGGGAAACGGGTTATGGGGCAACCCGAAGAAGTTCGGAGGGTAAAGCGGAGAAGAGAGAGTGTGGGACCATGGAGGAAGATGGTGGAGGGGGTGGTTGTGCTGGTGCGCCTGATCAGCGCCGGCGATTGGCCACGGCCGAGCGCCGACGGGGATCGTGGGGCCGATGAGGGCGACGGCCGGATCTATCGCCGGCGACTGCGGCCGCGGGTGGGGGTTGGAGTGGGGGCGTTGGATTAGAGAGAGGAGGAACTCGCCGCCGTTAGCCGGCGGCGGCGTCAAGTCACCTCCACCGCCGTTCATGGAGGCGGCAGGTGACGTGGCAGTTTGAGAGAGAGAGAGGGTTTGCGCTTGAAAGTAAGTGTGAGAGAGAAACTTAGAGTGGAAGTTTGAGAATGAGAGTGCGTATGTGACGACTCACTTTATATAAAAAGTTGTGGAAATTTTAGATCATGAGAGTGTAGTGTGGACTGTACAGTAATCTTGGTTTATACTTTTTCTATGTATCTTACTAATCCTTATCTTATTGCTATTTGATTTCATTAAGAAACTACTCTAAGCCTTAAGGATTGTTTAAAGAGTTTCAAAGATATTACTAATTGATGAATATCTATCATGATTCATGTTGTACCAGATATTTTTAAGATTTCAATGTTTATCGATAAGAGATTGTTTCGGATAATATTTTTTAAATTATTATTATGAAAGTTGATAAATTTTATTATATGTATATCATCGTAGTTATATTATCAGATAATAATGAAAAAAATTATATTATTAAGATATATTTTAATCAAATTTTACTTTTGATTATCGAATAATATCAAATAATTGTTATATATTTATGTTTAATATAATGAGTATGGATTTAGTTAAGTTTATCATTAGTTGAAATTGTAATATTGTACTAAATAAGTGATAAGGATTTTTTTATCAAAGGTTTAATTGATAATGAAAGGAAAAAGTATATGAGGTTTTATTTTGAACAAAGGTCATAATTTCTTATTCTTTAAAAATTTTAGAGGTATTAAAACTTTAACACTAGAAATTAAATTCTAAAATGTATTCCGAAACATTTACCATTTAGCAAACATAGGTTTTGGAACTTAATTTTAAGAAATATATATTTTTTAAAATGTATAAAAAAAAAATACATAAGGCATGAGGAATGCATAAGTAAAAACCGAAAAGGATGCAAAAAGAACGTTAAAAAATTGCAAAAAGCAATTCACTAGCAACTAAGTAGTACAAAAACAACCCATAATCTAGAGATGAGGCCCAATGTTCTTTTTATTCTGCGTATTCTTTTTATTCTGTGATCAGAGGCCCAATTTGAACCGATACATGTGCTTCAATTCAAAATAGATGTGAATTAGGAATTTTTTACTAAAATAAAATTTTTTAAAAAAAAATTACCAAAAAAACATCTGTACCACTTTCTTTACCCAAATAGAACCTTTTACTGTTCACGTTTAGAATTCGGTTCGGAACTGAATTCTGAGCTATTAAATTTTTTAAAATTTTTTTTTTTGCGTTTTTGGACCTGAGAATGGTGTAAAACTGGAATCGGTTGCAATATTTACCCACAACCCGAACTACAAACATAAAAGAAAAAAAAAATTTAAACACTTCTTAGAATTCGGTTCCCCGGGAACCGAATTCTGAGCTAAAAAAAAAAATTGAAGTTCAGAATTCGGTTTCCCGGGAACCGAATTCTGAACATGAACAGTAAAAGGTTCTATTTGAGTAAATAAAGTTGTACAGATGTTTTTTTGGTAAATTTTTTTTAAAAAAATATTATTTTAGTAAAAAATTCGTGAATTAGTTGGATATATAACGGATTACAATATTAGTTGGATCAATTATTTTTCATACTCAGCGTGAAATGGGCCCATGCAAATGCAACTACTAGTGATATACATTGTATAATAAAGACCAAAGTTTTATGTATAGTCCAGGGGATGAAGAAATAAAAAAATACTCCATATAATAATACTACATATTAATAATGATATCCACTACTGAGCCATTTAGTTTGTTTTTTCATTTCAAATTTTAGAAGAAACCCTTCAAACTCTATGATATGTAAAATTAAAAAGTTACAAAAACAACACTTACTAAATGATAAGTAACGGTCATATTCAATATATTCGAAAAGTTATACTAATATTAACTATATAATAAAATATTTTAAAATTTAAATTATTTTTTATATTTATCTCAAAACAAACAAACACAACCTTACAAAATTTTCATATAGTTAATTCATAAATTAAAAAAAAAAACTTTCATATTGTTAACCACAAAAATTTAAAAGATAATAGTAAATCATATAAGTAAACAATTTGAACACTCAAATATTTCAAACACCTCAATAACACTCCACATTTAACATTTCTTTCTTTTTTATCTCCTCTTACTTACCACATCATATATCAATTACTTTTCTCTTTTATGTGTATTAACATATGAGCTATCCACTATGTCCTTGCCTCACCTTACCAAAAAAGATGAGCTATCCATGTTCATGGTCTCAACCAATTACAGCATAACATAACATGTATTTAAAATTTTCAACTTAAAAAAAAAAAAAAAAAATTTCTTAACACAAGGCAAGTAGTTTTGTTCAACGATTTCCCTTGGTCCAAAACGTTACACATGTTACGCTGACCAAATCTATCTACTATACATACCAAGAAAAATTCCTCATTCTCCTCAAGTCGTTGCATGCATGCATGCATGCACCTCATTAACCTTAAGAAACTCGCAACTTTTCTATTATATCATCATATATCTCCCAACTCATCACTCGCTCTTGAACCATCACCGCACCAAAAGAAAATGTCGAACTTCGATGCCCACACGCACCTCGGGATCTCCATCAACCCCGACGGCACCGTCACGCGCCTCTTCAACTCTCCGACCACCGCCGCGAACCCGGAGCCCTTGCCGGGAACCCCTACCGTCTCCAAGGACGTGACCATCGACGCCAACAAGCAAACATGGGTTCGGATCCTCCGTCCCGTGAAGCTGCCCTCCAACGACAACACGGTGGCGCGGCTACCCATCTTGATTTACTTCCACAGCGGCGGCTTCGTCTTCCAAAACCCCGACGACTTCGCCACCAACCGGAAGTGCGTGCAGATCGCCGCCGACATCCCCTCCATCGTCGTCTCCGTCGGTTTCAGGCGGGCGCCGGAGCACCGCCTCCCCACGCAGTACCACGACGCGCGCGACGCCGTGCTGTGGATTAATAGCCAACTCACTGACCCCAACGGAGAGAAGTGGCTTAAGGACTATGGAGACTTTTCCAGAAGCTACCTCTATGGCTGTGGCTGCGGTGCCAACATTGCCTTCAACGCTGCCATCAAGGTTTTTCTTATTTTTAAACAAATGAATTTAGGCTTAAACTAGTGTATATTAATTTAGCTATACAATATATTTTAGGATTTTAAAAAAATCCTAATCAAAATGACTTTCATTCGAAAATATTTGATTTTAATTACTAGCGAAATCATTGTTTTTAGTTTCTACGTTCACGTACGTGTCACTAGTTAACTACTTATGTTTTTTAATGAAGGTGAAGCAATCATTGTAAATACTATGTCACCATATGATAAATCTAAAAGGATATATCTCCAAAATGGTAATCATATTTAATCATAAGATGCAAATAAATAACGTGCATGCTAGAGTAGTGTTCGTCCATGAAAGAGATAAAATGAATACAAGAAAATAATGCAAAACTACTTGCATGCAGCTTGCTGACGATAATTTGGAGCCTTTAAGGATTTGTGGGGTGGTAATGAACCAACCCATGTTTGGAGGGGAAAAGAGGGCAGGATCAGAACTCAAATATGCCACAGATCAAACGTTGCCATTACCCGTGTTGGACTTAATGTGGAGACTGGCTCTGCCTGAGGAGACAGATCGTGATCATAGGTATTGTAACCCCATGGTGAAGGGTCCTCACCAAGATGGTGTTAAGAAGTTAGGGAGGGTCCTCGTTATAGGGTATGGTGGGGACATCATGGTGGATCGGCAACAAGAGTTTGTGACCATGTTGGCCAAGTGTGGAGTGCAAGTGGAAGCACGATTTGACCAAGTGGGGTTCCATAACATTGACATGGTGGATCCTGCTAGGGCTGCCGCGGCTGTAAATATTGTCAAGGACTTTATTCTTGGTTGAGCTAATAATAATTATTGTAAAGCTTTGTAGTTTTCTTCAATTTTTGGTTGGAGTCTTTCTGGTTTTCAAAATTTTAATTATGAAAGTTTTGTAATCATGTCATCATCATGTCCCTATAAATAAGCATCAATTGTTTCAGTTGTACTATGCTTTTCTTTTAAGATCGTAATTATCGTTTATAAATCATGCAATTTAATTAGTATATATCATCTCGCGTGTGAAGCTTACATATCATGTGACTGACTGAGACTCCCTCAAAGTCGATCATTTGTAACTGATTATTAGAGTTTTCAGATATCCATAGAATGTTAAGGACACAAATAATTTACAAGCTGTAGAAACTCAAATTTCGATTTAATTATCCTCCTTCTCCTATTCAATGTTGCCTTGTTTACAAAATGGAGATGGAATCTGAAAAACTAAGATTTTAA
The DNA here is from genome assembly GCF_000230855.2 of Cajanus cajan. Classification (NCBI taxonomy): domain Eukaryota; kingdom Viridiplantae; phylum Streptophyta; class Magnoliopsida; order Fabales; family Fabaceae; genus Cajanus; species Cajanus cajan. Next base: position 5,420,962 of record NC_138519.1, read on the forward strand.
AGATCTAAACATGGCAAAAAACAAGACAAACACGTTCAGATCATTCTCAAAATTGCGAAAATTAAAGGACTAACCTCCAGCCATTGTTGTTCACTTGTTTGCTTCAGGTTTTTGAACCCTTGCTCTCAATACGCGATGGTGTTGTATACTGAAGAGGAGAGTAGGCTCAGTGACCCAAAACAGAGATATGCGTCCAATTTATAGAACTCTAATCCATCGTAGAGTCTCTTTGAACGTTAGAGAAAATGTGCGGGAATCATGATACCATATCCGCAAGTTATTTGATAATGGGTTGAAAAATAGACCATATTCATAATATGTTAACTACTTAACAAAAGAGAAGAATCAGGAAAGCATACGTGAAAATCGGAGAGCACGTTGCTTCCATTTACGCGGCTGTTGCAAATGTGCTACTGTTGCAAAAATAGTTTTTTTCAAAACAGTGTATATGCCAACATTCTCCCACTTGGTCCATTTATCCAATTATCAATCAAATAGGAAACCAAATATATGAATCATGGTGATAGGTCCTCTAATAATGAGTATTATCTCCCATGTATCACAATATATTAAGTCTCTCATCCTAAGCTCTTAGCTCTAATGAATAAACCATACGTTTATTCTAGGTCACAATTAAATGAGTTTTTCTCAAAGTAATTAAATAGGTATGTGCACAAGATAAATGAGAAAACATCAAACTAAATAAGAGTTTTAACAAGTAATTACAATGATTGTCACATCATGGAACCAAGCCCCATTCGAGTTACATGATCCTTAAAATTCTTTGGTGGCATGCCTTTAGTTAAAGGATCAGCAATCATTAACTCAGTGCTAATGTGCTCAATGACCACTTTCTTTTCTTTAACACGTTCTCTTATGACTAGATATTTAATGTCGATATGATTACTTCGACTTCCACTTTTATTATTCTTAGCCATAAAAACAGCAGTGGAGTTATCACAATATAACTTCAACGGCTTAGCAATTGAGTCCACAACTCTAAACATAGATATAAAACTCTTCAGCCATACACCATGTGAGGTAGCCTCAAAACAAGAAATGAACTCTGCCTCTATAGTAGAAGTAGCAGTCAAGGTTTGCTTTCTGCTACTCCAAGATACAGCTCCACAAGCTAGCATAAAAACATAGCCAGATGTAGATTTTCTGGTATCAATGCAACCAGCGAAGTCTGAATCAGAGTAGCCTATCACCTCCAAAATACCAGTCCGTCTATATATGAGCATGAAATCTTTTGTTCCTTGAAGGTATCTCATTACTTTCTTTGCAACTTTCTAATGGTCAACACCAGGATTACTCTGATATCTTCCTAAAACTCTAACTGCAAATGCAATGTCAGGTCTAGTGCAAACCTGAGCATACATAAGACTTCCAACAGCTGAAGCATATGGAATATTTTTCATGTGTTCCCGCTCAAGATTATTTTTCGGGCACTGACTCAACTCAAGTTTGTCACCTTTCACGATGGGAGCTACACTTGGTGAACAATCTTTCATGTTAAACCTCTTTAAAACCTTGTTGATATAGGTTTCTTGAGATAAACCCAAAATACCTCGACATCTTTCTCTATGGATCTTAATGCCTATAACATAAGATGTCTCACCCATATCCTTCATATCAAAGTTCTTTGAGAGGAATTGTTTCACCTCGTACAACATACCTTTGTCATTAGTTGCAAGAAAAATGTCATCCACATATAAAACAAGAAAGCAAATCTTGCTCCCACTAACCTTCTGGTATACACATTGATCCATGATGTTTTCTTCAAAACCAAATGAAGAGACAACTTCATGAAATTTTAAATACCATTGGCGTGAGGCTTGTTTTAATCCATAGATGGATTTGTTAAGCTTACATACTAAGTGCTCACCATCACTAGAGAAAAATCCTTCAGGTTGTTTCATGTAAACCTCTTCCTCTAGATTACCATTAAGGAATGTTGTTTTCACATCCATTTGATGTAGCTCAAAATCAAAATGAGCTACTAATGCCATGATTATTCATAGAGAATCTTCTTAGATACAGGAGAAAATGTCTCACTATAATCAATTCCTTCTCTTTGAGTGAATCCTTTGGCAACAAGTCTTGCTTTATGTCTTTCAATGTTACCTTGTGAGTCCTTTTTAGTTTTAATTAAAGACCCATCTACATTCAATGGATTTTACACCATGAGGCAACTCAACAAGATCCCAGCCTTGATTAGACGTCATAGAATTCATCTCTTCTTTCATAGCATTATACCACAAATTTGATTCCTTAGAATTCATGGCTTGTGAAAACGTTTCAAGATCATTTTCGGCTCCAATGTTATAATCCGATTCTTGTAAATACACTACATAATCACTAGAAATGGTTGATCTTTTGATTCTAGTAGATTTTCTTAATGTTGTCTCATCACTTTGGTCAGGAACTTGTTGTTCAACCGATTGCTCAATAGGTTGTTCAACATTTACTTGTTGCTCCTGGTCAACAACTTGATCTACATTATAATCTTCAGCAGCTTGTGGAACTTGAATCACTGGTTGTCTAACACACTTTTGAACTGAAGGAGCGTGATTGACTAACAGTCTATCATTTGATTGAGAGGGTTGAACTTCATAGTGATCCTTTTCAAAACTAATATCTTGAATTAAATCACTCCCACTAATCAAGTCATTTTCAAGAAACTTTGCATTTCTTGATTCCACAATTCACTAGTAGAAAATAAGTATATTACGTCACCCCTTTTACGTCGGAAACACGAAAATCCGACGTAAAAAAAATGCGGTGGCATTTTTGTAATTTTTGCGAACTTTTTTACGTCGCACCTGGTAAGGTCCGACGTAAAAAGTCCAATCTACGTCGCACCTGGGAAGGTGCGACGTAAAAAGTCCAATTTACGTCGCACCCTAGCAGGTCCGACGTAAATTTTTACGTCGCACCTGGTAAGGTCCGACGTAAAAAGTCCAATCTACGTCGCACCTGGGAAGGTGCGACGTAAAAAGTCCAATTTACGTCGCACCCTAGCAGGTCCGACGTAAAAAAGACGCAAATTTGAATAAGAGAGCGCGAGGCACACCGCGCGCATTCACTTTTCATTTTTTTCTCTGTAAACCCTCTCCCTCTTCGTTGTGTAAATCCCTCCGCCTCCTACTCCTCTTCCTCTTCCTCTTCCTGTTCGTTGTGTAAGGTGTGATTTTTTTCTATCATTCAGTCTCCGTTCATACGACAAAAACAAGCAGTTTGCGTTCATACGACTAAATGTGTATTTTGAACTTATTATGTGTGTTTCTTTATATATTTTGAGTAGGAACAACCAGTGGCTGAAGCCAAGCCTGAGGAGAACAGAGAAGAGAAGCGATTCTGGGAAGAAAAGCGATTTCTGGGAGGAAAACGCAGAAGAAAAGCGATTTCTGGGAAGCAGAACGGGCCGTTCTGCAAGGAGCACGGGCCGTTCTGCAAGGAGAACGGGCCGTTCTGCAAGGAGAACGGCCCGTTCTCCAAGCAGTATGGGCCGTTCTCCAAACAGAATGCCCCGTTCTGCAAGGAGAACGGGCCGTTCTCCAAGCAGAACGGGCCGTTCTGCTGCATTCATTTTTCTTTTTTTTTTAAAAAATTTTTACGATTTTTTACGTCGGACCTGGGTATGTCCGACGTAAATTTACGTCGGTTTTTGACCCCCGACGTAAATTTTACGTCTCCCGCTTCAACGTCGGACGTTTCCCTGACGTAAAAACCCCTAAATAACCGACGTAAAAAGGGTCTTTTGTACTAGTGATTCTAGTGTTATGAGATTGGCAATAGAATCTATACTCTTTGGAATTTTCAGCATATCCTATGAAATACCCACTAATAGTCCTCGGGTCTAGTTTCTTCTCTTGTACGTTATAAATCCTTACTTCAGACGGACATCCCCAAACGCGTACATGTCGTAAACTAGGTTTCCAACCTTTGAATAACTCAAAAGGTGTCTTTGAAACAGCCTTGGTTGGAACTCGATTTACTATATACCCAGCCATTTTAAGTGCTTCAGCCCACAAGAATTGAGGAAGTTTTGCATTAATCCTCATACTTCTCACCATATCCATTAATGTTCAATTTCTTCTTTCTGCCACACCATTTTGATCTGGAGAACCATGCATGCATAGTGTATTGGGCAACAATCCCATGTTCTTGAAGAAATCTCGTAAATGGACCAGGTGCTTGTCCATTCTCTGTGTATTTACCATAGTACTCTCCACCTCTATCTGATCTCACAATCTTAATTTGCTTTCAACATTGTAGCTCTACTTTAGCCTTAAAAATTTTAAAGGCATCTAAGGCTTCATCCTTAGAACGAAGTAAGTAAAGGTACATATATCGTGAGTAATCATCAATAAAGGTGATGAAGTATCTTGGACTATTTGCGTCCATATCCGAACAACAAATATCTGTATGAATGATTTCTAGTATGTTTGAACTCCTCTTGGAACCCTTTTTGGACTTGTTAGTTTGCTTACCCTTGATGCAATCCACAGAAGTCTCAAAATCAGCAAAATCTAAAGTACTAAGTACTCCATCATTTACTAATCGTTTTATTCTATCAATGGAGATATGTCCTAATCTCCGGTGCCACAACATAGGAGAATCCTCATTCATAACACAACGTTTTAACCCAGAAGAAACATGCATAGAATTATAAGCAGCGTCATTATTTTGTAAATTAATAGAGTAAAGACCATCGCGTAATTCACCAAAACCAATAACTTTAGATTTATTCAACAAAGTAAAACCAGAATCCATAAATTTAAAAGAAAAACCCAAAGGTGTAAGTTGCGAAATAGAAATCAAGTTTTTACTAAAACTAGGAACATAAAAAGTCTTTTCTAAACTTAAAATAAAACCACTACTCAAAACTAAATTGCATGTCCCAACGGCCTCCATATGTGAACTCATCTTGCTTCCTGAATAGATGCATTGCTCACTTCCCATTGGTTTCCTTAGATTTTGCATACCTTGTAAGGTATTAGAAACATGGATTGTAGATCCAGAATCAATCCACCATGTGTTATGATTAATACTAGTCATATTAGATTCATAACAAACAAAAGCAAATAAATTACCTTTCTTTTCCAGCCAATTCTTAAATTTTAGACAATCCTTCTTCATGTGTCCTTTCTTTTTACAGAAGAAGCACTTGGGTTCTTTCTTAATAATTGGTTGAGCTGGAATATTTCCCTTCTTATTATCTTGATTCTTCTTTTTCTTAAAAGAAGTAGTTAAGAGCACCTACTCTCCTTCTTCCATCATTAACCTTTCCTCTTCTTGAACACACATGGTCAACAATTCATTAATAGACCACTTATCCTTATGTGTTTTGTAAGAGATTTTAAAGGGGGCATAATGGTGAGGCAAGGTGCACAAAATATAGTGCACTAGGAAAGAATCAGACATGGTAACCTCTAAAGCTTTCAGTTGAGCCACAATGTCCCTTATGCGCATGATATGATCAGGCACTCCTTTAATCCCAGTGAGCTTTAAGGATGAAAACTGCATCATAAGGGTGCTGGCAAGAGATTTATTAGATGTGGTAAATTGTTCATCAATAACCTTTAGTAAATCCTTGACATTGTCATGCTGGTCAACAGAACCCCGAATTCTAGCAGAAATGTTGGTCTTTATGAGCATCATAGAGAGATAATTTGACCTCTCCCATTTTTATAAAGATCAACTGCATCTGGAGAGCTGGTCTCAGTAATACCCGGTGGTGCTAGTTTCCTAATAGCATAGTCAATGTCCATCCAGCCTAAATGAAGAAGAACTCTCTCCTTCCAAACCTTATAATTGTCACCTTTTAATTCGGGAATGCCACACTTGATATCAGAAATATTCATAGATTGAGAAACTGCAAATGTCAAAAACATGTTCATCATCATAACTTGAGACTAAAATAAATGTCATGTTTCACCAATGCAAACATGTCTCTTTTAACAAATCTAGTGACATAAAACTTGCATGTGGACTAAAGTCATACTCAATTAGACTCATGTAACGTTATGACAAAACTATCAAATTATATTCCTTTTCTTAATTCCTGTGGATAAATTAAGAAATATAATATAATATTTTATCCTAATCAATCATACAAATGCAAGAAATTTCCTGTGAGTATATTTCATCACATCACATATAATTAATTACAATTAATGTTTTTCTTAATGTGATCTTTAAAAATATATAATTTTAATTAATTAAAGATGTTGTGGCTATTCTCTAACTTATTAAAATTATATGTATCACTAAACATTAATATAAAATAAATAAATCTTATTTTTATTTTAATATCAAATAAAATAAATATAAGAAAATATTAGATAAGCATATAATATTCAAAACTCATTATTCTTAATATCCAATATGCAATGCAGCAAAGAATAAAATTCCCTTAATAACATAAGTGACGTGACTTTATGCACGCAAGCAATCATTTGACGTGATTTGAATAATGCACACACGTAACAATATAAAAGGGAAATCAAATGCATGCATATCATTTGACGTGATTTGAATAATGCACACAAGCATTATTCAAACCTATGCCATGACATTTATATCACAAGTGAACAAACCTCTGCACCAAACATTTCATCTAGAAAGTGTGATACAATTAAAATATAAAACATATGCATGTCAATAGCAGACAAATAAACAAAACGTGAAAACACAATGCGTTTTACTTGTCTTCAACCTTGAGACGGGTCAGTTTTACCCGTTTATGACCCACGGACTCGAAATGAAAACCTGGCTATTTTTGCATGTTTTGAACATCGAAAAACACCATTTTAATTACAGAAACTTTTGAAAAATCATCCTCTTCTTCCTCTCCAGTTTTAAAAACAATTATGGGGTTGAAAAGAGATACCCAAAAATACTCGATACAAAAACAAGGCAGAGGATTAACGATGCTCTGATACCAAACGAAAAACTAAGATTCTAAAGATCTAAACATGACAAAAAACAAGACAAACACGTTCAGATCATTCTCAAAATTGCAGAACTTAAAGGACCAACCTCCAGCCATTGTTGTTCGCTTGTTTGCTTCAGGTTTCTGAACCCTTACTCTCAATATGCGATGGTGTTGTATACTGAAGAGGAGAGTCGGCTTATTGACCCAAAACAGAGATATGCGTCCAATTTATAGAACTCTAATTCATCGTAGAGTCTCTTTGAACGTAAGAGAAAATGTGTGGGAATCATGGTACCATATCCGCAAGTTATTTGATAATGGGTTAAAAAATGGACCACATTCATAATATGTTAACTACTTAACAGAGGAGAAGAATCAGGAATGCATACGTGAAAATCGGAGAGCACGTTGCTTCCATTTATGCGGCTGTTGCAAACGTGCTACTGTTGCAAAAACAGTTTTTTCAAAACAATGTATATGCCAACAGAATCTAGCTATTCCATAAGCCAAACACATTGTGGGGGAAAGTGTTATCTTCAAGGTACGGAGGTTGCTGCAATCTATGCTCACAAAATGACTCTGACAAAGATTCTATTCGGTGACGTGACTTGTTGAAGGTTTGCATAATTGAGAGTGAGGATGGATGGTTCGATAAATTGGTGAGATGGAAGGTGGAATGGTACACGAGTTACATTTTGGCTGGAAAACTAGGCAAGGACAGAAAGCTTAGCAAAAACCTATCCTAGGCTTTTTCTCAATTCAAAACAGAAACAAGAAGTAATTGCTGATATGGGGTGTTGGTCGTAAGGGGCTGGGTATGGCAATTCAGATGGCACTGGACTGGTTTAAATGGGAGCTAAGTCTGGAAGAGTCTATGCAGCAGGTTTTGAGGAATGTCACCTTCCATATGGATACATGGTTATGGTAGCTTGAACCTTCTGGCATGTTTACTGTTTTAACTGTTGGTATATACACTATTTTATACAGTTTTTGCAATAGTAGGATAAATGGAAGCAACCTGCCTCAGATTTTCACTTTGAGCATATACCCTCCTGATTTTTCTCCTCAATTAAGCAGTTAACATATTCTAAATATAGTTCATTAATGATGTTGATTCAATCCATTATCAAATAATTTACGGATATGATACTCAAAATGGATTAAAGTTATATAAATTCTATAATTTTTTAAAATAGCCTGCACGTGTTTGTTTTAATTGTCTTTCATGTTTAAGATCATTAGAACCTTATTTTACAATAACATACAAGGCTATTTATACAGAAAAATTGGGGACTAAAGTGGTTGAAAGTTTTAGGCGAATCTGGAACACTCTGGCTCCCCCAAAAGTTCATACATTTGTGTGGAGGCTGTTGAATGAGGACTCCCAACTATCGAGAATATGCATAAGAGGCATGTGGTTTTGGAATCACAGCAGCTGATATGTGCCATCTGCAAAGTAAAGTTTGAATTCACTTCACATATTTTCTGCACCTGTCCATTGGTGGATAATGTTTGGAAGCAATGGCTTAGGTGGCTAGACTCTCCTTCGCCTCTTCCACAACAACTAGAACAACATTTTTGCTCTGTACCGAGACCGCTTCAGTCAAAGTCAGAGGTGGAAAGTTGGCATTTAATATGGTGTGCTATAACATGGTGTTCATGGAAACAGAAATTTTTGTGTTTTTGAAGGTGGATACTTTGATCATGACAGGGTGATCAACCACATTCTTTTCTTTTACTTGGTCGTGGCTGTACACACTACACTATAGAAGTCTTTCCAATATTCATTCTAACAATGGTGCAGCAATTCGGGACCATGCATTCGCAAAAGGGATTGAAGGTTGAAAAATATGTGAAAGGTGGAAACATATTTATGGGTTAGGATGGGTCACGTTGTGAAAAGGTGGTGGTTCTGTTTTTTAGGGATCAGGTTTGAGGCACACTTCTTTTGACGCATGGCAGTGGCTTATATGAGAGGGATACAATATTTAATTACTTCAACAAGAAAAACATCTATGGGGGTTGTCAAATTGGTGAATATTAATGCTTGGATTATGATTTTGAAGTACACTGTGAGTGTTGATCTGGTTTGGCTGACTTGATAAGATGAAGGAATATAACATAGTTGATTGTATTTTACTTTAGGGGGAAACAATTAATTACTGTGTAGGGAAGTTTGTGTTGATCACATATTTAGTCATAATCTTGGTTAGCCAATAATTTGCTCATATACAATAGCACATTACATTTAACCTTGGATATTTTGGTATGAGATCTTCTTACTTATTTTTGTAAAAGGGCTTTAGGTACACTTATACCTTTTTAATATATGTTTCTTTGTCATAAAAAAATAAAATAAAAATAAAAATCTTTTATTATGACGACATTTTTTTTTCTATTAGCCTCGTAAGAAGTAATTCTCTTCGATACACAATTAATTACACAGTAGATATGAATATTTCACTTATAAATAATTGAATTATTTTCAATAAAAAAAAAACTAGTTTCTTTCATTACACTTAATTCCTATTGTTCTTACCGGAAATCTGCTGTAGAGCTGATCCGCCAGGTAAGATCGATGAGCCTTCTTTACGGGTACGCTGGTGCTCCAAGATGGGGGTGGTACCTGCAAAAGAGACTCCGATGTTAAAGTTAGTGTTTGTGGGAGTATGAATCTCGTATAAGTAATGCACGTACCTTAGTGTGAATTAGGGTTGCTTTGGGCCTTAGGCTTGAGATAAGACGTAATATGATTAGATAACGGACCTCATCTGGGGCGAGATCCTCGGGAATCGATTATGATTCACTTAAATGCCGAGCTGATGCCATGCGGTGCGCGTCCGAGGTCGGCTTGCGTTGTGGTGCCGAGCTCAGAGCTCGGTTACGCGATACGGATAGTACACTAGCCCCCCGAGCTCTGAGGACCGTAGGTCGAGGAGTTAAGACCGAGCTCGCTGGGGGGAGGTGACCTCTCGCGTACGTATGCTCGTTGTGGTGCCATGTGTCGCGACTATTCATTTCCCGGGAACGTGCAAGTGGCACGTTTATGGGAGATGACAATTATGTAATGATGGTCTTGCAATTAATTGTGTTGTCAGGCGTGTCCCCTGACCAACACGTAGCGTGGCGGTTTTGAAATGTGGGAAGGAGCCCCTTTTCTCTTTCTTTCCCGCGTCTCTTCCCATTCACTCCACTTTCTTCTACTTTTTGGCTTCTTGGGTACGGTAGCCCTCTGTGCCTTCTCGTTCCTAGCTTTCTCGCTTTCATCTTCGTTTTTACAGTCTTTCTTCGAGTCTTCTTGATGGCTGGTGGCGTTCTCTGCTACGGCCAAGTAAAGGAGGAGGTCGGTGTTGTGATCCGGCCTCTATAGGATTGGTGGAGTTGTGAGGAAGGTTTTGAAGCTTTGGAAAGCTTCTTCGCACTGATCTGTCCACAGGAAATCCTTTGGCTTTTTTAGTAGGGTGAAGATTGGTCCCGCCTTTTTCGCGAGTTTGGGAATGAAGCGGGACAGTGAGACTAACCATCCGGTCAAGCGTTGGACTTCTTTCACCGTTTGTGGGCTTTGCATCTGGATGATGGCCTTGCACTTCTCGGGGTTGGCCTCGATTCCTCTACTGGTAATCATGAAGCCGAGGAACTTACCCCCGTGGACACCGAAGACACACTTCTCCGGGTTGAGGCGCATGTTATGCTTCCTGACCTGGGCAAATATTTCGGCAAGGTCGGCAGCGTGGTCTACCGCCGAGGTATTTTTGACTACCATGTCATCGACGTAAACTTCCATGTTTCTCCCGATCTGTTGACGGAAAACCTTATCCATCAGCCGCTGGTAGGTTGCCCCTGCATTTTTGAGGCCGAAGGGCATCACCCGGTAGTAATAGTTGGCGTGGTCGGTGATGAAAGACGTATGCACTTCATCGGGTGGGTACATCATTATCTGGTTGTACCCAGAGTAGGCGTCGAGGAAACTGAGGAGGGCGTGTCTGGAGGCTCCGTCGACTAACCTGTCAATGCTCGGCAAAGGGTATGAGTCCTTGGGGCATGCTTTATTTAGGTCGGCATAGTCGACGCACATGCGCCACTTCCCCGAGTTCTTCTTTACCAGGACCATGTTCGCCAGCCATGTGGTGTATTTGACTTCACGGATGAAGCCAGCGTTGAGCAATTTCTGTGTTTCAGCGACGATGGCTTCCCGTCTTTCGTCGCCGACTTTCCTCTTCCTTTGGGCGACTGGTTTTGCCTCCTTGTGTATTGCTAGCCTGTGGCAGATGAAATCGGCGTCTATGCCTGGCATGTCAGCGCTAGACCAGGCGAAGAGGTCGGCATTATTGAGGATTCCCGCTTCAAGTTACTGTCGCAACTTTGGAGTCAACTGTCTGCTGATCTTCGTGGTTTGCTTGGGGAGTTTCCCGATCTGGAGGTCATCGAGCTCGTCTACGGGGGTACACTCGTCACGAGCGTCGGATCTTGGATCGAGGTCGGTGATTTCTTCGTGGTTGATGCGAGCCACGGTGGTAAGGTTGCTCTTGCACTGTTCGCCAGGTGAGGCGACTTTCAGGCTTTTGGTGTAGCATTGTCGTGTCGTCTTCTGGTTTGCTCTGACGGAGATAATCCTCCCATCATGCCCTGGGAATTTCATGGTGAGGTGTGGGGTGGACACTACCGCTCCGAGCTGATTCAAGGTTGGCATGTCGATGATGATGTTATAGGAGGTGTCGGCTTCCACGAGGAGGTATCGAACCATGACCCGCCTTGAATCCGGAGGTGCTCCGAAAGCCGTCAGTAGGTCCACGTATCCCCGAGTGTAAACGCTCCTTCCTGCAAAACCGACTAGGGGTTCTGTGTGAGGTTCTATGAGAGAGTGGGGGACGTCTAACCTGAGGAATGTTGGCCAATATAGGATATTGGTCGAGCTCCCTTGGTCGACCAGAGTCTTGTGAACCTCCCAGTTGGCTAGCGCTACGGCTATGACCATGGGATCGTCCTGGTTGGGATTGATCCCGGCGTCGGTGAAAGTGATCGTCTACGAGCTCTGGTGCGAAGCAAAGGTGGTGAAGTGTACGCGATTGACGTTGCACAGGTGTTTTTTTCCGGGCCGAGCTGCTGGCTCCCCCTCCTGCGAAGCCTCCTGCAATTGTGCTGATCACTCCCTGTGGGGGAGTTGATCCTGCCTCCTGGTTTAACTCGACTCGCACAGCTCCGCCGGGGTTGGGTTGAGAGCCGGAGGGATGATCAGAATATCGCCGCTGGGGTTGAGCGCGAATCCTATTGTTTTCCGCGCGCAGAGCCGCTAGGTCAGCCTCATTAGCGATACGCATCGCGGCTAGGTCAGTTTCGTGCTTGGCACGCATACTTTGTAGATCTGCGGCGTGTTGCTGCCGCAGCTGCTCGACCTGCTCGATCAGTCGTCTCACTGCTGCTTCATTATTCATGTTAGTTGTGTGATCTAGGTCGTCTGTTACGCGTCTGCTATGGCTTCTGGTGAAAACCATAAGCGTGGCCGATAAGAGCTGTCTTGATCGGCCCCACGGTGGGCGCCAAATGTTCTTACCGGAAATCTGCTGTAGAGCTGATCCGCGAGGTAAGATCGATGAGCCTTCTTTACGGGTACGCTGGTGCTCCAAGATGGGGGTGGTACCTGCAAAAGAGACTCCGATGCTAAAGTTAGTGTTTGTTGGAGTATGAATCTCGTATAAGTAATGCACGTACCTTAGTGTGAATTAGGGTTGTTTTGGGTCTTGGGCTTGAGATAAGACGTAATATGATTAGATAACGGACCTCGTCTGGGGCGAGATCCTCGGGAATCGGTTATGATTCACTTAAATGCCGAGCTGATGCCATGCGGTGCGCGTCCGAGGTCGGCTTGCGTTGTGGTGCCGAGCTCGGAGCTCGATTACGCGGTACGGATAGTACACCTATTATTTTTAATAAATTAAATACAGCAAAGGGGTATTTAAAATACGTCTACCCATATATAGAATAAGGCAAACTGCAGAGGACACTTGAACTAATTAAGCTTTCAATTGGGATATAATATCACCAATCAACATAAATTCAAACTATTATTCAACTTGAGAAAAGAATTAAGACCAAGATTGATTGGAAGAAAAATAAGTAACTAAAAGATTATATTGAATGGTTTAAAAATATTATTATATTTATTTTATTTTAATTTTTCTAAAATGAGATGATGCTTGTAGGGTCTTCTTTAACAACAATTTAGTTATAAAGTTATATTCTCTCTAGCTCATGAGGCAAGTAAAAAACATCAATTTATTTTTTATATTTACTTAGATTTAGCGATGGGTACGTCCCTAAGTTTTATGGGAGAAAGATCTAGCCATGAGTATATGTCCACCAAATAATCTATGAGCAAAATACAAAGTGAATTTCCTATGGAATAAAATAAACAAGACATTCTTTTTGAACATATTTAATCTTGGGGGAATATAATAACAAAAACTGCCAAGAGAACAAGAAATTACCATATCCCAAACATCTATTTTAGAATGAGAAATGATTTTGCAACCAAGCATAGGCTAACTTGGAAGAAAATATTTTAATTTGGATATTGTCAAGCTTCAACTTCCTCACATATCTGCTTGATCTTTTACCACATTAATTAATAGAAGAAAATATACAGCAGCTTAATGCGTAGATCTTCTTCCTAAAGGAAAAAATATTGACTTCAATTTATTAGCCTCCACACCAACCGTTTTATAACCAATAACCAATCTCATCGAATTTCTTGAAGTTATTAATTACCATATTAAACGGTCAAGGGAAAAAAGGTCTTTTAATTTAGGCTACAAAGAACCTAGCTAATAACCACATGAATAAATGAATAATATATACCACTCCTAATTCTCATTTCTTCAACCCTCCTATAGCTGAAACTGTTCTTGTAAAGTTTTATAGGAACCTAATTTACAAAAGTCCTTCCATCAAACTGAAAAGGTTTGAAAGTGGATAAGGACTTTGATCATGTTTGAGAGGGATTTTAAACAAAGATAAAATATTAACTGAGAGACTATTCAAAACAGAATCAATCAAAATGATTCAGCTCCAAAGGCAAATGCTTAAATGATTAAATTGAAAGCCTATGCTTCAACTAATCAATATATTAGGCTGCAAAGTGATTAGTGTGAGGAACATTAATTTCCCACCTTATGACATACTTTTATCACTCTCCAGTAGTATTAATTACCTATACTTTCTCGAAAAGAAAATTAATGACATCTGAATTGTACACAACCTGCAGGATGTACATGTAAAACTTTTTTTTGTAACAAACAGCTGTTCTTACTTTATATATACCGTTGCATAACACATAACACCAGCCTAGCTCCAACGGTACCCTTGTCGTATATTAAATTGTACACATGACATTTTATTGCAACCTAAAGCAATCAAGTCATTACAATCACGAACTCTTGACAATATAAAATGACGGTACAACAAATTGAAGGAAGACCATCCTTGAAGTTACACGTGAGATCCATTACTAGGTCCATCGACAAAAGATTAGAAGAAGATGAGAAAGCTAGTACTCCTAGATATATGCTCCTCATGGTTATAGAATATTGATTCCATCAATGCAAGGAGAAACTCTATCACAATTCACAAATAGCCAAATAAACCGGAAATTGAGTTTGAATATTCTGATTTGAATAGAGAGAAAGAGAATGGATTCCCACATAATTGAAAGTATAGGTAATTAAATAGCATAGACAGTAAATTATTTAATTTGAAGCAGTAAAAAAAGGAGGAGAGTGAGGGTGATGGATCAGATGGAGGCATGGAGAGAAGCATCGTGGACAAATTTCTTGACGAAATCTTCCAAAGCTTTGGCCTTAGAAGGGTGAAAGAGCTCGACCGCATGAAAGCCATCGTGGGCAAAATGCGTCTCGACGTGGACCCCATGCCTCTCCAAGATCCTACCAAGCTCCATCTGCTTCTCCACCAAGGGATCCCCCATGTAGCCGTTGATCAGGCACCAGGGCAACCGTGCGATCCGCTCCTTGTGCTCCTGCTCGGCCGCCGTCGGATTGCAGTAGACGTGGTCGCGATCGGCGCCCTCGGGAAGCGAGAGCGACCACATCATGTCGTTGGCTACTAACGGCAGTATGTGATCGTCGACGAGTCTGAGTTCGGATTCGGATCTCTGGACCCCACTGAGGTAAGGGATGTTCATTACGATGCCCAGGATTTTCAATGGCGAGAGGTCCATTTCGACCGCACGTAGCCCCGCGAAGTAGACGATGTTTCCCCCCGCGCTGCTTCCCATCAGGAAGCACTTGGAGAAATCCACGTGCTCGCGGACCCACGGGTCGGACTCGCCTGAATTCTGGGCCTGGGCCTGGGCCCACACGAGGGCGTCTTGCGCGTCCTCGTAGGCGGCCGGGAGGCGGTGCTCGGGGCAGAGGCGGTAGTCCACGGAGGCCACCACGGCGGGGAGGGCGGCGGCCAGGGCGGTGCAGGAATCGTGGAAGATGAGGGAGGCGGGGTGGTAGAGGATGAAGCCGCCGCCGTGGAAGTAGAGGATGAGGGGGAGCTTGCGGGTGGGCGGGGGCGGAGGGTGGGGGAGGAAGAGGCGGATGGAGGTGCCGGCGGCGGCGTTGAGGGGGAGGTCTTTGGAGAGGGCGGTGATGCCCGGGGTGGGCTCCGGTGCGGGGGGGACCATGGGGACATCGTAGTTGCGCGTGAGGGAGCAGCCGTCGGGGTTCAACTTGATTTTCATGAACTCGTAGGGGTCTATGGCGGAGGGAGGTGGTTCTGTCATTGTGTGATGACTGATGAGAGAAAAGAGGATGAGGAATGAAAGTGAGTGTGTGTTAAGATTGAAGAAGGTGAGTGTGTTAATGAATAATGATGATGTTGTTGTGTGTCGCGGGTGGGTTGGGTAATAGGGTACCTTCTTGCATGGCGATGATCTCGATGCACCATGCAAATTTTGGCCACACAATATTTCTACTAATTAATATGCTATTAATAATGCGGTTTTTCACTCTATCAGTATCAACCACATGTGCATGGTATTAAAATCATATTTATTAGTAGGGAAACACAAACTTAGTGTCTATATATTTATTTTTTAAAAATTTAAATAAAAAAAGATAATTGTTAATTTAAAAGTAATAGTATCCGATACATGAGAAAAATGTTATGCACAGAAAATATAAAACAGTTTTTGTGTGACTTCTTGTTACAAGTTATTATATATATATATGATAAAATATTTAATATTTTATTATATTAATTTAAATTAATATATATTCATAAAAATACATTATATATTAATTTAAATTTATATGATAAAATTAATATTGTATAGTTTTCAATCTTTGTAAATATTTGTAGTTTAATATATTCATTCAGAATTTTTAATTTAATGATTAAATTATTAAAATTTGATGTATATTATATGTCATTGATTGAAGTAATTTTATTAAAAATTATTCTTGAGTAAGTAGATCTCTACCATATATAAAAAAAAAAATTAAAAAAAAAAAAGATTTGGAAGATAATGATGCGAGTTTCAATATCTTATCTCGTTTCGGTACGTGATAAGTATGAAATTTGTGTCTCATCTACATTCTTGTCAAGTATTGAATATATTTCTATCTACTCATAAATTAATTAAATGTATTTTAAAAAATATATAAGAAACAAAAATTTTAACATAGAGTAAAAATTATAAAATTACATTAATTAATTTTATTTAACATAAATTTAAAATAGAGTAAAAACTACATAAGTCTCAAGTAAATTTTAAAAAAAAATAAACTAGGTTTATAAAAATTTAAATCAGTGATAAGTATAGGTATGAGACAAGTAAAAATATAATAATTTTATAAATTTAGTATTGTGAGTACCTCGCTAAACTAAATATTTATTATCAAAATTAGACTAATTTTAATGTTATCTACGAATATAAATTTACTTTACATCTCTAATTATAATAGTTTCACGTCAGTCGTTACTTTTAAACAATGAATAATTTTTTTCTTAAATCAAATATAGATTAATTATGCTTATGTTACCCGATAGCATATTTTTAATGAATCAAAAAGATTCCTAAAGAAAAAATAAGGAAGGTATCAAATGGTCAAGACCAACCTACTTGAATTTTCAATGGGTTATTAATTTTTTGGCCTGAGATAGCCCGTTGGTTTGATGGGCCAGGCTAAATTGGCCATTTTATTAATTTAATTTTTACAAAGAAAACCAAATTGGCCTGCAGATTTCTAAATCAATTGGCTATTTTTTTATTTATTTAATGTTTAATAAAAGATCAAGGTAAATAAGTCCAGTAAGTTTCAAAATATAAATAACTGACTTATTTTGACCTCTTTGGTCCACCGAACTGGCTCAAAATTGGGCCGGTTCTCTTTAGGTGTTTTTGAGACCCGTTAGGCCCAGTCCGGTCAGGGCATTTTTAATAGCTCTCGTATCAATGACTCTGCTGCAGAAACATACATAATTATGGCAGATGATAAACACACCTCCACTCTCGTGTAAACACACCCCTTTTTTAAAAAATATATATATAATGTCTAAATTACCTTTTTAAAAAAAAATTCCTAAATTTACACCTCCCTTTCCCGCACCCCCTTCCCCGCACCCCACACTCCACACCCCTCTTCTTCCCAAAGCCTCTTTCTGCTCAATGTCATTAAGTAATATACTTTTACAGTCATTCTGAATAGAAAAAAAGGACTAGTCCCACCATAACCAGCATAAGAAAGGCTCTTTTACAATCATTAGCATTCTGGAAAGTACTTTTACAGTCATTAGCATTCCGGAAAGTACTTTCCGGAATAGTAAAATTATTGTTCATATAATTCCGGAAAGAACTTTCCGTAATAGTAACTTTAATATTATGGAAAGTACTTTCCGGAATTATGTAACAAAACATTTCCAGAAAATACTTTCCGGAGTAAGAATTTAATATTATGGAAAGTATTTTCCGGAACATTTTTATATAATTCCGGAAAGAACTTTCCATAACAGTAAGAAGAAGAAGAAGAGGAGTGCCAGAAAGAGAAAGAAGAGGGGTGTGCGAGGTGCGGGAAAAAAAAAAGAAGAAGAGGAGTGCCAGAAAGAGAAAGAAGAGGGGTGCGCAATGTCAGCAGGTGGTCTTGTAAGAGAAAGACTCTTACTTGTTCTATAGAAAGAAACACTAGTACAAAAATGACTTTTAAAATCGGGGTTTTAAAATCAGTCATAAGGTAGCCATTTTAAAAGTGACGCGGTGGCCTGTACTGCAACAGAACGGCCTGTACTGCTTTCAGTACTGCCCGTACTACAAGCAGAACGGCCTGTACTTCTTGCAGAACGGCCTGTACTACTTGCAGAACGGGCCGTACTGCTTGCAGAACAGGCCGTTCTGCAAGCAGAACGGGCTGTGCTACAAGTAGAACGGGTCGTTCTTCTTGCAGAACGACCCGTTGTGGTGTCGTTCCAGACTAAAGTTTACATGCAGATACAGGATAATGTTCCATGCATGTACTTTTTACGCAATGGTTGAACCTTATGTACGCATGTGATGTCCCGATATTGAGAAAGAAATCGGTCAGGAATGGATTGTATACTTCAAATTCTGAGTCAACAATCCTAACTCGAGCACTTATATAAAACAAAATCATTGTAAAGAAGCTTTAGTATAAAGGATACTTACCAGAATCAAATCCTTCACCGGCAAAGAGCCTTTCTTATGCTGGTTATGGTGGGGCTAGTCCTTTTTTTCTATTCAGAATGACCGTAAAAGTATTTTGCTTAATAACATTGAGCGGAAAGAGGCTTTGGGAAGAAGAGGAGTGTGGAGTATAGGTGCGGAGAAGGGGAGTGCGGGGAAGGAAGGTGTAAATTTAGAAATTTCATTTTTTTAAAAAGGGTAATTTAGATATTTTATATATTTTTTTAAAAAAAGGGTGTGTGTTTATGTGAGAGTGGAGGTGTATTTATCATCTCCCCAGAATTATTTGGTTGGTTTGCAAAAGAAACTTTCACTCTTTGGGTCCAATATTCGTTGAGCTTAAAGATAGTGGAATCGTTCAATGAAGCCATTGAGTGGACTGGAGTGAATGAATTGCTAAATGAAGACAATAGATGATGAGATTTTTGTGCACACGAGTTAACCCGGCCCATTAAGAATTAGCCTGAGCAGGCCTATCTATTAACAATTCTATGTGCAGGTTAGCCTATTAAATATCTCATCTATTTTAAAATAATTATCACTTTAAAGTTGTATATAAAGATTTAAATAATGAAACACTTTTAATAGTAATATATAAATCATTTTGAGATATTGTTCTTTCATTTTATAGGTGATAATTTATTTTATTTGGTGAGCATATCAAAGTACAAAAAAAAAATAAATTAAAACGACTTGTTATATCTTTTTTAAAATAATAAAAATTGTAAGACAAATTAAATAGTTAAAAGAGACAGATTGTTATTTCCTAGCCCAATCGAAAGTTCATTGATACCCCTCATGGTTCGATTACGATTCATCATCAGATTTCAAAATCCTATCACATTTATGAATGTGCAGTGCAACCACTAATACATCACTTGTACAGGGACCACTTCCGTAGTTATTTCACACAACAACCATACTCCAAACTGTGTTGCAGATTTAATACCCAAATTCATCTCATATCGTGATGCCACCAAGGCACCAACCAATTGTGATGTTTTGGCTCTAAGGATAATATCAACCAATTCATACAAATTGTTGGGCTCACACATGCAAGAGGAGAAAATTACAGACTTGCACGGGCATGCCAATTACCACCACTCCACAAAGTCTTTTGAATTCACTAAGCAACCATCCATATTTTCTTTTGGCAAATGCGTATTATCAGTTTACTTAAATATTTGTTGGAGATCAGGAATAAATAACTGAATAGTATATTAATTTTCCAATATATTAAATATAATTTTCAATAAATTCCTTTATTTTTTATTCTTTAATAAGTACCCGAGGGCTTAATTTGCCACGCCTACCTCACTATGATCACAAGTGTCAGGTCACTGCTTTGGATTCGCATTGTCTTAAATAATGGCTCCCAAATAGTTAGGTTCAAGTGGGAAACCAAAGATAGACCCTTTAGTCAGAATCTAATATCTAGTGCGTGTGCGGCTTTACCTGCCATATTCCCACCACTTTTATTCCCCTTCATGTATGTTATTGTTCCCCCTTTGATAACATGGTTTTTTTAAAACCAAAGTACAAATTTCTACTTCGGCATATCATGTCTATTTCAAGAAAATTACACCGATAACTAGACAGAAATTAATCAACATATGTGAAATATCACTCGGATTATTTTTAAAAGGCAGCACGGAACAGATTGTCAAATCTTTTGGAAGTAGCAATCAAGAAGCATTACAGTACACTCACCATAGCATTACAGTAGTCACAAAATTACATAGTATCGCAAATTCCATCTCTGCATAATCATCATCCAAATTACAAAGCATTATATGAAGGTCGTACAAATGTTAGATTAGACACAAGCAGTCCCATCTAGAACACCCTCCTCCTTCCAGTTGGTTTGTTTTTTGGTAGGGGGTGTTACAAATTATTCCTACATTTGTTTTCATTAATTCTTCGATTGCAAATACTAAGCTAAATTAAATCGTTTCCCTAAATTATGTACTGACCGATCAGAGTCAGGTACTCTTCAGAACAGAGATTTGCAAATGCACAAATAACTCAATTTCTGTACGAAAACTATTAGTGCAGCAATTACAGGTATCTGAGTCCCCAAAGGATCTTCCTTGAGAGTGAGAGCAGGCAATTAAAAAAACGCAATGTCCAAACGCAAACATTCCCGAAACATTAGACAGTTTATCTCTATTGTAGGATTAGGGAACTGGGGGAGAAGCCATTAATATGGCAATATGGAATATTGACATTAAAAAAAAGTTTAAAAAAGAACTAGCTATATTTAGTTTGTTATATTGTTTGATCTTTCATGGATGATTAGCAATAGCCTTGCAATAAGAATCTGTGATCTTTATTTGTTCCAAGGGATTAAAGCTTAGGAGTGAAAGGCTAGTTGTAGGTCCAAGCACTGATGATAAAATGATACTTATTCTTCTCTCAATTCCAGGGACAGTGGAGCCTCCACTTAGCTCAAAGTAAAATCATAATTACTTGTAAAAGACGCGAATGGGGCCAGGACGTGTCCGCTTCAACTGAAACCGATACTACCAACAAAGGCAAAATGTGCATATAACTTTAAAAAGTTGGAACAACCAAAAAGATAAATAAATCTTCCTTGGGTCCTTAGCGGGCACTAAGGTCATGAAATTCTCGTTCACACACAGGTTTAGTCAGGAGGCACTACATAAATATTCGTTGAAAAGGGGCCAAGAAGCCAAATAGCTTTAAAGGTAAAAAAAAAATGTTCCCTCAACTTTTAAAAGACCTGAAATTTCCTGAAATTCAACAACTTGTAGAGGCAAAGACACGTATTCGTGCCAGAATCATGCACCCAAAAAGTTCTTTCAGATTAAAAAGCAAGAACCAGGTCAGAATAAACCGTCATACGATGTAAAGAACCAGAACCAGAACGGAACCAAAACAAAAACCAGAAAGGAAACAAATGGATTTATGCAACAAGGCTTGTAACTCTACTATTTTTTCCCCTTTCTTTTCTGCATTAGTTTCTACAAATGGTGAAGAAAATCAATTAGAGTTTACCTAAAACTAAAACCATACACTCTCACAAGTTAATGATCGATCATGACAAGAACAACCATCACTCACTCGCGCCCGCACACACACACACACTCACCGAGCCTTCTTCCGCGACTTGAACGGGAAATTAGAGGGCGGTGAAGGCGAGAACTCGAACGGCAAGTGCGGTGGCTCAGCCTCCCCATTAAGCATCCCCACAACCTCCTTCATGGAAGGCCTCTTCCCAGGGCACCTCTGCAAACACAACAAGGCAATGGTGATGCAGAGCAAAGCCTGCTCCTTATCCAACGAATGAATGGAAGTGTCCACAAGATCCAAAAGCCTCCCATTGTGAGCAAGCTGCCTGGCCCATGATATCAAATTGGCCCTCTCAAACTCGGAAATGGGCGAGGCCGTGACCTGCAACGGCCGCCTCCCGGCCACCAGAACCAAAAGCAGAACTCCAAAACTATACACATCACACTTCTCAGACAACTGCCCCCCACCCCCATACTCAGGAGCAATGTAACACACAGTCCCCCTCATACTAGGGGTGCTACTAATCCCACCACTCTTTGGCACATCCCCACTAACCCAATCCTGGCTATTCCTCCTCCCCCCATTGTTCTTTATCTCACTCTCACCACTCAAACCATCCAACCACCAATCAATACTCCCTCTACTCCCCTTACTCTTCCTCTTCCTCTTCTGCTCCACCCCATCCTCCTCCCTCTGCCACCACTCCATACCCCTCTTCTTCTTCCTACTCTTCTTACACAACTCCTCACAAAACTCCTCCTTCCACCACTCCCTCGGCTTCCTACTCTTCTTACTCGCCTTCCCCTTAACCCTCTCCTCATCCAGAGAAGCCCACCAATCCAACCTCTTCCTCTGCTTCTTCTTCTTCTTACTCTTACCCTCCTCCTTGGGAGAAGAAGATGAACACGAATCCACCCACTCGCTCTTGGGCCTCTCCTTCTTAATCTCACTCCCGATCCACTCCATCACATAATCCTTCACCCTCCCCGATTCCCCTCCGCCCCCACTCTCCTGCCGCCACCACCAATCCCTCCCCGAACCACCACCACCACCCCCCTTCTTCCTCACATTCCCACTATCAACACTCTCAAAACACCCATCCGACACCACACTTAGCTTATCACCCCCCACCGGAGACGCGTCGGAATATTCCACAGCCCTCACCGGACAACTCTCCGGTGAGCGGTCAACATCGACGACACTGACACTCTCAAACTCCTCCTCCTTCTTCTTCTCATTCTCATTCTCATCCACCATTCCCATTCCCATCCCCACCCCCACCCCCACCCCCGGATCCTCGACCGTCTTAACCCTAGCAAGCCCAAAATCCCCAATCTTGGCCCGAAAGTCCCGGTCCAGCAACACATTACTGGGCTTGATATCCCCATGGATCACAGGCGGCTCACAGACATGATGCAAATACTCCAAGCCCATGGCCACCGAAACGACGACGTCGAACCTCTTCCCCCAATCCATCAACTCCGGACAGCGCCGGTCCAGAAGCGCGTCCTGCAAACTCCGGTTCGGCATAAGCTCGTAAACCAGAACCAGCTTCCGACCGCGCCGGTCCGAAGAAAAACCTAGAAGCGAAATCACGAACGGAGACTTCAGATTCGAACACAAATTCAACTCGTTGTGGAACTCCCTCTCCCCCTGCAGCGACCCCGGCGAGTCCATCACCTTCAGCGCCACCGTCTGCCCCGACGGCAGCGTCGCCTTGTGCACCGACCCGAACCCCCCGTGCCCCAGCTTCGTCGCCGCCGAGAACGAGTTCGTCGCCCGCCGCAGCACCGAGTACGAGAACCGCCGCTGGCTGTGCTCGAACGGCGCCGTCCGGTTGTACGCCAGCTTCCGGTAGATGAACACCGTCACCGAGATCACCACCGCCAGGAGGAACACCGCGCCGCCCACGGCGCTGCAGAGGATTATCTCGCGGCGGTGGGATACCCCCGCCGCGAGCGGAGTCGGTGGCGGCGGACGCGATGGCATGGTTGTAATAATAATAATAATATTAGGAAGTGAATGCAAATGGTGATGTTAACCATTCATGAGAGAGAGAGAGAGAGAAAAAAAAGAGTGACTAGTTTGGTTTCCTTGGCCAACCAATATTGTGATAGATAAATGGGGAAATGAAATAAATAATTAAAGCCATGCTTTTTAAGATAAATATTTTAATTATCCTCAGATTCCTTTTTTAAATTTAAATAATAAATGGATGCATACGAGGTGAGTGAGTGAGTGAGTGTGAGTGTGATAGTTTAAGGTTCAAATGTTTGGAGGGACTTCGCATTTCCCATTCCCACTTGTGTTACATAAGGTAAAAAATCTACCACCAACCCATGGAATCAAAATACTACAACAATAATTACTACTTCACTTCCTTTCCATCTTCATCATTTTATGCTAAACTGTTTCGTCACTCTCAAGAATTACACAACAAAAACAAAATAGGTCAAATCACTTTGAAAATCATTCTTGAATTGGTCCTCACAGTTTAGATGACTCAAGAAAACGAAATGAGCAGAAAAATAAACGATCATGAATACGTCAAGTTGCTAAAAGTAAAAGTTGATAGAGATTAGTCACACCAATAATAGTTTAAGCTTTTTATTTTTATTAAAATAAATTAAGACTAATGAAATTTTACATACTTACACCGATACAACAGTGATAGACTCTTTTGCTTTTATTAAAAAATATAATAATAATAATAATAATAAAGATTAAATTTAAATTATTATGCATCTTTTTCTCTTAATTTGAATAATATTAAAAATGTCATTCTTATATATAATTCATTTTTATCATTATAAATAATTTTAACTTATAATTGCCCGTTTAAGTATATTATGTAATATAATGTACATAAATTTGTCTCCTATAGGGAGAATGCAGCCAATTTAATAAAAAAAATATTTAAGACTTGTAGTAAAAATATAAGTATGATTTAAATAGTATTAGTTGGTGCGTAAGTGTCATATTTAAGGATATTAAAGATGAAGGCAAAAGCCCGCCAGCCGTGGTAGAGATTCATAAATGATATCATATGATAGTGGTATGTAAAGAGAACAAAATAATTTCTTGAGCTAGGAAAGCCAATTTGCATTGATTTAGATAATTGATAAGAGTGGTCCTATATCTTTCTTTTTTCCTTTACCAAAAGATTTTGTGGATGGTGGATACAGATAATTTTAAGATTTTATTCATGTTTATTCAACCTTTTTTCATATAAAAATGAATAAGTTACATTATACTTTAAATTGTAGTCTTTAGGTTTCGATATATGGCATTGTCAGTATATTTAAATTAAAATTCTTTAAATTTATATTTTTAAATTAAGTAAAATTTTAAATTTATTTTCATTTTTTATAAATGTTAAAATACTTAAATTTTTATTCTTATATAAGTCAATTCTTATATATTAAACACAAATAATTTTTTTATAAAATAACGTTTTTAAAAGTTATTTTTTCGATGAGAACGTTTTTAGATATTGTTTTAACTTTTTATTAAATTTTTTATTCATCATATTCATTTATGAGTTAACATTTAATATCTTTTTAAAAAAAAATTATCAATAATTAAAATAATATTATGTTGCAACAAAAAAAAAATATAATTTATTGATTCAAAATTTTAAATATATTTATATATTCAAATATATTATATATTTTTATTTTAAATTTTAATTATATAAATAAACATTTAACATTTACATCGCATAAGTTTTAAATACTAATATTTATAATTTAAGTATTAAATGACAACAAAAACGAGAATTTGAGATTTTGAATCCAAATTTAAAATTTTAGTGAAATTTTGATAAGATTTTATAGAATTTGATAATATAGTTTAAAGAATAAAGAGAGAAATTTGTATATGTTATTTTGAGTACAGATTAATTTAATTAGTATTTTTGAATAAAAAGATTTAAAACAATTTATTTCATACAATTATTTTCGAAAATTTTAAATAGAAATGAAAGTACAGTAATTTTAAATTAAAAAAATTGATATAAATTAAATTTGTTTAATTTAAAAATAGACATATTTAATCAATATAAAAAATTAAAACTAATTTCAATAATAAGGGCTTAGGGAGCAAACTGCATTTAAACCTTTTATTTATGGTGTAAAAAAAATTATTATTTATAATATAGTTGTATTTTGTGATATCTTTTATTCCACATGCATAAATTTAATGTACATGATACTAATTTTTCTAAATAAACTAAAATTCAAGGTAAAAGTTTCATATTAAACTTGAATCTCCAAAATATAAAATTAGGTCTAAAAGGAAATACAATGAATGTTAAGCTAATGTTTAAACAACTTTATGAAAAAAATCTAAAACCCTAATGTAATTAATAATAGAAAATATTTTCCTAACTAATGTCTTGATGTCACATCCTATCAAAAAAATTCTTAGCACAAAATTTGAACATTCATTATCATAATCAAATTTACTTGCACATATACAACAAAATGAAACACCAAAAGAAAATGAGAGTGAAAAATATTTCATTATGACTACTAGTGTATGAAATAGTAAGATAGTCACACACATATAGTAAATATAATATTGAGCGTACATATGATTCATCAACAATTACTCCATTCATAACTTATATAAATCGAGATAATATTCATTAAGTCAAATTCCATAGAGTTATTAGACATCACATTTCAACATATATCAACCTCATAATTTAAACATTATGGGTATATTATATGTTCATGCAAAAACAAAACTCTCTTAACTACGTGCATATACTATTAGTAAAATCACTTTATCTTTGCTTTAAGGCTGAATATACTAGGAGGTCATGCTGACTCGAGTCATCATAACACTCTACATTAAAAAAAAATACATTAGTGGTGCGTCGAGATAGTTATGTTGGCCAAGTTTCACCCCTTATACACAATGTGGTAGGATTGAGACTCCCAAACTTAGTTATCTTTGAGGGCATGGGTTCCCAGACTTTACACAAGGGGGATCCCCATCACAAAAACACATAATGCAAATGATGTATGCTATACAAACTCTATGCATGGTCCTATAATTCACATTCACAACCTCACATTTACATGATTTCACATTACATGAGTCACATCACTGTTAGGTCATTCACCTAGATTTTCACACTGTTAATGTATATTTAGGCTTAGTCACATAATCATTTACACTTTTGTCACATATCACATATCTCACAATTTCAAAGACACACATTAACATCACATACTTTCTCAATTGTCCACACTACACAGATAATTCACTTATCTCAATCAATTAATTCACATGGTTTATTAATCAAGGTTAATCTCATTAGTTATCAATTACACATTTTTTAGTTGAAGACACAGGATAGCACCTAATGTGGGGTGTCCAACACTTGGTACAATATCAATAATAAAAACCTTTTATACATAATTTGTTAATCACTCTCATATCAAGTCTCAAAACTTACACAAATTTACATAAGAGAAGGGTATCTATAGTTTAATTCATTCATTCTTATTTAGGGGTTTTCTATTTGTAATTGCTTTTCCAATATTTTGTTTAATCTCAAAATCTCATGGTTACTAAGAGAAATCACAAACAGACATAGATTCATATTTAGGGTAAAATCCATATATTAGAAACATAATTGCAATGTAACAACATAATTAGAAAGAAAGGAACCACAAATTCACATTATAATCACAAGCATGTTTTGG
The DNA here is from genome assembly GCF_000230855.2 of Cajanus cajan. Lineage (NCBI taxonomy): Eukaryota > Viridiplantae > Streptophyta > Magnoliopsida > Fabales > Fabaceae > Cajanus > Cajanus cajan. Next base: position 5,448,353 of record NC_138519.1, read on the forward strand.
ATTTAATCCTTCATACATTCAAACACAAACAATGAGATTGAGGATCAATCTTGTTACCATATAGACAACTCACACTTGGAGTGAGGTTCTCACTCTCCCTTCCCCTTGATGGATGTCAAAGTCTTGATTGGAATCTCCAAGTTCATTTAGAGTAGTCTCTAGTTCTTTCTCCTCTTCAAATTACAAGATATGTGTTAAAAGTGTTTTCAAGACAACTTTAGTCTCACTAACATATTTATACAAAAATATTATTCCTAACCAGCGTGTAATTTGTCGGCACAACTTGTCAATTATTTATCTTTTAAAAATTTAAAAGGTTATCCTTAATAATTATTTTTCTGAATATATTCTCTTATAAATCAACTCTAATATATTACATACAAATAGTTATATTGCATAAGAGTATTTTTAAGAGTTTTTCTTCAATGAGAGGGTTTGTAGCATTTTTTTTTAACTTCTTACCTAATTTGATTTTTATTTGTCATAATTATTTATTAATTAAATATTAACACATTAAAATAATTTAGCAATAAATATTTTTTTACAATACAAATTATTTTTCATAAATTTAAAATATAATTTATTTGTTTAAAAATATTTATATATACTTATTTTAAATATAATTTATATATTCAAATATAATATTTATATATATATTTTATTATAAGCATAAACTAAAATACTAGTAACACTTATATCTCCAATTCATTAATTAATTTTAAAATATTATTTTTTTAGATGAGAAAATAAAATTTCCTCAATTACTCACCACCTAAATCTCACCTCTTTTGATTAAATAATTATTTTTAAAAAATTATTAATTTATTATGAAAACTTTTGAGATGTTATATATTATTCACTAATTATACTAAGATAAGTTAAATAAGTAAATCTTTTACCAAATAATATATATTTTTCAATAATTTTATTATATCAACTCTTATATATTAAATACAAATAACTATTTAAAATAAAAATATTTTTACAAACTTTTCTCCAACAAAAAAGTTTTTACTATAATTTTTATAATTTTTTCATCTAATTCAGTTTTTATTTATTATAATTATTTATAAATTAAAATTTAAAATTTTAAAATAAATTATCAATAAATAAAAATAATTTATCATTCTATATAAATTATTTATTATAAATTTAAAATTAAAATTTATATGTTTAAGAACATATATTAATACAAGTTTTAATTATAATTTATATATTTATATAATATATATATATATATATATATATATATAATTTATTATAAATTTTAATTGCATAATAAATACTAGTTTTAAATGATTTTGAAGCATTTGATTCACTTTATCTATACTAGCAGAAAAAAGACACTCCGTGCCTGCATTGTATTAAAAAAAATAAAAAAATGAGACGTTATTCATAGAAAAGTAATTATTAAAAAATAAATAAAAAATAAAATGGTCCATATATTTAAAAATAAAAATAAAAATTAAATAATAAAAGTATATTAATCTATTAGTTTTAAGTTCTTAAATTTGATATAAAAAATATTTTTTCTAATTTTTTAAAACATAAGGATATAATGGTCCAAAAATTGTAGAGACCAAGGTAGTTACTAAAAAGGGTATCTCTTTTATATATTAGTATAAATTATACCGTTACCTTAATTTAAAAAATACATATAAACGGTAACATTTCTTTTTCACCTAAACAATTATTTTTTTCTTATGTCTTTTTTATCAGTTTTTTTTTTTCTGTATATCTAATTGTGCCTTTATAATTACCGTACAATATGTCAATATCAGTTTATTATTTGATGTATTTTACTATTTTGTTTTGCAATAATAGAAAATTTTAGTTTTTCTAAATTAAAATAACATACATATAATAATGACATATTTAAACTGACTAAAGTGGTCATTGTATTTATTAAAAGTGTTTTTGTTTGACATAATGCAAACTTATAATTGCTAAGATTTAAAATACATATAAACCTCTTCCTTCAGTCAAACAAGAATAAAAGAAGGAAAGATAAAATAAACAAAGATTAAGGTGTTTTATTCAATAAATTACCATGGCATGCATGTAAATGATATTAATTATTAATAACATGATGTTTTTTAATAATATATTATCAGTCATGGTGGCATAAGTACACCAAATGTTTTTTTTTTTATTTTTAAAGTATATAGTAATTAAAGTTTAACTTCATACATTAAATTTAAGCAGATAGTATAAGTGGAATTACAGTCTTTAAAATATTATTATTATTATTATTATTATATGTTCAACTTTTCATGATTAAATACTTTTATATTCAAGTTTTTTTTTAAATTAAGATATTTCTTTATTGAAATCTAAAGACTAATTCCTTGAAATATCAAGATACATTTAAAGGGTTAACACTTTTTAACAATTTTTTTATACATATAAACTAAGAATTAAAGTTTTACTTGCATATTTATGGGATAAAATTATTTACCAATTATTTATATTTTATTAATATTAGTAATTTTATTATTTTAATTATTTAGGCACTTTTTTAATTTTAAAATATTTCTCAGATTATATTTTTTAAATTTTATTCAATTTAAATTGATAGATTTATCTTATAATTTTATTTATATTATGTCTTTTAAAAGTGTTTAGACCAGGTCAAAAGAAGTGGAGTTCAAATAACATGAAATAAAAATAAGAAGAAAATAGTCTCTGCCTTCCAATTTTATTCTCCAATATGAGAAAAAAAATGATATTCTTTTTCCCTTTAATTTATTCATTAGGAGTCTGTTTGTATTTAACTTGAAAAGAAATTTGGATTGTAACAAAAAGAATTACTTGAAAAATCATGTTAAAATGATGCAAATTTTCTGTTTATGATTTTCTCTCATCACTTTTCTTTTTAATTTGTAGTGGTAGCTAAAACTATTCAGCGGGTGCAAAATATTTGTTAATTAAAAATATTATAGTTGAATTATGAGAAATTGGAAATAAATAGATGTGGTAAAAAAATAGCAGAGGTAAAAATTAATTAAAAAGAAAAAGAAAAATATAATGTTGATGGGTGATGACTTGATCTTGATGGTGAGTGTTGGTTTGGATGACAAAAGTAAAGTCAACGAGAAAATCCCGTTGGAAAGCGAGTGAATCTCATTGGGAGTGAAAACACGAGCAAAGGAAATGCACGTGGGAGCGTTCCCTCGTGTCACGTGCGTCAACAACCACAACTTTTCCTTTGCCACTCACATTCCTACTTCAACACTACTGTGTTTGCTTCAATATGGATCATATATACGACATAGCGCAGAAATTCAATAAATATTTCACCTGAAATATGTTTTATTATGTTTCATTCTTTGTTCAAGAAGAGATGAGTTAGATGTAACTACCTCAATATTTTTGCAAATATGAGAGGGAAATTCAAGTTATTATCTTTTTTTACACTTTCATTTCTTGCAAACTTGTGCCTATGTTTCATTCTTTGCATAATTTTACGTACACTCTAAAATATGAATATTTTTATTTGAATATCTAGAAATTTTATTTGAATGATTTGTGTAACACAAAAAAAAATCCATTTTATTTAAATGGTTAGAATCAATATATTTGAAAGTTGTTTTATTCAAATAATGTGTTATTTATTTGAATTAAATAATTTTTATCTAATTATATTTTAGTATATAATAATAGGGTAAAATTATATTTTTTTATTAATTATAATTATTTTTTATTTATTTAAATAAAATAATTTTATGATATTATTCTTTTTTTTTACACATTTCTCTTAAATAAAACAACCTTATTTCTATCATATTTCTTATTTATGTCTATTCACCTATTTGTCTCTTTTATGTTTTTTCTATTTTATTTTTTATCTATTTTTCTTCTCGCACAGTATTAAGACAATAGGAAAAGGAGCGGACATGTAGCGGCTTCATGTTTAGTATGGATATTTATTTAATAATATTTATAAAATTATTATATATCTATGAGTATTTATAGAATTTTTTACTCAAATAATATATTTTTAAAAATAATTTACTTAAATAGTAGCTGTGCAAATTTATTTCCCCAACTAGCACTATTTACTGTATACATATTTTTTAATTTTTTTTTCGTTTTAGGTCCAAGTCATTCGAGAATTTTGCATCTAGAATGGTGCGTTCTGCAACCAGAACGACCCGTTTTACATGTAGTCTCGTAGTGTTTTTTTGCATCTGGAATGGCCCGTTCTTAAACCAAAACGAGCCGTACTAGAGTTGAATTTTTTCACATAACCTAAATGTTGGAATGACCCATTCTAAACTAGGGATTTTTATCCTTTTTTAGTAGTTTGGAACGGGTCATTCTGCTTTTGGAACGGCCCGTTCTGGCCAATTTATGCACTATGTCTTTTTTTTTTATCAATATAATATGAATTTTAATGTTTAGCTTATAAACTGTTATAATTATATATTATTTGTACATGTTTTCATAGAGCGATGTGCAGGTTATCCAGATTTTTCATTATTAGCCACAATTTGACTCGTACAAGTTTCGAATCTATTAAGACAAGGTCCCATTATTATCATCTCGTGCTTTTAAGTTTAAGACACTATAGTTTCATACTTTAAAGGTATTTCCTTTAAATCTAGCTTCAAACTTAGCATTGCAGCGAACACAATTTACCCTTTCAATACAAACAAAACGTAGTCTCAAAGAGTAACATCAAGTAATTAAATTTATTGAATATTAACATTATAAATATAACTAAATAAATTTATTAAAACTCATTACAACAATAAAATCAATGGTGACGGGAACTAAATCCATGACCAATATTTGAACATGTCTTCCTAATGTGACCAGAGGTGTGACAATAGGAACAATTTTTTACACAATTATGTTGTTTTCTAATATCCATCTTTGTTCTAATCTTGCTGGACTTTGGCCGACCCTTGGAAGTCCTCTTGAGTTCTGGATTTGGCCACATAGTTGGACCAGTGTAAGTAGGCTAATAATCTTCATGTCGGAGCTCTCCAAACTATCCTTCGTATACCTTTGCAACTTGTTGTAAGGTATATATGGGAGATATGTGGGTTTGATAGTTGTGATGTGCATGTAAGAATGAAGCGAGTACATGCGAGCAAGGGATATGAACTTTCTGGAACTTGCCACAATCACACCACATTTCATCTAGCCTTACTGTAAATCTCCCAACAGATCGAACTTCTCTCAGATGTTGTGTTTCTTCCACTAGAAATCTACTGCTTGATATGTCAAAGGTGATAACTCTATGAGTATTTGCCTTGGACTATGCATCTTGAATAGTTTTACTTACAATTTCTGACTAGACATGTTCAACATTAATCATTGCATCCACTTCCCTGCCTTTTTGAAGAAAAAACTTGTTGCAACGAGTGTATGTGGCCATTACCATGGAACAAATTGACAGATTTCGTGTTTTCTTCAATATAGAATTAATAGACTCAGCTAGGTTTGTTGTCATGTGTCCCTAACGTCCTCCATTATTCCATGCTAGTGTCCATTTTTTTCTAGGAATGTTGTCTAACCATTGGGCTGCTTCAGTATCAGTATCTCTTACTATGTTGTAATAGTAAAAGAATCTAGGTTCAGTCATCCCATAGGCTGAAAAAAAAAAAGAAAACTAATTATGAAATATTTTAAAAAAAAGTAATGATAAAATTACTCATATTGACGACATCCTTCTTCAGTGTTGCATTTTTGAATCGTCGCATGAAGTTTTGTGCAATGTTTCAAATACAATAGACATGGACAAAATTATTTTCTGTCCAACCACTTCCATTTCTTGAGTATGCACTTCAAATAGCCTCATGACGATCATAAATTAGGCACAACCTGTCTTGCGGTGTTACATACCGCCTTAAGTTCTTAAGAAAAAAAAATCATGCATCAGTTTCACCTTCAACAACAGCAAATGCAATAAGAATTATGTTGTTGCGACCATCTTGTGCAACTACGACCAATAACGTACTTTTGTATTTGTCGTATAAAAAGGTTCCATTAACTTGAACAATTGGTTTGCAGAAAGTAAAACTATCAATGCATGGTTTAAAGGTCCAAAATAACCTTTTGAATATAACATTCCCTCTTCCCCAGAACGGGTCGTTCCAAAACCAGAATGACCCTTTCTAAACTTCTAAAAAGGCCTAAAAACCTAGTTTAGAACGTCCCGTTCTGGTTTTAGAATGACCCGTTCTGGGTTTCAGAACGGTTTGTTCTGACTTTAGAACAGGTCGTTTCAGATACAAAATTAATGCATGTTCAAGCAGAACGACCCGTTCTGGTTTTAGAATGACCCGTTCTGGGTTTCAGAACGGCTTGTTCTGACTTTAGAATGGGTCGTTTCAGATGCAAAATTAACGCATGTTCAAGCAGAACGGGCCGTTTTGGTTGCAGAACGGGACGTTTCAAAACACGAAATTTAAAAAAAAATGAACAGTAAATGGTGTTAGTTGGGAAAATAAATATGCAAAAATTCTATTTAGGTAATTTTTTTTTAAAAATGTATTATTTGAGTTAAAAATTCGTATTTATAAGTATATATAGATACTTTTAAAATTTTAGAATTTTAAATAAAAAATAAGAAACAAAAAATTAAATAATTTTAAAACATATATTTATATTAAAAATAATTTTTTAAAATATATTTATACTAAAATAAATAATTGTAACACTTATATTTATTGTCAAAATAATTTAAAATAAATTATTTTAAATATAATAATTTTTTTAAATATTTTTAAGTACAAATATTTTTATTATCTATCCTAATTTTATTATTAAATGAGTATTTATTTAATTATTCATTTAAAATCTATAATAAATTTTATTCGCAAATATATATAAGCATGGCTTTTTGTTTTTTTATCTCTACTTAAGGTTAAATGATAAAGAAAAAAATTATAAAAGTAAAGATAACATTTTGAATATACATGTTTCAAGACTTTGTATTCATTATTTCAGTATTTATTACTGAACCAATATTAATGTTTTATAAAAATAAATGTTTTAACCTATTTAGTTGTTTTAAATTTATAATATTGGAATTAGAAATTGATAAATTTTCTATAAAAAAAAAACTTGAACTCTATTTTTAGAAAATAAAAATTTACGCAAAATTATATTTATTTTGAATTATGATGTTAGTGTTGCGTTAGCATTTGAAATGGTATATACAATATTAAAATTTTGAACTTTAAAATGTAAGATTTTGATCGAATTAAATTGGGTCTGATCTAAATATTAAAAAAATTTAATTCGAACTTACTAGATTAATTTTGAATTAATTGAAAACTTTGAATTTGCAAGTTATCTATATTCATTTACACTCCCACCTCTTCCTTTCCTTCCTTATTTTTATCTAATAATTATTTTCTTTCCCAATAATGGATAAACATTTACATAAAATGTATCAATATTTAAATTATATATATATATATATTTATTTATTTATAATCGTGTTTAGTTCATAAAAAAAAAATCACATTAAAACTTAAAAAATATAAAATTATATTGATTATAAATTGCAGGATATTACAATGGATAAAAATGTTACGTACAAGCATATTATATAGAGATAAGCATATTATATAGAGATGAGAATAGGATATATTAGGTCAGGTTTTGAATATATAGATTTGACATATTTTACAGAGTTAAAATTTAAGTCTGATCTATTATTTATTATAGGTTTTTTTTTATAGACCTGGTCTGACTTTTTTAATGTTTGGTCTGACCTATTAACTTATTTAAAAATTTATTTAAATTATTAATATTAATTAAGCCAATAAATTTAATTTTTAAAAACTAAAAAAAAAATATTTTAAAAATATAATCCACTCAATATTATTAAAATTAAAATTTTAAAAGAAATATAAGAGATAAATTAAATTATTTTTTATTAAAGGGATAATTCATAAGTAGTCATGTATGTTGATGTATATTCATGCATAAGTCATAAGTTTATAAACTTAAAATAAAAATTTTTTATATAAAAGCATATTTTAAATTTTAATAATTTATTTTTATTTTATAAATTTATTTGTTTGTTTATATTTTTAATATATATATATATATTTAACAAGCTTTTTTATAAGTATAAATTTGATATTTTATGAATAGTCTAAACTTAATTTTTTTTATTAAAAAGACTAGATTAGATTAAGTTTTAAAGAAATTAGATCAGATGAGACTTTAAAGAAATTAAATCATAAATTTCTATTTAAAGTATAATCTATTCCTATTCCTAATATTATATATATTAAAAAATATTCATCAATTTGATTCCTCTAAATTAATCTTTCAAAACAAAATAATTAACTAATTAGTACCAATTAATTTTAAAATAAGTTAAGTAAATTGTAAACCAAAATCCTTGTATGAGAATCTGGTTTGATTGGAGGCACATGGTTGAGTTAACTTGAACATAAAGCAATATCCATGACTCGGTCAGTGAATCAGTCTCTCTCAGGTCAGAAAAAGAGTTGACTTTAACAAATTTCTGTTCGTTTACCTTTACCACCACTTTTTTCTTTTTTAACACCTTTTTTACTTTTTTTTATTATTATATTACCTTCTCCTCAGTGTTAAGTTATCTAATATCAACACAAATTTATAAAGAATACAAAAAGAACAATCACTTTCATGTAGGTAGAGTAACAGAGAATTGTGTGGACCATGCCCCAAATATGATGACTCATTTATACTAATATTATTTAATTAAATCACCATTGACAGTTTAATAATATGCTCATTCAATTTAATATACAATTCATTAATCGAGCCCCCAGTTTAATATTTGTAACTCGAATCATCCCTGCTCTCTGTCAGACTTAAAAGTAATAAAATTTGACATGTGATGTCATGGAACTTGTGAATCCATTGTTTTAGATTAATGATTTAATGTAGTTGAATTGATACTAATAAAATTTATATTCTTATTATATGATATTTTAAGTAATAAAATAATATAAAATTATAAAAAAAAAACTGTAAATCAACCTGTGTTACTTTATATTATATAATGATAATAAGTAAGAGCTATTGAATAAGGAATTAAGGATACAACTTATAGTGTTGTAGAAGTGCATGATGAGTTGAGAAAAGATGATAACAAGTGATACTTAGGTGGGGTGGGGGCCAATTGTTAACAGACATCAAGTGGCTTATAAAACTTCCTTGTGAGTCCATAAGGTACTTTTCTACGTGAAAACATCATTATCCTTTTTTTTTTTTCTTTTTCCATAATAAGAGTGAAATGAGGTTTTTTTTAAGCTTTTTGCAACATGCTACATGCTTGGACATTTTTTCTTTGTTCGAAGCATCAAATTATGAGATAATTAAAAATATTTCCGTCCGTTACTCTAAGTATAATTTTAAATAATTATTATAAAAATAATATTTTTTAATCATGTAATAATCTATAATTAAATAATAAAAATATATCAATAAAGTCTAATTAAATTCATACATAATTTATAAATATTAACTCATTTTTAGAATGTTTCCGTGGAGAATTAATTTAGCATCGATAATTTTTTTTATAATATTTTTAGGTACCTAACTATCAGGTTGTTGAGAAAAAGAAAAGATCAAAACGATCAAAACGATCACTTATGGTGATACATCATTTCTTTGAATGTCTATTGACTTACAAGCTGATTTAGTCATCAATACTATTTTAATTTTTTAAAGACGGTGTATAAATTAAAAATGTAATTAATATTTTTTTTGTTTGAAAATATTTTTAAATTATTATTATTATTATTCTGGAAAATATTTCTCTCGTATTTGTGATAATGCATAAAATGTTTAAGATTTTGATTTGATATATACAAGATTAATATAATTTAAGAAACATTAATTAATACTGTCTATTTTAAATAGCTATAAATAAAACCATTTTTTTTCTTTCTATAAAAGTAGACAGATAAAAAGGATATGGAAATTATACCAACTTAGGATATTATCATTTATAAAAGATGTTTTATATTAGCCAATTACATTGCATGCCATCATTCCATATAATAATATTTTACCTTGAAATGAAACATTTTAAAGTTAGCTAAATAATAATAGACATGATTGTACTTTGATTTCATGATTGTTCTCTTTTAAAAAAAATTGTAATGAAGTTCATATATTTCTAAAATTAAGTAAATTTAGTTTTGTCCACAATTTATTTTTACTTAAAAAAATTAAGTTCTTACTTTCTACACAATAGAACAAACTTATTTAAACATCTCTACTAATATTTATCTCTTCAAACCCTAACCACATGTCTTTACAAAATCCTTTAGAGTTTATCATTTCCTACTCTTTTGGCCTATAATTTTTAAAATTATTCTATTTTCAAAATGATCAGAATGTCCTAAATATTTAAATGAGAAAAATAATTTGAGCGTTTTAGATTAAAAAAATAGTAGCATGATCAAATTTGCATAACTTTAGAAAATAAAATGTTATAAATTATGATTCACTGTTCTGATCAGTGATTCAGCCACTGCAGATAATCTTTCTGATGTCATGCTTTTAGTTCTAGAGAAAATAAATTAAAGGTGTGTAGTGAAATTACTTCTCCAATTATAATGAAATAACTTTTTATTTCCATGCATATAACTGCGAAAAATGGCCTAGAAATGTGCATGTTGTGTTACAATTTGTAGCAATTTCTTTACAATGGTTTATAATCCCAAAGCTAATCATATTTTATTTTATGTTTCTTAGGGTTTCAAAATCGCCAGAATTATGGTTTTTGGGGGTGGGAGAGAAGGGAAAGCAATGGGTTTGGGGGTGGTTGGGGAAACGAACAAATGTGGTGGGAATCGGAGGTAAATGACGAATGAATGCTGACAAGAGTGATGCGCTGGTTTGGGATTAGATATTTACTTTGATTAAAATTTAACACGTAAAATTCCAATTACATTTTACATTTGTGAGAGTTTAAGTATGAAAGAAACTCTTACATCAATTTGAATTTAACATTTTCAGAATGTTCTCTAATGGTTAACTCCCAACATCATTGGTAGAAAACATTTAATTGAATAGATGTTGAATGTTCTTCATGTACTAATGAGAGAATTAAATAAAGAAAACATATTAAAAAATAAATAATATTCTGTTATGGAATTACAAGCATTAACTATATTTTTTAACTCGTGTGCTAAAAGTAAAATTGTAAATGTTTGTTTTGTAATTATTAAGATAGGATAGAATAACTATATCATACTCCATTGTAATAAATTGTTTGGTGTATCAATTAAGATATGATTTGTTTATCATATTTGTGAATTATTGTTTATTTAACTATATTATTTAATTGATAATTAGTGATGAGTTGTTTTAATATTTTAAAACTCTAAAACTTAAAGAATTATGATGAGTTTGATTGTTTGAGGGTTATTTTGTGTTGAGGTTAAAGTTGAAAAAATTTAAAGAAAGATATATAAAATTTTCTTAAGACTTGAACTTCATAAATTTATTTCTTAATAATTGTAGAGAGAGATTTTAGAGAGATGAACTATGGAGCCAAAAAAGTCCTTTTCTTCTTCTAACTCCGTAAAAGTGTCTCAATCCTTCCTTGTAGCATAATTGTAGTGCTTGATTGGAGATTCAAAGCTTGAAATGCTGAGAATCAAAGATTAAAGTTGTCATATGACGAGAGTTTGAGTGGTTGTGTTCTTCACCATTCTTCCTTTTCTTTCTTGTTTATAGGAGATTCAAGGTAAGGGAAGCTTGTAGATTGATCTTTGTTGTATTGCATATGTTGATTCTTTGGTTGCTTCACCCATTTGTGGCTTTGTTGGATTGAGAAGTGAAAGAAGTGGAATTCTTAGGTTTTTGGGTGTTCTTGTATGTCTTGGAAAAGAATTGATGATCTTAAGGCTTCTTGTTGTTGCATGTTTTTAAAATTGATGAATCTGAGTTGTTTAACATGTATGTATGTATGTATGTATGTTTAATTAAAGGTTGTATGTTGTTTTGGTATGGATGGAAGGATTGAAATTATTAATGATGGTTGAATTGTTTAAGTTGATGAACTTTGCTCTTGAGTTGGGTTCTCTATTCGGATGTGCTTGCTCAAAGCAAAAAGTTACTCGCTTAAGTGGGTTGGTGTGATCATTTCAGTGGTGCTCTTTGACTTAGCTTGCTTGGAACACTTATTGGTCTCTTTGAGCGAATTTTGCTCACTTAAAAGCAAGAACTTACTCACTTACTCACTTAGAGCGAGTTGTGAGCACTTGGAGTGAATTTTGCTCACTTAGAGCATGTTATTCATGGCTTAAAGCACTTGTTTCATATCAATAACTTGTAATTTTCTAAGTACTATCTTGTTGTGTTGTGTTGTTTTTTACATGAAGATTGATGATGATTAAATCTAGTTCGTAATATGTTAGTCTATGATGATGAAGATTTAAGTTGTTTTAAAGTTGAAAGTAGCATGTTGTTTGAAGTTGTAAGATGTTAAGTTGTGAATGCATAAGGCATGTTATTGTGTAGTGTTGATAAGTGCTATGATTTCATTAAGTTTATGGCATAGTTTGAAGCACTTATATCAATTTTCCTTGCTTTAGACTTTGTTTTTAACTCAAAACATATCTAAATTGTTAGGTGATCACATTTTGTTTTTGATTCATGTTTTTAGGTAACTTACAAGTATTTGGTTGTTGTTTTGTAGTTTAGGAGAAAGCTAGGAAAGAAGGAAGGAAGTTAAGCACAAAGTGGTGAATTTGAAGTTGAAGGAATTTGTGGTTAAGTCCCCAGGCTAAGCCTCAGTCCCACGCTTAGCCTCAGCTTGGCAGAGAGTCCCTGGAACAAAAATTCACTCCCCACGCTAAGCGTGGAACTGAGGCTGAGCGTGGGAGTCCTAGAACCTCATTTCACTCCAGACCCATCCTCAAGCTTAGCGTGGCTTCTCACGCTTAGTGTGGATTTTGTTGACATGTCATTATTCACATAAGACAAAAGCTTTTATGACCTAAAAGGGGGATTTTCGAGGAGGGAAGAAAGAAGGATCATTCTTGGAGTGTGTGTGGCGGCTGGAGAGCTCTGGAACCTTCAAGATCAAGCTTCTTCCTTTCTTCATCATTTGTAGAGTTCTACATGTCTATGTGTAGCTAAACTCACCCTTGTTAGGGTTTGATGTAACTAAACCCATTTTCATGTGTAAACTCTAAGCTATCAATCTAAGTTGTTATTCAGTTTTATTGCTCTTTTTCTATGCATAATGCTTGTTATGACTTGATCACCCTTAACTTGAACTTAAGGTTTTTAAGAGATTGAGAAATGATTTTAAACCTTTGACTTGAAATAGAGCAGCTAATGGTGCTTATTGCTAGAGATAGAGTAAATGCCATTGGTCTTTCTTAAGCTCTTGTTTTTAAAGCTGGTTTCTTGGTTAAACTATGCAAGAGATTGATAGTTTAAGTTAGAAACTTAGATTCTAACTTGTAAGAGAATAGGGTTGGTTACTTTTGAGAGTGATTGATAAATTCTGAATGATAACTATTGTGAACTTAGTGATAAACATGAGAGGAAGGTTTAGTGAAGTCAAACCCCAACAATATATTAATATTGCATTAGAATCAAGTTTTGCACTCTAAGTGTTTACCAAAATACCAAAAAGAATTGTTATTGCTTGTTTACATTATTTACTGCAGCAAATCAAACTCTTATTGCTTTTTGGTAGCTTAGTTAGTATAACAAGTGAAATTGCAAAGTGTTGCGCAAGTCCCTTGGGAGACGATACTCATACTTTCATTGAACTAGTTATACGATTTGGTGCACTTGCCAAACGACATAACAAGTGTTGTGTTGTGTTGTGGATTCATGAGGCATGTTATTGAACTATGTTGTGAACTTAGGACTAAAGGAGAGATGTTGTTTTAAAAGTTGAAATATCTTATTGTGTGAATATGTTTTGTGGTGATTTGAGAACCCAATTGTTGAAAAACCCTTCTTGAATTTTGTTGTCTCTTGAAGTAAAGTGTTGAGTCTCCTCTAAATCATTAATTGATATTGTATGGGGGTTAGGCCGAGATATACTGGTTTAGAAGTGACCAATTTGAATAAGATATGAAGTCAAAAGGTAAAATCTTTAATGGATTACTAGAAAGGTGCGCAATATCTGGAGGGTAGTCGATAAGTTAATTCCATATAGACTTAGTTGATGCATACTAATGTCGTGGTAGACTCCCGCCCAAACCATTTTATCCTTGATAGAGGTACCCGACTTTTATAATTTAAGTGACAAAATTTGAAAAATCATGTTGTGTTATGTATTGATATCCAACTTTACTATTGATCTAGCAAGTCAAAAAAATGTATTGTTAAGTTGGTTTAGTAGGATCAAGTCATTTAGACTGATCACCTTTGTTGTAAGAGATTTCTTAATTGAAATATGTGATGATGAATCATGTTGTTGTGTTGCTAAGTTGTTGCGTTGTTAATATGTTGTGTTGTTCATATGCTAAGTTGATATGATGACAAATTGTATAATTATGTTGTAAGTTGAAAAGTTGTTAAGTTGTAGAGCTATGTTCATATAAATCATCCTATATCAATGTATAAGAAACTATAGTCATATAACAACATAATTTATATGAGTAATCCAACTTATTACACACATGTTCAACACTTAGTCAATTAAAAGACATCTTTTCATTTGGCAACTCATGCCCGACACCATTCTCCTGATGCCCAACGTGATTGAGATATAGAGTCTCTAATTCACCCACACTTGATGCCAATCCACTTGTGCTTGACATGAATGAGACAAAGGGCCCCTATGTCAATCATGCATGGCATGGCTAAACCCACACTCGACCTTATTTAGGTAGAGAATCTTTGTCTGACTCATATTCGATGTAACAAAACTTGCGTATGACGTCATCTAGGTAAAAAGTTACTGCCTTGATCACACCTAACATTACTAAACTAGGGTCCGGTGTCACCAAGTCAAAAGTCATTGTGACAACCATACTTGATGATGCTCAACCTACATCTGATGTGACCAAGTTAGAGAACTCCCTTCTAACTTACACTTGATGTTACCAATACTATGTCCAACGTCAGTTAGGTAGAGAGTCTCCGACCTACATCATGTTCGACGCCATGGAGTTACGTCTAATGCAGTAGTGAATTCTACATTTGACAAGTTTACGTTTTGGCTTAATCCACTTAAAACTTAGCAATTTCCAATATGCAAGACATGATAACACAATTATACACCTCAAACAACTCAAATTGAACATCAAGATCAACATGCATCCACCCAAGACAAGATTCACCAAATTCTCCTCAACATCCTCAAGAACAACTAAAAATCCAACATAAGATTTTCACCTCACAATCATCAACACATGCAACAAGAATCAAACATCCAACCTTTCCTTATCTTTGAATCACCTATAATTAGGGGAAGAAGAAAAAAATGGATTCTTTCATACTAGCTATGCACGACCACTAGCTCTAAAGCTTCAAATCACCAACCATAAACCAAATTTACGCTCAAGGGAATGAAGGAAGAAATCCATGAAGCTGAAAGAGAAAATGATTCTTCTCTAACTCTATAGTTTCTCTCTCTAACTTATCTAGATTTTCTTGAGAAATGAACTTATGAAATTCAAATCTAAAGAAAAATTTTATATACTATTTCTTAACAAATTAACTTTGATTTCGACTCAAAACGACTCCTAAACAACAAAAATTTATTAGAATTTCTACATCTTTAGAATTTCAAAACAATTTGTTTAATCACAACATCAATTTTAATTAATAAAAAAAATAACATACATAAACAAATTTTTACGGTGTTAAGAAACTCTAAATTTTATAAATAAAATATAATATAATTAAAGTTCATAATATTAGTGTTTATTTATTAATAAAATAAAATTTAAAGATGAATTAAAATAAAATTAAAGTTTATTAAGTGTATTTATAAAAGAGATAAAGAGTATGATGGTTAAATATTTTTCTTTACGCAGAAAACCCATTATTATATCATATATAGAGTTGACGATCTTATCCAGAAAAGCTTTATGAAGTTTCGTGAAATAATAATGTTTAAAAAAATGTGAATATATCATGTGAGTCCCACTTTGGTTAGTTAAAAAAAAAAAAAAAAAAGTAGAAGCCGAAGCCGATGGTTGTCGGGGGTCAGAGCTGACCCGTGAGAGCGGTATTTCCAAGGCTAACTGATCATTATGTCCAACACTTTGCTTTATGTTTTCTTTTTTATTTCATCAAAATAAATGAAAAGAGCAAAACCTAGCTTTTCCACTTTTTAAATTAAAATATACCCACATTTTCATGCATATATTGAACAACAGTTTCAAACATCAGCAATACCAATCAACTTCTAAGAGTGTAGTTAAAAATATTTATAATATAAAAATATTAAATAGAATATACAGTAAGTAATAGTGTAAAAAAAATTTATATTATCATTTAATAACAATTTGTCACGTAGAATTTAATATTTGTAAGAGTCATGTTATTGTAATATTCAAGTTTCAATAGCATTTATATTTTTATTATGGGGGACCGTAACGTAAGGTCAACTGAATTTGAACGTCTGTAAAACAAAAGAGTTATGGTGTGTTTGGATGATGAATTTTACAAATTCAAGGAATTTTAAATTCTTGATATTTGAATTACTTTGATTTCAATTTCTATCATTCTTAAAATATTTTGTTTGGATAAGTCAATTCAAATTTATCAAATTTTAAATTGTTAGGTTGGATATGATAATTTGATTCTACCATGATAAAATTGATTTTAAAAATATATTTATATGTTGAGATTTTTAAATTAAATTTTATAAAAATAAATATTAGCTAATTTTTAAATATTTAATAATTTTAAAAATTAATATTAGATAATATTTAATAATTTTAAAAATATTTTTAAATATTCAATAATTAAAAACATGAAGAGATAAGAGATAAGATAAAACATATAAATGAAATAAAAAGAAAAAAATATGAGAAATTTCAAATTCTTACTCTTTTGGGAGAATTTGAAATTCTACTATTTCAAGGAATTTCACAAATGCTTGAATTTCAAATTTCTTATAAATTCCTAATCCAAACAAGGTATTTCACCTCAAAGAATTTGAAATTCTTCTAATAAATAAATTACTCCATTTAAATTCCCCATCCAAACACACTATTAAGCTCCACGTGTCCAAAGATTGATTGAGGATTAAGAATTGTGTATTGGCGTCACAAAGATATCAAACTTTGTCATTAATCATATTCATCAGTTTAAAAATGTTTATTTTTATATAATTAAATATCATAATAAATACTCATTATTAAATAGATAAATTTTTATAATAAATGAATATTTTGAAAATATAAATTATATTCAATAATTACTTATAAAAATATTAAAATTAATTTAAAAAAAAATAAAAGAGACAAAAAGGAAAAATAAAATAAAAAATATGAAAATAATAACAATTTCTAAAAAATCCTTTCGTTTAATTTTTTTTCTTGTAAAAGTATTATGGTTGAGAAAAAAAATTCATAAAAACACTTACAACTAATCATTTAACTTATATATATAGATGGTAGATGAATAATAATTTCAATTGAACTATTGTAGAATAAATTTATTTCAATCGGTGGATATGTATTTTGTTTAAAAATAATATAATATAAAATAAAAATAAAATAATAAATATTATAAAATGTAAATTAAGTGAGATAATATATAATTTTAAAAATAAAATAATTTTAAATAAAATTAAAAATCAAAGATGATTAAAAATAAGAGGATAGTTATTATTAACTGAGTGAATAATTATTCTTTTTATATATATTTTTCTTCTATTTTATCTTTAAGATATGACAATGGAAATAATATATAATAAAAAAAATATAAATGTTTAAAAAAAATGGAAATCAAAGGAATATATCTTTTTTATATATAATTATTTTTAAAAAAATTAAAGATAAAATAAAAAGATAATAAAATAGATGGTTGCAAAATTTTTTTTCTCTTCACATTTGAGAGGTATATTCATCTACTAAAAAGTGAAGATAAAAAATAGTTACACATTTTGGTATAGATATACAATAGGTAATAAATTAAATTTATTAAAATTTTAAAATTACACATTTATTTAAAAAATATCAGTTTTAAAAAAATCTTTAACTTTACACTATTTTTTTTTGAAAAAATATATACTTTTCATTTTTTTTAGGGGAATAAGATTATGTCATTTCATTCAAAATAATTGGAACAATACATGAGGGAATAAATTCAAAAGTGTGAGAGCTAGCATAACGTCGTGACGCCCTAACTAAATAGTGAGCGACCCGACTGGCTTGCCTCGAGATGAACTTTAGTGATAAGTTCGGATGATTGTGTAGCAATCTTCTACACTTATTAAGAAGAAACCCATATTCTGAGTGGTGTGATTGAGTCCTAGATAGAGCGTCAAGGACAGATTTACAATCCGACTCAAGGGTTACGTGGGTGAGGCTCAAAGTTACTATCCATTGGATGGCTATAAGTAGAGCTGTAGCTTCAGTCTCATGAACAGGTGGAAGGCCATGAGCCCAACCAGTTTTGACTGTGAGAAAATGTCCATGATCATTTCAAATGCACATGCTATACCCAAAGCAGGATGAGTCCTGGAAGAGAGCAACATCAATATTGCACGTAAACATCCCTACATGGGGCTTTTTCCATTGTAAATCGTGTACAGGAGGGATCCTTTGTGTTGACGATCTTGCTTGTGCCACTTGCCAATCCCGAAAGTGTTGCTTTGCTTGTGAGATGGCTACACCTGAAGGTGGGTCGTCCTGATCCCAAACCTTAGCATTTCGACGCCTCCAGACACAACCAAGCGTGACCACGACTTCAACAATATGGCTTTGAGATATGCTGCCAAGTAAGGAAAAGATGACCTCTACAATTCCTTCACCTACATCTACTAAGGGTTTAATATGTTGCCATATGCCATTTGCTTGCCATACGGTCTGTGCTTCTTGACAACCAAAGAAAATGTGCCAATTGTTTTCTTGTGCAGCTTCATAGTGGGGACAAAGGGAGGTACAAGGGACTCCTTTTTGCTAAAGGTGTTGGCGTGAAGGAAGACAGTCTCTAAGAAGTCTCCAAAGAAGGATTTTCATATTATGTGAAATAGGTAGAGCCCATAACTTTTTCCAATCACCAGGGACCCTTGAGATAAAGTTGCATAACAGGGACTCCATAATAAGATAATAAGCAGACTTAACAGAGTACGAGCCTTTCCTGTTGAGATTCCACATGAATGTATCTGCTTCGTCAAGCTGGAGAAGTGGGATATCTTTTATTGCATCAATGTCATGTTGGTTGAAAATCCTGTTGATAAGATCAAACTTCCAAGTGTCATTCTCAAAGTCAATTAGGTCAGCTATCCTGATCTCCTCATATACCCTGCTGGAGGCAAAGATGTCACATAGGGCTTACCTTGTTGACGTAGCAAGGGATCAACCCATGGCTTGATGCAAAGACCATTACCAATACACCACCGCATGCCCCCCCTTACCACTACCTGTGAAGCGTGGATGCTACGCCATGTGAAACTCGGGTTGTGGCCAAGATTGGCCCCCAGAAAGTCCCCTCGCGGGAAGTATTTAGCTTTAAATACACAAGTAACTATAGCATCTTGGTTGGTTAAGAATTTCCAACCATGCTTCCCTAGCATGGCTAAGTTGAAGCCATAGAGGTTGCGAAAGCCCATTCCTCCATGTTCTTTACTCATGGATAATTTTTCCCAGCTAAGCCAATGAATGCCTTTCCCAGAGTGTCTGTTTGAGCCCCACCAAAAAGAATTTAACATGCATTGAATCTCATCGCCAAGTGATGAAGGAATGAGGAAGACACTTTCATTTTCAAAAAATACATTTATACACAATATATATATATATATATATATATATATATATATATATATATATATATATATATATATTTCGATGAAGAGCAAAGTTTAAAGATGTTGCATAGCTTTATAGCCCAATTTGAGGCGGTTCTTAGACAAAATCTGTCCGTTAATTGATGATAAGATTTATGTAATGGCTTGGACTCATGAATATATGTATATTTTTTTCATAGACATATTCCTTTTAAGAATTTGGTTATATATGGGTACAGCCTCATAAATGGACCAGCCACGTTGACAAGGAATGGGACAGTGATGTTTGTCTTCATACAACATACTGATCTTGCAGGTGAGGGAGTATTGCAGGTAAGGTATCCTCAACATGCATTTGTATTAACGTTCAAATGAGAATGACGTGGTAAGTTGTCGTATTAAGGTTATGACCGTCACTGATTTGTTCATTATTCTATTAATGTATGCTCCTCTGTATTTTTGTCCTCTTCTTTCTCACATACCCTTTGCATGTTCTGCACATAAGAAATAAGCCATGCTACTCCATCATTTTATTCTTTGACATTCTTATTCATTTCAGTGGACCATTCAAGTTCTTTTTTTCTTTAACAAACTTATTTTAGGGTTTGAAGTATACTGTCAATTTGTCATGCACCAAAATAAGATATTCTAGGATCTTACATGGATACTATCCGTCAATTATTGGATTTGGTTTTTTGGTTAATCTTTCTTTAAGAGATATCCTCACAAAGGGTGAGAAATCCTCTTTTTGGAAATAGAAAAAGGTTTCTATCCCTTTTTTTTTTTTTAACTAAATTGTTAGAATTAACAAATGAAATATTACTCGTTTTGACATTGTTATTAGTATTTACTTTTAAAAAAGTGTATCGGTAAATTAAGGAGGGAGAGTATTTATAAACCATCATTTATCTCAATTTCTAAGTAATGTGAGATTTTTAGACATATCAGAACAAACCTCTTAGTTAAGGTTAAAAAATAAGACTGACTAGATCTTTTTTATAATATTAATGTTTCAATCATAAGTTTATTGACATTATTATGATTATCATATCCAAGGTATTATCCGTTTTTATACTTGTTGGACTATTATAATTTTATACTTGAAAAAGTATCTTGATGAATTAAGAAAATAGAATGTTTATAAACTATCATTTGTCTCAACTCTTAAATGATATGAAACTTTTAGATATACTAAAACACATAGATATACTAACCATTAACTATTAATTAATAATTCATAATAATTTTTTTCAAATATTATTTTTAAAAGAATCACTAATAGTTGCAATTTGTTGGAAACCACATATATCATTGCCACAAACAAACCTATAAAACGAACAAAATACTAAAAATAGATTATTAATCTCCAACACAATCTTGAGAATAAGTTCGTAGGCGGTAGGTCTAGATATATATAAGTGACCCAATAACAATGTAATAATGAATGGTTCAATAAATCTAAAAATATTCTTTATAATAATAATATTTCAATGTAGATTTTAAGTTTAATTTAATTATACAAAGCTTACTTATAAGATAAAAGTTACCCCTTACTTATATATACTACTTGTTTACGTAAGATTTCCAATAAATAAAAATAGGCTTAACAAAAAAGTTAATTTTTCACAACCTGACAACTAATACTTAAATATTTATTAGGAAAAGTATTTATATCAAGTGTTTAACAATGAATGGAACAAAACTACTTCCAAAGAAAACATTGTAAGAAAAAAAAATTAGCTTCATGAATTCACTTCCTTTGTGTCTCTTTAGTAATCTTGTTGCATTTCTATTTCCTTCTTTAGGTAATTAAGGGCTAATTTGATATTTTAACAGTTTTTTATTATTATTATTTTTTTTTCAAAAAATTTAGGTGAGTTAAGTTTTTGAAACTTATTGATATTGTTTTCCTTTAATGCTTTAAAATGAAAATATCTTTCATTTCATACCAATGCCAAAATTCAAAGATACAATAAATCTCCAAGAGAAGGTACAGTGATGCTTAATTTTTGAATTTAAAGCGCCATGGGAGGATGTGACATGCCATCTGACTCGTATCTGAGAGGAAGAAGCAAAGGAATTAACAATGGTGTTTGTATGGTATGGGTGGTAACAGGTATCTTGGCTTGAACTCTTTACCTATGACTGGTGGCAGAAAATAGTGGACAAAACTCAGCATATACGATATTATGATCTCGTGAAGGACACATACTTCAATTCCTGCTTAATAATTCTCTGAGATAAGGTCCCATTTCTGACTTCTTGTGACTACTTTTTTGACTTCTTTATCTGTACGGTCTAATTTCATTTTGAAATCACTATGTTAGTATAGTTTTTGACAAATTTATCATTTTATAGTAACTAGTATTTTATGAATAAAAAAAACTACAATCATGATAATAATGTAAATAATTCTCGTGATATTTTCTGATGAATCTGATCGACTTCCTTTTCGAAGTGCTAGCATGTACATTCATAACTAAAACATTTATGCAGTATAGTTTGATCATTTTAGTACGACTTATAATAATTTGATCATAATAGTACGACTTATAATTTAATAACATTAAAACACAGAAACTATTTATTCTCTGTCATTTCCTGAATTTATAAACAGAGATAGTGGTAGTAATTACCCACGACCAACTGAATATCAAAGAAATTTTTAATTGTTTCAACAGTTTTAGCATTTTTTTATCGTGATAACTCTTTCTGTTTATTATTAGATTTTTGATTTAAATTTTGTTCAAGAACCGTTTACCAGCAAGAACAATTAATAATATAGAAAGTACTACGATCCACGACAGATGAGTATTACGGAAATCTACTTATAAATTCTAATTTAATCCAAAAACAACCAAAGCATTAATCGTATTACGAAAATGAGTACTCTACATATTAGTTGACATAAGCTTTAGTTAGATGTTTTTTTTTTTTTTTTAATTGTTGTTTAAGACGTCACATTATGGCCTTGAAATGATGACTATTTTGTTCAAGAACTAGGTCATTGTTCATGAAAAATTGAAAATACTGTAGTGTTGGAGAATGGTTATTTTATAGCTACAGGAAAAACCATCATTGAGATTCAATCTCTAGCAATACAAATCCAGGTCAAACATAATCACAAATAAGGATGATACAAGTTGCATTGTTGCATCATGCAACTGAACTAAATAAGGAATGTTTACAATTTGTCGATTTTTATTGCAAATTCAGGTCAAACATAATTACAGATAAAGATAATGCAACTTAACTAAATTCACATTTCTGCTATCATTTTGGCAATCTAGTAGATTAATACACAGGTAATCTATCTATCATCAAAGCTTGAACCTGCAAAGATCCATTCATTACTTTTACGAATACAAAGGTAGGAATCAAAGAGGCTTTGCACCACCACCATTCTCCTGTGCATTATTGACTGGAGTTGAAGAACCACTCTTTTTGGATCCACTATGACCTGTGATTGTCCTTCCCATGAACTTCCCTGCCTTGCTCAATCCACTACTAAAGGCTCCAAGACCACTGCCAACAAGCCCAGCTCCAGCACCGATGCCACTGCCAACAAGCCCGGCTCCGGCACCAATTCCACTTCCCACAAGGCCGGCACCGGCAACAACGCCAGTACCAACTAGTCCAACACCAGACCCTACCACTGATACTGCTCCATCTAGTGCATCCCTTGTGCTTCCTATGATTCCTGCTTCTTTCAGTCTCTTTCTTTCTTCTAGTATCTTTTTTTCTGCTTCTAGTGCTTCCAGCTGCTCTTCCTTGTTAAACTGATAGTAAAAGACCTGAAATTGCAATCAAATTATGATTTTGAATCAACCAAGAGTGCTACGAGTGACCACCAACTTGGAGGGCTTAAAATTATCCAAGTGATAGTAAGGGCTGAAAATCTGAAATGAAGAGAAAAAATCTTTACATTCACTTAGTTCCCATCTGTAACTAACTATGCATACCATGTCCAACTCCATGATAATGTCAGCAATCACCATCAAGTACAAATAGATACATCATTCAACAAGATCTGACATGATTGATAGATAACTTTATTTCTTAAACATGTGGTCAAGAATTCAATCCTTGATCCATATGTATAGAAAAACATTTGTTGGAAAACATTAGTTTTTTAAGTGGATCTCAGTACTTAGACAAATTAGTCATTAACTTCCGGTTAGGAGATATCCTTGTTCACCAAAAAAAGATCATTGCATATACCTTTACTGTCAAGGTTCCTCGATCCTTCTTATCTTTCACCTTCAGTGTATCAAGTGATGGCAGCAGCCTCAATTCAATCTCCTTTTCAGTTTGTGTTTCTAGATCAATAAGGGGTAACTTTGCTATTCCCAATCGCTTATCTTGCCCAATGTCTTTATCAAAAACCTGTTTGGAAAGTCATGAACATCATTTGTGTTGATTGTCTTAAATCAATCAAGGTATAGAAACAGTGTATGTCAATTTATAGGGCCAAAAAACATCGGAGTTTAAACCAAAATATTAACCGCTATAACTGTGTGTAGAGATAGATGAAACCCTTGGTTGGAACCAGCTTAAATAAAGACATACAACCTCAGGTCAATATTAACAAAAACTATCACAAAAATTTCAAGAACTGACATGGATAAGAAACCAGCCATTTGAGTAGATAATCACGTAGAGATTCCTATAAATACTCCCACTGGGGGCAGATCCAGAAATTGTGACTTGAGGCAAAATATTGTAAAATATAATCAGAATTTTTTTAGGTGTCGCAAAGAAAATCTAGTTTACAAAAAAAGACTTGTGTAGTATCAGAATTCGAAGGTTAAAACTTCAAAACATCTGAGCCGTGACACAAAGGTAATCATACTTGGGAAGAAGTTTGTAATATGCTTCTAAAATCATCTTTCATTAATATCAAAACCACAATCAGGCAATTTACCAGATTTTCGTCTTCATATATATTGAACATATATGAAGAAATCAAAATTTTCAAATTCTTCCACAAGTAATTAGCGTAATTTATGGAGCTGAGTATTAGTAGGGAAAAACCTCGAGAATGAGTGATTGGGTCTCTTTGTCTTCTGCAATCAACTGAAATGTCTCATCCCAAGTAGGATTCAAGTTGTTATCAACAACCTTGGTTTTATACTTAAATAATGGTCGAATATGCACGACTACATAAGGATCTGACTTTCCAATCATTTCCATATTCTTTAAACCAGTCGCTTTCACTACAGTCACTGCAAGTTTTCCCTGAGGTTTAAGCTCCAGTTCACTGCAAGAAAGAGAACATATTTGAGCAGACTAACATTGAAATTGACATTCGAAGCTTGTTTTTCTTTTGTCAAAGGAGGTTAGGAGGGGTGGTGTAATTAAAAGAGGCGAAAATGGAAGTAGCAAAAATGTGAATGTTAAGATGGATGTATGATCAAACAAGAATGGATAGGATACAAAATGATTGTATACAACTATACAAGGAGATGTTGGTGTGACACCTATCGAGGAAAATATGATAGAAAGTTAATGTGGTTTGGACATGTGCAAAGAAAGACACCTATGGAAGAGAGATTATGAAGGACATTGGAGGAAGTTATTAAAAAGGATCTCATGTTAAATAGTATCCTTGGGAATTTGGTTTTTAACTGAACCAAATGGTGTCATGTGATCAATGTAGCCAACTTCACTTGGTGGGATAAGACTGATGTTTTGTGCTTACACTCACTCATTTTATTTTTCTTTGAAAGGATATAGCAACATGCGTAGTAATGTTTCTATTTTCCATATGAAAGAATAAAACCAAAGGCAAAAATGCCATTTGAGTATATGATTCATATTTACCTGATATCAACAGGAATACCACCAAGTGGAACCACAATTCTATGAGGCCATTGGAGCATGTCAGTAACAATTGAGTCCACAGTATCCTATGAAATGGATGGTAAATATTAGTGTTATAAGTGCTACTTAAAAAAAGTACAAGGGAAAAATGCAGTACATTAAACAATAACTCACATCAATCATATCTGAAATTCCTGGAATAGCCGTTAAACTTCCGCCAACAGCTTTCAGAGTATAATCAATTCTGGGCTTTGGCTGATTAAATATTAATGAAAAAGTCAGAAAATACAAAAGTGAAACAAAAATGTTCAGCTGGGATAACGTATTAAACCAGGCTCATAAAGTTTTCAAGAATTAAAGTAGAATATAGATTTAGTTATTAACAACAGTGTCCTCCCATTCACTATCTTCAAGTGTATCGTCCTAATAATGGCCCTAACATTATCACTTGGTGAGTCACTGATCTTGATATTTAAACGCAATTAACATGTGTTTGATATGAAGGGACCTCTTATCAACCTTATTGGCTTTTTGGTTAATCAACTGCCTATATATTCATACAAATTCTTAGAGAAAAAACAGAGAATTAATGCTACACAAACATATCCTGCAGTGACGAAACAAAATGCATATGCAACTCATGTAAATGGTCAATCCAAATGCTTTGAACTATATATTTACATGAGTCAGCAAAAGGGTTTGGACAAAGAAAATTGTAAACGGGAGTTTGAAAAAAACCAAGTTTATCTTTTTTAACAAACTCGGGAGTAGTAAGAAAAAATGGAACAAAAAAACTCATCAAGATAGAGCCACCATATCCTTTCATATGCAATTTCATGCTTTCATAAACAAACTCATTGTATTCTTTATTCTTTGCCCCTCCATCCTCATAGAGTCATAAGATTACCTCAGCTAGCAGAGCTACAACAACAGCAGAAATGCAAGGGATCTCTTCAGCAAGTTGGAATATAACACGGACGATGGTGAAAACCTGAAGATCTTTCAGCTGAAACAAAAGGCAACAAGACTCAAATTTTGACAGATTGCAAAAGGAATGTGATGAAATTTAACAGAAAAATACTCTGCTAAGTCTTACCTGAATAGGGATTGATGCAACAAGTGCAGCTTCAACAGCCAAAATAATACTAGGATCACCACCCCAACGGAAATCAATATCCATTATGATTTGACCTTTGGTAAGGCTCTGAACACGAATACCTGCATGGATGGAGAAATTATGCATATACAAATTCTATACACAAGAAATGGACAAACATTTTGGCGAAGGGAAAGAAACACCAGGGAAAGAAACACCAGGGGAGGTTACCAAATCCTCAATAAAGAAAACAAAAGAAGAAAAGAGTCAAACTGGCTAAAAGATGCATCATAGCTGTCCAATGTCTAGGCAAATCAGTAATTGAAGATCCCTTGAAACAACCATAAGATGCGCGAAAGAGTCACACTTATTTTAAACATGACGCAATCTAAAAGAAATGCTGTCAATATAGATAGACAAAGCAGTAGTAAATTTACTGTGGAAAAGAATGTGCTGAGGAACTACTATTGGTCGATACCTTCAATTTTTGGGGCCACATTTCCAAGTGACAGCTTGCTGAACTTCAATGAAGTAATGCCAGGAGGTCTGTACTCTTCTAGTAGTGGTTCAACAGATTCTCTGATCACCAAAGTTGCTGCCTAAAGGAAAACAAAACCCATCAAGATCAATTCATCTATTTAAGCAAAACAGATCTTTGCCTTTGTAACTACAGAACAAGAGCAATTTTCATTGGTCAGTTCTGATGTCCATACCATACATACTAGCAAATAATATCACTTGAAGCCATAATAAAATATTTGTTCTGCAAATCATTAATGCTTCTTCTTGGGCTACTAGTAATTACGAACTTCAAACACCATGGGGATGTAGCAGACAAATCAAGCACTGTAGGGCTTTTGGCTTTTAGAATATTACTCTTCAAGCCACAAAACATCGTGACATCTAAAGTAAATCATTAAATTCATGAAACTGATAGAATGATATTCTTGACCAATGAAAGATTAATTCAAGGATATTGTTGGAACATGAATATTTTGTATTGCTATTGCCAGAACAAAAGTCATATAAACACATGATAACTAATGCTAGAGGAAAAAAAATCTTTTAAACAACGCATATGGAGTATTAGAAACAATATACTCTAATATACCAGAATCAATAACCAATCTAATTTTGATTACAAATGAAACATAAATTACATTATATAAAATAGCATACGCAACTACAGAAATTTTAGGAACATTTAAGTTCAAATATATAAAACAAAAAATTGTAACTTGTAAGAAATCAATGGATGACAGTGCCCAAACTGTTGTAAATTATACAAATACATAATAAGTGTGCAAGCATACTCACTTCTGCCACAAATGGCCAAAGTTTGGTCAGTTCCTTGTTTAGCCATTTCACCTGTAAAAGCCCATGCAAGGAAGTCATACACACAACACAAACATGACAAAATAATAGGTGCACTGTATAAAATTATTTCAAATCCACCTGCTCATATACAGGAAAAGATATCCACTCAGGCAAATTATCACCACAAATTTTCTTTAAATCATCTCTGTTAAGGGATGCAAGGAGTTTAATGTCAGCTGCCTGCAAAGAAAATAAATATCAAACATTAAGACAAAGAAAAGAAAATGTTAAAACAGGACATTTTTTAAGTAGAAAATATGGTTAGCTTAGAAAACAACTAAAGAAAATAAATAATAATATCCCTGTTAAGTGTTAATGTCATAGACCCCGGTCTTTCTCCAATGAAAGGGTGCAATTAGGCTATATATCATATGGTTGGCTTATGACAACAACAGCAACAACAAAAGCCTTATGCCACTAAGTGAGGTTGGTTGCATGATCACACGGCACTACTCGGCTTAGATAAAGACTAAATCTCATTTGACATTTTACCCAAGCCATACAGGATGTTACTTCCAAGTAAGAGTGTAAATGGGTTAAGTTATCCCTGAACTATTCAGGCTTGACTCATCAATTACTCATTTGTTTAATTAAATAAATAAATCTAAGCTTGAGATTACACTTAATTATTTAAATGAGCCGAAACCAAACTTTAAGAGTTCGACATTAAGGACTTGTATAATATATATATATATATATATATATATATAATATATATATATATATATAGGAGAATTTAAATTACATTAGTGTAACTTTTACAACTATTACACTATTTAATAACTTTTAATTCGATGATGATTTCTCAAAACCCACCTTTAGATCGAAACTTTCTATTACCTTGAACGTGTATGCCAAATTTTGTTAAAATTGAACAATAATAAGAATGTGATCAAACTATTAATATTTTTGTATATTTTCAAAATTTCAATATATATGAATGAAGTATATTTCCATCGGTGGATTTTGATAAAAACATCATTCAATTGAAAGTTACTGAATGGTATAATGGTTTTAAAAGTTACATTGGTGTAATTTGATCACACACACACAAACATCATTCAATTGAAAGTTATTGAATGGTATAATGGTTGTAAAAGTTACATTGGTGTAATTTGATCACACACACATTCATTATTGTTTTTATAGACTTAATTCTAGTGATCCCATGTCACATCTTGTATTAAGTTTGATGTTTTTGATAAATTCAATTTTGTCTTCCCAAAATAAAAAACATTGTTGCCCCTTAAAATAAATAGACGTTAAATTAATTTTAAAGTTTCTTTTTGTAATAGCAATAAGTAATGATTTTTTATTTACTAAATTATGAAAAGCCTAAAAGTTTTGAATTCCATATATCACATGTTGATCACATTTTTATATTACTAGGTAATTATCTAGTATTTCAATAATTATTAAATGCTACATTGATAAAGTTAAAAAAAAATTATTTAAGAAAATTTTCATAATAGCAAAAATAATTAAGTTACAAATGAGCTAAATAAGCCAAATTCAGGATTTTAGTTGAACTTAATGATAACTTTAAAAGTTGTTTCACTGTTTCTTATACAAATATTTGAAAATAGGGAACAAAGGTGCAGTTTTTTTTTGTAATTATTTGTGAATACAAAAATTGAAAGAAGAAAGTTTTCTCAAATCAAACAGGCTAAATTTTCGACTCTCCTTTCTCTTTGTTTCTCATTCCTACGTACAGTTCAAAACTTTGGGTTCTGTTTGGACCAAATTAAGATCGTCTACAGTTGTGAATAGAATTGCATCGATTTGGTCTTTTGGTTTAATTTAATAATATTTAAAGATATTTTTTTAGTCCTATAATTTCACATTTTCACTTACTTTACCTTATAATCTCTATAGTTTAAAATAAATATTTTTAGTCTTTATATTTTTTTTTTTCAATCTTTTGTAGTTCCTATAATTTAAGATAGATTTTTTTAGTCTCTATACTTGTAAATTTTTAATCCTTTTAGTCCTTCATTAATTTTTTTTGTAATATTATCTCTTTAGTATTAAAAAAAAATAACAATAAAAATTAAAAAGATTAGAAATCTGTAAGTATAAGGACTAAAAAGATCTATATAAAACTACATGAACTAAAAAGATTGAAAAAAAATAAATATAGAGACTAAAAAGATCTATTTTAAATTATAAGGATTAAGATAAAATAAATGAAACTATAAGAACTAAAACAATATTTTAATCTTTATTAATTGATAAAATTATCTTTTGAATTTGAGTTTAATAAGTTCTAAGGGTGAGATTCAGAACTGCACATCCTGCTGTTCATTTTGAAATTGATAAATTTATCTTTTGAAATTTAGTTTAATATTTAAGGGCTTGGTTGAAAATTTAAATATACACATTCTACAAATCTATTCATTCCATTCCCTCATTAACTTTTTAAGAGTTTAATTTTCATGCATTTTTTATATTATCAACCAATCAGAAATTATCATAGATATGACTTTTAGTAGTTATTTTAATTTCCTTTTTAATAATTACAATAATAACAACAAGATTCAATTTTAAAATTCTGCACATACTAATTCAACTCTCACTACCAGACGACAATAGTGGTTCAGATAATTTTAAAAGTTAATAACTTTCCATACATGTCAATTTGTTATTAGATGGCCGAGTAAAAGACTTTTATACTATTCGTGCATTCTAATTAATTTCTTTTATAAATAAACAAAAAATGGAACATTATTTACGCTCCATCTCATCTCTTCTCTTCCCACTATTTCATTCCATTGACTCACAAACATGTTAACATATTGAAAACCCGTACCCCTACTATATTTATTTTCCACATTTATCATGAAACCTCATTGTAATTTTTAAGTAATCAAAAGTTATAGAAATTTATTTCACCCCAAAAATCAGAGCAATCACATTGTTGAGGCCAAATTGAAATTAATTTTGCCAAGTACAAGTTGAAAATACTTTCTGATCGAAGCCAATGTGAGATCGAGTTAAGATTATTTTTGCTAAATTTGAATCGAAAATACTCGAGTCAAAGACGAATTGAGATAACTCTAGTCTCTAATTGAGGTTGAGCTGAAAATATTTATGAAGACAGATGAGATTACTTCAAAGCTCTAGTGAGCTATGTGGGTTGGGGGCATTTTAGGTACCCTCTCTACCCAAGTGCTAGGATACTTATTTATTGGTATCA
Source organism: Cajanus cajan (assembly GCF_000230855.2). Classification (NCBI taxonomy): domain Eukaryota; kingdom Viridiplantae; phylum Streptophyta; class Magnoliopsida; order Fabales; family Fabaceae; genus Cajanus; species Cajanus cajan. The sequence goes on from NC_138519.1 coordinate 5,479,754, forward strand.
AAATCTAGTTTTTCTTTTTTTCTTTTCTATTTTTTTTCTTCAGAAAAGGACTACCTATGAGAGGAGCTAACTAAAAAGCATGGATCGAACCATGATTGATGATTTTGTTCAAGAGCATGTCATGAATAAAAAATAATTAACTACCACATGCATAATGTATGTAATACTCCCTTCAAACTCAATTATAAGCAAAAATAATTATTTTATAAGTTAATTAAGAAAGTTAGTTAATATCATTTAATTTTGTTAATCTCAATTAAAAATATTTTTTTCCTATACTATCCTTCATTAGAACTTGATATTAAGAATAAAAAATATTTAATGACATTCTTCGTCCTTGTACTTACACAAGCTTTCTCTTTCAGTCCCTATTGTTAGATATAGTAGGTTTTAATCCTTACACAAACACATTTTTTCCAAATCAGTTTCTGCTATTAATTTATGTCTAACGTTGTTTATATGTTGTTGATGTGACCATGAAAATGTTGACCCAACTCCATTTAACCATTGTTGGATTGGAAAATGGGTTGGGATGTGGTACTTGTTAGTTAACACAACACTCAAACCTTCAAAAATGATTGTCATTGGTTGAAGACCTAGCATTCCATCCCTCCAACAATGGTAGCACAAACAATGGTTGCAAGGAAATGAATCTTGTGATGAGGAGGAAACCGATATAGGGTCTACAACAAATGACAACATCCCACGTGGAAAAAAAATGATGGATTTTAAGGCCATGAAAACACTACATAAACGATGCTAAACACAAAATAATGACAAAGACTAATTTGAAATTTTTTTTGTTTGTGTAGGGACTAAGACGTACTATTTATTTATATCAATAGGGACTAAGAGGAAAGTTATTCAAATATAGGGAATAAAAAGGTGATTGAACCAATAAAAAATAATAATTGAAAATAAAGTATCAATTAAATAAAAGATATCTCGAAGATGATATCATTAAATAGAGTAAAGTTAGATTTTTTTTTTATGTTTTATATTTGAGTATAGAATGAACCAGTTTGATACAATAGTATAACTATCATATTCTTTTTATAATGAAAATAAATACATAATCACATTCAAAGGTACTCAAAACCCAATACAAAATATGTGAAATAACAAAATATATGTTAACTTAAATACTTGGATATATTAACTAAGCATAAGTCTAAAAAATATTGCTAAATGAGTCACGCAGGATAAATATTTGAAAATGTTTTTTAAGATCTGTTGGAATCGAAATCAATATAAGGGATTTACGACACTCACATAACCTAGACCCCTTGTAAATACTTGGATACGTTAACTTAACATAAATGTATGATTAATTGCTAAACGAAACCCCTTGTTTTATGTGTTCAAAAACTAGTTTTTCTACTAGTAAATATCGGGGAGGAGATCTTGCAATGGATTTATACAATGTCAATCATGTTATAAAAGGCATTAAATTATTTTAATATCTTATTATTCATGGCCAAGCCCGAGTATGTGCAGGATTTTGAGTGGGACCCTACCACTAATATATGAAAGAAACTTAATAACAAAAAGGGAAAAATGAAAAAAAAAAATAATGGGAATCCTACCAATATTTTAAAAAGTGGCAGAATAAAGAAAACTCACGGGACCAAGTAAAGGCAACAAGAAATGGGGAAGGCACAAGGGCACAACACAAAGTAGGCAATGAACGAATGCAAAACTGCCAAAGCCTTTCTTTTCTTTCTAATGGAATGTGAGTGAGAAACTACAAATGAGAGGAAAGTTAAAAAAAAAAAAAGAGTTTTAAGCTTTTAACTTTCAAACAATAAAAGAATAATATAATATTAATGAGGAGTGAGAAGAGGTAGGCCAACAAGATAGTTTTCTTTGTAGAGAGTCTGATTGAATACAAGTTAGAAATATTTATGAGAGTTTCTCTGTTGAGAAATATTTTTTATTTTCAATAGGAAAAACTTTCAAACACACTTTTAAATTTATATCTAAACAGACTTGGGATAAACTTTTTTCCATAGAAAAAATAAGAAAAGAATAAATAATTTAAAAAAAAAATTAAAATTAACTTATGCATAAACTAACTTCTCAAAAACTCTTCATTAGCTTCTCCAAAATATGTTTTTTAGCATATGTATAAGCTAAGTTTAATTTATAAAAAAAAAATATTTCATTTTTTCTTCTCCTAAAGGTGTTTATAAAGAAATTTATCTAACAAATTTATAGTGCTACAAAAGTTTAGAAAATCATGGGGTGGTCATGTCCCCAATGGGCTACCTCGTTGCCTCTGCAACCGGCAAAAAGGCCGAGTGAAGCATCATAGACTGTCAGTTTTTGAGATGTTGGGTCTTGGGGTCAAGGGTGGGATGTTTGAAGAATTACTTAAGTGGCTGGCTTGGTTCTCCCCCTAAGCAACTAGCTTTTAAGAGAGGGTCTCCCGAGTGCTATCAGAAAGCACAGAATTATACAAATAGGGAGATAGAAATACTGCATACAACATATGTGAAAATTCAACAATGCACCAAAGCTGCCATTCATGTATGTCATCACAACCAACCATGAGGAACACCAAATAGAGGCCACAGACATAATCCTACCCCATAACAAGTTCAAGGGCAAAGAAACACCCCTAGTGCATGTTTGATTTCCAGTTTAAAAACTCCAAAACCACGTTGAATGGAAAAGACAATTTTTTACTTTTTAGTTTGGTGCATCGGAATTTGTGAATTTTCATTTGCATTGATGTAAAGGGGTTCCAAACACACCCTTAAAGGGTAAGCATTATTGTTTTTTTAGCAAAAATGCACCAAAAATGTATGTATATTGCATAGACAGAAAACTGCTGCAAAATCTTAGCTTCTTTAATTTTTGTCATAAACTTTATTCAGAACCACCATAATGTGCTCCAAAGTTGTAGGACACACTCACTGACTCACATAATACTTATCAAGAACTCCATAGAGAATGTTTCAAAGGAAAGTGGCTAATTTACAATACATCAAAAGATGGTTACTATTTCTAAATTGGTTCTGCACCTAACACAAATATCAGAAGAAAGGGTCACATACTCACATGAGACCCCTGAATATGGAACAAGTCACTAGTAATAATCTTGTTAAGTACCATTATCCAGCAAAAGACCTAACCTTTTAAGGGAGAATGGACTTCAAAGTTGGAAACTTTGATTACTAGGAAAAGAATTTAGAAACTGAAAATACGATTTAGAAGAAAACTTGCCAGAACAATCCAAAGTACAAACTGTCTTATCTTATGAATAAGCAGAAAATAGATTTGACTTGAGCAGGAATAAGAGACTGTACTTTTCAGTCAGTCCAACATCATCTTGACTTGTTCACTTCTCAAGTCATATTATGATAAAGCAAATCAGAGAACAGAAAAATGTGAGTTTGTGCAATGTGGAGGGTAATAATTATGAGGTGCATCGCAGTTTGAACATACAAGTAAATTTCATACGACAAAATAATGCTTACGCACAACTGCACTTCATACAGGAGGCAGAAAAAAATAGAATTCATGAAGTTTAAAGATCTACAAAGCTCATTAGTTTGATTTAACGTTGTAATCCAGGTTAACTGTAACACTTTCGATATAAAGGGCAGTTGCATATCTTAATCATAACTCATAAAGCATATTATAGTTTAAAATTAAATTAGGCTCTAATAGTTATAAACCGAAATAGTGCTACAAAATCTCCGGTTCTCCACATCAGTTGAGGAAGGTAATGGAGAATTGTATTCACATCCCAACTAAAAATCAAAGCCATAGGTATTGCTTAGTGCTTACGAGATTCTGCTTCTACTTTTTAGTTTTTACTGAGAGAAAGAAATTCTGAAAATTGCATCTAATTAAGGTTCTTTGTCCAAACCAATTGCTTAACAAAAGCACATTATGTGCTACTCTCCCACCAGGTTCTTTTCAGATATGTTGTTTCATTCTACTAGTATAATTTTTGGGGACAAATAGTATTCGTTATTCAAATTCAGTATTGTTTCCCTATGCGATGCATTCTCACATTGATTACTTACAAGTTACAACCCTCCCATATGATAAGCTTTATGAAAATCCACCAGTGGATTATTGACACTCCCATGAACCCAATAATCACCCAAATTTTCCGTTTCAAAATTGAAAAAAGCCACCCGTTAATCACTTCTCTATTCATCAACATTTTTCCCTACATTGCCTAGTACAATGAACTCCACATCATCTCTCAAACATTAATCAACAAAACCAAAGCATGAGTGAACTGAAACAAAAGCCATCATTACACATACCTTTGAAATTCGCTTGGCACTTCGGTACCTCATCATGCGCGCCCATCCAGCCATCAATGCGATGCCAAATAACACGCCCATAAAAATCCCAGAAATCAAACCCATTTTCCCAGATTCCAAACACCACCTTTCCCTTCTTACAAAAAAACACAAACCAGAAACACCCACATGAGAAAAGGGCACAAATTCAAGCCTAAGAATCACAAAACAAAATCCAAGTCAACCAAAAACGAAACTTTGAGTGAAAATTGAGAAGAGCATCTCAAAGGGTCTTACTTTAGAGGATGAACGCCAATTGGAATGAGATTCTGCAGAGAGACCAAAAAGAAAACCCAAAGTGTTGATTTTTATTTTTTTGGTTGGTTAATGCTTGGATGTGTGGGACTCCTTCTTCCACTGTTTTGTTTGAGTTTTCAAAACTGTGAATAATGGAAACTTTCTCGTTTCTAACGTCACTTTCAGAGTTGTGGGTTCATCTTCTATCCCTCCCTCCACGAGATTGAAAACAAAACATTTTTTTTTTACAGAAAACAAAGCATTTAAGCTTTATAGGGTCTCCACATCTTCAACATTGCTTGCATTTATGCATTTACAGTTTCCTTTTCTTCTGTAATTTGTTTAGAGTTTATTTTTTTATGTAACGTTTTGTATATTAAAAAAAAACTATATTATCGATGAATGATAAATTATGGTTTGTATAATTTTAAAATAATAATCGTTAATATTAATAAATTTATTATATTTAATAAGTTATAATTAAATAATGGAATCGTACTTCTTAATTCTATTCTTATCTATATTAAATTAATATTTAGTCAATAGAAGTTCCACAAGTGTAGATTAGTAAAATTTAAATCTTAAAAAATATTCGTATAAAATTATTAAAAAGAAATAATTTTAAAAAAATAAACTATTTTCAGTTTTATGTATTTTTCTAAATTATTTATTTAAAAATAAATAGTATTTTGTTTATGTAAAAAATCGTTCTTATTTATTTCTTAAAAAATTGTTTTTAAAATTATTATTTTTAATTATTTTAAATTTAAAAAACTAACTCATAATTTTAAATATATTTATTATAGAAATTAATAAATCTACATATGATAATTTATAATCATATAACCATATAAAATTCTTTTTTTTAGAAGAACCATATAAAATTCTTATTCATTATAAAATATAAAACACATATATTATTAATTTTTTCATATTTTTCTGTAGGTTTCATACTGAGAATTACACATATTGGGGGTTGAATCTTGACCGTTTGGACCGTTTGGTTTTGGAAATATGAGTGAAAAATGAAAGTTGTTAGTTCCAGTGCTTTTGACGACACTTGGAATTTGTCTCTATCCACCACCCTAACCTAATTTTTGGGGCAAATCATGTGTTGCCTTCACTTTTCAGACCAAGTGAGAAGGGATTGGAGGCAATTAAATGTGCATGTGGAATGAGTAATGTTATTTCATTTATCACTTTCACAACATTTTTTACATATTTATTTTTCTTCTGATTTTAATTATATTATTCATTTCATCACGCTCTTTTTCTCCTTTTCTTATCTCTTTTTCATATTGTAAAACCAATAAAAATAAATTAGAATAGGATTATTCTTGTGGAATATAATTTGTAAATCATAAATTGAATAAATAAATTAACTTCAAATTGTGATCTAAATTTCGATAAGCATATAGATAAGTTTAATAGAATCATTTTTCTGTGTAGTCACGTGATGTTCATAACTTTAAAAATGTATTAAACTAATTTCAAAATTTTGACCTTTTTCAAAAGAAATGTATCCCACTATTATACTTGGTTTAAACATGTTTCTTTTTTAAAAAAAATTAAAAGGTACTTTTTCACAAAGGAACAAACAAGGTAGCCTTTATAAATATACTTAAACACATAATTTCTAAATGAAATACAATTTTCAAATCTTACTTATCTCTTTCTTCTTCTTCTTCTTCTATAACAAGGCTATTTGCTTTTAATCCATCTTTGGCTAAGATAAGCTTACTATCATGTGTCATGCCCCAGTTGCTTCACGGTTAAGGTGGGATATTTTTTTCTTTGGAAAATGACTTTGCATGTGTAAGTAATTAATGCATTGTGGTCTTTTCTTAATGCAAAGTTTATAAATAAAGCTTAGTTTTTCTCTGTCTTATTTATTTATTCAGGGGGGTTGAAAAATGATATTGGTATTTGTTAGGTTGGGATGAGTTGACAAAAATATCCAGCTGAGTGTTAGCTGGATGATGGATGGAAGCACAATTAGAATATCATATTCCTTAACAACAATTTTGGGTCCTACTTAGCAGATTGTGTACTTAGAGGAGGGAGGCATGGTGCCTATATTTTAGGTAATTGAATTATTGTAGTTTGAAAAACGAAATCTATGACCTCCAATTTCAACAAGTTTCTATTACTTATTTATTTATTATTAATTTTATAATTGTTTTTTATGATTTAGATCGTTAACAGCATTTAAAAAACAGTTGACAGTTTGAATTTGTATGTTGTTTAGTATGAGTAGGCATGATAATGGGCTGGGGTGGGTAAGTTTTAGGTTTTCTGTTCTGTCCTCGCAGATTTATACCGTCGCTTGTCTTTGATACTCGCTGAGATAAAATTTAGGTATCCATTTCTATTTTTGGTGGGCTTTGAGTTTCCCCGCCCCGCCCTTACTTCTAAGTTTTTTTTCTTCTTTTTTTTAATAAAATAAATATAAACAATTTTTTTTAAAAAAAGTAAAATAATATAAATTTTTACATATAAATATTTCTAATTTTTGTTTATATATATATATATATAAATAATTTTTTAATTATATTATTAAGTGGGGCAGAGGCGTGACATATATTAACATTCCTGTTCCTACCCCCGATTTTATCTATCGGGAAAACCCGAACCCAAACTCGATAAACACGGATTTTTCTCGTCCAAATCGGGACGAGTTCAGGAGGGTACCCATGGGGGCTGGTTAAATTGTCATGCCTATGTATGAGTATGAGTTATATTTAGTTTCAAATAACAGCATATTTGTGATGGTGATGGAGTTATTTGTTTAAAAGTCATTTAAATTAAATAAAATAATTAAGTGTAGTTATATTTGATTTTATTTAAATGGGGTAATTCATTTTTGTAAAAATTTTAAATGTCCCGAGATGAAATATTTTATTTAGATGAAAAATTTACAAAGAATCTAAAATTCAATCAAATGTGAAATTCTTTAAAATAGTACAATTTTAAATTCTATCAAAAAGTAAAAATTTGAATATTTTTATATTTTCTCTTTCTTATTTACACTATATATCTTTTATCTCTCCTATCTCAAAAATATTTTTAAAATTATTAAATTTATCTTAAAATTTCAATATATATATATATATATATATATATATATTTAAAATCAATTTTACCTATGGTGAAAATTAAATTTTCATATCTAAATTTAAAATCAATTTTACCTATGGTGAAAATCAAATTTTCATATCTAAACTAAGAATTTAAATTTTAAAAAATTGAATTAACTTATTCAACATATTTAAAAAAATGATGAAATTAAAATTAAAGTAATTCAAATTCCTTAAAATTTTAAAATTTTTCATTCAAACACACCATAAATATATTGTAAAATTTGAATCAAACCAAACTAATATTTTACAGTTTAATTTAGTTTGATTTTTACGGTTTTAAAAATATATTATTTAAAAAATAACTAAAATATGTAATATTATGTTATTTATTTAAGACTCATGCATAAAAATGAAATTAAAAGTATACAAATCCTGAAAAATAAATACTAAAATTTTCAACCACTCAATATATTTAGTAACAATTCTTATCTTATTATTTTAGTAAAAAAAATAATACAATTTTATTATTGTACTAAATATTTTTTTTTTCATATATATAACTTGTCACTTATTAAAATCAAATTATTTTTGAACATTTTATAAATGATTTATAATTTTTTATTCTAAAATAAATTTAGTATCTTACCGTTTTATAAAATACAACTTAAATCAAATATAGTATAACAATGTGCATTTGAAAGAAGAAGAAAAAAAAAAGTCTTTTAGTAGACTTTAGTTTAACTTACAATTTTATAAAACAATTCATATTTTATGTCAATCTTGTATATTTATATATAAGTGTTAGTCAGTTCAATTTAAATAGGTTTCACATTTTCAAACCGCAAATTGAAATGAACTGCACGATTTAGAAAAATTAAAAATTAAACTAAACGGCTAATTAGTGATTTTTCATCAACTTTCAATTTTTTAGATGAGTATGCAATTTTTTTATTTGGATGAGTTTGATTTTAAATGTTCCTAATTTTAAATATTCATAAACATAAGGCAAAAGTAATTGAGAACATTTTGATGGTGTTTTGGATCGATTAAATGCGCTAAATGATCTGTGTGTAATGGATTGATATGAATTCCATTTTGTATGAAAAACTTAACAGAACTTAATACTTTAATAGTAAGTTTATGAAAGCCTCAAATGTTTGAAATTAGCTAGTTGAGCGTAGGCATGGCAAGGGCGGGGCGGGTTTTACGTTCCCCGCCCCCGTCCCTGCAAATTTAAATCACCCCGCCCCCGCCCCCGATACCTGTCCGGGATAAAATCTAGGTCCTATCTCCATCCCTGGCGGGGTTCGGGTTTTCCCGCCCCGCCCCCGCTCCCGCTTTTTTTTTTTTTTTTTTTTTTTTTTCTTTTAAATAAATATGAACAATTTAAAAAAAATAAAAGAAAAATAAAATAATATAAATTTTTACATATAAATATTTATAATTTTGGTTTATATATATAAAAATAATTTTTTAATTATATTATTAAGCGGGGCGGGGACGGGGGCGGGTATGGGGACAGGGGCGGGGTGGGTATTAACATCCCTGCCCCCGCCCCGCCCTCGATTTTATCAATCGGGAAAAACCCGAACCCGATAAATACAGATTTTCCCCATCCAAATCAGGGCGGGTACCCACGGGGCAGGTTAGATTGCCATTAGTTGAGCGTATGTTATACATGAACATGACTGGTGTTTGTTTCTATGGCACTAAATTAGTCAAAACTCTTTTTAAAGGCAAAAATCACCAAGAGCACTCCAACAAAAATGATCCAAAATTGTCTAATGTGGGAACACTTTTATAATTTCCGGATGAAAGTTATGATCCTTCATTTATGCACAAATAGGTGAAAATTAATCCATCATAAATGTAATTAATATAAAATGTTCATTATTTAAAGTTTGTTTGAGTAATTTTTTTTAATAAGTATTTATAGGAACAAATACAAAAAAAAAATGAAATAAACTTCTAAAGTTAAAATTAATTTATAGATCGAGATTTTTTTTCATATAGGGTATGCTTAATTTTTTAATAAAATAAACAATTTTCGTCCTTTTAATATCTTTGTTTAAACTACTTGTTTTAAAATAATTAAGAAACAATTCTTATATTTTTTTTTAAATAAATTGAGTTAACACAAATAACGAGGCACTACTATCAGCCATGAATACTCCAGGGACGAACAAAAAAAAAATAACGAGGGACTTACATCACTTAATTGAGTAACTGAGGATCAGATTATGACTCTTATAAATACAACAAAAAAAAACTTAAGAAAAGATATCCACTTATTTAGTATCTATCAAACTCTAAAAAAAAATTAATCTTAATATTCAACATTGAGAAACTCTTTAATAATGAAATAAAAAATACTTTTAATAACAATTATTTATTAATTGTAAACAAACAAAATCATTTTCTACTTTTATAAGTGCTCATAAAAATATTTTATTCAAGCACACTCTTAATTAAAACATAGAATAATATTTATATTCAAAAGCTTATCATTAAATATGAAGGAATGGTGAAAAAATATATATATAGTAATCTCTATTTTACTTTTAACAATTTATAAACATTTCTCTTAACATTCAAGTAAATTACAACCAATGATGAAAATCACTATTGAGTGTATCAATTGACACATAAATTTTATTTTTAACTAGAGATCTCAAATTCTAGTTCTAAATACAATTATACTCAATATTCAAAGAAAAAGAATTTTACGGTTTATAATAAAATAATCTTATGTATTTTAAATAAGATTTTTTTTTCAATGAAAGATACATGTGATTTTTTTTATAAAAAAAAACATGAAAACCTAGTACATAATTAAGCTATGAATATTAAATTTTCACTTAGTGCAGTACTTTATCTTTCTCCATTGCATCATATAACTATTGAAATGGTATGGTTATGCAATGTTGGAGTGTTTTAAGAAAAAATAGAGGGGTGGAATATTATGGTGGTAATGGGTAATGGGTAATGGTAGCAAAGTCAAGTTAAAAACAGAGAAAGAGGTTGCTAAGTCACTTCCTAATGTATGGGAATCAAAGAAAATCTCTTTGGTTTTGCAAAGGGGAATCGAAAGTCCAAAAGCTTCGCATTACAATTTTGTCTATACGATAAAAACACACTTACTTTTGATCTGTAAGGACACCACATCATGACTATGATATATCAAAAGTTTTCTCAAATGACACTTGGATTATCCTTATTCACCATATCGATTATGAAAAACAATTTATTTTATCATAAACTATAGTTTTAGTTGTTTTATTTATTTTTAATATTTAATTTAGTTATACTATTTTTAAATAGTTCAATTTGATTTTCTAATTTTTTAAAAATGTTTAATATTATTTTTCCATTCAAAAATACTATTTGAAAATCAGAAGACTAAATTTAATATTTTATAAATAGAAGGAGTAAATTGAATAAAAAATTATTTAATATTTATTTATTTAGATAAATTTTTGTTTTCTTTTACTTATTTAATAATTTCTTTTATTAGATAACTCTTTCATTTTGTAATATATATATTTTTTTAATTTTAAGTATTCAATTTATTATCATTGATACTCTTGTTAATAAGTAAAAAAAATCAAATTTAAAATGAATGACTATTTACAAAGTTACTGACTAATGAATGGTTTTTTTTTTATTTATAGATTTTTGTCAAATCCCATCCAATATTAAATATTAATTTAAGAGTTTATCTTTTCCATATGACTTTTGTTAACATTATATTGATTTTAAGTAACAAAAGTGAACATTTTAATGAAAAATAAAACGTTTAGTTCATTAAAAATATAAAGCTTAATAAATATTTCTCCAATAACTTTTCAACTTCTAATTCCCTTATTCTAGCTTTAAAGACTAACCTTAGCAAATTAACTTGTGATTAATGATAAAAATGTTAATGATATGAAAATGAGTTGAATGACATTTAGTTTTAAGAGTTTAATTTTTATATTAGTCACTATAATTATATATATATAATAATAATAATAATAATAATAATAATGAAATATCAATCAGAAATCATACTAGGTAAAACTTATTATAATATAAAACTCTTTACATTATAAACACTATTTTTTTCTTCTAATTTTATGATTAATTCTTTTTTTTTGTGATTTGAATACGAATGGTGGTTTGTGCTGTGACAATGACATCATGGAGCAATGATGCATTCACAATTATATCACATTGAATCTAGTGTTGCAAATTGATTCAAACACATGATATTATAATGTGTTTTTGTTGAAAATCTTATATCAATCAATGAAAAGTTCAAAATAATGTATATAAAATGATGAATAAACTTTATTTTACAAGTTAGTTTTTAAAATTGAGTTAAAGTTAAAATCATATTTCAAGATGATATAAAAACTTATTAGTTGTTAATTGTTGGACTGTTAGACCACTCTTTTACCAAGTCTAAACCACTCACAAATATATAGTTTTTAACTTTCACTTTACATGTACTTTAGCATTAATTTTTTCTAAAAAAATTTAGATGCTATTTTAAATGAGTTTAATTTTTATGTATCATCAATTAATTATAAATTATAATAAAAATGACTATTATAAAAATCAATAAACTTACTATACATTTCAATTTGTGATTATATAACTTTAAAAGAAATTTTTACTTTATAAAATGCATGAACTATCTTCTCTTCCAAATGTTTTTAAATACCTTATCATCTAATTACAAACACATGGTCGTTATAAGTATATCATTTTAATAGACATAAAAACCTTAAAAGAAAAAAAAAAACTCAACCTGTGTATGTGCTTGTACATTAACACATTTTTTTAGTGTTACTCCAAATATCAACGTCTTAAAGTGTCGTTGTTTGACTGTTCTCACACATTTATATATACTCTTCAACATGACTGAGGGCAAAGTAAGAATTGGCGTTCATCTAACTTTTAATAGACATAAACTCAACATGTGATTCCTTTACCATCTTCCTAAAGCTAACACTATCACCACGCTTGGGATTTATTTTTGTGGTTAAGTGGTAGGTATCATGTGCATAAATAATCTTACTAATCCACATCGAGCAATTACAAGTTTAGGGTTTACAATCTCATCAAAGGTTACTTCTTGCCAAAATCAGGAGACACAAAAATATTTTGTACCACAAATCTTAAAATAGGGTCAGATTCAATCTTATCACCGGGTACCTGGTTTGGTGGCACATTGTGTTTGATTAAATTGATGAACATCTCATCATTTGAATTGGGAAGAATTTCGTAATCATTGAAATTGATTCACCTTTCAGCACGTAATATTTTTATATAACATATTATACACGAAACTGTGAGAGTGAAAAAAAGAGAGCTATACGATATGTTAATTTGGGATTCCATAGTCATCAGCCATTTAACATACAAATGTAATATTTTATGCATAGTTGAATAGTTTTGTAGAAAATGAAGTTGTGCATCACATAATACACGATAAACATGATTCACTAAGATTTCTGTTTTTATGTTCGTTCCATGCTTACTGTGAATTTTTTACGTAAATATTATTTTTTTTTAAAAAAATTACCTAATTAACCACTGTGCAGGTTTATTTACACAGATAGAACCATTCACTGTTCAAGCTCAGAATTCGGTTCCCGGGAAACCGAATTCTGAGCACCAAAGTGTATTTTTTTTTTTGTTTTTTCAACTCAAAATTCGGTTCCCGGGGAACCGAATTCTGAGTTGGTTATATATATATATATATATATATATATATTTTCGTGTTCGCAGGGAAACGAGGGCAGACCCGGAAGCGGAACGGCCCGTTTCGAAAGCAGAACGGGCCGTTCTGCTTAAAGGAACAGAGTGAAATTTCTGAAAGTGAAACGGGCCAAGAATGGCCCGTTCTTAACGCTGGAACAGCCCATTCTTGTCCCGTTTCACTTTCAGAAATTTCACTCTGTTCCTTTAAGCAGAACGACCCGTTCTGCTTTCGGAACGGGTCGTTCCGCTTCCAACATCTGCCCACGTTTCCCTGCAAACATGAAAAAAAAAATATATATAACCAACTCAGAATCGGTTCCCGGGGAACCGAATTCTGAGTTGAAAAAACAAAAAAAAATACACTTTGATGCTCAGAATTCGGTTCCCGGGGAACTGAATTCTGAGTTGAAAAAACAAAAAAAAAAACACTTTGATGCTCAGTGTGAGACCCCATTCCTTCCGCAAGTTCCTCTTTCACCTTTACATTCTTTTCTCTGATTTCCCACTTGCTCTCCTTACTTTCTTTCCTTTTCTTGATATCTCAAGGTGGTTGTGCTGAGTGAGCTTGGACTCTGCTAGCTAATTTTCGGAGTTCTCTCTTGTTCGTTCGTGTTCGTTCAAGCTCCCTTTCGTCTCTCTTCTCTGTTCTTCAATCGTCTCTTCCCGGAAGCTCGGATTCCTTCACCGAGGTAAGGGAAGCTAGGATCTTGTACTGGTTGTTGTTGAGTGAGTTACAAACTCACGGATTGTTTGATTCTTGGAGATTGATGGCTGTGTTTGAAAGATTTTCATTTTCGGGGTTTCGTGGTTTGATGAAAATTTGGGGTTTTTGGTTTCTTGATGGAAGGTTGAACATTGATGATTTTTCTTGAGTTTTGGATGCATGCATGTTGTGATTGTTGATGTTTTTGGGTTGCATGTGGTTGATAGTATTGCATTTGAGTTGCAGCATGGTTTGGGTCTCCTTGGATTGCAAGTTCATGGAGGCTTTGAGTGAAAACGAAGCTGAAATCCATGGAGTTTTTGGAAGTTCAGAAACCCACAGCTATAGCCGTGGAATCACAGCTATAGTCGTGGAAGAAAATGTACTTGCAGGAACCCACAACTATAGCCGTGGATTCGCAGCCATAGCCGTGAGAAAGAAAAACGTGATGGTAGAGACTTGCAGCCATGGCTGTGGTTTTGCAGCCATGGCTGTGGAGAAAAAATTGAAGTGGCAGAAACTTGCAGCTATGGCCGTGGATCTGCAGCCATGGCTGTGGAAGGCAAACTGAACTGGCAGAGAGTTACAGCTAAAGCGCTGGATTGAGCACTGCAGCGGTGGGTCTTGATGACCGAATTTGGTCTTAAAGTCTTCATGAAAGTTGTAGCCTTGGATCTTAGCTTTCCAATGGGGTTGGAATCACCAAAAAAGGAGTTCTAGAACTCCAGATATGGCTGTTTTAGTGAAGAGGGGTCAAGCTGCCAGCCTTGGTTATAGCTGTTGCGGTTTTTAAAATTTTTCACACGGTAGATGAAGGAATTAGGACTCGATGTCTTCATGAGAGCTATATGAAATCTTCTTATCTTTCATATGAGATAAGGATGAGCATGATAGGAGTATTATAACTCCAGATATTCTATGTTTAGTAAAGGTTGTCACTTCACAATGAGTGATTAGGATAAGTTGAAGGTTGTTTCAGATGTGTTCTTTCATAAATATGCTGATTAATGCGGACTATATTGATTAATGTTGTTGAGCCGAGCTGAGTTGTATGTTGTTTAAGTTATTAATGTCGTATGATGTTTAAGCTGTATTGATGCAAAGCTGAGCTGTGCTGTATAATGCCAATGCTGATTAGTTGTGCCGTATGTTGAACTGCTGTGCTATGCTGTGCTGTGCTGAGTTGTGTGAGATTATAGCCGCTAAGTCGGTGCCGTTATTAGCCACATGCGTGGTGCTGTTATAGCCGCTAAGTCGGTGCTGTTGTTGCCGCTTCGCGATGCTGTTATAGCCACTTGAGTGGTGCTGTTATTGCTGCTAAGCAGTGCTGATATTGTTGCGAGTTGTGAGTGGTATGAGTTGTACATGTGTGTTGTTAGCTATATCAGTTGTTTATCATATTGTTATATATCAGTATGTTGATTTTAATTACACTAGCTTACCCTTTTGTTGTCTCCATGATGTTTTGGACTGCAATGGTCATACTATGTATGGGAGCAGAGCAGGGATAGATGGGAGTCTAGTGGTGAGTCTTCAGCAGACTGGAGGAGCTGATCTATCTTTTGTAATTATTTTGTTGTTGAGCTACTTGAGATGGTAGCATTTGATTGTAACTTTTGTACACTTTAACTCTAGTCAGATTGAAAATTTGTATATCTATATATTCTAGATCCTATATTTATATACTTGTTCTATTTGTCTGGTGTTTCTAGTGTGCTATGCCTTGTGTAGTGACCAGCCGGGTCGTTACACTTTAGTGGTATCAGAGCAGGTCAAGTCTAGTGGACACTCTTTGGGGGTGGTCCCTTTAAGTTTTTGCTGTGTTAACTCTGTGCTGTGCCATTTTCATGTGAGGTCTACTGTGCTGAAAATTGCTGTGATGATTTGTTGTGTTGTTGATTGTTGTTTGGTTTAGTTATTGGTTACTAAATATGTTGTTACTTTTGTAAACGATGACTAGGACCAATGAGCAGATAGCTCGCGCCATAGAGATGATGGCCATGGCTATGCAACAGCAAAATGCCTATTTTGCTAGGATGGAGGCTGAGAGAGCTGCAGCTGGTGCAGCAAGACCTGCAGGGTCACAAGAAAGTCGGGATCTTGCTGAGTTCCAGAAGTGTAATCCTCCACAGTTTGCAGGGGATGCAGATCCAGAGGTAGCTGACCGCTGGATCCGTGAGCTGGAGAAGATCTTTACTGTCTTGGGATGTCCTCCAGAGAGGAGGTTAGCATATGCTGTATATATGCTTGTGGGGGAGGTTGAACATTGGTGGAGGGGCACCTGTCAGATGCTTGTTGCCAGAGGAGTTACAGTCGATTGGGAATGCTTCAGGACGGTGTTCATGGAGAAGTATTTCCCCGAGAGCGTGAGGCACGCTAAGGAGGCTGAGTTTATGAGGCTACATCAGGGAGGGATGACGATTTATGAATATGCGATGAAATTTGAGCACCTGGCTCGTTTTTATTCGCATGGTATAACTGAGGCTTGGAAATGCAGGAAGTTTGTTGATGGATTGAGATATGAGCTGAAGAGAGTGGTGGTGCCTATGGCCATCACTGAGTTTCCGACCTTAGTGGAGAAGGCAAAAGTGGTGGAGCGGTTGGAGGGTGGCAACCGGGTTGTGAGGACTGCTGGAGGGCCATCCGGGTCCAAGAAGGGTGAGAGTCAGAGGAAGCCGTACGACAGGCCCCAGTCACAGCAAGGGGGTTCTGTTGCTCGGCAATCTTCCAGTGCTGCTAGTGGAGGTAGGCAGAGTGGAGGTGCCACTCTGAGGTGTTTCAGGTGTGTTGGGCCCCACTTTGTCAGGGACTGTCCGCACACGGAGAGCCGTTGCTTCCGATGTCATCAAATGGGCCACGAGTCGGCCAACTGTCCCACTAGGAGCAAACCAGAGAGGAGCACTCAGAGGAGTAATGGGCAGAGGGCTGAGACTCAGAGGAGTAGTGCACAAAGAGCTGATGCTCAGAGGGGTGACAGACCCACTACTGTTGGTAGGGTATTTGCCTTGACAGGTGTTGAGGCTTCGACTTCTTCTGATCTTGTGAAGGGGAAGGGAAAAGCTGCTGGTAAGGATGTGATGATTCTTTTTGACTCTGGTGCTTCACATTCCTTTATATCTTATGCATGTGCTGCTATGTTGGATGTACCTGTGTGTGATTTGGGGTTGAGACTGCTAGTGTCTACGCCGAAGCTTCTGTGTTTGCTTCTGAATTGTGTGTGGGTTGTCCGGTTGTGGTGAATGAGAAGAAGTACAAGGTGAACCTGATTTGTTTACCTTTGGTGGATATTGACATAATCTTGGGAATGGATTGGTTGTCTGCCAATCGCATTCTAATAGATTGTGCCAATAGGTGGTTGATCTTTCCTCAAGAGGAGGATGAACTTTTGATCTCAGCTAGCCAAGCTGAGTCCTTGCTGAGAGATGGGGCAGAGTGCTGTCTTCTGCTTGCTGCATTGAGCGTTGAGACCGAGCGGGTCATTTCTGAAATCGATGTGGTACGTGATTTTGCTGAGGTATTCCCAGATGAGGTGCCTAGGTTGCCTCCTATTAGGGAGATGAAGTTTAGCATTGACCTGGTTCCAGGTGCGGGACCAGTGTCGGTGGCTCCCTATAGGATGGCTCCTGCTGAGCTGGCTGAGCTGAAGAGTCAGTTGGAGGACTTGTTGGAAAAGCAGTTGGTGCGGCCGAGTGTTTCGCCGTGGGGTGCTCCGGTGTTGTTAGTAAGGAAGAAGGATGAGGTAGTCGATTGTGTGTTGATTACCGGCAGCTGAACAAGTTGACCATTAAGAACAAATATCCACTTCCCCGGATAGATGACTTAATGGATCAACTGAGGGGCGCGTCTGTGTTTTCTAAGATTGACTTGAGGTCAGGATATCACCAGATTAGGGTGAAGGAGGGTGACATACCGAAGACTGCTTTCAGGACTAGGTATGGTCACTATGAATATGTTGTGATGCCGTTCGGTGTGACCAACGCCCCCGCAGTGTTCATGGATTACATGAACAGGATCTTCCGACCGTTCTTGGATAAATTTGTGGTGGTGTTTATTGATGATATCTTGATTTACTCAAGAACCCCGGAGGAGCATGGAGAGCACTTGAGGACAGTGTTGGAGATTTTGAAAGCGAAGCAACTGTATGCTAAGCTTTCAAAATGTGAGTTCTGGTTGGATGAGGTGAAGTTCTTGGGCCATGTGATTTCAACTGAGGGGATTGCTGTCGATCCGGCTAAGGTAGAGTCAGTATTGCAGTGGGAGCGCCCGAGGACTGTCACGGATATTCAGAGCTTTGTGGGACTAGCGGGTTACTATCGGAGGTTCATTGAAGGATTCTCTAAGATAGTAGCGCCTCTGACCCAGCTGACTAGGAAGGAGCAACCATTCATTTGGACTGATGCCTGTGAGCAGAGTTTTGTTGAGCTGAAAAGGAGGTTAACTACTTCTCCTGTACTGGTATTGCCAGATTCGGGTGAGCCTTTTGACGTGTACTGTGATGCCTCTCATCAGGGTCTGGGTTGTGTGCTGATGCATAACGGGAGAGTGGTGGCATATGCTTCAAGGCAGCTGAAGATTCATGAGAGGAACTATCCCACTCATAACTTGGAGTTAGCAGCTGTGGTGTTTGCCTTGAAGATTTGGAGGCATTACTTATATGGTGCTCGGTTCAGCGTCTTCAATGATCACAAGAGTCTGAAGTACTTGTTTGATCAGAAGGAGTTGAACATGAGGCAGAAGCGGTGGATGGAGTTTCTGAAGGATTATGATTTTCAGTTGATGTATCATCCAGGCAAGGCCAATGTGGTGGCAGATGCGCTGAGTAGGAAGTCCATCCACATGTCGAGCATGATGGTAAGAGAGCTGGAACTGGTCGAGAAATTCAGAGATTTGAATCTCTGTGTAGAGTTAGCTCAGGATCACATTAGTTGTGGGGCAGTTACCATAACTAATAAGTTCTTGAGGCAGGTTGGACTCAAGCAGTTACAGGATGAAGAGTTGGTGAGACTTCTTGGTTTGCTGGGTACCGATAAAGCTACTGGTTTTGAACTGGGAGAAGATGGGATCTTGAGGTTCAGAGACAGGATTTGCCTACCTCAGGATGCTGAGCTGAGGAGGGCTGTATTGGAAGAAGGCCACAAGAGTAGACTTAGCATACACCCAGGTATGACTAAGATGTACCAAGATCTCAAGAAGACTTTCTGGTGGTCTGGTATGAAAAGGGAGATAGCTGAGTATGTGGCGGCCTGTCTGACCTGTCAGAAAGCAAAGGTTGAGCATCAGAAGCCGAGTGGGTTGATGCAACAGATTGAGATCCCCGAGTGGAAGTGGGATAACATTACTATGAATTTTATTGTGGGGTTGCCGAGGTCAGCTAGGAATAGTGATGCTATCTGGGTGATTGTTGATCGGTTGACCAAGTGTGCGCATTTTTTGTCTGTCAACATCAAGTGGTCCTTGGAGAAGCTGACGCAGTTGTATATGAAGGAGATAGTACGGTTGCATGGGGTGCCTTCCAGTATTATTTCCGACCGAGATCCGAGGTTCACTTCCAGATTTTGGCAGAGTCTACATCAAGCCTTAGGCACGAAGCTGAAGCTGAGTTCTGCTTATCATCCGCAAACAGATGGTCAGTCAGAGAGGACAATCCAATCCTTGGAGGATCTGCTGAGAGCTTGTGTGTTGGATCACTTGGGTAGCTGGGAGGAGGTCCTACCGCTGGTGGAGTTTACTTATAACAACAGCTTTCATGCTAGCATTGGGATGGCACCATACGAAGCCCTGTATGGCAGAAGATGTAGGACTCCTCTGTGCTGGTATCAGGATGGGGAGGCAGTGGTTGTGGGGCCGGAGATAATCCTACAGACTATTGAGAAGGTGAAAATGATTCAGGAAAAGATGAAGATTGCTCAGAGTAGGCAGAAATCTTATGCGGATAAAAGGCGTAAGCCTTTGGAGTTTGCTGAGGGGGAGCATGTGTTTCTGAAGATGACTCCGACTTCTGGTGTGGGCAGAGCGCTGAGGGCATGGAAGTTGACACCAAGATTTGTGGGTCCCTATCAGATCATACAGCATGTAGGTCCGGTTGCTTACCGGTTGGCTTTGCCACCGTCCCTTTCAAACCTACACGATGTATTTCATGTATCCCAGCTGAGGAAGTATGTGCATGACTCAAGCCATGTGGTGGAACTGGACGATGTGCAAGTGAAGGAGAACCTGACAATTGAGAAGTTGCCAGTAGCTGTGGTTGATCATAAGCTGAAGGAGTTGGGGGGAAAGTCCATTGCTCTGGTAAAGGTGTTGTGGGATACAACTACCGGTGAGGCTACTTGGGAAGTGGAGCAGCAGTGCAGGCAGCAGTATCCATTTCTTTTCCCAAGTAAGTCTGTTTTCGGGGACGAAAACTCTTGTTGTTGGGGAGGTTGTGAGACCCCATTCCTTCCGCAAGTTCCTCTTTCACCTTTACATTCTTTTCTCTGATTTCCCACTTGCTCTCCTTACTTTCTTTCCTTTTCTTGATATCTCAAGGTGGTTGTGCTGAGTGAGCTTGGACTCTGCTAGCTAATTTTCGGAGTTCTCTCTTGTTCGTTCGTGTTCGTTCAAGCTCCCTTTCGTCTCTCTTCTCTGTTCTTCAATCGTCTCTTCCCGGAAGCTCGGATTCCTTCATCGAGGTAAGGGAAGCTAGGATCTTGTACTGGTTGTTGTTGAGTGAGTTACAAACTCACGGATTGTCTGATTCTTGGAGATTGATGGCTGTGTTTGAAAGATTTTCATTTTCGGGGTTTCGTGGTTTGATGAAAATTTGGGGTTTTTGGTTTCTTGATGGAAGGTTGAACATTGATGATTTTTCTTGAGTTTTGGATGCATGCATGTTGTGATTGTTGATGTTTTTGGGTTGCATGTGGTTGATAGTATTGCATTTGAGTTGCAGCATGGTTTGGGTCTCCTTGGATTGCAAGTTCATGGAGGCTTTGAGTGAAAACAAAGCTGAAATCCATGGAGTTTTTGGAAGTTCAGAAACCCACAGTTATAGTCGTGGAATCACAGCTATAGCCGTGGAAGAAAATGTACTTGCAGGAACCCACAGCTATAGCCGTGGATTTGCAGCCATAGCCGTGGGAAGGAAAAACGTGATGGCAGAGACTTGCAGCCATGGCTGTGGAGAAAAAATTGAAGTGGCAGAAACTTGCAGCTATGGCCGTGGATCTGCAGCCATGGCTGTGGAAGGCAAACTGAACTGGCAGAGAGTTACAGCTAAAGCGCTGGATTGAGCGCTGCAGCGGTGGGTCTTGATGACCGAATTTGGTCTTAAAGTCTTCATGAAAGTTGTAGCATTGGATCTTAGCTTTCCAATGGGGTTGGAATCACCCAAAAAGGAGTTCTAGAACTCCAGATATGGCTGTTTTAGTGAAGAGGGGTCAAGCTGCCAGCCTTGGTTATAGCTGTTGCGGTTTTTAAAATTTTTCACAAGGTAGATGAAGGAATTAGGACTTGATGTCTTCATGAGAGTTATAGGAAATCTTCTTATCTTTCATATGAGATAAGGATGAGCATGATAGGAGTATTATAACTCCAGATATTCTATGTTTAGTAAAGGTTGTCACTTCACAATGAGTGATTAGGATAAGCTGAAGGTTGTTTCAGATGTGTTCTTTCATAAATATGTTAATTAATGCTGACTAATATTGATTAATGTTGTTGAGCCGAGCTGAGTTGTATGTTGTTTAAGTTATTAATGTCGTATGATGTTTAAGCTGTATTGATGCAAAGCTGAGCTGTGCTGTATAATGCCAATGCTGATTAGTTGTGCCGTATGTTGAACTGTTGTGCTATGCTGTGCTGTGCTGAGTTGTGTGAGATTATAGCCGCTAAGTCGGTGCCGTTATTAGCCACATGCGTGGTGCTGTTATAGCCGCTAAGTCGGTGCTGTTGTTGCCGCTTCGCGGTGCTGTTATAGCCACTTGAGTGGTGCTGTTATTGCTGCTAAGCAGTGCTGATATTGTTGCGAGTTGTGAGTGGTATGAGTTGTACATGTGTGTTGTTAGCTATATCAGTTGTTTATCATATTGTTATATATCAGTATGTTGATTTTAATTACACTAGCTTACCCTTTTGTTGTCTCCATGATGTTTTGGACTGCAATGGTCATACTATGTATGGGAGCAGAGCAGGGATAGATGGGAGTCTAGTGGTGAGTCTTCAGCAGACTGGAGGAGCTGATCTATCTTTTGTGATTATTTTGTTGTTGAGCTACTTGAGATGGTAGCATTTGATTGTAACTTTTGTACACTTTAACTCTAGTCAGATTGAAACTTTGTATATCTATATATTCTAGATCCTATATTTATATACTTGTTCTATCTGTCTGGTGTTTCTAGTGTGCTATGCCTTGTGTAGTGACCAGCCGGGTCGTTACACTCAGAATTCGGTTCCCCGGGAACCGAATTCTGAGCTTGAACAGTGAATGGTTCTATCTGTGTAAATAAACCTGCACAGTGGTTATTTGGGTATTTTTTTTTAAAAATAATATTTACGTAAAAAATTCTGCTTACTGTTCAGTTACTAACAGGTTCGCATTTTGTAAATTAAAAATAGATGTTAAAAAATTGAACTAGTTGCGAACTGATCTATAAAAACTGAACTTTTTTTTATTTATAAAAAACTGAACTAAGCTATTTGTATAAAAAAATAAAATTGAACTAAACTATATAACTGAATTGAAATAAACTAAACTACTCCTCCTGGACTCAAGCAAAAAAAGTCCCTAAAATTTTTAGATTTAAATATAAGTAAATTCTAACTAACTTGACAATATTTAATGTTATCATTTAAAAAACAATACCCTTAACTTAAATGTGATTGCTATTTCCAATGAATATTATTACGGATAGTTTAGGAATTAAAGTTTAGTTTTCACATGAAATCAATAAAATTAAATAACTTAAACTAATTTTCTTAATATTTATAAATTTAGATATTTTGCTTATATATAAGTCTAAAGAGAGTATTTTTATAAAGGGGATTAGAATTCTCCATTTTTTTTCCCTTATATTTATCATTGCAAAAAAATAGTTCAAAATTACAAAGCAGCTCAAATCAGTTCGCGGAACTAATAAAACAATTCAGTTTAGTTTGAACTATTGTCAAGTTCAGTACAGCTCGGATGAATTATTTTTCCAGTTCAATTCACATACAATTCAATTCAATTCAATATTTTTGAACACCACTGATTAAAAGGCCATTATCCACATAAATGTTCATGATTTTTCTGCATAAAAAGTTCATTTCTGCTTGAAGAATGCTCTATCTGCATTCAAATCATGCTTTTCAAGTATTTGGTGGCCATTCTACAGATCCGAAAACAATCTCGTGTTCAGATCGCAAAACATTCTTGTGTTTCTAAATTCCACATGAAATGATGCAATGTATAAGATCCTACACAACTAGTCCTGTGATTAAGGAGGTATACAAGCATCACTCTACGAGACAGAACGGAGTCTGCAGCATATGCCCCCTAAAATAAATAATAGGATAAATCTTAGATGCAGTTTTTTTTAAGGTGCTTTAGGTGTTGTTCTCTAATTAGAATTACAAATGTAATAGAACAAGGGGTCAAGACAAATCTCAGCACGCCATTCATAATTGTTTTCAAATGTCAACATTGTCAGATATCACCATTACCTTGCTGAGCCTTTGACTCATAGAAGAGCCTTACAGTTGAGTAAATGGTAGAAGGTTCAGCCATGGCACCATTGCCATAATCCCCACATGCTAACCTCTTCGTAACAGGTGGAATGAGAGAAATGCCAAGCTCATCAATGCCAATGAGATGCCGCTCAGTGAAAGGATTGTTCCACATAAGAGTGTTCATGGCTGGAGCAACAAAGAATGGCTTGTTGAAGTCCCAGGCTCGCACGATGCATGTCAGTAGATTGTCACACAACCCTCCAGCAATCTACAATAGCATATATTTGTGTTATGAAAAGGAAGAAATTGACAATCGTAAATTTTTAAGCACTTTAATAGAAACATACATATAAACCCCATATAAAATGTATATACAAAAACTGAAGTACTGAACATCAAAAGATGGATAAGAACACATATCATTGAGTGAACTTGCCTGCACTGTATAAATAGGCATGTGAATTTCATAGAGATACCAGCTTGTTTAATATAATGTGCAGCAAAATATAAGTTACCTTTGCAAGGGTGTTGGCCGATAATGGAGCAATGACCATGATATCAGCCCATTTGCGAAGCTCAATGTGAAGCACGCTATCGCCTAGTTTCGTCCAACTAGACCATTCGTCCTCATCCGTGTATAAAATTACATCCTTAGGCATCGAAGCTCTATCAATGAAATGCAAAGATGCACTTGTGGCAACTGCTTTTACATCCGCCCATTCAGAGAAACAATGACAAAGATTTGCAAATTTGATAGCAGCAACACTCGCACTAGCAGCAAGTAGAATCCGGGGCTTCCTTGGCACAGCATCCACTGCCATATTCTCTCCTTCTGCACTTACAGGTTCTGAGCCAGCCATCACCTTAGACTTCCACAATGATCTTAAATATCCGTGATTCAAACAGGCGTTTCAGCTCATTCATCAAAAACCTTCAAATTGGTAAAAACTACAACACCTTTAGAGGACAGTATATAATTACTAAATATTTGTATCCAATGAATGCAAAAGGAAAAATTCCTTAGTTATTGAAATAAAACTCAAATATACATGCATCTAAAGCCCAAGTCAACCATAGTGATAGGTAGCTAGCTTAACACCAACAATGACAACATGTATGAACTACGGCTCTGTTTGGATACACTTATAGGAGAAAACAATAAGGAAAAATGAATTAACCTTCTCTCACAGAAACTCTATGATTTAACTTCTCCAAAAATTGAAATACAGAAGTTGATTTTAAGTTATGAAAGAAATTAAATTCATTTTGCTTTTTATTTTCTTCTTCTACAAGTGTTTATGGAGAAATTTATTTAATCAAGACCAAACATTACTACCCTAAATACATTTAAAAATAAAGTTTAACTTTAAAACACAGTCAGAGTAAAGATTTTCACACTTTCAAACAATTAAAAATCACCCTAGATAATTTAACAAATTTTACCACACGAGAATCCATGATTGAATGACGAAATACTAAACCTTTACCTTCGTGCATTCCATTAAATTCTAAAAGTAATCACATTTACGAGTATTCATATATCACCAGGTGCAATGTCCACCCCATGATGCAACATATGAGAGAGAATCCACCATTACAAATTCATAGTTACCTACACACAGACAACCCCATCCCACTAAACAAGAACCCTAAAGAGAGAGAGAGAGGGAGAGAGACTTTCCTGTAGTAACAATCAGACACCAATGAAGAACAAATCAGATTCAGAACAACATTATAAACAAAGGAAGAACCAATTTTAAAAGAAAATCGCGGGAAGGACGAGGAACAGGAGTTAGGAAGTGAATCCTAAATTAAAGAAACATATTCTGAAACATGTCCCAGGAAGTGTACAATCCATGGTTTCTATTTACAGAAAACCCCACCAAAGATTCGATCCCTTTTGCATAAAATAAATTGATGGGGTCGAGCAAAATGAAAAAAAAAATAATAAAAATATGAAAATGCATGAGTAACGTGAAGAGAGAAAAGAGTGAAGGGGTTTAGGGAACAAACCTAACCTCAGCAGCGACAACACAATCCGATTCGGCGATTCCTGTTAGTGTTTGTGTTGTGATAAAAGTCAAAAGCAGACCGCTGTTGGGGTAGCAATGTAGCATAACTCGCACACTGTTCAAACCAACCCAATATATACTAAACTTTTAATTTTTTTTCTTCTATTATTTGGTGTAGACAAGGAACTAAATAAGAATAATAAATAATAACAGGATAGATAAACAATTTACTCTAACATAAGAAAAAATTAAATTTGTTTATTATTTTAGAATAAAGTGCATTGGTATTCCAACGGTACTAAAACTTTGTTTTTTCTAATGATTACAATAATTTTCTTTACAAAATGTAATGTTTTTTTATGTTATATTTATAACAAATGATTTATATGTAAAATTATTGTTACTTTTAAAATATAGAAATTTAATATTTAACTAAAACTATAAAATATTTATTAAAAGAAATTAGATGTTAGAAAAAAAATTTCTAAAGACATTCTTGTCAAATAAAATCACCTAAAAATATTCTATTAGATTAATAGTTCCAAAAATATATTTTAGTTCGTATTATATAATTATTTTAGAATTAGTAATAATATTTAAATATTTTTATTTATAAAAATTTGAGTAATAATTATTTTATTTAATATACTTTAAACTGATGGTTCAAAAGTAATATATATATATATATATATATATATATATATATATATATTAATTAGTATACACATACCATGTAATATATATAATATATAATTTTGTATTATAATACTTTAAGAGATACTAAATTACATGTTTTTAGTTTTTAAATATAAGATGATTTTTTAAGTCTATATAATTAAAAAAGTAATTATTTAATAAGGAGTCTAATTTAATTGATTGAG
The DNA here is from genome assembly GCF_000230855.2 of Cajanus cajan. NCBI lineage: Eukaryota > Viridiplantae > Streptophyta > Magnoliopsida > Fabales > Fabaceae > Cajanus > Cajanus cajan. The sequence continues at coordinate 5,506,424 of NC_138519.1, forward strand.
TAAGGTATATTGTAATTTTTTTTGGTTTCCAAGTTCAATTTTGATAAATAAAAAAGTTTATTTTAATTTCTTTTCGAAAATGTTACTAGCAAATTTGTCAAATAAAATTATTTTATTATTGAAATTCTCACATAAAATTTACTCTTGTTAGAAAAAACATCATATTATAACCAACTGATGTTGCACATTGACTCAATTTATTCCTAATTCTAAGATTAAAATAATTTTTAGTTACAAGAATTTAAGATATTAATATTAAATTTGAAGAAGTAAAAATAACTTTATTTTAAATTTGAAATACTAAAATTATATTTAAGTCTAAATTATAATATATAATATAATTTAATATATTATATCATAAAATATTATAATATAATATACAAATTATATAATCGATAACTATTAATAAAGGAATATATTTTTAATAAAAAGAATATATTTTTAAATAATTACTTTCGTTTCCATTATTTTTTTTTATACTTTTTTTGTCTATTTGATTATACAATAACTTAACTCCTTATGAATAAATGATATGGAGAAAATATATTAAAAAAGAATGTAACCCTCTAGTACTAATTAAAAAAAGGCATTGCTTGTCTTTAATTTGTATTCCAGTTTTTTTACTTAAAAAATAAAAGATGGTTAAGAGATGTAAATAATTGTTATAATTGAATGATAGTTTTCAAAATTAGTTAACGGACAAAATTGTAAAAAAAAATAAAAATGAGTATTCTACTATTAATATAAAATTATCAATATATAATATTATAATAAAGAAAGAAAGAAATTTACCCCATCTTGTTGATTTCAATTCCAATTGCCCCACTAAGATAAGAAATACAGCAACAACATTATAGGATAAATTTCATATTATATTAACACAATAAACAACAAATTAATATATATATATATATATATATATATATATATATATATATATATATATATATATATATATATATATGTGGAGAATGTTAATGTACTCCCACCTATTTTTTAGTGGGAGTATGTTAGCAACCTACACTAAAATTTTAGGACAAAAAAATCACTCATTTCTTTTGATTTGGTTAATTCGTACAAAGGATATTATAGTAATTTAATTTAATTTTAAATAAAAATAAAATATTTTCTCTCTCTTATTAATTTCATTCTCCAATTCATTTATTTTTTTTATTAATTAATTTTTATTTGTTCAGAGAGAGAGGGGAGACATCATGACAGATGAGAGAGAAATGAGTTAAAGAAAGAATTTAATAGGAGAAAGATATATAAGTTAGAGAAAGAATTTAATAAAAAAGATAAATGAGTTGGAGAAGAAATTTAATAAGAGAGAGAAATGACTTAGAGAATGAAGTTAATAAGAGAAAGAAAATCTTTTTTTTATTATTTAAAATTAAATTAAATTACTATAATATCTTTTATACCAATTAACCAAATGAAAATAAATGAATGATTTTTTTGTCCTAAAATTTTAGTGTAGGTTGCTAACATACTCTCACTAAAAAATAAGTGGGAGTACATTAACATTCCCCTATATATATATATGTATTACATAATCAACCCATTGAGGACTTTAAATAATATGCACTATGTTTTCAACTTTGTAACTAACATTGTTCAAAAAAAAAAAAAAACAAGATAAAATATTTATCTTATGACCACAAACAACTCCTACAACATTTCTGAACATATGTATCAAAAATCTTTTATTATGAGATTTAATTGGTATGAATAATATAATGTATGAGGTTGTAATTTTATTCTCAAAAAAGATTTTTTATACATACAAAAAAGACTTTTTGACCACATTGAGGAGGCCTTCTAATATGAAGTATATGAGGTCATGGGTCATTCATGAGACACCAAAATTATCAGTAATAGCAAGTTTTTTAACTTATTTAAAATTATAAAATAGTCCTTATATTATATGCGGAGGCACTATGGAGGCGCAGTGGCAGCGGAGGCACGGTGGCAGTAGAGGTGTCGTCTGCTTCCATGGTGGTGACAGCGGAGGTGTGACCTCTTTCGTGTGGTAGCAGCGGAGGCACGACCTCCTTCGCCCAGTGACAGCGCAGAGGCGCGAGCTCCTTCAAGTGATGGCAGCGGAAACGCGACTTCATTCTCACAATAGCAGCGGAGGTGCGGCTTCCTTCACACGGTGGCAGCAAGGTGGCAGCGGAAGCACAACCTCCTTCGCGCGGTGGCAGTGGAAGCGCGACTTCGTTCGCGTGGTGGCGCGACCTCATTCTTCACGTGTGGCAACGGAAGCGCAGGCTCCTCCTCCTCGACGCCACCGGCCTCATGTCCCTCCTCTGCCGCTACTTCCCCCTCCCTGTCATCCGTGGCATTCAACACTCCAAAGGCCTCTCCTTCGCCTTCTCCACCATCAACTACATCCATTATGACTAAAACATAGCCACCTCTAAATTCGGCCCTTCCCGCCCCTGGCTCGCCCTCGACAGCCTCGTCGTCGCACTCGTTGACGTCGTCTTTCTCTTCTCACCACCTGTCGGCGATCAAAACAGTAACCCTAAACAGGGACTAATATGCAAAATACAAAAATTTTCTTTTCCAAGTTATGGATAAGAAATTTGAATTCTTGATTATTATATTATTAAATCCAACGGTTAAAAATAATGTTTCATCCATGTACCACATTTTATACTGCTTCATGTTAGAATTTTCCCACATTGAGGGAAGTTTATAAAACTTATTACTAAAGTGATGTTGTTTTGAAATAATTCCTCATTTTGAAGTAGTTAATAATAGTATTGCTAATCAACTCAAAGATACTCTTGCCACATCATTTTACCTTTTTTATAAATTTTTTCACTTGAAAATGAAATTAGTTGAGACACATAATGTTGATGTAACCAATTGCAACAAAGAGTGTTATTAATTATAGTGTCTGTCAATTTCTAAACTAGTACTTGCATAGAGAGAGGGTATATAACGTGGATTAGCTACAATCATTGGGTGAATTGCAACACAAATTTAAAAATATTGGCTTCCCGCTATTACTTATAGACACAAATTAAAAAAAAAATAACAAAATAATGTCAATATCTCCCTTGCGACAACGAAAGAATTCGCTTAAAAAACAATTTTCGTGCCATTACAATATAAAAAAAAAGTGTTACAATGGATCAAATATATAATATATATAGAGAGAGAAGAGAGATCTTTTTATTTTAGGGATAAGTATATGTAACCTCACTTTTGTAATAAATTTTATAAATTCCCCCAATGTGGTCAAAAAACATACAAAAAAAGGTATCATTGAATCTTTTGTTTAGATTAATTTAATAGAATAAAACTTAATGAATTTTTTTTCCTTCATCAAATGATTCTCTTTTTCTTTTCTTTTTTTACTTTCAAATTGGGCATGTAATGGCTACTAAAGAATTGGCTATGTAATAGAATTAATTTATAGTTTTAGAGTAAATTGTATTTTGTTCCTTATAATGTCTAATCCATAACTTTAGTCTTCTCATTTTATAAAATATGCAATTTTGAGATCCTTACAATGTTCATTCATTCATGGTTGTCAATCTCTAGTGATAACTCATAAACTCGTAGAGTTTACGAGATTAGGATAACTTACCTGTATAACTCGAAAGTAAACTCGTTTTTGAGTAATATCGGTGATCTCGTGTAATATTACGAGATTAATGATCACATTTTTTCTCCAAATAAACAAAACGCTCATTTTGGGTTAGGGCTAAGAATTAGAGCTGTCAAAGTGGGCCGGGACCCGTGGGCCAACCTGGCCCACCTTGAAAACGGGCCGGGCCGGGCAAAAAAAAATTGAAGTTTTATAGTAGGTGGGTATATTTCAACCCGGCCCACTTTGACCCGGCCCACCCGGGCTAAACCCGTTGTGGGCCGGGTGGCCCACCAACCCACCATTTTTTTTTTCAATAAAAATTTGAATATGATTTGTAGTTTATTTTGTATGATGATATATTGAAAATTTTTATTTTAAACTTTTATCATGATTTGTATTTAATTTTGTATGATGAATTATGACTTATAACTATTAATGATGTTAATTTTATGACTATTATGTTAATTTATAATTAATTTAAAATTTTGAATTTTGTTAATAATTTTTTTTTAATTTTTGGTGGGCTGGCCCGTATAACCCACCAACCCGTGGTGGGCCGGGCCGGGCCAAATTTTTTTTGAAAAAATTACAAGTGGGCCGGGTTGGGTTGGCTCGTTTTTAAAGTGGGTCAAGGTAGGTCGGCCCACATGGGCCGGGTTGGCCCGTTTTGACAGCTCTACTAAGAATTGACTTTCATTTCACTCTCGAATAATCTCCTCTGCGGCTTCGCTGTCTTCTCCATGGCAAAGGCAAACTATCGTGCGTTCTCCTCTACGAACGACCACTCTTCTCCTCCACGAAGGTGTGAATCATCTTCTCCTCTGTGCGCGAACCATCGTTCTCCTCTGCGCCACGAACCACTTTCTCCATGCGCGATTGTTTGTCTTCTCCCTTGCGAGTCACACAGCTTCTTGAGGCAGTTCTCCGGTAGCATCACGACACCTCCTCGAGGTTGTTCCGAAAGCAATGCGAGTACGCAATCCGCGACTCCGATTAGGGTTTTTACTTTTTTTTTGTGATTCATTATTAACTTGCTTCTGGTTGCGACTCCGACTATCGTTTCTAATTGTCTATAGTGATTTTTACTATAATCATGTATGGGACTAGATGAAATTCTGCTGATAGTGGATCGGGTGCAGCCTCCTTTGTTGCTAGAAATAGAAATGTTCCAAGAAACAGATAAGATATTAAGTAGAAGCATGGGACAAATGTTATTTCTATATTTTTATAATTTTTTTATTAAGTAATCTTTTACAAATTTACGATATGAATTTACGGAACCTTCACGAGATTACCTAAACTCTCGAGATTGACAACTAGAGCTGTCAAAACGGGCTACCCGGCCCGGCCCGGCCCACCGCTGGTTGGTCATTTGGTGGGCCAACCCAACCCGACTCATTTATCAGTGAGCTCAAAAAAATCGAGCCCGACTCGGCCCACCACGGGTTGGCTTACCTTTAAAATTTTTTTTTTCTTCTTAATATACAACTAAAGCCCAAAAATTTAAACTTATTTTAAAAATCTGAGATTCTTAATTAAGACATCCTTAAATGAATTATTCATCCCAAACATTAAATGATAATTTTAAATACAATCAAATCAAATCAAAATAATCTCAAATAGATAAATATAATCCAAAATTATCTTAAACTTTAAATACAATCTAAAATCACAAAAATTACAAATCACAATCCAACATTAAATTATTATTGTCTCATGTTGGACTGCTCCATGACCTAATAATTATTGTATTTTTTCAAAAAAAAGTTAATCACGGGTTGGTGGGCCAGCCCGGCTCACCACGGGTTCAACCCGGGTGAGCCGGGTTGGTGGTGAGCCGGGTTCAAATTTGACCCGTATTAAAATTTTCAAATTTTTTTTAACCCAACCCGGCTCGAACCCGTGGTGAGCTGGGTTGGCTCGCCGGGTCAAGCCCATTTTGACAGCTCTATTGACAACCTTGCATCCATTGATTATTAATTTTGTAACAATAATCATGATCTTACATTAAATAATATGACAATTAATGCTTAATAATATACCGACCAGAGTCCATACCATACCATGTTGGTTAGAGAATATTTTTGTAATACATATTGACCGCATTCTATACCTTTTTATTTATTTGGTTAGTTTAAGCACATCATCTAGCTCAGGTTACAACCTATGTGTGCTTTGAATTTCATAGGCTTCAGACTTTAAATTCAGAATAAATCCACCTAATAGCGTGCAACAAGTTTAAATTATATAAGCTTTTAACTTTCATGTTGCTTTGGAATTTCAAGGGCAATACAATGCAAGTAGTCGTCCCGACAACCAACAAAAATCCTACCACCAATCATTAAAGGTGAAGAGAATATATCCCCTGCCAAGTTTAGCCTTGCAAATTCTTGCACATCCCGTCTTTGTTGATTTGCATCTTTGGAGAGATTCGCGTTCACTCGAAGAAGGTTTATGCCTCCAGAACTGGAACAAATGCAAATTAACCTGAGAAAAGAAAAGAAAAAAGTTTGAAGCTGATAGCTGGTAAATTGCTCTAGCTCTTTTAATTAAGAAAACCAAGTTAACCTGTCTGAAGTGGGAGAGGCGTCAGATTCCAGCTGCAAGTGCTCGTCAACATAAGCAGATGCAGTAATTGGATCTCCAACATTGTATTCCCATTGTAGGTCCCCCTCATCCTGGTGATAATCCAACATAAAGAACAGAACAAATATTAACCTAAAGGAATCATTTTGAACACTGCACATTCTTACTCCCCCTTCACACGTCTAAGAATAGTTCTTTAGATATAGTCAAACACAAAATGACTCCTAATTGTATTTTTTTACATATGAATAGATCTTAGAATAAATTCACCTTATTCCAAGTGTTAAACAAGAAAACTTCTACAAAGTTTACTAATATTATTCAAAATAAGTGAATGAACATTCATATTAGTTACGGTTTAGGACAATTTTGTGCGTGCTTTAAAGTGCTAGCGCATAGAATAGATGTTTGTCCAATACACACGGTAAACTGCATATTTTAAACTGTCAGATTTAAGGCATCATCGATTGTACAATATTTTATTAATGGTACCACAGACAACTACTCAAAGGCAGAGGGAATATTACTTTTGCAAGACTTGAACGGATACATCATACATGTCCATCAACAGCTTGAATAATTCAGCGAGATACTATTTTATAATCCTCAAAATGACCAAACTTTGTGATAAGAACCTTATTATCACTTTGTATTAATTAGCATTTACGAATACTACAGGTCACTCTCTAGTCAGCAATTATCAGCATCAGGTGGATATGTGGATTCATCTCTATTCTTTCTTTTGAAAAAAGAGAGGTAGGAGTGGAGCGCACAACAGTCGCTAGCAATAAAAGATTTAAAGATATTGTCTCCTAGCCTGATCTCGTCAACTGAAAATACATACTGTATTATTCTGTAAGATTAAAGCTACGAATTATGAAACACAACACAAAATGAATTGAAGCATTGTCAAAAAGGGAAGGGGGAGGGAGAAACACTGCTAATACCAAGCAGCCAATAAACAGATCCAGCAATTAACTTCGATCTTAGATAGGGAATATAGATATTGTAAAGTTAAAAGGTTGCTAGATATGAATCTAATACAGAAAAAATTAAAATACACCAAAAAGCTGATAGAAGAGAAAAAGGAAACAAGTTTATTCTGTCAGTTCTCACCAGTTTGAACGAGTACACACTTCCGCTCCTGGAGCATACAAGCACCTAAGGTGGAATAAATAAAACAATTACTATCATAAATAAATCTTTCACTGGTTATTTAGAGAATAAGAGTCATTGTAATATGTTTCCCCTGATATCTGTATTGTATACTAATATGAAGGAGACTTCATAAAGATATTAATATCCTTTACTATAAGTTATTACTAATTTGGTAAACTAATTGAGTTAACTTATCTCCTTATTAGTTTAGTTATTACAAATTTACTATACTGTATCTGTTAGACCTCAGGATCCTAAACAGAAACCAGCATAAACTCTCGCAATCTTTTATTGATTTTGACAAAAGGGTGTTAGGAGGCAAGTGGAAAAAGAATTAACTATTTAGTATATGGCTAAGTAAAATCAGTGGACAGATTGATGTACCTCATGAGGAAGAACAGAAGGTATGCATGGCCCGGCAAATATTGGACCATCAGTAGTTTTCTGAGCAAAATTCATTAAAAAAATCATGTAAATATTCCTTCCATCCGGGAATATAATTTAGGATTGCAACCATAATGAGGTCCATAATTCCTACCTTCCAAACAATGGATCCATTTGGATCCAATGCAAGAACATGGCCATCCACCAAGCAACATATTACTGCAACCAACAGGAATAATTAGAAAGACAAAGGAATAAGCATACTTTAATAGGACAAAAATTAATACAGGACATAAATAATTAGAAAGACATACAATATAATCAAGAGGCAGAGTAACAATACATACCAGTTCCATTGTGGGTGACAGCTAGAGAAGCAAACACAGGGACTTCTAATTCATGTAGCCACAATATATTAAATGGAGAAGCCTGGATTCAGTAAAGGATTATTTCAGTCTGACTTAGGCTAATAGCTCAATTGACTCGAACATGCTGGCGACTTCAACATTCAGCAACATTAAAAGATATATACATCTAATGTTCATCAAATTACGTATTAATCTCTCGGGTCAAAGCTAAACAACATCATTACATCAATCATTTACTTTTTATACTTTTTCTGGTTCATTCTAATTAAATCATAAAAAAGCAATGCAAAAGCAAACGTGCCTATTTATACCAGATTTGCTATAAATCAAAGTAGATGAAATAGCTCAAGTTGTGAACACCAGGCAAGCAACAAAATTCTAATTCATTAATATGTCAGTACGCAAGTCAGTCAAAGTGTTGAACGTTAGTTTGACTGTTTAGCACATTAGTTATCCTGTAAAAAGGCAAGCTATGAGGTTTTGGTAGAGTTCTCTTTTAACCACTACCTTTAGTTGATAAGTTGTCTCTATTCTCCCAATGTAACTCTGGTCACGAAAAACTCCTTGCTTTTCTTTTATTCTTTTTCTCTTTGTTCTTCCCTCTCGAATCTTTTAATAATAAACAGTTTGCAAGACAAACATTAAATAAAACTCTTTGTTTCTGACCTTTTATTCTTGGGATCTTTCTTGTATGGGTTTTTAATAACTTTCATTGCAATAAAGAAATAAAAATTATGCACGTATATTAATTGATTTATGAATTTATCATACCGATATCGATATAGCTGTTATACGACCACTGGTAGAAGCCACATAAAGCAAGCCATGAGCCTACATGAAGAATTAATAAGAACTCGATAGTAATTTTAACTAATCTACATGCATGTGTTGTGACTTTTAGAAGGGAAGTTCACCTCATCAATTGCAGGTGACCCATATATACTGCCTCCACATGGTAGCTTGTACACACAACAGTGTTTTTTGTAGTCAAGAGCATATAAGTTGTGATCATGAGAGCCACACCTATATTAACATTAAACCATGCTGAAAACACATAATTTCCAATCAAGCTAAATCATGTAACGTAGCTTTTTAACATATATCTGGGACTTTCTGACAATAAGACACATTGGAACATGTAGTATTTGACATACTATTAAACTCTTTTAACATGAACTCATGCAGTCAGAAGTTCCACCCTTGCTTCTAGTCTAATAACTTTAGTTTTTGTACAAGGTGGTGTTTAGATTCTAAATATGGTTACAACTTACATATACATCTAATGCACAAGGATTACTAATTTTAGTTATTATACATTATTAGTAATAACATATAATCATTATTTATTAGAAACGTAATATTTTTAGAGAAGAAAGAGGAACAGTATTACAGGGGACAGAAGTATAAGATATCTTCCAAAATAGAAAAGTCAAGAAAGAAGTATCATGAAAAAATAATTGATGCAGCAAATCCCAATATGCAAACTCATCAGAAATGGCAACTCTTTCAAATAGCCATGCATAGAGCAGACAAGAGAAGCACATTCTACAGGAAATTTATTCCTGTGGAAACTCAATTCCTGAAAGTCTTATATTAAGTCTTAAACCATACATCAAAATCCTTAACTTCGATAAGAAGTTTCTGGAGAATCCTTCAACCCTTAAATTTTTCCAGGTTTGACAGCTTGTATTGTAGCAAAGGGTGTGTGAGAACTTTTTTTCCATGGGAATAGAAGTTGCTCAATCAGGACATTTATTAAGTCTTGTTTTTTAATTAAATATAAAAAGGCATATTTTATTTTTTTTGATCCATCAGAATTACAGTGACAAAATCCAAATTCGAACCTAAGACCATGTGCATACCACTTTAACCTTCCATTAACTTAAAAAAAATATATTAACATAGATGTGGTGGCAATTGGCAAAGGAAAATATCATACACCGATTGGTAATGTGTGACATGTATCTTGGTAAAAGTAATTACAGCCCTACAATGTAAATACCACTTCATCTCAACCCATTAGCATGCCTTGTGTCCTAAAACGTGGGAAAAAAATTTATTGGAATCATTTCACAAGGAACAAAGTTAGAAATTCCAGTATGCCAGTTGAACTTCAACCCTCACGATTATGTCCAGTATTTAATATAAAACTGAGCAGAGGTCAACCCATTAGCATGCATTGTGTCCTAAAACGAGAGAAAAAAATTTATTGGAATCATTTCACAAGGAACAAATTTAGAAATTTCACAACCTATTTTAATACTGGACTCCAACCTACACTATTATGTCCAGTATTAATAAAAGACTGAGCAGAGGTCAAAGTAAAAAAAAATATGTCAACCTATAACCATTTCTGAATTCTAGTCTCGTATACACCACTCCTCAACTATCCAAATGTCAAAAATAGTAAAGATTGAATTATACAAACCAACAAGAGTTCTATGTAGAATGAAGATATTAGATTCTCTGTTATTGAAAAAAGTTACTGATTTCAGCTATACTTATGGTAGATGCTCCTATGTGAGTAAAAGCAAATGGGAGATCATAGATTATAACAAACTTGCATTCGTGGCAATAAGTGTGGGAAGTGGAAGTCTAGGCCTAACTCAACCCCAGAAGTTAGCTTATGAAGTGAGGATTGCTCAAGCCATTATAAGCTCTTTTTCTACCATATCTATAGTTGATGTGGGATTTTGACAGAAAGTATTGATTCTGCGTGGGATACAAGGGAGAATAGGGAAAAGGAAAGGATACACAATCATTTGAGTAGTTGTGACAGGGCAGAAAAGTTTTCCTTCTCGTGACTTGTTCTCATTCATTTTCAGTTCTTATTTACACATATAACATATTACCTTTGTAATCAGAGCACTTCCCTCTAAACATTTCTTTGTTAAGCCGAGGTAAATTCAGTTCCTATCAACTTAACACAAACTCTCAAATACTTGGATTAAATATTGAACCATAGAGTATGCATGATAACTTAACAATACAGAAAGAAGCATAAAAAATTACCAGATCAATTGTCTGCATGTGTCTACAACTGGCTGTGATTTTACCTTCATGAGTTCAAAAACATAATTATAAATAGACCACAAAAAGAAGAAAGAGAAGGGAAGGGAGGAGACTATAATGAAGTAAAATAACAAACAAACAAACAATAACACCCCTATCCCATTAGGTGAATAATGAAGTCAGATAAACGAGAAAAAAAAAAAAATAGAGATAAACAAGGGTAGGTACAACATGGGGAGGATGAGACATCCTCCAAAATCTTTTTTTATCACCCTGTTTAGCGTCCAAACAGTAGAGTGCCTCTGTCTCATTTCCAACCACTGATCACAGAATTCCAGCAGTGTTTCTGGCCACTCCATGTTCACTTATAAGTAATAGCAAAGCTCAATTTCAGCCTCTTATGTCTCTGTTCTTGTTTTTTCCTATGTTGTGCTCTTTCCTCACACTTCATAGCCCCTAACTTGTCTCTACCTTTTTTTTGTTTTTTTAACTCCTTTGTCTCTGTTCAAATATATAAGTTTCTGATTTTTTATATTAATTCCATTTTTTTTATTTCATTCCTATGCTGAATGCTCTCATGCTCTTAGCTTCCATGACATCTTGCATTGTGTGTTTAAATGTAGACTTTATAAGTTTTAAATATTAATTATGAACATGTCTTAAAATTGTGTGTTTTGTGATTTTTGAGCATTTACATGTGTATAGTATAAACTAATAATCTTATATCTATAGTCTTGAGGATAGTTTCCTTCCTGCTCCCTGCTGTCTTTCTATATATTTTGGGTTCAGCTGCCCTGTCACAATTGGGAATTGATAAAAATGGAGTATGGTCTGTAACATATTCTATCGTGGTTAGAAAAAGGCAAAAACCTTGATAAAAGAAAGCAGACACCACATAAAACCACAAATGGAATTTTATTGTGTTAAAGTTAGATACCTCACCGGAAGTTTGGAAAATCCAACAGATCTGTCCATTCAAAAAATCAAGGAAATATATTTTTCCCATGTAACATCCAACAACAACCTAAAGAAATGTCATCTGTTAGAACAAATGGATAGAATTTTATAACCTTATTGAGCTAGAATAACTTAATATATTAACAATTGAAAATCAACCTGGGAAAAATCACAAACAATTGCTGCTGTACATTCAATGCGGCCTTCTAGTTTGATCTCCCACTGGACAGAACCACTGAACCAATTATTAAGTAGCAGCTTAGTAGAGCTAGAACTGAAAATAGAAACCAAAAAACTTCTCTATATGGTTCTAGCATCAATAGTGAAAGCCACTGCTATGGGGAAATACAATGTTAACCTGGCTGAAGTTCCTACTTATATAAAAGCAAATTAGCATTAAAGAAATTAAAGGGACATAACAAAAAATGTATGTACAATTCAAGCACTGATGTAGTTTTAGGCAACAGGAATGATGCAAAATGGACCGAGATGTCTGTTCTTGTTCAATTCAAGTGAAATATGATATTGTAATTTTGTTCTGCATCATCACTAATTAGTTTCCTTGTTCCTTTGGTAAAAGAATTGTTATCATATTGATATTGATTCTTTTAACAAAAGCTAGGTCATCAAGATTCTAGGTGTTTATACTTTGTATGTTATCCTGATAGAACACTAATTAATAAACTATAAAATATAATACTGAACACAAATCACACACAATTCAGCAATATTCTTTGTCCCCAGACAAAAGTCTCCTTTAGAATATTCTCTGTCCACAAACTTCAAATAACAACACACATGTGCAGTTATACGCCTTGTTATGATACACTTGTGAGATATAATCCTAAATTCCTAATACATAATTGTCATTAGTTATTTTCTATGAATAACTACCATCATGCAGTTTCTTATACAGAACTAATACATTGTTGTTAATATAGTACAAGTTATTTTCTATCACATATACTCCTAATAATTATTGGCTCCAATTCACCAATGGGTCTTTCCTAACCCATTTGGTTCCCAGTTCCCATCAAATCCACATCATACATCGATCCATACTAAAAGATTTTCAGGTGTACACGAAATTATCATGATACCAATTGCACAATTGGTTAATATAAGGTGAAAAATGAGTTCTTGATGATATGCAAACTTCAATCAGAACCTGGAGATTAAACTAGAAAATGAAAATGTACTCTAACACAAAATTTGATCAATTTTAGATCAATAATATGAGAAACAGAGTATTAGCAATGGACTAAAAGTCTAAAACCATTTATACAAACTATAATATGTTTGTACCTTCTAGCATTAAAGCAGAGAAATTTATGAGAGTGAGATCCAATGAACAAATAAATGTCTGTGCCTTTAAACACAAGCAATGGTGAGGCATCAACACAAGATTCCATGTAAACTTTCCAAAAGTCTTTCATGTGACCTCTACTACCTCTTGGAACATTTGCAGACCAAGTTGTTTGGTGCATATCAGTTACTGCCGGCTGCCCTTTATGCAACACCTTGTTGCATCGGCTAACTGAGAATGATAATAGTGAAGGGGAATGCCATGGGAATGATACATCATCCCATGATACAACATCTTCAGAACCCTTCTTTAAGCGTTTAGAAGGAAAAGAATTGTCTTCATTATCTTTCAAAATCATCTTTGATTCAAGAGGACTAGTATTTTCAGCATGATTGATACAAATATCATCTTGTCTGTTTGTTTTCATTTGAAAACAAATATCCAACCTGTTATGCAAAGAGCATGATCCTCTTTTCTGGAGAAGAGCCATGCAAAGCTTAAAAGGACTTGGATAGTAGTAAAGAAATCTCAAGTCAATCCCCAAACTGTAAGCAACATGTGCAGCAGAAAGAGAGTTACCTCCCATCGTAAAGAAATCATCATCATTGGAAACCTTTTGAACCACTAAAGCATCGTGAAAGACCTGTTAAAGCAATTATCAAATCAAAATCCTTAATTCTTCAGAAAAGACTTCAGTAGTAAGAAATAATAATTGACTGAATTTCCAGAAGGAAACATAACTTTAGTGGACTAAAAAATTTATTGAATAAATAGTTAGGAGTCAACAAGTTACATGCATAGAAATACATAAACGGAATATATAGAAGCGGCAAATGTCTCTAATAAACTCTAATTTTATTAGAAAATAAAGGGGTGAAGAATCCTCCAAAACAAGAAAATGAACATGGAAACATGAGGAATCCTCCAAAACAAAAAAGCCACAATGAAAAAAGAAGTCATAGATGTGTATTTAACAAAATGAAAATGCTTGAAAAAGAAAACTGAACAAGCTGACTTATAAAATAGTCCTTCTGAGATGAATATTGTCAAGAAAGCTGATGTGGACAAAGCACAAACCCATCATACCTTGTGCTAACAAACCAATTAAGAACAGGACAGCAAGGTTTGAACTCAACCACTGGGTCTATAACCCTAAAGCTCCCTTTTTTTTGTGGTGGCAGGTTGAAAAAAAAAATGCCCGGACATTTTTTTTGTTTCTAACAGTAATAATGTCAGTTCATAGTCATACTCAACCAAATTAAACTACTGCAACAAGAGAGCTGCTATCAACATTCACTAATATATTGCCATCCATTCTCTCTTTCTGTACAGCAACAGTAAGCTTGCAATTGCAGGTTTTATATTTTCAAGTTTTGTAGAATCACTAACAGACTGATAAAAAGATTATGAAAATTGAGGCAAAAACTTGTAGGAGACAAACTGTTGTAATTAGAGGAAAATCTTCATAATTAAATAAAATATTTGTAGAATCTTCTAGTTTATTTTTCAGAATATATTTTTCCTTATTTCGTTATTTTGGAAGATTAGATTGTTACAAATAGGTATAAGGAAAATGTAATACGCATGAATGATAATAATAAAATCATTCTCCTTTTCAAGTTGGTATCAGAGCTCCCGATCTTGGGAGCTTCGTTTCCGCTGCAACAGTAGCTATTGCCGCAGCTGTCCAGCCACTGCGGCTACCGCCATAGCCGTTGGGGTCGTTGATAGGGCAGAAAGGTGCGCCCAACTCCGGCGAACACAATGCCGCAATTCGCTTCGGGAAATACGCCGCCATGCGCCGCCAACGTTGCCGGCGCGTGTAGCCCACGCGCCTAGCTCCAGCGAGACCCACTCGTCACCGCCATCACAGAAAGAGTCGTCGGAGCCTCTTGAGTCCGTTCCATGGGTCGGTGACGTCCCATTTGGCCTAGATTTGAGTAGATCTGAGTTGAGTTCTGCTCTTTTTTCCAGTGTAGCCCACACGTCGTCGTCGTCTCGGATAAGGTCACCAGATTGTGTTCCAAAGGATGTCTGAGGTAAAAATCATTCCTTTGGGTCCTAATGATCTTCCAAATGTGGTGGGTGTCTATCAGCTGGATGGTCAGAATTTCTTACAATGGAGTCAGTATATTCGAAAGATTCTCAAGGGACGTTCAAGACTAGATCACATAGATGGTGGAGGGCCAGGACCAGACAACTCCAATTTTCCAATTTGGGACAATGAAGATTCACTAATTATGACATGGATGTGGCATTCCACGATTCCTAAGATAAGTCGAAATTATATGTTTCATTCTTCTGCCAAAGAGATATGGGATGATTTACAGAGTACTTTTTCATTAAAAAAGGATTTTGCTGCATGCTATGACATTGAAAGCAGGATATTTAATACAAAACAGAGTTCTCTTTCCGTATCAGAATATCATGAAATCTTGAATGGACTTTGAATTGAATTAGATCAGTACCAAACAATAAAGATGTGTAAAACAGATGCTGCCGCACATGCTGAAGCCGTGGAAAGAGGAAGAATCTTTAAATTTCTCCATGGCCTGAATCATGAGTACGACCCAATCAGGGTACAAATCTTAGGAAGAGAAAAATTACCATCCCTATCAAAAGTATTTTTTATGGTAAGAGGAGAAGAAACTCGGAGAGCTGTCATGCTTGATGGGGGGATCTCCAACACAGGCTCTGCCATGACAATTGGAAAGGGGGTCCACAAGGGAGCAAATGCCGGAGGAAAGTCGTTTGAAAAAGATAATCATGGAGACTATTGTTCATACTGTAGAAGATCTAGACATACCAAGGAAACATGCTTCAAACTCCATGGAAGAAATAATGTTCTCGAGCGCATGGGAAATAACAAAGGGTTTGCTCAAAGATGGGCAAATCATACTACCTCAAAACAGGAAGCCACCAATCTATCCAGTACTTCACCACCACCAAATCTAGATATGAAAGCTTATAAGGAGGAACTCGAGCGCTTGAAAGCAATGGTTGAATCAATGAGTAAGCCCTCTGGATCATGTATTCTGTCCATGAAAGGTACCCTCTCAATACTATTGGTCTTGTGTCTCAAGGTATTTGGATTCTTGATTCAGGAGCAACTGATCATATGACACCTTTTCGTGTGTTCTTCAACTCATATGTTAAAAGAAATATAGAACAACTTATTACAATTGCGAATGGTTAGGGTGTACCTATATGCGGCTCTGGAAATATAATTTTGGAATCATCTATTGTATTAAAGGATGTTTTACATGTTCCACAATTAGCCAATAGTCTTATCTCTGTGAAAAAACTCACAAAGGATTTAAATTGTTTAGTAACATTTTTCTCAACTTATTGTGGTTTTCAGGACCTTGCCATGGGGAAGACGATTTTAACTGCTAAGGAGCAGAATGGGTTGTATCTGTTGGAGTCTGATGACCAAAACAAAACAAAAATCATGAGTCAACAAGCTACATCTGAGACGTGGGCAAATTCCCAAATATGGCTACATCATAAAAGGCTTGGGCATCCTTCATTCAACCTTATCAAGTCCTTATTTCCTCATTTGTTTACCAAAGAGTCTGTTGAGTCCTTTAATTGTGATATTTGTCAATTGTCAAAACATCATCGTGCATCTTATCCTATTAGTAATAAAAAGAGTACTTCTCTATTTGATTTAATTCACTCTGACGTTTGGGAACCTGTTGTAGAATCTATTTCTGGAGCCAAATGGTTCGTTACCTTTATTGACAATTGCACCCGTGTCACGTGGACATACCTTATGAAAAATAAATCAGAAGTTTTCCAAATCTTTGTTAATTTTTTCTATCTTGTTCAAAATCAATTTGGAAAAAATATCAAAAGAATCAGGTCTGACAATGGTACTGAATATGTGAATCATGAATTTCTCAATTTTTTGTCTCATAATGGTATTGTTCATGAACTAACATGTGTAAACACCCTTCAACAAAACAGGGTTGCAGAAAGAAAGAATCGTCATCTTCTTAAAGTAACTAGAGCTCTTCTTTTTCAAATGTCTGTTCCAAAAAATTATTGGGGAGAAGCTGTGTCAACTGCCACATATCTCATCAACAGGTTACCCACCCGTATCTTAAATGGCATTAGTCCTATAGAGTCTCTATTATCTTTTGTTCCTTCTTCCCCCCTAATATCGAGTCTACCTAGTCGAGTCTTTGGATGTACTGTTTTTGTTCACTCTCTTCATCCTAATCGTAGTAAATTAGATCCCAAAGCTCTTAAATGTGTCTTTATTGGGTATCCTTCTAATAAAAAAGGGTACAAATGTTATCATCCTCAGAGTCGTCGCGTCTTTATCATCATGAATGTCACCTTTCATGAAACACAATCCTTTTATGCCAGCCCACCACTTCAGGGAGAGAAAGCACTTGAAGTGGAGGAGCTTTCCTTCTTGTCATTATCATATTTGTCTTTGCAGGATGCCCAAGATCAAAGCAATGAAGCTACCATGGACCACAGTGAGGAAGAAGCGGAAGAAGAGGAAGAAGACATTTTTTGGCAGAAAATATGAAAGAAGAAAACAACCCACTTTGACTCTCGAGCAAGAAAAATGGTCTAATCCAGAGGTGAGGATCCCTGAAGATAGCAGTGAGGAGGTAAGTATTACTGAGGATTTACCCATTGCATTGAGAAAGGAAAGAAGATCATGTGCTAAATATCCTATTTCTCGGTATGTTTGCACTAACCATAGTAGTCAATCCCGGATAGCGGCGCGGAGCGGCCGACCCTAAAACTGGGATAGCGGGATGACGCGAAGCGGGATAACCGCTATTTAAATATTAATTTATTTATATTAAATAATTAATAATATATATATAAAAGCTAAAAAAACAAAAAAAAATAACTCTAAATTCATGCATTAAACATTTTTAATAATTAAAAGTTCATAGTACTCAAACAATACATAATATAAAATGTCTCCAAAACAAAGTGTTAAAGCTCTAAGTAAGTAAAAAATTAAACATTATAGTTTAACCTTCTTCCTCATCAAGATTAAAGTCTTCCTCTCCCTCAAATTCATCACTCCCACTAGCATTAGAATTATATTCTTCTTCTTCCTCTACATCATCATCCTCGTCTTCTAGTACTTCCATCACTTTTTTTCCTTTATCTTTCTTGGAAATAGAAATAGAATTTTCTGAAATTAAAAATAAAATTTTCTGAATTAAATTTAATCAGAAATTAAAAATAAAATTTGCTGAATTAAATTTAATCAGAAATTAAAAATAAAATTTTCTGAATTAAATTTAATCAGAAATTAAAAATAAATTTTTCTGAATTAAATTTAATTAGAAATTAAAAATTAAATTTGCTGAATTAAATTTAATCAGAATTTAAAAATAAAATTTGTTGAATTAAATTTAATCAGAATTTAAAAATAAAATTTGTTCAATTAAATTAAATCAGAAATTAAAAAAAAATCAGTTGAAATAATTTAATAAATAATTAAAAAAAAATATGTTGCATAAAAGGCATCCTCGAAGGAGAATAGAAGGAGAATAGAAGACAAACGCGCGTCGGAGCTTGCGGCCACGTCGGACCTGGAGGCGCGTCGGAGTCCGAGGTGCGTCGGAGCTGGAGGCGCGTCGGCGATGGAGGTGCGTCGGAGCCGGAGTTCGTCGGAGCTGCACGTTGCACGCACGATAGCCAGAGAAGAAGAAAGGGAGAGACGAAAGGAGGGGTTTGGTTTGGATGAGTCTGAAATCGCGAGAGGGAAAGGGAGGATTAGGGCAAAAAAACCCCATTGAAAAGACCGACTTACCCTTAATGAAGGGTAAGTCTGAAATCGCGCCGCGATTCCGCGATTTGGGCCGCTCCGCTCTGCCTCTGACGCGGCCGCTCCAACCGCTACACAAATCTGCTCCGCTCTAGCAGCCAGATTGCGGGGTGAGGCTGCTTCGCTCCGGAGAGCCGCGATAGCGGCCGCTATTGACTACTATGGCACTAACAATCTCTCTAATAAGCACAGAAGCTTTATTGCTGCCATTGATGCCACATAAATTCCTACCTCAATCCAGGAGGCCATGAAACTTGAACATTGGACTCAAGCCATGAAAGAAGAGATGAATGCATTAGAAAGAAATTCAACTTGGGAGATTGTTGATAAGCCAAGAGACAAGAAGGCAGTAGGGTATAGATGGATATTCACAATGAAACATAAGGCAGATGGGACAATAGAAAGATATAAAGCTAGATTGGTAGAAAAAGGCTATACCCAAACTTATGGGATTGACTATGAGGAGACGTTTACCCTAGTGGCAAAGATGAATACAGTTCGAGTTGTTCTCGCTTTGGCTGCTCATTTTGGTTGGGACTTACACCAGTTGGATGTGAAGAATGCCTTTCTTCATGGAAATCTGAAAGAGAAAGTGCACATGGAGATTCCCCCAGGTTTTGAAGTGAAAAATGAAGGAAACAAGGTATGCCTCCTAAAGAAAGCATTGTATGGTCTTAAGCAATCCCCTAGAGCATGGTTTGGAAGATTTACAAAAACAATGGTTTCCTTGGGATATAGACAAAGCCAAGGAGATCATACTCTATTCATAAAGCACTCTTCTACAGGTAAACTCACTCTATTGCTTGTCTATGTGAATGATATTATTATTGCAGGAGATGATGAAACAGAAAAATTGGCATTAAAAAAAAATTGGCAGCTCAATTTGAAATGAAAAACCTAGGAAAACTCAAGTATTTTCTTGGAATAGAGGTTGCTTATTCCAAGAACGGAATTTTCATCTCCCAAAGGAAATATGTACTTGATCTCCTCAAAGAAACAGGAAAGTTGGGATGTAGAACCTCAACAGTCCCTATAGAACAGAATCACAGAATTGGAAGTGAAGAAAGTGCTCCTGTAGTGAAGGCCCAATATCAGAGATTGGTAGGAAAATTGATTTATCTATCACACAGAAGACCAGACATTGCTTATGCAGTTAGTGTAGTGAGCCAATTTATGCATGATCCAAGAGAGAGACACATGCAAGCAGTTGACAAAATTCTCCAGTACTTGAAGTCAAGTCCAGGAAAGGGGCTATTGTTCAAAAGGGAAGATACATTGACTATGAAAATATATACTGATGCTGATTATGCAAGTTCTATTACTGACAGAAAATCTACTTTTGGTTATTGTATGTTTCTTGGAGATAGTCTGGTAACGTGGAGGAGCAAAAAGCAACATAGAGTATCTCGTTCTAGTGCAGAAACTGAATTCCGAGCCCTTGCTCAAGGAATGTGTGAAGGACTCTGGATGAAAATCATTTTGGATGACCTTAAAGTCAAGGTTGATAACCCCGTGCAACTATACTGTGACAATAAGTCTTCCATGAGCATTGCCCATAATCCAGTACAACATGATAGGACCAAACACATTGAGATTGACAGACATTTCATCAAAGATAATCTAGACAGAGGCTTTGTGATTACAACTCATGTTCCTACAGAACTTCAGATAACAGATATTTTTACAAAAGGGCTCCCTCAGGGTAGATTTCAAGATCTTGTAGGCAAGTTGGGAATGATTGATATTCATTTACCAACTTGAGGGGGAGTGTTGTAATTAGAGGAAAATCTTCATAATTAAATAAAATATCTGTAGAATCTTCTAGTTTATTTTTCAGAATATTTTTTTTCCTTATTTTGTTATTTTGGAAGATTAGATTGTTACAAATAGGTGTAAGGAAAATGTAATACGCATGAATGATAATAATAATAAAATCATTCTCCTTTTCAAGTCAAACACAAACCCACTCCTGCCCTATATATCACCTTTCATTTTCATTTGTTGCATTCATTGCCAGGGGTAAAAAAATTTTCAGATGAAAGGCAGGCAACGAAACCAGAGCACATAGCACAGTCTCCTAATCACTGTTTTACCAAAAGAATGAAAAAAAAAGAACCAGAAATGGATATCTAGTCATTCACACCACTTACAATCAAATACTTTACAGCTTACACCATTGTTCTCCAACTATGACTATTCAATTTTACAATAATATAGTTTAATAAAACAAGGTCAAAGGAGAAATTGTGATTTCAGTTCTGAGACAACAGATAAATTGCCATTATAAAAGAATTACCTTTTTAATAAGTTTCAGAAGATTGCTGCAGTCAATGTTACCAACCTTTTCCTTCACATTCATTGTCAATAATGCTGAGCCAACCAACAACTCATAATTAACCTTACCACTTGGAGACACAGGAAATGATTCCATAAAGATGAAACGGTTGGGAAGCATAACTGATGGTAGTTTGTTAATCATCCAACTTCTGATTGAAGGTATTAATAATTCACCCAATCTTTCCTTTTTCTTTAATATGATAAAGGCTTCAAGAAGCATAAGGTCTGCCTGATTATTTCGACAAACTACGGCAGCATCATTTATATATGGATGTTCCCTTAGCAAATCTTCAATTTCTTCCAGGGCAATACGCTGTCCATTGACTTTTATAATGCGGTCTTTTCTTCCTAAAAATACAAAGTCACCACTTGGCAACTGTTTGACTAAATCACCAGTTCTAAAGTATAATTGGCCTCTGCAAGCATTAACAGAATTGCCACAACTGTAACTTTGAGGCAACTTTGCAAATGCATCAGACATTTTATTAGTTTCATTATAATAACCCCTTGAGATGCAAGAACCACCAACATATAGCTCTCCCTCATTTGCTGCACCATTTTCACCAAGAAGTATCACATCACAGTTAGTAATGGGTAAACCTATTGGGACACTAGTTAGCATTTCATCCTTCACGATCAATGGTATCCTCTCGCAATCAAAATATGTACAGTCACCGGAGACCTTCGTTTAAAAAATGAAAAAGAAACAGAAATGCATTAGCAAATGATAATTATACAAAAGACTAGGAAAGTGCATTATGTATGACAAGCAACTGGTATAAATATGTTACATAATTTGCATTCAAAATTAAAAGTAGAGAAAAAGAAAATAAATGCATTAGGCAATGATAATGACACAAAAGGAAACAGCTAAAAAATATTTTGAAATTAACTACACAAATGAAAAAGAAAAATGTTATAACAAATTGAGTGTGCAAGAATGTCATAATAGGAACCAGACAGCAAAATACAAATTATGAGTGCTCTTGCAAAATCTCAGACTATAGAAAGATAGTCTTCTGCTCTAACCTCGGTACTTCCATATAAATTCAAGATTGATGTCTTTGGTAATATAGTTGAAAGCATCTCCCACAAGATCAAAGGAAAAGTTTCACCACTGAGCACAAGCAATTTCAATGATTTTTCAACCCGCATCCACATGTTATCATGGGTTTGCAATCCAAGAAGAATAGTCCTCATTAGTGATGGAACAGCTGTAAGCCTATTAACAAAATATGCCTACAGAAGAATTTAATATAATAGGCTAAGTAAGAATTTAGAAGTATGCTTTTATTACTAAGTACTAACTGAAGCTGTGATAGAAACAAATATAATACAGAATGCTTCTCAAACATGGGTGATATTTAAAATATAAATCAGTCTTTATGAACAATTTTTAAGTCATATCTAAACACATAGTAACATTGCAAAACAGCATTATCCAATAATATTTACCAAAAGCATAAAGGGAATTTATTTGGCAATACAGCTAAAACTTAAACCCCCATAACCTTTATCACAAATATTGAGTTAGAAGGGAATGCCAAGTTGCAGTCCTTGCTGAAAGTGCAACAATAATTCCACAAATTACCAAAGAAAAAGATAATCTTGACAATACATAAATCAGAAAAGCACTATCAAGAACTACCATACCTGCAGAAAATCTATTATAGAATATATATTTTCTTTTAGTTCGTCAAAAGGAGGAATAACTAACACACAAGCAGTCAAAATAGCACTGAGAAATTCTTGCAGGTGGTCAATGAAGCTAACTGATGACTTAAACAACAATAGTTCCTGCCCATTCAGAGGATACATTCCTTGCATCCATAAAAAGCGATTCGAAAGACCTAGCAAGAATGTGGAAGTAAACAAATTGTAGCATATTACAGTATATATAATAATATAAATTAAAAAAAATATTATGGATAAGAAACTTCTATTTAAAAAAAACAGATATTTCAGAGAGATAGTTGTTTGTTTTGGCTAACATATTAAAAACTTTCAAGAAAAGATGAACACTTGCAACAAAGTTCTTAACCCTTATCCCATTAGGTGGGATTGGCTACATGAATCTAAACCTCTGGGCTCTATTAAAAAACAAAACTTCAATAAAACTATTTAGAGCAAGGTCTTTATTAATGGTCTCTCCTAAAGTATTCTTAGATCTTCCTTTTATTCCAGTTTTCTCACTGGACCATTTAATGGTCTCTTGACTTCTTCCCACATAACCAGACCACTTTTTGTGAACTTTTGCCATCTTGTCCTTAGTAAGTGCTACTTGAACTTTCTCTTAGATATATTTGCTCCTAATGTTAAATTTTCATGCATATATAATTATATATCCACTCATTAACCTCGACATTCTTGCCTCCCGACAATAAAAAATTGATACATGCATGAGTATTGGTAATGGTACATGTATAGGTGTGCAGACACAATCAAATTTCTAAAACTAAGGTATGAATATTTGGGTATGTAAACATGTGTACCAAATAAGTAATGGTACGCAATACATACCTGTACATAGGGGGTACTCATTCATCACAAATATCCCCTCTAAACTTCATTTTTCTCTTGTTGGCACTTTACTACCACATAGCAGCATTGGTCTTATAGCTGTCCAATAGAACTTCTGAGTTTGATAGGCACTTTTGCTATGACAAATTATGGCTAAAGCGTTTCTCCATTTCATCCACCCAACTTGAACCAATGCGTGACATCTCCATCAACCTCCACATCACTCAATAAGATAGATTCAAGATACATTAAATTCTGCAATTTATTGTATGATGTGGTTCTCCATTCTCACCTTCAAAATATTGCTACTTCATGTTGAAAATGCATTCCATACACAACATATTTCTCCTACTTAACCCCAAACCAGTGGTTACAAAGCTTCACTTCATAATCAAATTTAGAATTAACTCCTTGACTCTTTATCAATCTCAAGCCATAAACTAGAACTACATCATCCAGAAGAAATACACATTCATGGAACCCTATCAAAGGCTTTTCCTATATCAATAAAGACCATTTGCAAGTCTTTTGTTTCCTTTCATACCAAACTCACAATTGGGTACATAGTCTATATGGTTGACCTCCCAGGCACAATACTGAATGGATCTACAGACAGGAGAATGTATTTAAACAAGAGGTTGTTTAATCCAAAAAGGTAGAATGATAAGTATTGAACAGCAATTAACTTCATACAAAATTTTAAAATTCCTATTATCCATTAAGGATTTCAAAATAAATAGGAATTGTATTAATACATTATGTTAAGAGTCAAAAACCATGTTATTAAAGAAAATTAGAAACATAACTGGAAGATGTGAAATATGATAAGCTTCTCCTCATGTGTATCACAGAGATAAGGAAAGTTGGGAAACAAACAAGGGTACGATGTAACATTTCGTAAAAACAAATCTTGCATTTATGTGCATTAATAGCTACAACAAACCACAATAACAAGTTACCTTGTTCAGTGCCACACACTCCTTTAGGCTTTCCAGTTGATCCAGATGTGTACATCAGATAGCAGAATGATCTTTGTTTTTCATTGGCACAAGGCCATGCTAAATCTGTTGAACCACTACATACCTGAAGGTTTTCATCGATGGAGTAATTCAAAACAGGACAACCAATTGACTTTACCAGCCAATGTGATTCATCAAGCTTGTCTGAGTTATTTTTACCAAAAGAAGATTGGGACCCTATCATGAGATCAACATTTGAAGAAGAAGCAACAGACAATATCCTTTCATTTGGCCAAAAAGGATCCAGAGGCAAGAAGGCTTCCCCACACCTCAGTACTGAAAGAACAGCAACAATATATTCAACAGAAGGAGGCATATAAATCCCCACTATCTTTGGTCTATACTCTTCACTTGATTCGGCCACCGCCTCTTCACTAGGCATGATAGTTTCCAAGGACTCAGGTGTCTGTAAAGTTCCCTCTTCATGCTTAACATCATCATTACCTGCAGCAGAATTCAGGATGCCATTGCAAAAATCAAGCACAATCGTATCCCCATTCTGATACATAAAAGATTAACAATGAACCATCGAATAATGGCTTTTCAATCATTTGTAAAAACTTCTAGAACACAGATATTTGAGAAAATGGAACATGAGTTAACCTTCTAAGTTCTAATCATGCCTTATTCACTTTTAAATACATTTCAGAATTTTCTCAATTTTGAAATTGAAAACAACTCATTCTCTCTGTTCTCACTCTCCCTCGAACTTCCTTGCACCAAACACCACCAACAAAATTGCTTCCCCACTCTGATGGATCATGTATCGCACTCAATAGAAACTCGCATGAGAAATCCATTCCCAATGTCCTTATTAACAAGCACACACCTTACGCTTCAAATTGAAAACTTAACTAATTGACTAACTACCTATCTAACTGTTGTATCCAATCCGAAAGTCTTACATTGCTTACGAATGAAGATCATGGACAATTTATAATCACCCTCCTCCTTTAATATACCAAGGCAAAATATGTCTGATGGGATAAACTTTTCCAAAAACACTTATAAAAGAAGGAAAACTAAAAGCTTATTGCATAAGCTAATTTATAAAAACCCTGTCATATTAATCTATTCGATATTAATCTAACTTTATCTCACAAAGAAACTTATTTCATTTTTCTTCTTCTTGTTTTCTTGTCTTATCAGTACTTTTGAGAAATTGATGCAATGAACCTAACTAACACAATGTAGCTGACTTAAGAGGAACACTAACTAAATAACTATCTAAGTAACAGAAATGTTTCATCGTCGTGTGAATAACTAACCTTGGGATTTTGCTATGATCAAGTGCGCGTCATCCGCACCAAGCAGGATAGAGCGGAGGCGGGAACCGAGGGAACGAACGGCGTTGGAGAGATGAGAGAAAGTGAAGCAGCGGTCGCCGTAGTACAGCGGCGGAGACGTGGATTCGACGCGCTTTTCCAGGAGCGTGGCAATGTCTCCGTCTTCGTCGAAGTTGGGAGTGCGGCGAAACTCTCGGGAAAGGCTGGCGACGCCGGAAGCGTGAACCACTGCAATTTTGTTAGGGTTTTCGGAGGCTATTCGGAAGAATTCGTGGGAAATGCAACAAAACTGTGTCTTACTCTCCTTCGTTGCGCTCGTCGTCATCGTTCATCGCTTTCGTTCCACTTGTTGTGCCTTTTGTTTGCTTCAGGTAAAGACCCTTCCAAGTGAAACTGAAAAGCTATTATAACTTTATCACATTAGCCCAACGGTGCTACATTTTTTTTTTCTTTCTCAGAACTTAGGTTAAATTTTAATAAATTTTATAACAATTTTTTTTTTTAATCTATTACGAAGTTATAGGTGATGTCTCTGATAGTGAAGTTGGACAAGTGGTCCATGGGTGGTGCATCTAAAATCACCATAGATATAATATTAAAAACAATGAATGGTTGAGATTGTGATTTAGTGAGAGAATATATTGTACACTTTCACACAGGATAAAATTTTTGAATTTTTTACTGAAATTAATTTTTTTTTAAATTACCAAAAAAAAAACACGTATTACGATGACTGACGCAGCTGCTGTCACTTTCAGAACGGGCCGTTCTGAAACCAGAACGGCCCGTTCTAGATGAAAAAATAATACAGGAATAATGCACCAGAACGGGTCGTTCTAGAAGAAAAAAAAATACGTGATGACTACAACAGAACGGGCAGTTCCGAAATCAGAACGGCCCGTTCCAGATTTAAAAATAACATATGATTACTTAAACCAGAACGGGCCGTTCTGAATTCGGAACGGCCCGTTCTGACTACATATTTGTTTTTTTTTCATTCTACTAAATCACATATAAAATTTAAGTATAGTTTTTCAATTGAGCGAGATATGAAGCCCCTTCCTCAATGACATCAAACATCCTATGAATAATGTGACACCCTCTACCCCAACATCATTAATAAACATAAACTATATTTATAAAAGATTTTCATAGAATGATATAAAACAATAAGTATCATAAGGTAGAAGATGCACATTCATAATTCATACACATAAATATTAAACTCAAGAAGTTATTATAAAACAAAGATTATAAATTAATCCCAGTAAAGGTGGCAGTGCCTCCTAGTTAGGAATCAATTTATAATTTATTAAATTACACAAGAAAAGAAAATATTTTTAGAACAATAAAGACATAAGAGAAATCCTAGCTAAACCCGATGTCACATCCTATCAGAGCATGCCCCAAGAAGCCTTTAGGCCTCATCACCAACATCCTCATGATGATGATCACCTGCAACATAAATTTAAACATATACAAAAAAAATAACAAGGGAGTGAGAAACATCTCACTCAGTTGTAGATGAAGAAATAAAAGTTAAATAGCACACACACATAATCATTATCATATATAATAATTATTTATCATGCAATGATGTCATAGACTCAACTCATAAATATATGCATGTGGCGCCATACGGAAGTTCACATATCATCATTGGTGACCCTAAGGCACACCTAGTTAGCATATCGTGGGTGACCCAAAGGAACACCTGGTTACATCATTGGTGACCCAAAGGCACACCTTGTTAGTCGTGGGTATGCGGCCTCAGCGGCACACCTGGAGTATATATGCATATGATGCATGTCATACAATCATAAACTTAACATTTCACATGTTACAGAATTTCCTATAATATACCATATCATAAGCATAATTCATACTTATATTATATTTTATTAATCCAATAGTCCAAAGGTCCAATAATTCAATAGTCCCATAGTCCAAAGGTTCAATAGTCCAATAGTTCAATAGTCCATTGTCCAACAGTCCAACAGTTCAATAGTCCAAGGTCATTAAGTCAAGGGTCCAATAGTTCAAAGGTCTTTAGGGATCATATAATTTATATTTCCTGGTATAATTATATCCTTAAGTAAAATAGGAAGCTTAATGAAAATAAGGAGGCTCGGCCTTCCATTTAGATAATAAAGTCTAAATTTATAAGTTAATAGGAGACTTAGTCTTCCATTCAATGAATATTTTAGAATAGTAAAAGTGAAATTATCCATTAATTATAATTATTAATTACCGCAACAAGAAAATCAAGTAGTACAAACAAAACACAGTAATAATGTATATTCAAATAATCAAACAACAGACAAGGGATCGGGAGCCAATCCAACAAACAGACTATTTAACAATTATTTCTACACCCCCAAGCAAGGTTTCCCACTCCCCCCTTACCTGGATAAATAGGAATTTGGGCAGAATCTCCTCTCTTTCTCCTTAAACCGGAACCGGAACTAGAGCAGAACCTTCTCTATTCTCCTCCTCTTTTCATAACCTAGGCAGAACCTTCTCTCTTATTTTCTCTTTCTATCTCTCTAGAATTCCTTCTCTCTAAACTTTTCTTCTCTCTAGTTATGAATTTTCAAAATCCTTAGGTCCCTATTTATAGAAATTTTGAAGTTACTATGCATTATGCACTATTCATTAAAATAATATTATAAGTTACTATGCACTATTCACTATTCACTATTATATTCAAATTAATTATAATTTTGAAACTTCAAACGTCCGCAGCCCCCGAAAACGCAGCCTTTCACTATGCATACATAGTAAAACACTATTCATAAAAATAATTATATAATTACTATTCATGAATAGTAAAATACTATTCATCCAAATAATTTGAGTTTTGCGCAAGCGCTTACGTTTTTTTTTCAAAATTACTATTCATATGAATAGTAAAATACTATTCATAAATACGTATACATAAATAGTAAAATACGTATACATAAATAGTAAAATACAGGAATAAAATACTTATTCACATAATAAATAACTCTTTTCATTTGAATAAAATTTTGGGATATTACATTTCTCTCCTCCTTTAAGAAATTTCGTCCCCGAAATTATCCTGAAATAGAAAAGGATAATCTTCACGCATCTTGCTTTCTAACTCCCAAGTAGCACTTTCTTCAAAATGTCCTCCCCAAACGACCTTAACCAAAGGAATTTCCTTTCCTCTTAGTTGTTTCACCCTCGTATCATCAATTCTTAAAGGAACTGTTTCATAGGTGAGATTATCTTTCAATTGAACATTGTCAGACTCGATGATATGGGAAGGATCATGGACATATTTTCTGAGTTGGGAAACATGAAAGACATTATGAAGATTTGAAAGAGATGGGGGTAAGGCAATTTGATAGGCTACTTCACCAATTCTTTTAAGGATTTGATAAGGACCAATGAAACGTGGAGTAAGCTTACGCGATTTTAGTGCTCTGCCTACTCCTGTCCAAGGAGTAACTTTAAGGAATACATGATCACCGAGTATTGAGGTTTAGAGATAGGTTGTGTATTCCTAGTGTGCCTGAACTTAAGAGAGCAATTCTTGAAGAAGGACATAGGAGTAGCCTTAGTATTCATCCTGGAGCCACTAAGATGTACCAAGACCTTAAGAAGATGTTTTGGTGGCCTAAGATGAAGAAGGAAGTGGAGGAATTTGTGTATGCCTGCCTAGTATGTCAAAAAGCTAAGGTAGAACACCAAAAACCTTCAGGTTTGATGCAACCTTTGGATGTGCCTGTATGGAAATAGGATAGCATCTCTATGGATTTCATAGTTGGATTACCTAAAACTACGAAAAACTTAGATGCTATATGGGTTATAGTAGATAGATTGACTAAGTCTGCCCATTTTATTCCCATTAACATTAGATACTCTTTGGAGAGATTAACCAAGTTGTACATAAGTGAGATTGTGAGATTGTATGAGGTTCCTACTAGTATAGTTTCTGACAGAGATCCTAGGTTTACCTCTAGATTTTGGGAGAGTTTGCATGAGGCTTTAGGCACTAAGCTTAGATTGAGTTCAGCCTACCATCCCCAAACAGATGGCCAAACCGAAAGAACTATTCAATCTTTGGAAGACTTGTTGAGAGCTTGCATCTTAGAACATGGGGGTAGTTGGGATAGTTTCCTACCTTTGATAGAATTTACCTACAACAATAGCTACCATTCCAGTATTGGGATGGCACCCTATGAAGCTCTATATGGTAGGAGATGTAGAACACCTACCTTGATTTAACTTCTCAACTTGACTCAATAAGAAAGGATCTACCTTCTGACCTTTTCTAATTTCATCTATCAAGTTATTAGTCACCTTCAAGGTTCCCAACCTAATACTCTTAGAGGTTAGTTCACACCCTAAACTCATATCCCTAAATTCCTCAATCATGTGCAATTCCCTCATCATTAAAGAAGAAATTCTCAAGGATTTCCTACTCAAAGCGTCAGCTACCACATTAGCTTTGCCTGGGTGATAGTTCAACTGAAAGTCATAATCCTTAAGAAACTCTAACCATCTTCTCTGTCTCATATTTAATTCCTTTTGGTCAAACAAGTACTTAAGGCTTTTATGATCACTAAACACCTCAAATCTAGATCCAAACAAGTAGTGTCTCCACAACTTAAGCACAAATACTATTGCAGATAACTCAAGATCATGGGTAGGATAGTTTTGCTCATGGGTTTTAAGTTGTCTAGACGCATAGGCTACTACCCTTCTCTCCTGCATAAGTACTCCACCTAAACCTGATTTGGAAGCATCACAAAATACCTCAAAAGTCTTGCTAGGGTCAGGTAATACTAACACAGGGGCACTAGTTAGTCTTTTCTTAAGTTCTTGAAAATTCTCTTCACACTTAGAGTCCCACACAAAAGGTTGGTTTTTCCTAGTCAATTTGGTCAAAGGTAAAGCTAATTTAGAAAAACCCTCTATAAATCTCCTATAATACCCAGCTAGTCCTAGAAAACTCCTAATTTCAAAAACTGACTTAGGTGTTTTCCATTCAAGAATCGCCTCTACCTTAGAAGGATCTACAGCTATCCCATCCTTGGATATCACATGTCCTAAAAAATTTACACTCTCCAACCAAAATTCATATTTTGCCAATTTAGCATACAACTGTTTCTCCTTAAGGGTTTGAAGAACGATCCTAAGGTGCTCAGCATGCTCCTCCCTATTCTTAGAATACACTAGGATATCATCTATGAAGACCACTACAAATCTATCCAAGTAAGGGTGAAAGATCCTATTCATGTAATCCATGAAAACACTAGGTGCATTAGTCACACCAAAAGGCATCACTAAATACTCATAGTGCCCATAGCGGGTCCTAAAAGCAGTCTTTGGGATATCCTCGGATTTCACTCGGATTTGGTGATAACCTGATCTCAAATCTATCTTACTAAACACACAAGCCCCAACTAGCTGGTCCATAAGGTCATCTATTCTAGGCAATGGATACTTATTCTTAATGGTTACCTTATTCAATTGTCTATAATCTATGCACAATCGCATGCTCCCATCTTTCTTCTTGACCAATAGAACAGGCGCTCCCCAAGGTGAAACACTAGGCCTAATGAATTGTTTCTCTTGTAGTTCCTCTATCTGTTTCTTAAGCTCAACTAACTCTTTAGGAGACATCCTATAGGGTGCTATAGATATGGGTGCGGTACCTGGCACTAAGTCTATACTGAACTCAATCTCTCTCTCAGGTGGTAAACTAGACACATCCTTAGGAAATACTTCTGGAAATTCTCTCACTAAGGGAATCTCATCTAGCTTATTCTCAGTCTCAACTGTTAATGAAGATAAGATCATGTATACCCTTTCATTTTCCTTTAAACAAGTTTTAATGTTAGAAGCACTAAGAAATTCCGTACTCTTACATTCACCAAATGAAATGGATTTATCAAAGCAATTTAAAAGAACATGGTGAGAAGATAGCCAATCCATACCAAGGATTACATCTAATTGACTAAGAGGCAGACAAATTAAGTCAACTAGAAACTGTTTATCAGAAATTGTCAAAGGGCATTTTAAACACACTAGGGATGTAGTTACTGAACCATTAGTAGGGGTTTCAACAACTAAATCAAAATTTAACAAAGACACAGGCAATTTCAGTTTTTGGACACAAGAGATGGAAATAAAGGAATGAGTTGCACCAGAATCAAATAGTACAACAAAAGGAGTCTCAGCTATGAAACAAGTACCTTGTATCAAATTTTCTGACTGAGCAGCTTCAACACCACTAAGAGCAAATACTCTTCCTACAGTCTTTGGTCGTTCGGTTTGCGATCCTGATCCAACGACACGTGTTCTTGGTGGTTCAGAACATTGAGTGCTAATATGTCCTTTACCACTACAGTTGTAACAGGTAATCTCCTTGTCACGACATTCTGACTTGTTATGACCAACACGTCCACACTTCCCACATCTCCCTGAAAAAGTAGATCCTCCAACACTTCCAGTAGTATTTACAGTGGTTCCTCTAGTAAAGGAATTACTTCTATTATTAGTAGTCATATTCCCTTGAAATCTTGTAGGGTTGGAATAAGGCTTACTTCTACCAGAAGTATTAGAATTCACTGTACGAGCAGGGCCTCCAGCTCCTTTATAGAAAGCAGCACGAGCACGGTTGTCACGATCATAAATACTGCACTTATTAACCAGAGTGGGAAAATGATATATCTCCTGATAGTTGATTGCTGTTTTCACTTCAGGACGCAGACCATTTACAAACTTTATGCATTTGGCCCTTTCCCCACCTTCACCATGATAGTGTGTACAGTAGCGGACCAAAGCATCAAACTTTGCAGCATATACCTCTACTGTATCGTTTCCTTGTTTTAGTTCAAGAAATTCCATTTCCTTCCTACTCCTTACATCATCTGGAAAATATTTTTCAAGAAAGACCCTCTTGAAGTTCTCCCAATTCAAATGTACGCCTCCATCAATTATCCTCCGAAGTGCTCCTTCCCACCAAAAGTAAGCATCAGCTGTCAGCATGAAGGTGGCTAGCTTCACTCTCTCTGTAAGGGGACAATCCATAACATTAAAGATTTTCTCGATCTCTGATAACCAATTCATGGCGGCATCTGGGTCATAACCTCCTTTGAAAGTGGGTGGATTATTCCTCTGAAATTGCTCCAACCAGTTAGGAGCAACTCCATTCATATTATTATTGTTCATAGCTTGGGCTAATGCTTGGAGAGCATCAGCAATCGCACGATCATTTCTACCAGCCATATTCTAAAGAAATAATACAATTAATAGACATAGGCAAGCATCATATCAACATAATAGATCTCACAATCAATTCATCTATCAATAAATATAGTAGACACATAACTCACGGCCGATAAAATCGACCAGCTCTGATACCAAATGTAACAGCCCAAGCAACCCGCATGAGGATATTGTCCGCTTTGGCCCACGGCCTCACGGCTTTGTTCTCGGGAATGGCCAACACCACCCCAAAACGCGTCCTCAAGAGTAAGGTATCCACACCCATATATATGGCATGCTTCGTTCACCTTACTAGCCGATGTGGGACTTCACAATCCACCCCCCCTCGGGGAGCCCAGCGCCCTCGCTGGCACACCTGCCCGGGTCCCGGCTCTGATAAATAAAGGCCAAAACTAGGCCTAATAAACTTAAACCCACAAAGTCTTATACTAAGGCCCATAATACGAGACCAAACAATATAAACTCCTATACTACCAAATATATGAGAAAGGTGATCATCTATGTAAAGTCCAAGTAAAGAGAACCTTAGGCCCATCAAACCCATTGGGCTCACTAAGCTCAAAAGCAATCAAAAGTCTAAAGGCCCATGAAGCCCAAAGCTAGGTCCAATAAGCTTAAAACCCAAAAAGTCTTATACTTAAGTCCATAATACAAGACCAAACAATAAAAACTCCTATACTAAAGCCCAAGTAAAGAGAACCTTAGGCCCACCAAACCCATTAGGCTCACTAAGCTCAAAAGCAATCAAAAGTCTAAAGGTCCAAGAAGCCCAAAACTAGGTCCAATAAGCTTAAAACCCAAAAAGTCATATACTAAGGCCTATAATACAAGACCAAACAATATAAACTCCTATACTACCAAATATATGAGAAAGGTGGTCATCTATGTAAAACCCAAGTAAAGAGAACTTTAGGCCCATCAAACCCATTGGACTTACTAAACTCAAAAGCAATTAAAAGTCCAAAGGCCCATGAAGCCCAAAACTAGGCCCAATAAGCTTAAAACCCAAAAAGTCTTATACTAAGGCCCATAATACAAGACCAAACAATATAAACTCCTATACTATCAAATATATGAGAAAGGTGGTCATCTATGTAAAGCCAAAGTAAAGAGAACCTTAGGCCCATCAAACCCATTGGGCTCACTAAGCTCAAAAGCAATCAAAAGTCCAAAGGCCCATGAAGCCCAAAACTAGGCCCAATAAGCTTAAAATCCAAAAAGTCTTATACTAAGGCCCATAATACAAGACCAAACAATATAAACTCCTATACTACCAAATATATGAGAAAGGTGGTCATCTATGTAAAACTCAAGTAAAGAGAACCTTAGGCCCACCAAACCCATTGGGCTCACTAAGCTCAAAGCAATCAAAAGTTCAAAGGCCCATGAAGCCCAAAACTAGGCCCAATAAGCATAAAACTCAAAAAGTCTTATACTAAGGCCCATAATACAAGACCAAACAATATAAACTCCTATACTGCCAAATATATGAGAAAGGTGGTCATCTATGTAAAGCCCAAGTAAAGAGAACCTTTGGCCCACCAAACCCATTGGGCTCACTAACCTAGTTTTGTACTTCATGGGCCTTTGGGCTTTAGTTTTGGTCTTGTATTATGGGCCTTAGTATAAGACTTTTTGGGTTTTAAGCTTATTGGGCCTAGTTTTGGGCTTCATGGGCCTTTGGACTTTTGATTGCTTCTAAGCTTAGTGAGCCTAATGGATTTGGTGGGCCTAAGGTTCTCTTTACTTGGGCTTTATATAGATGACCACCTTTCTCATGTATTTGGTAGTATAGGAATTTATATTGTTTGGTCTTGTATTATGGGCCTTAGTATAAGACTTTTTGGATTTTAAGCTTATTGGGCCTAGTTTTGGACTTCATGGGCCTTTGGGCTTTTGTTTGCTTCTGAGCTTAGTGAGCCCAATGGGTTTGGTGGGTCTAGGGTTCTTTTTACTTGGGCTTTACATGGATGACCATCTTTCTCATATATTTGGTAGTATAGGAGTTTATATTGTTTGGTCTTGTATTATGGGCCTTAATATGAGACTTTTTGGGTTTTAAGCTTATTAGGCCTAGTTTTGGGCTTCATTCATAGGATGCTTGATGTGATTGAGGCAAAGAGTCTCCTATTCTCTCGTGTCTGCTAATTAGGCAGAAGGCTTTTGTCTAACTTATATTTAACGCCACATACATTAGCACCCAATGTAAATCCAAACAGAAAATGAGTCTCTCCTCACACTAGGTGACATTTAATCAACGCCTAATGTTTGTAGCATTGACAACAAAACCACGAAAGTCTATGCACCTTAAAAGCAATTAAACTAATGTAAATCAAATTCAAAAATATTTGGTAACATCATTTTTTAAGAGGAAAATATCGAGATATAAAAGTAAAACTAACAAATTATTGCAATAATTTATATGAGAGAAAATTATATTTATAATAGAAAATTTTGTTTGGTGTTATTTTCTAATTATAATTAGAAATTTACGCATATAATTAATGTAAACCTCTAATTCTAATAGAAAAATATTATCAATTGAAAAACTATACTTAAATTTTAAATATAATTTAGTAGAATGAAAAAAAAATATTATTTTGTTTAAAAAAAAGTGCTTATGTCAAATATGAGTTAGAACGGGCCGTTCCGAATTCAGAACGGCCCGTTCTGGTTTAAGTAATGATATGTTATTTTTGAATCTGGAACGGGCCGTTCTGATTTTGGAACGGCCCGTTCTAGTCCAGTCATCACGTGTTTTTTTTTCTTCTAGAACGGCCCGTTCTGGTGCATTATTCATGTGTTATTTTTTCATTTAGAACGGGCCGTTCTGATTTCAGAACGGCCCGTTCCGAAATTGACAGCAGCTCCATCAGTGCTCCGTAACACGTGTTTTTTTTTGGGTAATTTAAAAAAAAAATTCAGTAAAAAATTCGAAATTTGAATCCAGTGTGATAAGGTGCATTAGTAAACAGTAAGCTTAGATGCATCTAGTGGTAATTGTTCATGGTGTACCCATACACCACTTGGTTTGATAGTTCATTAGAGAATTTACCGAAGTTATAACTCATTTCCTACTGTTATGGCTTTAATACTTCACCTCCTGCTGCGACTCCACGATTCTTCTAACATGAAGAAGATGAGTCTATGTCTCATCTATGAGGCACTAAAGATACTGGTAATAACAAGTTTTTCAATTTGTTTATATTTATAAAATAGTATTTATATTATATGCGAAAGCACGATGGAGGCGCGGAGGCACGGTGGCAGTGGAGGTGTCGTCTCCTTCCACGGTGGTGGAAGAGGAGGCATGACCTCCTTCGCACAGTGGCAGCGAAGGTGCAGGCTCCGGGTTGTTGCAACAAAAGTGCGGCCTCGTTCGCGCGGTGGCAGTGGAGTCGCGAACTCCTTCAAGCGATGCCGGGGAAAGCGCGACTTCCTTCGCGCGGTGACAGCGGAGACGCGGGCTCTTTCAAGCGGTGGCAGCAAAAGCGCGACTTCGTTCGCGCGGTGGCATTAGAGGCGCGACCTCCTCCTCGACGTCACTGGCCTCATGTTCCTTCTCTACCGCTACCTCCCCCTTCCCGTCGTCCGCGGCGTTCAACTCTCCCAGGCCTCTCCTTCGCCTTGTCCACTGTTAACTACATCCGCTACGACCAAAATCTCGCCACCTCCAAATTTGACCCTCCCCTCCCCTGGCTCACCCTCGACGGCCTCGCCATCGTACTTGCTGCCTTCATCTTCCTCGTCCTCACCACCCTCCGGCAGCCAAAATAACAACCCTCTCAAATTTTGTATTTTTACAAAGGGACTAATCTGCAAAATACAAAAAATTTTCTTTTCCAAATTATATAACAAATATGAACTGTTGATTATTATATTATTAAATTTAATAGTTAAAAATAGTGTTTCATCCATGTACCACATTTCATACTGCTTCATGTTAGAACTTTTGGAGACTCCATAATAAACTTAATTATTTGCATATCTATATCTATATTTATTTATACAATAATATAAAAAGATATTTTATATGTATACACAAAAAATAGAGATATTTTTTATACACATTTATTTAAATTACTTTACTCTCATAATTACTTCAAATTATACACTCTCTTACCACAAATAAGTAAACCACTCATTATTATGTAAACTTTATTATATTTATTTTTAAAATAAATATATAAAGACACAAGCCCACAAACTTTGCAAGATAAATAAGATTAAAAAAACTAGAGATTAGTTATGTACGGGTAGGGAGGTCGGCAACCACCCTGTCGGCCATTGAATGGCAGAACCAGGCAGCCGAATGTCAATCGGCCACCTGGATCGGCCTATCGTCACTTATTACCTTTAATCAAGTAATTAGGGGTTAATTAGTTGATTAGGGTGTATTACCTAATACGGTAAGTATGCTGCGAGGCCCATGGGGTCCGGGGCCCATAAACGACAGTATAAATAGCTAAGGACAAAAGGTAACGTCACTGTTCATTAATTATCCTAGAGATTCGAGCTTGTCCTGACTTGAGCGTTGGAGTGCCTTTTGCAGGTACCAACCCCCTCTTCAGCGTATCGGATTATTGGGTCGGGAGTCTCGTTCGGCCTTCGGACTACTAGATGACTTAGTGTGCCCTTCAGACAGGTACATTTGGCGCCCACCGTGGGGCTCGAACCCACGACCACAAGGTTAAGAGCAAATGTGGTACATTTGGCGCCCACCGTGGGGCCGAACCGAGACGATCTTAGAGATTAATTGAGCAA
Organism: Cajanus cajan; assembly: GCF_000230855.2. NCBI lineage: Eukaryota > Viridiplantae > Streptophyta > Magnoliopsida > Fabales > Fabaceae > Cajanus > Cajanus cajan. The sequence continues at coordinate 5,544,800 of NC_138519.1, forward strand.
GACAATGGCGATAACAAGGAGGACGAACACGGTAGATCAACAACACGAAGAAGAACATGTCGAGGTGGTGGATGAAACCAACCTTTCTGAAACCGTCCGTCTATTGAAACAAGAGATGGAGGCTATGAAACAACAGCGAGAAAAAGATGCTAGGGAGCTTTCGGCCTTGAAAGCTGAGAACGAGGCACTAAGGAATCAAGACACCTCATGGAAACCTACTCAGGTCACCAATACGCAAACTCAAGGGTCGCACCAGTCCCATACGATCCATACATCGGTCCCTCGTGCCTCGGCAGTAGCACCTGAAAAGCACCCTTCGGCCTTACCCACTATCGGTCGGCCTGCAGATTTGACAATTATCGGCTCACACCGACACCCTTTCACCCCCTCCATAATGCAGCTCTCTCTTTTGGACAATTGGAAATCTTTACCCATTGATAAATATGATGGTACCACTGATCCTGATGAACATCTTGATGTTTTTCTTACGCAGGTAACCCTGAGTACTACGGATGATGCTGCATTGTGTCGCATTTTCCCCACATCCCTCAAGGGTAGGGCGTTGAGCTGGTTCACTTGGCTACCCCCTAACTCGATCGACTCATTCAATACTCTGTCGTCTCAATTCACAGTTCAGTTTGCAACAAGTCGTCCTCATAGCTTGACATCTTTGTCATTGGTTAGCCTTCGGCAAGATAAGAAAGAATCGCTTCGAACTTTCATGGATCGGTTCAACAAGGCAGCCTTGGAAATCCGAGATCTTAACCCGGCGGTAGCACTTCATCACCTGACGACGGCTTTAAAACCAAGGCCATTCGTCAATAGCCTATGCAAGAAGCCTCCTTCAGATATGAATGATTTGCGTAGGAGAGCGGATAAATATATGCAAATGGAGGAGTTGGCCGAATTTCGAAATCAGGCCCGGGCTGACCAGTCGGCCAAGCCCGAGAAGCCAATCGAACAAACATACAGGGGGCGAGGCAAAGAAATAGCTCTTCGGGACCGACCCGTGCGAGGTCCCAAATACTCCAATTACACCCCTCTTAATGCAAGCCGGGCCGCGATACTGGAGCAAGCTTTGGCAGCAGAAGTGTTGGCGGTTCCAAAGAGAGCTTCCACTCCGCCACGCGCCGATACCAGCAAAACCTGCAGGTATCACAGAAATCGCGGACACTCAACTGAAGAGTGTGCCGCCTTAAAAGAAAATTGAAGATTTGGTCAAGCAAGGCAAGTTGCACAATTTTGTGGATCGACCAGCTTCATATCGTCCCCGCTCCTCGTCCCAGTATCGACACAATAATCGGCATGCGCAGGATCGATCTGATAGACCTCAGCGCGAGCGAAGTAGGTCGCAAGAAAAGAAAGATGATTCGGCACCTTCACGTCAGAGGGTCATAAACACAATCGCAGGTGGATTTGCGGGTGGCGGCTCAACATCTTCTGCCCGAAAGAGACACCTTAGAGATATTCGTTCGGTCAATAATGTGGATAGGCAACCTCCCCGATGATTACCAACAATAACTTTCACTGATGCTGATTTTCAAGGCATCGATCCTGAGCAAGATGATCCAATGGTGATCAGCGTGGAAATTCACAACTGTATAGTAAAGAAGACGCTGGTGGATCAAGGCAGTTCGGCAGATATTTTGTATTGGAATACCTTTAAACAATTGGGTATTTCCGAAAGAGAACTGGTCCCATATGACGATCCTTTGGTCGGTTTTGCAGGGGAGGGGGTGAACACCAAAGGGTATATTAAGCTTTTCACTCGTTTTTGTTTTGACGAACAGGAAAGCAGGGAGATTCAGATAAAATACATCGTGGTAGACGCTCACACATCTTACAACATTCTCTTGGGACGACCATCGTTGAATATGCTAGGCGCTGTTATGTCAACTCCGCACCTAGCAATGAAGTTCCCTTCTGACAAGGGGAAAATCATCACCATCCACGCCGACCAAAAAGCTGCTCGGGAATGTTATTTTGCTAGCTTGCAAGTAGCTCCAATAGAAAAAAGTCAAAGTCCAAAAGGGTTCATGTTGTCAACTCTTCGGCATCAGTTGAAGAACCAGTTTGGGATCTCGACCCAAGAATGAATGATGAGGAACGTGTAGAGCCGGTAGAGTCAAAAAGAGAGCTACAGATCGGCTCGAATTCGGCTCAATTCACATACATCGGTGCCGACACATATGAAGAAGACTGTTCTATCTTGTGCCGAGCGATAATGAAAAACAAAGACCTTTTTGCATGGACACCTTCTGACATGCCCGGCATAGACCCCAATATCATGTGTCATAAATTATCAATTTGTGCCGAAGCGAGACCGGTTGCCCAGCGTAAAAGGAAAATGGGAACCGAACGGAAGCAAGCAGTGGAAGCAGAGGTGACCAAGTTGCTAGCAGCGAGATTCATTCGGGAAGTTCACTACACCACTTGGCTAGCAAATGTGGTAATGGTGAAAAAGCCGAACGGAAAATGGAGAATGTGTACTGATTACACTAATCTCAATAAAGCATGTCCCAAGGATGCTTACCCACTCCCGAACATAGATCGGTTAGTTGACGGTGCCTCCGGCCACAGAATCCTCACCTTTCTCGATGCTTATTCGGGGTACAATCAAATCCCCATGCATCCCCGCGACGAAGAAAAAACAGCTTTCATAAATGATTCGGCCAATTATTGCTATCAGGTCATGCCCTTCGAGTTAAAAAATGCAGGGGCAACTTATCAGAGATTGATGAATAAAGTCTTCCGGCACCAAATCGGTCGAAGCATGGAGGTGTATGTTGACGACATGGTTGTTAAATCCCACGACATTGCCCGCCATGTAGTTGATCTTGCTGAAGTATTCCAACAATTGCGCCGGTATGACATGCGTTTGAACCCTGAAAAGTGCGTGTTTGGGGTATCAAGTGGAAAATTCCTCGGGTTTATGTTGTCGGCAAGGGGCATAGAAGCCAACCCTGATAAATGCATGGCAATCGTCAACATGATAAGTCCCAAGAACCTTAAGGAAGTCCAGAAGTTAGCAGGACGCCTTACTGCGCTATCAAGATTCATCCCCTGTTTGGCCGAAGTAGCCAAACCCATTATAGGATTGTTGAAGAAGATCAAGAAGTTCGAATGGTCTGAGAATTGTGAGGAGGCTTTCAAGACTTTGAAGGAGCGCCTCGGCTCGCCACCCATTCTTTCCAAGCCCGATCCCGCGATACCAATGGTGGTTTATTTGTGCGTATCAAACGACGCAATCAGTGCCGTTCTGATTCAGGAAAAGGAGGAGCAACAACCTATCTACTTCGTCAGCCGAATGTTACAGGAGGCCGAGACCAGGTATCAGCTTCTGGAGAAGATGGCGCTTGGGCTCATTCATACCGCTCGGCGCCTCAGGCAATATTTTCAGAGCCATCGCGTCATTATCCGAACTGATTGCCCGATAGCCAAGGTGTTGCGAAAGCCAGAACTAGCAGGACGGATGATGGCGTGGTCTGTTGAGCTATCAGAGTTTGATATCAGCTTTCAGCCACGAGGTCCGGTCAAGTCTCAATACTTGGCTGATTTTGTTAATGAATTGCAACCGAAAGGTTGTTTCGAGAATGACGTGTGGACCATGCACGTGGATAGCTCGTCAAACAGTCAAGGCAGTGGCACAGGTATAATTCTTGAGGGACCGACAGGAGTGACCCTGGAACAGTCTTTACGATTCGCGTTTAAAGCGTCAAACAACCAGGCCGAATACGAGGCACTATTGGCAGGATTGAGACTCGCACAAGAAATCGGGGCTACACGATTGATATGTTGGACCGACTCGAAAGTCGTGTCAGAACAAGTGAATGACAATTTCCAGGTGAAAGATTCAGGCCTGCTGAAATATTACCACTTGTTTCACAGAATGCGCAGCACTTTTGAGGATGTCCAAGTGAAACACACGCCGAGAGAACATAACGAGAGGGCCGATCAGTTAGCTCGGTTAGCAAGTAGTAATCGGAAACCCGGACAGCTACGAACCACACTTCACCTTGATCTTGCTACTCCAAGTGTAACACCGATCGAATGTATGACGATCGAAGAGCCTACACACACCTGGACAACGGAAATAATAGACTACCTGGAGCTTGGCAAGGAACCATCTGACCATGCGGCTGCCAAAAAACTCCGAACTTAAGCGGCCAGGTATTCGGTTGTTGGGGGATAGTTGTATCGCAGGGGTTTCTCGGTGCCTCTTTTGAAATGCATCGATACGGCACAGGCGGATTATGTCTTGAGAGAAGTTCACGAGGGCATATGTGGATCTCATTCGGGAGGGAGGACGCTAGCTATGAAAGTGCTTAGAGCAGGTTTTTACTGGCCAACTCTCAAAAGCGATTGCATGCAGTTCGTCAAGCGTTGTCTTTCATGCCAAAAACATGGCAATCTTATCCATGCCTCGGCTGAAGAACTACACAATATAAGCTCGCCATGGCCGTTTGCAATATGGGGAATGGATATACTCGGACCATTCCCGATAGCTAAAGGCTAATGCAAGTTTTTATTGGTCGCTGTGGATTATTTCACGAAATAGGTCGAGGCCGAACCACTCGCCAGCATCACAGCCGCTAATGTTCAGAAGTTCTTGTGGAAGAACATCATTACTCGTTTCGGCATTCCATATGCTCTCATAACCGACAATGGTTTGCAATTCACCGACCAGAAACTCAATCGATTTATCCAAGATTTCGGCATTCAACACAGATTTACATCGGTCGAACATCCGCAGTCCAATGGACAAGCCGAAGCAGCTAATAAGGTGATACTTACTGAATTAAAGAAGCGATTGGGGGACGCTAAGGGAGCTTGGGCCGAAGAATTGTTAGAAGTCCTGTGGGCTTATCGGTGCACGCCTCAGTCCACAACTCAAGAAACACCTTTTAGGCTAACATATGGCACCGATGCCATGATCCCTGTTGAAGTCGGGGAACCTTCCTTTCGGCGGCAACATTTTGATGAGACAACCAATGAAGCATCGCTCTGAGCCGAAGTCTGTAACAGCCCAAGCAACCCGCATGAGGATATTGTCCGCTTTGGCCCACGGCCTCAGGGTTTTGTTCTAGGCAATGCCCTCATGGCATCCCTAGACGCGTCCTCAAGAGTAAGGTATCCACACCCATATATATGGCATGCTTCGTTCACCTTACTAGCCGATGTGGGACTTCACAATCCACCCCCCCTCGGGGAGCCCAGCGCCCTCGCTGGCACACCTGCCCGGGTCCCGGCTCTGATACCAAATGTAACAGCCCAAGCAACCCGCATGAGGATATTGTCCGCTTTGGCCCACGGCCTCACGGCTTTGTTCTCGGGAATGACCAACACCACCCCAAAACGCGTCCTCCAAGGCAAGTCCTGCCAACCCCATCAGAGTAGCACAGCGACCCCACATGGCCAGATATTGTCCCCTTTGCCCTAAGGCCTCAGGGTTTTGTTCTAGGCAATGCCCTCATGGCATCCCTAGACGCGTCCTCAAGAGTAAGGTATCCACACCCATATATATGGCATGCTTCGTTCACCTTACTAGCCGATGTGGGACTTCACAAAGTCGATATGATTGACGAAGTACGAACCAAAGCTCAGATCATAGCCGAAGCTTGCAAGCAACGAATGGCTCGTAGATTCAATTCCAATCTCACCAAGAGAAGCTTCAAGGAGGGAGACTTAGTCTGGAGAGTTCTGGGACCGGCAAGACGTAATCCACGGGAAGGCAAGTTGGCAGCAAATTGGGATGGCCCGTTTCGGGTCCGACATAGCCTTGATAACGGTGCCAACAAACTTGAAGAGCTTTCTGGCAAGATCATCCCCAGAACATGGAATTCATCTCACTTGAAGACATACTACAGCTAATCGTTATAATCTGATCATAATGTAATTCCAAGTTGCACTCTTTTCCTTGATCGGTCTTTTCTCCCCTTGTAAAAAAGTGAAAAGGGGTTTTGGCCGACAAGGTTTTTAACGAGGCACATATCAATAAAGTTCACTTTATCTCATTGTTTGTTGTTCCCCTCTCGGAAAATTACGCAAAAGGCTTCCCTCCCGAGTTAATCAACTCGGCCAAGGATGTGCCTCGGAAAATCACGCAAAAGGCTTCCCTCCCGAGTTGATCAACTTGGCCAAGGATGTGCCTCAAAATCGCGTTAAAGGCTTCCCTCCCGAGTTGATCAACTCGGCCAAGGACGTGCCTCAAAATTGCGTTAAAGGATTCCCTCCCGAGTTAATCAACTCGGCCAAGGATGTGCCTCGGAAAATCACGCAAAAGGCTTCCCTCCCGAGTTGATCAACTCGGCCAAGGATCTGCCTCAAAATCGCGTTAAAGGCTTCCCTCCCGAGTTGATCAACTCGGCCAAGGACGTGCCTCAAAATCGCGTTAAAGGCTTCCCTCCCGAGTTAATCAACTCGGCCAAGGATGTGCCTCGGAAAATCACGTAAAAGGCTTCCCTCCCGAGTTGATCAACTCGGCCAAGGATGTGCCTCGAAAAATCACGCAATTCCGAGTGATTCCACTTGGTCTTGCTCAAGAAGCAACACAAGTCCGAGTGAATCCACTCGGTCTCGCTCAGGAAGCCACATAATTCCGAATGACTCCCTCAGTTTTGCTCATAAGTAGCGTATTTCCGAGTGACCTCCACTCGGTCTTGCCAGTAAATCAAGGTAAGTCCGAGTGACCTCCACTCGGCCTTGCTCAAAAAGCAAGGCAATTCCGAGTGACTCCACTCGGTTTTGCTAGCAAGACAAGCAATTCCGAGTGACCTCTACTCGGTTTTGTCAGCAAATCAAGCCAAGACCGATTGACCTCCACTCGGTCTTGCCAGTAAATCAAGGCAAGTCCGAGTGACCTCCATTCGGTCTTGCTCAAAAAGCAAGGCAATTCCGAGTGACTCCACTCGGTTTTGCTAGCAAGACAAGCAATTCCGAGTGACCTCTACTCAGTTTTGCCAGCAAATCAAGCCAAGACCGATTGACCTCCATTCGGTCTTGCCACCAAATCAAGGTAAGTCCGAGTGACCTCCACTCGGTCTTGCTCAAAAATCAAGGCAATTCCGAGTGACTCCACTCGGTTTTGCTAGCAAGACAAGAAATTCCGAGTGACCTCTACTCGGTTTTGCCAGCAAATCAAGCCAAGACCGATTGACCTCCACTCGGTCTTGCCAGTAAATCAAGGCAAGTCCGAGTGACCTCCACTCGGTCTTGCTCAAAAAGCAAGGCAATTCCGAGTGACTCCACTCGGTTTTGCTAGCAAGACAAGGCAATTCCGAGGGACTCCACTCGGTCTTGCTCCAGAATACAAGTGTTTCTTTTGATTTTTACAAACAATAATACCGATTCGGCTACTTATTACTTGAGTCTTACGTGCAAATTTGACAAGTACTTCGAATGAAGAAGACGTATTAAAGACACAAGTCAAAACGAGACAATATCATTACATTCTAAAAAAGGAGGCTCTATCGGCCCCCGGTCTACACTTGTTCAAACAAAAGTTGAAAATTACATAAGACCTATCAAGCACTAAACTACTCTTCCGGAGTTCGGGCTGCATCGGCTTGAATGACAGGTTCGGGATTTCCTTCGGCCTCATTCTCAGGTTCCGGGTTTCCCTCATCCATGGTGTTTTCCTCGGAAGAGGTTTCGGCATCTTCTGCCTGGGGGGCATCCTTTGGCTCTTCCCCATCGAGATTTGCCCCTTCAGGCATATCAGCAAAAGAAATCAATGACCCTTGGTAAAAATCTTGGGTCATATCAAACTCGAAGCCCTCTTCAAATTGGCCGAAGTGCTTGGCTTGCCGAACAGCGTGTTTAAACCCGGCTTCATGTTGAGCAACAATCTTCTCTTTCGCCTGCTCCTTTAGGCGGTTGTACTCGGCATGAGCCTCCTCCAGTCGGCACCGCTCCTTATTAGCTGCTTTTTGAAGGTTCAGGCGAAGAGTATCATTGTCTCGCCGAACAGCATCCAATTCGGTCGACAACTCCCGATTTTTGGCTGTCACTTCTTCATTCACCGCGATAGCTTCGGCGGCAGTCCTCTCGGCCTCCTCTAAACTTTGTTTCAGATGAACCACCTCGCCGATGGGTTTCATGGCTAGGTGATGGGCTAAGGCCAATGAGCGAGTTTACACCTCGTAGTAGAGTCTCCACTTGGCTCTTGCATCCAGGCTAGCCAAGAACTCCTGCCCGAAAGACGACACAATATCAGGCCGAATCAACGTCTCGGCCGACACATCGTCACCAAGAAAGGCACGAGACATTAGCTGAGGTGGCACCACAATCACAGTTCGATTGGGTGATGCCTCGGGCACTGACTTGGCCTTCTTAGCGCGTTCTGGATTTTCCTCAGCGCCTTTCCTCTTAGGACGTTCTCGACTGGTCTCCTTTCCCTTTTTTCCCTTCTTTTTTTTGCGTTCGGGAGAAGGAGGCGCTCGGTCATCATTATCTGGTCGGGGGGTGCGTGCAACTTCCGAAGTGCCTACACCCCCAGCTTGTCTGACTTGCTTCGCCCGAGCGGCAAGCAAGTTGCGAATATTCAGCTCATCGGCGCTGCTGGTAACCATGATTCCTGCAAAAAGGGTTAGGTAAACATCAATAGGAATTTAATTGACAGTCGAAATAGGACAGATAACATACCTATCAGGTCATTCCACCAACGTGAAGATTCAACCAAGTTAATTAAAGACCTAGTCGGCAAGCGCCGAGGAAGACGAAGTAATAACTTCAGGTCATTCCGCTCTTCGGCCGTCAGCATCTTCTTCGGCACCACGTCGTAAGGCCGAGGGGCACTAGTCCAGTACAGCGGGAACAAACTTTTATCATCCTCCCCAAAGAAGAAGCGCCGTCCATTCAGCTTGATAGTCACCCGGAAAAATCTCGCCTTAAAATTCTTATATGACGAGGTAAAACTGTCCAACAGTAGCCGATCACCCACTCGGCTCAAGGAGAGCCACTTCGCCAGTATAATAGGTCGGGAAGAGTAAGAATATAGAAAAAGGAGTGGAGAAGGCTTGATGTGGATACACTTACACAAGTGCTTAAAACCTTGCAATTGCGCCCAACTATTCGGATGCAATTGAGTAGGAGCAACGTTCAACACCTTCAGCACCCCCATGGTAAACTCATCAAACGGCAGCTTTACCTTCAGGTCCCGAACGAGGCAGTCGTACATATAAAATGACTCCATCTTTGCGCCACTTTGATCTAAACAAACAATGTCTGGGTTCGGGAAGGCGTTATTTCGGCAAGACCGAACTCCAATCGGATATGGCTCCTCCTTAGCGTCAAAATTTAAGCATTTTGTATAGTCCAGCAGGTTTGTGATCATAGTTATGTCTCGGTAACGTGAATAGTAGGAAGTTACCTCCCCATTGACCCACTCGTAACCGGGCACATTAGAGGGACCGTATCGTTGCCGATTCGAGACACGCTTCGTCTTTTCCTGAACCTCTTCACTCCCGCTAGTAGAGGTTTCCCCCGAAGAAGAAGCGCCCTCATTCGGTCCATCGGCATCAATCGGCAGCCGAACGGTACTTCGATGACTTGACTTGCTGGACGATGTCCCCTCGGATGACGACGACCGAGAGCTGTCGGCCGAAGAGCTCGTAGAAGTATCAACCATGATTATAAAAGCTTACTAATTTCTTTGCAGAACAATTCCTAGTCAGATCGGCTTCGGAGATCTTCGGCTACCCCAATTCGGTTGAGAGCAATACGTGCGAATGGCCCTACCACTCACCTATTTATAGGCTCATCAAATGGGCGGGAAAATGCAACTTTTGAATTTGTGTAACCATTCGATTCACACGATCCAACGGTTACAAATGTGCAACCGTTCACCTTACCAGGGCCACTGTCTCCATTTTACCCTTAAAGAAAGCTCCATCTTTCTTCAAGGCTGGGGGGCAGTGTACGGGTAGGGAGGTCGGCCACCACCCTGTCGGCCATTGAATGGCAGAACCAGGCAGCCGAATGCCAATCGGCCACCTGGATCGGCCTATCGTCACTTATTACCTTTAATCAAGTAATTAGGGGTTAATTAGTTGATTAGGGTGTATTACCTAATACGGTAAGTATGCTGCGAGGCCCATGGGGTCCGGGGCCCATAAATGACAGTATAAATAGCTAAGGACAAAAGGTAACGTCACTGTTCATTAATTATCCTAGAGATTCGAGCTTGTCCTGACTTGAGCGTTGGAGTGCCTTTTGCAGGTACCAACCCCCTCTTCAGCGTATCGGATTATTGGGTCGGGAGTCTCGTTCGGCCTTCGGACTACTAGAAGACTTAGTGTGCCCTTCAGACAGGTACAAGTTACATGTTGGATGACCACCTCGTTGACATAAATAATAAAACCTTATATTTCTTAATTAAGTTGTATATAATTTGGATCTTAATTATAAGTATAAAATAAATTAAGAAAATAAATATTTACCTTGTATGTATTTATAGTCTCCAATAAAAATTAGCCGCTATTTTTAATGATAAATACTTTATTAATAAAATATATAAAAAAAAACCTATATATTAAATACATATATCAATGCATGAACAACTAAATTAGTTTGTCTTCTTACGAAACTAGTTCAATAATTTTTGTCAAAAGTTTAAGTAATTTTTTACACTAAGACAGAATAGTCTCAAACTCAAAAAGGTCTCTACTTGTCTTGAATAATCCATCAACAACTTGGTGACAATTTAACACTAATAATTAACAACTTTGGAGATACCGAAAGACAAGAATCATTTTATAGTACCTAGCAGGACTATAGTTTCACCCGACATAAAATAACCATATAACATAAATAAATAACTGATTCAAATATAAATTATCTTTTATATATATATATATATATATATATATATATATGAGTAATAGTAGATTTGTAGTAGAATTGCACTCATAAACTGATATAGCAATTGATTTTCAAATTTTAAGATCTCAAGTTTGAATATTAGATTTGATAAAAAAAATATTATTATTATTAAGAGGATAGTTTTAATACAATTAAAATTTCATAGATTAGTTTTCGGCAAGTTGATAGTAATATATACCAACCATAGTACCAAAAAAACTACAATCATAAATGCACAGAATTTATGCATTTTGAGTTTAATTTTTTCACTCATTAATTGACATAAATTCTGCAAAAACAAAAATCTAATATCTCTTCATTTTCCTCTTTATATTAATTGTCAAAGTTTCATAATTAGAATTTTTACTCAAATAATACATTTTTTTTAAAAATTTATCCAAATAGCGATTTTGCAAATTTATTTCCCCAATTAGCACCATTATTTACTGTTCATTTTTTTTTCGCGTCTTGGAACAGCCCGTTCTACAACCAGAACGGGCCGTTATGCTTGAACATGCGTTGATTTTGCATCTAAAATGGTCCGTTCTGACACTAGAACGGGTCATTCTAAACTAGGGTTTTAGGCCTTTTAAGAAATTTGGAACGGGTCGTTCTGGTTTTGGAATGACCCGTTCTGGGTGTCAGAACCTTCCATTATCACTTTCACCACAAGTTTCACCTTCACTTTCACCAAACCAAATTTATCAAAGTTATCAAAACACTAACCCACCCTTCTTATGATATTCCCTCCAACCATGACGTTGAGTCATACACACAACTTTTAACTGGTCCAGTCATAGACCTTAATCAAATACATTCTTAGCCATTTGACCAAGCTACAGCTTCTGCCTCTCAACCTAATATTCAAACCAAGATTGAAGATCATCTTCTCGTTGGTCTTCTAACAGAAAATGTCTTTGATCCTTTTAGCGAGGACGAAGACGAAATCCTCTTTGAACATCAAGATGATGATGAAGAAGAAATCCTTCCAGTTCCAAATAATCCACCACTAGAACCAGTAGCCATATACAACCCATCTCCACACTTTTTAGACTTTCCCAATGAAATTCAACAACAAGATACTGAGTATAGCCATTTGTTGGAACGTGAAATGGTTGTGTATCCGCCTGGAACACTCTTTGTTGGCCAACGCTTCCAAACAAAAGAACAAGTGCAAGATGCCATTAACAGATTTCACATTGTCAACCATTGCACTTACAAGGTTAAGCACTCAAACACTACTAGGCTTCTCATGGAATGCGTTCACCACGATTGTGCCTGGAGATGTCGTGCTATATTACGCACTAGAGAACAACATTGGGAAATCATGATCCTTAAAGGCCCTCACACATGTGTTTCTTCACTCATCTCCCAAGATCATAATAAATTGGGATCACAAATGATTTCTCAAACTATTCATGAAATTATTGAGGCTAATCATCTACACTCATTTCAACCATCATAGCCCACATCAAGTTGACCATGGGTTATACAATTAGTTACAAAAAAGGATGGTTGGCCAAGCAACATGCCATTGAAAACATCTTTGGAAACTGGGAGGAGTCGTACAACAAGTTACTAGGTATGTTGCAAGCAATGCAAATGTATGTTTCAAGCTTTATTTGGAAATTTACTATGCAACCAGCTTACCAAGATGGCTTATTGGAAGAGGGAAATGTTATATTCAAAAGGCTATTTTGGACCTTTAAACCATGCATTGATGGTTTTGCCTTCTGCAAACCAATTGTTCAAGTTGATGGAACCTTTTTATATGGCAAATACAAAGGTACATTATTGGTCGCAGTTGCTCAAGATGGTCACAACAACATAATTCTTATTGCATTTGCTGTTGTTGAAGGTGAAACTAGCGATGTATGATTTTTTTTCTTAAGAACTTAAGGCGATATGTAACACCGCAAGACGGGTTGTGCCTAATTTCTGATCGTCATGAGGCTATTCGAAGTGCATACTCAAGAAATGGAAGTGGTTGGACAGAAAATAATTTTGTCCATGTCTATTGTATTCAACACATTGCACAAAACTTCATGCGACGATTCAAAAAAATGCAGCACTGAAGAAGGATGTCGTCAACATGGGTAATTTTATCATCACTTTTTTTTAAACATTTAATAATTAATTTTCATTATTTTTTTTTTCTGCCTATGGGATGACTGAACCTAGGTTCTTTTACTATTACAACATAGTAAGAGATACTAATGCTAAAGCAGCCCAATGGTTAGACAACATTCCTAATGAACGACGTTGGGGACACATGACAACAAACCTAGCTGAGTTTATTAATTATGTATTATTGAAGATTTGTTCCTTGGTAATGGCCACATACACTCGTTGCAACAAGTTTTTCGTTCAAAGAGGCAGGAAAGTGGATGCAATGATTAATGCTGGACATGTCTACTCGGAAATTGCAAGTAAAACTATTCAAGATGCATAGTCCAAGGCAAATACTCATAAAGTTATCACCTTTGACAGATCAAGCACTAGATTTCTAGTGGAAGAAACGCAACATCCGAGAGAAGTTCAACCCACTGGGAGATTTATAGTAAGGCTAGATGAAATGTGGTGTGATTGTGGCAAGTTCCAGAAAGTTCATATCCCTTGCTCGCATGTACTCGTTTCATGCTTACATGCACATCACAACCATGAAACCTACATATCTCCCATATATACCTTACAACAAGTTGCAAAGGTATACGAAAGACAGTTTGGAGAGCTCCGACATGAAGATTATTGGCCTACTTACACTGGTTCAACTATGTGGCCAAATCCAGAACTCAAGAGGACTTCCAAGGGTCAGCCAAAGTCTAGCAGGATTAGAACAAAGATGGATATTAGAGAACAACATAATCGTGTAAAAAATTGTTCCTATTGTCATACCTCTGGTCACACTAGGAAGACATGTCCAAATATTGGTCATGGATTTAGTTCTCGTCACCATTGATTTTATTATTGTAATGAGTTTTAATAAATTTATTTAGTTATATTTATAATGTTAATATTCAATAAATTTAATTACTTGATGTTACTCTGAGACTACATTGTGTTTGTGTTGAAAGGGTAAATTGTGTTCGCTACAATGCTAAGTTTGAAGCTAGATTTAAAGAAAACACCTTTGAAGTATGAAACTATAGTGTCTTAAACTTAAAAACACGAGATGATAATAATGGGACCTTGTCTTAATAGATTCGAAACTTGTACGAGTCAAACTGTAACACCCAGTTTTTTTTTAAGATGGCATTTTCGTAATTATTGATGGCATTTTTGTAATTTTAATAAAGAAATAAGGGTATTTCTGGGTGTCAGAACGGGCCGTTCCAAATGCAGAACAGGCCGTTCCAAAAGAGGGAATATGCTTGTTTTTAAAGACCCAGAACGGGCCTGGAACGGGCCGTTCTGGAAAGGAGAACGGGCCGTTCTGAAATCAGAACGGGCCGTTCCGAAATCAGTACGGGTCCTTCCGGGTGCGTTAGATTGCCTATAAATAGGGGAGAAAGGGGTGAAAATTTTATACAGAGTAAGAAAGTGAAATCCTAGAGAGAGAAAAAGAAGAGAGAGAGAGAGAGAGAGAGAGAGAGAGAGAGAGAAAGAAAGAAAGAAAGAGAGAGAAGGAAAAGAAAAGAGGGAATCCAGAGGAGGAGGTCCTGCCCAAGTTTCAACTCTTGCTTATCCAGGTAAGGGGGAGTGAGAACCTCGCTCAGGGGTGTGGGGATAATTGTTGGATAGTTGTTTGTCGGATTGGCCCCCAATCCCTTGCCGTTGTTCTGTTTGATTTTCTATTTACTCTACTTTGTTCTTTGTTGAAGGTGTCGTTGTTCTGTTTGATTTTCTATTTACTCTACTTTGTTCTTTGTTGAAGGTGCTGTTGTTCTGTTTGATTTTCTATTTACTCTATTTTGTTCTTTGTTGAAGGTGCCGTTGTTCTGTTTGATTTTCTATTTACTCTACTTTGTTCTTTGTTAAAAGTAATAAATGAATATGAAGTTAATGATATAAATAAATAAGTTTTAATATTAACAAGAATGCTCTCTGTGAATACCTGTGCGGACCTTATGAGGAGTATTGATGACATGACCTTGTGAAATATGGACAAAAGACATGAGACCTAAGAATGAACTATTGAGACAAGTTATGATTATGAGAATATGAAGAATAATGACATGATGTATTAAATGAAATTCTGTAATAAGTTAAATGTTGAGTCCATGAGATTATGAATGTATGACATGCATCATATGCATATATTACTCCAGGTGTGCCGCTGAGGCCGCATACCCACGATGTAACATGCTAATATGGTGTACCGTATGGTCACCCACGATGTAATATGCTAATAAGGTGTGACACCCTCTACCCCAACATAATTACAATAGATATAAACCATCTATATATAAATTCTTTCTTAGTCTAATATAAAATAATTATCTCAAGTATCATTGGGTAAAAGATGCACATTCATAATTTTCAACTGTAAGTATCAAATTGTCAAGAAATAATAAAATAAAGATTATAGATTAATCCCAGTAAAGGTGGCAGGGCCTCCTAGTTAGGAATTAACTTATAATCTTTTAGTAAAATTATAATATGACAAAAATACACACTTTCAACATAAATAACATAAAAATTACAAAAGAAAAATAATAATAATTTAACAATTAGTCTAGCTAATCCCGATGTCACATCCTATCAGAGCGAAACCCAAACAGAAGCCTAAGCTTCACCACCAACATCCTCAGCCTCATGCTAATTATCTGCATCATAATTTAAACATACACAAAAATGACAAGGGAGTGAGAAACTTCTCACTCAGTTGCAGATATAGAAATAAAAGTTAAATAGCACACACACACGCAATATAATTCACATATATAATCAATCTCACATATATGCTTATGTATAATGATTTTCTTGACTTGACTCACTAATGTATGCATGTGGCGCCATACGGAAGTTGCAGAATTCATCACTGGTGACCCGAAGGCACACCTATACAATTGTCGGTGACCCTAAGGTACACCTATCATTGGTGTTCATACACCTCGTTAGCATATCGTGGGTGACCCAAAGGTACACCTTGTTAGTCGTGGGTATGCGGCCTCAGCGGCACACCTGGAGTAATATGTGCATATGATGCATGTCATACATTCACAGACTCAACCTTTAGCATGTTACACATATCATATTCATATTTCATAATTAAGAATTATTTCAATAATCCAATTTAATAATCCAATAGTCCAACAGTCCAAACAGTCCAACAGTCCAAACAGTCCAATAGTCCAACAGTCCAACAATCCAACAGTCCAGAGGTTGCTTAGGTATCATATTTTTCAATAATAATATATTAAGATCTTTTAAGTAAAGTAGGAAGCTTAAAAGGTAATATAAGATAATAAGGAGGCTCAGCCTTCCATTTAAATAATAGATTACAAATTTATAAATACTTAGGAGGCTTAGCCTTCCATTCAAATAACAGATTCTAATATGTAAATAAATAAGATATAAAACAAAATACATCAATAATACATATTCAAAGAAATAAACAACAGGCAAGGGATCGGGAGCCAATCCAACAAACAAACTATTTAACAATTATTCCCACACCCCCAAGCGAGGTTTCCCACTCCCCCCCTTACCTGGATAAATAGGAATTTGGGCAGAATCTCCTCTCTTTCTCCTTAAACCGGAACCGGAACTAGAGCAGAACCTTCTCTATTCTCCTCCTCTTTTCACAACCTAGGCAGAACCTTCTCTCTTATTTTCTCTTTCTATCTCTCTAGAATTCCTTCTCTCTAAACTTTTCTTCTCTCTAGTTATGAATTTTCAAAATCCTTAGGTCCCTATTTATAGAAATTTTGAAGTTACTATGCACTATGCACTATTCATTAAAATAATATTATAAGTTACTATGCACTATTCACTATTCATTATTATATTCAAATTAATTATAATTTTGAAACTTCAAACGTTGAAAACGCAGCCTTTCACTATGCATACATAGTAAAACACTATTCATTAAAATAATAATATAATTACTATTCATGAATAGTAAAATACTATTCATCCAAATAATTTGAGTTTTGTGTAAGCGTTTACGTTTTTTCAAAATTACTATTCATATGAATAGTAAAATACTATTCATAAATACGTATTCGTTGTCGCCACCGGCCCGAAACGGGCTTTCGGCATTCGCGAAGGATGGTTGGACTCGTTTATTTTGTTTAAAAATAGTGGATTGCTAGAATGACTTATTCTCAAACTGAGACCTCGTCAAACGAGCAATTTTATTAAAAGGCTCACTAATCCATATTAATCCCAAGCGGGACCCTCCATGGATTAGTGGTTTTCATAAAAGGAGGGTTCGTGGAGTCGCCACCAATGTTTTACTCAAAACATTGGAAAAAGGGATAAGGCAATTGATTTAAAAATCAACTTTGGCCACTACAACCAGAGTTGGGTAAGGGAGTCGGTTACGCGTGGGGAAGGTGTTAGCACCCCACAGCGCCCCTTTCGGGTTCCCTATGACAGATTATTTTCTAAAATAACAGCGTAAAATTACTAAATTACCCCTATTTATTCTAAACAATTATGATTTGACTATCTACATGATGACAGTTTAAATATGCACACAGAAAGCAGTAAAAGGAAGGATTGAAGGGAAACCTCTTGAAGCGTGCTTTTTATAAAAAATGAACTGGGAAGCGTTTTGGCGTTCCCTCGCTCTACAAGCCCGCTCCTCGCTCTCCTAGAACAAAATTTTAACTAAGGGAATCCAAAAGATTTCCCCTCGACTAGGTTCGATCCTCAAGCAAAATGGCTCGGGGCTCAAGAACTTCGTCGGATCAACTCTCCGAGTGATTTCTAGGGCAGAACACTGCTCAAAAACCCCAGAATACTCAAGGAGAGGGTTCAAACTATGTTGAAAAGTGTGGAATGACGTCCAATTGACGTCATATTTATAGGGAATAGGCGCAGTACGGCCTACAGGGCCAATACGGCCGTATTGAAATTTTTGAACTTCAATACGGTCGTATTGGAGTTCAATACGGTCGTATTGAAAGTCAGAAATTTCAATACGCCCGTATTGAGTTCGCAGCGGTCGTATTGAAATGTCAATACGGTCGTACTGACTTCAGTATGGCCGTATTGAAGCTTCAATACGGCCGTATTGAGTTCAGTACGGCCGTATTGGGCTTTTTCCCTCCACTTCTTTATTTTGAGCTATTCTAAGACCTCTGGACCTACAGAGAACCCTCCTAGGGCCTTCGAGGAGTCCTTCTGGCTGATTATCCTTCAGTCTTCGAGAGTCTTCAAGCTTTATTTCCGACCCGGACAATTTTAGGGGTCTACAGCTGCCCCCCCTTTACTTAGTCGGACGGCCTTTTGGTATACCGGCTGACAAGTAAAGGAGTTGACCCAATTGTCCGGGTATTGTGCCGACCTTCTGACTTGTAGCGTCTTCCGGTGGGAAAATGTTGAGTAGCCTCTCCAGGTGGGTGCATACCTCGGCGCTTCTGACATCCTCGGTAGCTGAGTTTACCTTCTCCAAGGCCAACTTCACTCGACGCCCGAGCCGGAAGTTGGACATCAACGCGCCTCTGATGACGCTGATGGTTGAGTACCGCCTCTCCAGGCTTAGCTTCACTCTTTGTTTGAGCCGGAAACCAAGCACCTTTGCGACGACGGTGAGCAGTGCGAGTTTTGCCTCTCCAGGCCTTGCTTTGCTTGTTGCCCAAGCTGGAAGCTGTGAGTACCGTCTCTCCAGGCTTAACTTCACTCTTTGTTCGAGCCGGAAGCTAAGTACCCTTGTGACGACGGTGAGCAGTATGAGTTTTGCCTCTCCAGGCCTTGCTTTGCTTGTTGCCCAAGCTGGAAGCTGTAAGTACCGTCTCTCCAGGCTTAACTTCACTCTTTGTTCGAGCCGGAAGCTAAGCACCTTTGTGACGACGGTGAGCAGTATGAGTTTTGCCTCTCCAGGCCTTGCTTTGCTTGTTGCCCAAGCTGGAAGCTGTGAGTACCGTCTCTCCAGGCTTAACTTCACTCTTTGTTCGAGCCGGAAGCTAAGTACCCTTGTGACGACGGTGAGCAGTATGAGTTTTGCCTCTCCAGGCCTTGCTTTGCTTGTTGCCCAAGCTGGAAGCTGTAAGTACCGTCTCTCCAGGCTTAACTTCACTCTTTGTTCGAGCCGGAAGCTAAGCACCTTTGTGACGACGGTGAGCAGTATGAGTTTTGCCTCTCCAGGCCTTGCTTTGCTTGTTGCCCAAGCTGGAAGCTGTAAGTACCGTCTCTCCAGGCTTAACTTCACTCTTTGTTCGAGCCGGAAGCTAAGCACCTTTGTGACGACGGTGAGCAGTATGAGTTTTGCCTCTCCAGGCCTTGCTTTGCTTGTTGCCCAAGCTGGAAGCTGTAAGTACCGTCTCTCTAGGCTTAGCTTCACTCTTTGTTCGAGCCGGAAGCTAAGTACCTTTATGACAACGGTAGGCGGTGAGTACCCTTTTTCAGAGATAGCTTCGCTCATTGTCCGAGCCGGAAGCTGCATACCTCCGTGTTTGTGACGACGGGGTAGCGTGAATATCTCCTTTCCAGGGATTTGGTGATGATTTTGTCTCCACAGTCCACGATGCTGCTTCGACGGTTGTTTTTTTTTTTTTTTTTTTGATTTTTGTGCCGCTGAGGGCTGGATAACGCAGGGATCCGTCTAGGGGATGTGCAGTCATTCACGGGTTCCTGTGCCCCAACTTGTATTGCATTGTTGGTACCCTTGGGGAATTTCTGACTCCTTGGGGTATAGACACAAAGATGCTCTTTCTGATGTGAGCGGTGCCTTATGATTGGCTGAAGTCCTTTCGACGTTGGTGGAGTATCCCGGTTATCCTTGTTCGGGTAACTCTTTTTGATTTTCTGATTTTTCGCTGCCTCTGTGTAGGCTGTTATCCGCTGGGGATTTTGTCGTTGATTTTGATTAGCCTCTTCTGTTAGGCGTATCAGCTTGACGTTCAATGATTGGCTGAGAGCCAGATTCCACTCGGGGAATGATTATTGATTTTTATTTTCTTTCTCCTTCTGCAGGGATGCCTCTTGAGTAGGCGACTGGGGATTTGGGGATCTTATGTATCCCAGAGTATTATTTAGGAAGCCTCTACAGGCTTAGCCTCACTCGACACTTGAGTTGGAGAGCTATCTTCACTGAGGAAGTTTAAGTCCTTTGACTTGGATATTCTGCTTGGGTGATCGTACTTCCATTGGGAATGTCGTCGATCTTGCTTTGATAGCTCTTGCTGGGGATTTTGAGTCCAAGAGCGTGAGTTGAGGTTTCTCTGGGGAGTATTATTTTTGCGAGCCTCTCCAGGCTCAATTATTCTTTGAGATGTGGGGGATGAGGAGTATTGTTTCGGCAAGCCTCTCCAGGCTCAGTTATTCTGTGCGAACTGGTTGTTGGATTTTCTGAATCTTTGTATTTTGCTTGCTGCTGTCATACACAAGCAATTTTCTATTTTTCTATTTTTTTGCCTCATGATAAGGTCTTTGAATGTGCAACTAATGTGTGTGTGATGCACAAATGCAATTCAATTTTTTTGTTCATTTAGTTAGAAAAGTGAGTGGCTCTCCCTGTCCTCTTCTTCTTGGAGGACTTTCTGTCATTGACGCGAGGGAGTATTTTTGTGAGCCTTTATGCAGGGGATTATGGATTTTACGGGAACCCCTCCAATTTTCTTTTATTGGCCGATTATTAAGAGTTTCGTACAATTTTTTAGAAACATCAATTTAAAGGCATAATCACATGGTCAAGAGAGAAAAGAAACAAATGGATATTTTATTGATATTCACAAATGTTCATACAGAAAGATTTACAAGAGGAATTTCTGAAGAATGGCTGGCCAAGGTTGGCTATACATTTTTGGCTTAAACAATTATATCTGTAATTGTTGCTTTTCTCGTTCCCCTAATCGTTTTGGGTGAGATGCCTAAGCCAGGAGTGTAGATACTGCAAGACGCTTGCTTCTAGAAGATTATCACTTGAACCGCCTTTCGGTTTTCGGTTCAAGTGATCGTTGCTTGCTTTGTTTTTATATCTTATTCTTTTGCCCCTAATTTTTGCCTAGGACATGTCCTAGCGGGGATAATTTTGCCTTTGTTTTGCCTAGTACCCTTGTACTGGCGGGCTTTTTGTCTTGTCCTAACTTTTGCCTAGGATGCCCTTTTTGGGTTTTCATCCTAGCGGGCTGATGCAAGCAACGTCTTCAGGCATAATACTTCTTTACCACGTCAGCGTTGACTGGGTATCGAAGTTCTTCTCCATCCATGTCTGTGAGAATCAATGCTCCTCCGGAGAAAGCTCGTTTCACCACATATGGTCCTTCGTAATTTGGGGCCCACTTTCCGATTTTGTCCTTTTGAGCTGGTAGCAATTTCTTCATCACCAGCTCTCCCTCATGGTAGATTCGAGGATGGACTTTTTTGTCGAAAGCCTTTTTGATCTTCCTTTGGTAGGCTTGACCATGGCATATGGCGTTCAGTCGTTTTTCTTCGATAAGGTTCAATTGGTTGTATCGACATTGAACCCATTCTGCCTCGGAAAGTTTTGCTTCCATGATTACTCTCAGAGACGGTATCTCGACTTCAACCGGCAGAACTGCCTCCATTCCATAAACAAGGGAGAATGGAGTAGCTCCTGTGGATGTACGTACTGAAGTCCTATAACCATGGAGAGCGAAGGGTAGCATCTCATGCCAGTCTTTGAATGAGACAACCATCTTTTGTACTATCTTCTTGATATTCTTATTGGCTGCCTCGACTGCCCCATTCATCTTTGGTCGATATGGGGAAGAGTTATGGTGCTGAATTTTGAACTCTTTGCACAGCTCTTCCACCATCTTATTGTTCAAATTGGATCCATTATCAGTGATGATTTTATCGGGAATACCGTATCTGCATATGATATTCTTTCTGATGAAGGATGTTACCACCTTTCGGGTCACATGAGCATACGATGCCGCTTCTACCCATTTGGTGAAATAGTCAATGGCCACAAGGATGAACCTATGTCCATTGGATGCCTTTGGCTCGATGGGTCCAATAACATCCATGCCCCACATTGCAAATGGCCATGGTGAAGCCAGAACATTGAGTGGCGTTGGTGGGACATGAATATTGTCGGCATATGCTTGACACTTGTGGCATTTCCGGACGTATTGGTAACAATCCTTTTCAATGGTCGACCAATAATATCCTGCTCTGAGGATTTTCTTAGCCATTGCAGGTCCGGGAATATGGGTACCAAAAACCCCCTCATGTATTTCTTTGATTACATTTTGAGCTTCGACTTGGTCTATACATCTCAACAAGACCGAGTCATAATTCTTTTTGTAGAGGGTTTCTCCAATCAACAGAAATCCCATGGCCCTTCTTCGGATATGCTTTTTATCATTATCGCTGGCCATATCAGGATATTCCCCTTTTGACAGATATTGTTTGATGTCATGGAACCATGGATGATCGTCAACAGCTTCATCTATCAGTAGGCAAAACGCTTGCTTATCGTGCCGCCGGATATTGATGATGGGCATTTCATGCTCCTTATCCAAGGCGAACATCGATGATAGTGTAGCAAGGGCGTCAGCGAACTGATTCTCCTCCCTTGGAATGTATTCAAAGATGACACTTTGGAAGAATTGTGTCAAATCTTTGATATGCTCAACATATGGTATCAGTTTAGGATTTCGGACTTCCCAGTCTCCTCGTAGCTGATGGATGACTAAAGCCGAATCTCCAAATACTTTGAGTTTGAGGATACCATTATTGATAGCCGCTTGGATTCCTAACGCGCAAGCCTCGTATTCGGCCATATTATTTGTACAGTCGAAATTGAGTCTTGCTGTTAGAGGGATATGCTTTCCTTGTGGGGAGATTAACACTGTCCCGATCCCCTGTCCAAGCATGTTGGAGGCTCCATCAAAATACATGGTCCACGCATCGTCCTTAGGATCTTCATGTTGTATACTCATTACATGTTCATCGGGGAAATCATCCTGAAGGGATTGATAGTCATTGGTCGGCCCGTGTGCTAGGTAATCAGCTAAGGTACTACCCTTGATGGCCTTTTGTGTGACATGTATGATGTCAAATTCTGATAATTGCACTTGCCATCGGGCAATCTTCCCAGTGATTATTGGTTTGTCGAACACGTACTTAATTGGGTCCATTTTGGAAACCAACCAAGTAGTATGTCTTATCATGTACTGCCTGAGCCTTTGTGTTGCCCACGCTAACGCACAGCAAGTCTTTTCTAATGGCGTGTAGCGGGTTTCATAATCAAGGAACTTTTTGCTCAGGTAGTAGATGGCTTGTTCTTTCTTTCCAGTTTCGTCCTGTTGCCCTAGCACGGCTCCCATGGACTCATCAAGCACTGTTAGATAGAGGATTAATGGCCTTCCCTCGACAGGCGGCACCAATACTGGTGGATTGGCCAAGCACTGTTTGATCTTGTCAAAAGCTCGTTGACAATTCTCATCCCAAGTTTCGGAATGATTCTTGCGCAACAGCTTGAATATTGGTTTGCACGTGTCAGTCAACTGTGCGATGAACCTTGCGACGTAGTTCACCCTGCCGAGGAATCCTCTAATTTCTTTCTCAGTTTTAGGAGGAGGCATTTCCATTATTGCCTTTACTTTATCGGGGTCCACCTCTATGCCTTTTTCACTGACGATGAACCCAAGAAGCTTACCCGACCGAACTCCGAAAGTACACTTAGCTGGGTTTAGCTTAAGCTGATACTTACGAAGCCGATTGAATAATTTTCTCAAATATTGGATGTGGTCCATTTCGTCTTTCGACTTTGCGATCATGTCATCCACGTATACTTCAATTTCTTTGTGGATCATATCGTGGAATAGAGTCACCATCGCTCGTTGGTAGGTGGCACCCGCATTTTTAAGTCCAAAGGGCATCACCCTGTAGCAGAAAGTTCCCCAGGGTGTAATGAAAGAAGTTTTCTCGCGGTCTTCTATATTCATCTTGATTTGATTATACCCCGAGTATCCATCCATGAAGGAATAGAGTGTGTTTGTGGCGGTGTGATCCACGAGTGTATCAATATGTGGCAAGGGAAAATCGTCCTTTGGACTGGCACGATTCAAATCCCTATAATCAACACACACTCTAACTTTCCCATTCTTTTTGACGACTGGCACAATGTTAGCCAGCCATTCGGGATACTGGGATACAACCAAAAATCCCGCGTCCAATTGTTTTTCCACCTCCTCCTTAATTTTTAAGGACCATTCGGGCTTGATTCGTCGAAGCTTTTGCTTAATAGGTCGAAACCCCTCTTTTAAGGGCAACTTGTGTTCGACAATGTTGGAGTCCAACCCGGGCATATCATGGTACGACCATGCAAATACGTCCTTGTATTCCCTCAATAATTGAATTAATTGCGTTTTTATTCCATCACTGATACGGGTCCCAATGTTGACCTCTTTCAATTCTTGACCTTGCCCCAAATTCACGGTCTCCAATTCTTCTTGATTCGGTTGGAGTAGACGAGCTTCTTGATCTAGCAGTCTTTGCAGATCCGGAGAGATGGTCTCCTCATCACTGTCCAACTCAACCCATTCACCCTCGGCTTTCGGATCCCGATCAGAGCGAGCAATCACAGACATGATTATTTATTGGTTCTGTTTAGGTTTAGAGTTTATTAATATAAATGAGAGAGAGAGAATAGAACAAAAATGCGAGAATAATGTGTGAAAAATGCCTTTTTATTGATATATGAGTGTAAAACTGTACAAAACCCTTTATTTACATGAAAAGGTCCTCATGATCTCGGGTACTGATCATGAGTCCCTAAAAGAAAAAAATGTGGAGGGGCCCTATCATGGCTTGCCCTTCTCTCTACTCCTGCTGCGGTAGAGGATTCTTGCTCACGTCGGGCGCCGTCGAATCGAAAGTGACCCACCCAGCGTCGATAAGGTCTTGGACCTTATACTTGAGAGCTCGGCAGTTCTCCGTTGAATGCCCTTGTGCCCCCGAGTGGTATAGACATTTGTCTTGTGGATTGTACCAATCGGGGTAGGGTGGATTCACCTTCTTTGGTGGAATGTAAGCTATAAGACGCGCCTCTACTAGCTTCGGCAGGAGATCGCTATAAGTGGTCGGAAGTCTATCAAACTTCTTCACAGAGTTGTTTTGCGATTTGCCTGACTTCGAAGCGGAAGAAGACGGAGCAATGGTTACAGCGTTGACTCCTCCTTCCTTCTTCTTCCCAAAGGCCTTCTTAGCTTCATATGATTGGGAAGGCTTAACCAGCTTCCCACTTTTAAGTCCTTGTTCCACCCTTTCTCCTATGGTGATGATGTCCGAGAAGAGTGTCGTTGTGTTCCCTATCATCTTATCGTAATAGGGACCAGTCAACGAGTTGATGAATAAGGACACCGTCTCCTTATCCGACAGCGGGGGCTCTATCTGTGCCGCCAACTCCTTCCAACGTTGGGCGTACGCCTTGAAGGATTCATCGTTCTTTTTACTCAAGGCTTGAAGATCAGACCTATCGGGTGTTAGGTCGATGTTGTATTTGTAGCGCTTGAGGAAGGCGTCGGCCAACTGCCTCCATGTGTGTACTAGATTTCCATCTAGCTGCATATACCAGTTAAGTGCAGTTTCAGCTAAGCTCTCTTGAAAGCAGTGGATCAAGAGCTTTTCATTTGTGGCATATGCAGCCATCTTGCGACAATACATGGTGAGATGACTTTTAGGGCAAGTCGATCCCACGTATTTTGGGAAATCTGGCACTTTAAATTTAGGAGGGAATTGAATGTCCCTCACTAAACACATGTCGGCGGCATCCTTAATGTCAAAGTCGTGCCCTTCCATAGCCCTTAGCCGATCCTCGAGGGCATGGAATTGTTCCTTTGATACCTCGGGCTCTTTTATTATAATTCCTGCCCCAAGGGGTACGGCGTTTGAAGGATCTTTTTCATGCTCTTCCTCCTCTCCCTCATGATGGGACCCATGATCACTATGATGAGAATCATGGATGTTGTGATGACGCATGAGTTCCATCATTTGCGCCATTTGGTCTTTAAGTTGTGAAAGCTCGGTTGTGAGCTTTTTGTTTTGCTCCTCCAATGCTTCCATTTTCTTGATTTTCCGTGCGCGCGTAAGGACAGAGAGATGACCAGCCACTTTCTAAAATGAATGTTTTAGTTAGTTTATTTTATGGAATGAATACACTCTTTAACATGAGCTTGATAAACCTCCATCTTTAAGGCGCTGCCTTTTTAAGACGGAAGTTTACCACCCTTCTTTGTCTATGATTTCTCCCCAACGGAGAATCTCTATAGTCATGGGTCTCTTTCACTCATGTCAAGAGGTATTGGTGATCCTAAAATGTATGTTTTTATGAGGATGCATGATGTCTTATTGGTAATGATGTACATGCTCCTCACTTTTATTATATTTTCACACATGGTCTTTCCTCTCATGTCATGGTTTTTTATGCATGGGGATTATTTTTAGACCTTATCACGAGGTTATTAATGCACAAACAATTGCACATAAGCATTTACACAAACAATTCACTCATCCGCGAACAGTCACGAGCGAATCACGAGGTAGGGGTCTCCTGCAGAAAAGTGCATATTCAAGGAGGATCTAACTGTTCTCACTTGGTCAAAGGCCCCCAAGGTGCCCCCATTATAGGGACCCAATTCCTCTCGTCGTAGGTCGATGGAAAGTTCCAACGCACCGTCGGACTCAAGTTCATGGTTATCACCTTGAGTGATGTTTTCCGACAACGGTCTACGGGCACCTATAGACCCATTCGACAACCGGCCGTACTAACATCCACTCCCTATGGTTAATCACTCATGCCCCCGGGTATAGAGGGAACTGTTGTGTGCAAAGGTTTGTGTGCAGTTTTTATTTCAAACAATTGCGTAAATTTAAAAATACAACAGTTATTAAAGCCAAATAGATAAACATGTTATCATACAAGTAAGGGGTAATGAGGTAATTTTAACTATTATTTGTTAAAAATAATCTGTCACTAAATGGGACTGACTCTCGAGGCTTCCCCAGTGGAGTCGCCATCTGTCGCCACCGGCCCGAAACGGGCTTTCGGCATTCGCGAAGGATGGTTGGACTCGTTTATTTTGTTTAAAAATAGTGGATTGCTAGAATGACTTATTCTCAAACTGAGACCTCGTCAAACGAGCAATTTTATTAAAAGGCTCACTAATCCATATTAATCCCAAGCGGGACCCTCCATGGATTAGTGGTTTTCATAAAAGGAGGGTTCGTGGAGTCGCCACCAATGTTTTACTCAAAACATTGGAAAAAGGGATAAGGCAATTGATTTAAAAATCAACTTTGGCCACTACAACCAGAGTTGGGTAAGGGAGTCGGTTACGCGTGGGGAAGGTGTTAGCACCCCACAGCGCCCCTTTCGGGTTCCCTATGACAGATTATTTTCTAAAATAACAGCGTAAAATTACTAAATTACCCCTATTTATTCTAAACAATTATGATTTGACTATCTACATGATGACAGTTTAAATATGCACACAGAAAGCAGTAAAAGGAAGGATTGAAGGGAAACCTCTTGAAGCGTGCTTTTTATAAAAAATGAACTGGGAAGCGTTTTGGCGTTCCCTCGCTCTACAAGCCCGCTCCTCGCTCTCCTAGAACAAAATTTTAACTAAGGGAATCCAAAAGATTTCCCCTCGACTAGGTTCGATCCTCAAGCAAAATGGCTCGGGGCTCAAGAACTTCGTCGGATCAACTCTCCGAGTGATTTCTAGGGCAGAACACTGCTCAAAAACCCCAGAATACTCAAGGAGAGGGTTCAAACTATGTTGAAAAGTGTGGAATGACGTCCAATTGACGTCATATTTATAGGGAATAGGCGCAGTACGGCCTACAGGGCCAATACGGCCGTATTGAAATTTTTGAACTTCAATACGGTCGTATTGGAGTTCAATACGGTCGTATTGAAAGTCAGAAATTTCAATACGCCCGTATTGAGTTCGCAGCGGTCGTATTGAAATGTCAATACGGTCGTACTGACTTCAGTATGGCCGTATTGAAGCTTCAATACGGCCGTATTGAGTTCAGTACGGCCGTATTGGGCTTTTTCCCTCCACTTCTTTATTTTGAGCTATTCTAAGACCTCTGGACCTACAGAGAACCCTCCTAGGGCCTTCGAGGAGTCCTTCTGGCTGATTATCCTTCAGTCTTCGAGAGTCTTCAAGCTTTATTTCCGACCCGGACAATTTTAGGGGTCTACATTCGTAAATAGTAAAATACGTATACATAAATAGTAAAAATATGTATACATAAATAGTAAAATACGTATACGTAAATAGTAAAATACATAAATAAAATACTTATTCACATAATAAATACATAAAAAAATATTTCTTTTCATTAAATAAAATTTGGGATGTTACAATTCTCCCCTCCTTTTAGAAATTTCGTCCCCGAAATTTTTGCAATGGTAAACTCTTTGCATTCTTACTTCTAATTCTTATGCAACATCACTACCTTGTTGATGTACAACTTTTATCAATTTCCTCAAAAGATTTGCTTAAGGAAAGATCTTGACGAATTTATCCACTTAAACACAAACAAAATCAATTTCTTAAGCATCTTAGACAAATCTTCCACTAGGGTCTATCTATTCACCATCTTACTTCCAAAATGGAGCATCTAAGTGCTACAAGATTCTTAAAAACTTCTAGTATGCTAACCATAAATATACAATTGCTTTACTCCTCTCTTCATCTTAGGTCACAAAATATCTTCTTAAGATTTTGGTACATCTTAGTAGTTTCTGAATGGATACTAAAGATACTCTTATGACCTTCTTCTAGGATTGCTTTATTAAATTCTAGCACACTAGGAATGCACAACTTATCCTTAAATCTCAAAACTCCATCCACTCCAAATTTAAACTCACTCTCCATACCTTGATTCAAGTTCTTTACTTCGCTTTCCATATTAGACCATCACGCTTCCCTTGCGCCACTCTGATACATTTTAGTAACTCCTAAATAAATGTTAAGAGTACTCTTATGTCCTTTCAAGTTTTATAACTAAACATCCAACTGTGTCCTTTCTAATCTCTTGCTTATTTGGGTCACTAATAAAGGATCTAACTCCTAGTTCCTCTAATCTCATCTATTAGTTACTTCCAACATAAATAATTCAATGCTACTATGGTAATCTTACACATCAAGCATAAGTTTCTAAATTCTGCAATCAAATTCAATCCTTAAATCATCAAAATAATAATTTGGTTATCATTGTAATCCAGATATTTGCCACAACATCAACACCTAAGCATATCAGATCACTAATTTTACTACTCTATCTACAACCAATTCAAACTCTTCTATGATCAATTCTAAAGATCAGGTACCTAAGCATAATGTACACTCGGTATCCATATCAGTTCTCAAGTTTCACCATTTCATCTTCACCCAAGTCATAATCATATCCATCACCTTAACCTATAGCCTTATAACTTGTTACCAAAATAAATCAACTAATTATGCTCCTATAATTTTCTTCAACAATCCATTCGCTATTCATACTTAATCTCACAATACTAGAAGTAACCTTATACTCCAAACTTAAATTTCTAATTTAAGCCAAAAAGATTCATCTCTCTAATCATAATGAAAGATAAAGATTTCCTCAAAACATCAATCACCACAATGGCTTTAGCCAAATAATAAGATCAAAATTTTACTCCTTAAGAAATTTCAACTATTTTTTTTATCTCGTATTCAACCCCTTTGGTCAAAATATATTTAAGGTTCTTATGATCACTAAATACCTCAACCATAGAATCATATAGTTAGTGTTTCCAAATCTTAATATAAATGACAAAGTCGCTAACAAGGTTATGGGTAAGGTAATTTCTCTTATGAATTTTCAATTTCTTAGAAACATAAGCTACTATCTTTTCTTCTTGCCACAATATTCTTCCTAAACCTATTTTCAGAGACATATTTATATATCACAATAATCTTACTAAAATCTAGTAATATTAACACTAGTCAATCTTTCCTTAAGAGTTTGAAAACTACTTCCTCAATTGTTATCCCATACTAATGTAACTCCTTTCTAGTCAATTCAGTCAAAGGTAATAGTAAGTAATTCAAAGAAGTAAGCAACGAAATGATTTGGGTAGTTAAAAATATACACAGGTTCAAGAATTCCTGATATAGATTATCCTTACGGTTGATTCCAAGGGTAGGCAAGAAACAACCTAGTGAACTGAAACATCTTAATAACCAAAGAAACGAAGGCAAAAGCAATTTTTATAGTGAGAGCAGTTTAAACCATGAACAGCTGTTAAAAAAATTACTCACTGAATTTTCATATAAACTATCAAACAAGACTCCTGATTTTACTAATTGACTCAAGTATCTCTCACTTAAGCACAACTTAAGTAGATCTTCCTCCGCAAGAAATTTCATGGTCTAAAATACTCACCTCATACAATCCAAATTCATACTTAGACAATCTAGTTTAAATCTATTTTTATGCCTAACAACTCAAAATATCATGATAGCATATATCTACCTGACAAACCGAGTTGTATTCATCCAAGTGATTTCAAACCTATCTCAAACGAAAGTTAAGTGAATAAGCTACAACTCTTTATGAAGACATAAGATTTCCAAGAGATCATCTCTTTAGCTAAAGATTCAAATATCACCACTAATAAATTCAGTGCTTACTAAATTTCTAATCACCAAGGCAGTCATAACTTGAAGTTCTAGATTTTTGTTTCATCTTATCCTAGTTCTATTGAAAAGATAATATCTAAAGCCATATTCTTCATAAAGACCTCAAAATATAAATTTTGTCGATATAATACTCATATTATCATAACAAACTATAATGAAAATATTTTCGACACCAAATAGCAATAATGTATCAATATATCTAATGCCACAAAATACCTCAACTTTTTCCAAATTCACTACTTAATTTCTCATTCAAGTCTCTCCTTACTTTTCTCAATCAAAACAACTCACATGCTACCTAAACCATAAATAATTAACATACCAATAATAACACTTAAGGAAATTAACATCATTTCGATCTCTCACCAAAGAGACAACCACCTTTAGATTCAACCTGCTACAACTATAGATGTCAGAAACTTCACCAATCATAAACTCTTAGTACACTCAATATATCACCTCCCATTCAAGGTTCTAATAATTCGAGTTGGCTAACACTATCATGATTATCATTCCTCTGATTACAAACTAACTTAACAATCTCAAACTCAACAATATCAACACAGGACGAACATCATCATCATAGTACACAACAAACAAGACATAGTCAGAGTACACAACAGAGTCATGATAAGCACATAACACACACGGTTGATAAAATCGACTTGCTCTGATACCACTAAATGTGACACCCTCTACCCCAACATAATTACAATAGATATAAACCATCTATATATAAATTCTTTCTTAGTCTAATATAAAATAATTATCTCAAGTATCATTGGGTAAAAGATGCACATTCATAATTTTCAACTGTAAGTATCAAATTGTCAAGAAATAATAAAATAAAGATTATAGATTAATCCCAGTAAAGGTGGCAGGGCCTCCTAGTTAGGAATTAACTTATAATCTTTTAGTAAAATTATAATATGACAAAAATACACACTTTCAACATAAATAACATAAAAATTACAAAAGAAAAATAATAATAATTTAACAATTAGTCTAGCTAATCCCGATGTCACATCCTATCAGAGCGAAACCCAAACAGAAGCCTAAGCTTCACCACCAACATCCTCAGCCTCATGCTAATTATCTGCATCATAATTTAAACATACACAAAAATGACAAGGGAGTGAGAAACTTCTCACTCAGTTGCAGATATAGAAATAAAAGTTAAATAGCACACACACACGCAATATAATTCACATATATAATCAATCTCACATATATGCTTATGTATAATGATTTTCTTGACTTGACTCACTAATGTATGCATGTGGCGCCATACGGAAGTTGCAGAATTCATCACTGGTGACCCGAAGGCACACCTATACAATTGTCGGTGACCCTAAGGTACACCTATCATTGGTGTTCATACACCTCGTTAGCATATCGTGGGTGACCCAAAGGTACACCTTGTTAGTCGTGGGTATGCGGCCTCAGCGGCACACCTGGAGTAATATGTGCATATGATGCATGTCATACATTCACAGACTCAACCTTTAGCATGTTACACATATCATATTCATATTTCATAATTAAGAATTATTTCAATAATCCAATTTAATAATCCAATAGTCCAACAGTCCAAACAGTCCAACAGTCCAAACAGTCCAATAGTCCAACAGTCCAACAATCCAACAGTCCAGAGGTTGCTTAGGTATCATATTTTTCAATAATAATATATTAAGATCTTTTAAGTAAAGTAGGAAGCTTAAAAGGTAATATAAGATAATAAGGAGGCTCAGCCTTCCATTTAAATAATAGATTACAAATTTATAAATACTTAGGAGGCTTAGCCTTCCATTCAAATAACAGATTCTAATATGTAAATAAATAAGATATAAAACAAAATACATCAATAATACATATTCAAAGAAATAAACAACAGGCAAGGGATCGGGAGCCAATCCAACAAACAAACTATTTAACAATTATTCCCACACCCCCAAGCGAGGTTTCCCACTCCCCCCCTTACCTGGATAAATAGGAATTTGGGCAGAATCTCCTCTCTTTCTCCTTAAACCGGAACCGGAACTAGAGCAGAACCTTCTCTATTCTCCTCCTCTTTTCACAACCTAGGCAGAACCTTCTCTCTTATTTTCTCTTTCTATCTCTCTAGAATTCCTTCTCTCTAAACTTTTCTTCTCTCTAGTTATGAATTTTCAAAATCCTTAGGTCCCTATTTATAGAAATTTTGAAGTTACTATGCACTATGCACTATTCATTAAAATAATATTATAAGTTACTATGCACTATTCACTATTCATTATTATATTCAAATTAATTATAATTTTGAAACTTCAAACGTCCGCATCCCTGAAAACGCAGCCTTTCACTATGCATACATAGTAAAACACTATTCATTAAAATAATAATATAATTACTATTCATGAATAGTAAAATACTATTCATCCAAATAATTTGAGTTTTGCGTACGTTTTTTCAAAATTACTATTCATATGAATAGTAAAATACTATTCATAAATACGTATTCGTAAATAGTAAAATACGTATACATAAATAGTAAAAATATGTATACATAAATAGTAAAATACGTATACGTAAATAGTAAAATACATAAATAAAATACTTATTCACATAATAAATACATAAAAAAATATTTCTTTTCATTAAATAAAATTTGGGATGTTACATAAGGTGTACTGTATGGTCACCCACGATGTAATAAGGTGTACCTTATGGTCACCCACGATGTAATATGCTAATAAGGTGTACCTTATGGTCACCCACGATGTAACATGCTAACAAGGTGTATCTTAGGGTCACCAGTGATGTAACCAGGTGTACCTTAGGGTCACCAATGATGAATTGTGAATCTTCCTATGGCACCACATGCATGCATTTATGAGTCGAGTCCATGACATTATAGCATGATAAATGAGTATATATGTGATATTGATGATGTATGTGTATGTTTTACATGTGACTTATATTTGTTGTGTGTGTGTGTGTACTATCTAACTTTTATTTCTGCACCTGAAACTGAGTGAGATGTTTCTCACTCCCTTGTTATTTTTGTATATGTTTTAAATTGTGTTGCAGATGATCAACATCATGGGGATGTTGGTGATGAGGCTTAAGGCTTCAGTGGGGCATGCTCTGATAGGATGTGACATCGGGCATAGCTAGGCTTGTTTTTTTGGGATGTTATTGTTTTAAAAGCTTTAATTTTCTCTT
Organism: Cajanus cajan; assembly: GCF_000230855.2. Lineage (NCBI taxonomy): Eukaryota > Viridiplantae > Streptophyta > Magnoliopsida > Fabales > Fabaceae > Cajanus > Cajanus cajan. Next base: position 5,578,633 of record NC_138519.1, read on the forward strand.
CTTATGTAATTTTGAACGTTCTTGAGAAAAGACCAAAATGTACATCTTTGTTATACTATTTTATTATATGATTTTAAAGTTATAAATTAATTCCTAACTAGGAGGCACTACCACCTTTACTGGAATTAATATATATTCTCCTTTATATGATTTCTTGAGTTTAATACTTATATTTGACTTTTTATGATTGATGAGTTACGAATGTGAATCTTCTACCTTATGAGATTTGAAACAATTGTTTTATACATGAAAGATGTTATTAAACTATGAAAGATCTTATTTACTCAAAAAGAAAAAGAAATTATTGTTTACATTTATTGTGTATTAACGTTGGGGTAGAGGGTGTCACACAAACTGTGGCTAATAATGAAAAATCTGGATAACCTGCACATCACACTACGAAAACATGTCCAAATAATGTATAATTATAATAATTTATAAGTTAAACATTAAAATTCATATTACATTGATAAAAAAAGGCATAGTGCATAGAATTGGCCAAAACGGGCCGTTCCAAAAGCAGAACGACCCGTTCCAAACTACTAAAAAGGGTTAAAATCTCTAGTTTAGAACGGGTCGTTTTAACATTGAGGTTATGTGAAAAAACTTAACTCTAGAACGGCACGTTTTGGTTTAAGAACGGGCCGTTCCAGATGCAAAAAAAAAACACAACGAGATTGCATGCAGAACGGGCCGTTCTAGTTGCAGAACGGGCCGTTTTAGTTGCAGAACGGGTCGTTCTAATTGCAAAATTCTCAACTTACTTGGACCTAAAATGAAAAAAAAAATTAAAAAATATGTAAACAGTAAATGATGCTAGTTGGAAAAATAAATTTGCACAATTTTGGGTAAATTTTTTTTAAAAAATATATTATTTAAGTAAAAAACTCTCATAAATAAATAAATAAATATATATATATATATCATTAAAATTACATAAATTTAGACACTACTAGAATTTCTCTTATTACATAAAAATTCGCAGGAAACGTTGTTCCTGCAAATTTTCCTGCGAAATTTTATCTGCAGGTAATACTTTCGTGGATAATATTTTTTTACGAATTTTAAAAATTGCAGGAAATTTTCCTGCAAAAAAAATTCACAGGAAAATTTCCTGCAAAAAAAATTCGCAAGAAAGTTTCCTACGAATTTTTTCGCAAGAAATTTTGCAGGAATATTTTTTACGAAAAAAATTAAAGAAATTACTATAAATTCTATCAATAATTTTTCAACTTTCAAATGCTCACAATGAATTCATCCGAAGCATTTGTTTCCATGCCTCCAACATGTGATACATAATCTTTTAAATTTTAAGATTGTAGATTATAAGTCTAACACTCAACCATAGAAATCAACTTGTAAGGTAATTGTTATCCCAACTTATATACTCTTTAATTGCTTTATTTTCAATCGATGTGGGACTTGAAGTTTTTCTAAAATATTAAACTGATAAATTTAAATATTTTTTTTTATTTTTCTTGCGGATTAAAATTTGCAGGAAAATTCGCAGGAAAAATTGCTTGCAAAATTTTTCTACCATTTAGTAAACATTACTTGCGAATTTAATTTTGCAAGAAAATTTGCAAGAAACAAAATAAAATTCTTACAATATTTTCTGCAAATTTTTACTATGGAAAAAAATTTCTATGATTATTAAAATTGTAGCAAAATTTGTAAGAAATATCTGTAAATTATTTTTCGCAAATAAATTTGCAAAAAATTTCTGCGAATATTTTTTTGCACGAAAATTCGCAAAAAATTTATGCAAATATTTTTTTTGCAACAAAATTCACAAAAAATTTCTACGAATATTTTTTTGCAGGAAAATTTGCAAGAAAATGATATTTTTCTAGTAGTGAGAGTTTATAAGCAATTTATCTAATATCTCTTCATTTTTTTCTTTTATATTAATTGTCAAAGTTTCATAAGTCATTAATGAATTTCATAACTTTCAGAAGCAATAATTAATTTCATCAATCAAAATAAAAAAAAATAATATAATTTCAATTTTTTTAATATATATCATTAAAATTACATAATTTTTGTAATAAGAAAACTATTTTTTAAAGAATTTACCATGACTATGATTTGCCATCCATTATAAATTCATCACCTATCATATGTAACTTCCCAAACAATAATTGATTATCATGTTATACAATTTACGATAATTCATATAATATCATAATAATTGACTTCAGAATCAAAATAAATAAAAAACAAACATAATATGATTTTTTAAATAATATATATATATATATATATATATATATATATATATATCATTAAAATTGCATAAAATCTTTCGCATTAATTCTGTGATAAAAAATTTACATAAATTCTGCAAAAACAAAAATCTAATAATTTTTTTAAAATAATCTATACATTAAAATAATTTATCTAATATTACTTTCATTTTCCCATTCATATTAATTTTCAGAATTTCATAATTCATTAATAGATTTCATAACTTTAATATAAATTTTGTAAATAATATATATATATATATATATATATATATATATATATTTTACAATTTACAATTTAAAAATAAGTATGTATTTCAAGAATGGTTTTGAGTCATAGTTTTTTAATTGTTGAGAGAATTTTAAATAATATATTTGGTCTATTTAAACACCATCCATCTTAATAAATATTGTTATTTCTCTCTATCTAAAGTTCTGTTATGTCCTATTCCTCAATTTTCTGGTAATTCTCCCAATTTTCCTATTATATATTATTTTAATATATATAAAATGAATAATTTCTCCAACAAATACATGCAGCAAAAATAAATTATGCTAATAAATATTTTTAATGACTAACATTTATAGCACTAAATACTTTTAATGACTAACATTTATAGCACTAAATACTATAAAATAAGGTTGTACACTAGGATAATTGTACCCGTGGATAATGTCCAAGTTTGCCCTAACTTTAACGAGGAATACATGATTTGACTGGACATGTGTAATACTCAATTCGGTAAACCAAGTATGGAGATAGGGATGAGTATATACATTGTAACATCCCAAATTTTATTCAATGAAAAGAAATATTTTTTTTTGTGAATAAGTATTTTATTTATGTATTTTACTATTTACGTATACGTATTTTACTATTTATGTATACATATTTTTACTATTTATGTATACGTATTTTACTATTTACGAATACATATGTATGAATAGTATTTTACTATGCAATTGCACAGTGAAGGGGCGGCTGAAACGTGGGCTGCGGATTCTTTCCGTTTCAAAATTTTAATTAATTTGAATATAATAATGAATAGTGCATAGTGCATAGTAATTTATAATATTATTTTAATGAATAGTACATAGTGCATAGTAATTTATAATATTATTTTAATGAATAGTGCATAGTGCATAGTAACTTCAAAAATTCTATAAATAGGGGCCTAAGGTTTTGAAAATTTAGAATTCTAGAGAGAAGGAAATTCTAGAGAATTAGAGAGAGAAAGTAAGAGAGAGAGAAGGAGAAAGAAAAGGAGGTTCTGCTCTAGTGCCTTGTTTAAGGAGAAAGAGGAAGAGATTCTGCCCTAATTCCGATTCCTTTTAAGGAAAGATAGAGAGGAGGAGATTCTGCCCAAATTTCTGTAAACCCAGGTAAGGGGGGAGTGGGAAACCTCGCTTGGGGGTGTGGGAATAATTGTTAAATAGTTTGTTTGTTGGATTGGCTCCCGATCCCTTACCTGTTGTTTATTTCTTTGAATATGTATTATTGATGTGTTTTGTTTTATATCTTATTTATTTACATATTAGAATCTGTTATTTGAATGGAAGGCTAAGCCTCCTAAGTATTTATAAATTTATAATCTGTTATTTAAATGGAAGGCTGAGCCTCCTTATTATCTTATATTACCTTTTAAGCTTCCTACTTTACTTAAAAGATCTTAATATATTATTATTGAAAAATATGATACCTAAGCAACCTCTGGACTGTTGGATTGTTGGACTGGTGGACTGTTGGACTGTTTGGACTGTTGGACTGTTTGGACTGTTGGACTATTGGACTATTAAATTGGATTATTGAAATAATTCTTAATTATGAAATATGAATATGATATGTGTAACATGCTAAAGGTTGAGTCTGTGAATGTATGACATGCATCATATGCACATATTACTCCAGGTGTGCCGCTGAGGCCGCATACCCACGACTAACAAGGTGTACCTTTGAGTCACCCACGATATGCTAACGAGGTGTATGAACACCAGTGATAGGTGTGCCTTCGGGACACCAGTGATGTAACATGCTAACGAGGTGTATGAACACCAGTGATAGGTGTACCTTTGGGTCACCAGTGATAAATTCTGAAACTTCCGTATGGCGCCACATGCATACATTAGTGAGTCAAGTCAAGAAAATCATTATACATAAGCATATATGTGAGATTGATTATATATGTGAATTATATTGTGTGTGTGTGTGCTATTTAACTTTTATTTCTATATCTGCAACTGAGTGAGAAGTTTCTCACTCCCTTGTCATTTTTGTGTATATTTAAATTATGATGCAGATAATTAGCATGAGGCTGAGGATGTTGGTGGTGAAGCTTAGGCTTCTGTTTGGGTTTCGCTCTGATAGGATGTGACATCGGGATTAGCTAGACTAATTGTTAAATTATTATTATTTTTCTTTTGTAATTTTTATGTTATTTATGTTGAAAGTGTGTATTTTTGTCATATTATAATTTTACTAAAAGATTATAAGTTAATTGTGACACCCTCTACCCCAATATCATTAATAAACATAAACTATATTTATAAAAGATTTTCATAGAATGATATAAAACAATAAGTATCATAAGGTAGAAGATGCACATTCATAATACATACACATAAATATTACACTCAAGAAGTTATTATAAAACAAAGATTATAAATTAATCCCAGTAAAGGTGGCAGGGCCTCCTAGTTAGGAATTAACTTATAATCTTTTAGTAAAATTATAATATGACAAAAATACACACTTTCAACATAAATAACATAAAAATTACAAAAGAAAAATAATAATAATTTAACAATAAGTCTAGCTAATCCCGATGTCACATCTTATCAGAGCGAAACCCAAACAGAAGCCTAAGCTTCACCACCAACATCCTTAGCCTCATGCTAATTATCTGCATCATAATTTAAATATACACAAAAATGACAAGGGAGTGAGAAACTTCTCACTCAGTTGCAGATATAGAAATAAAAGTTAAATAGCACACACACACGCAATATAATTCACATATATAATCAATCTCACATATATGCTTATGTATAATGATTTCCTTGACTTGACTCACTAATGTATGCATGTGGCGCCATACAGAAGTTGCAGAATTTATCACTGGTGACCTGAAGGCACACCTATACAATTGTCGGTGACCCTAAGGTACACCTATCATTGGTGTTCATACACCTCGTTAGCATATCGTGGGTGACCCAAAGGTACACCTTGTTAGTCGTGGGTATGCGGCCTCAGCGGCACACCTGGAGTAATATGTGCATATGATGCATGTCATACATTCACAGACTCAACCTTTAGCATGTTACACATATCATATTCATATTTCATAATTAAGAATTATTTCAATAATCCAACTTAATAGTCCAATAGTCCAACAGTCCAAACAGTCCAACAGTCCAAACAGTCCAATAGTCCAACAGTCCAACAATCCAACAATCCAACAATCCAACAGTCCAGAGGTTGCTTAGGTATCATATTTTTCAATAATAATATATTAAGATCTTTTAAGTAAAGTAGGAAGCTTAAAAGGTAATATAAGATAATAAGGAGGCTCAGCCTTCCATTTAAATAATAGATTACAAATTTATAAATACTTAGGAGGCTTAGCCTTCCATTCAAATAACAGATTCTAATATGTAAATAAATAAGATATAAAACAAAACACATCAATAATACATATTCAAAGAAATAAACAACAGGTAAGGGATCGGGAGCCAATCCAACAAACAAACTATTTAACAATTATTCCCACACCCCCAAGCGAGGTTTCCCACTCCCCCCCTTACCTGGATAAATAGGAATTTGGGCAGAATCTCCTCTCTTTCTCCTTAAACCGGAACCGGAACTAGAGCAGAACCTTCTCTATTCTCCTCCTCTTTTCACAACCTAGGCAGAACCTTCTCTCTTAATTTCTCTTTCTATCTCTCTAGAATTCCTTCTCTCTAAACTTTTCTTCTCTCTAGTTATGAATTTTCAAAATCCTTAGGCCCCTATTTATAGAAATTTTGAAAATACTATGCACTATGCACTATTCATTAAAATAATATTATAAATTACTATGCACTATGCACTATTCATTAAAATAATAAAATTTATTAAAATTTATAAACTTCAGATCCGCAGCCCCCTCTGTAGCCGCCAGTTACTGTGCACATGCACAGTAAAATACTATTTACAAATACGTAAATACGTATTTATGAATAGTGAAAAACGTATACGTAAATAGTAAAATACATGAATAGTAAAATACGTAAATAGTAAAATACTTAAATAAAAATATGACAAACCTTCTAATAATCTCAATAAATATTTAAAATCAAAATAACTTGTTTTATTTATTAAAATTTGGGATATTACATTTTTAAACCCTTTAATAATTTCATAAATATTTAAAATACATAAAAATAACCCTTTTTCATTGAATAAAATTTGGGATGTTACATTAATTCCTAACTAGGAGGCCCTGCCACCTTTACTGGGATTAATCTATAATCTTTATTTTATTATTTCTTGACAATTTGATACAAATAGTTGAAAATTATGAATGTGCATCTTTTACCCAATGATACTTGAGATAATTATTTTATATTAGACTAAGAAAGAATTTATATATAGATGGTTTATATCTATTGTATTTATGTTGGGGTAGAGGGTGTCACATTTAGTGGTATCAGAGCAAGTCGATTTTATCAACCGTGTGTGTTATGTGCTTATCATGACTCTGTTGTGTACTCTGACTATGTCTTGTTTGTTGTGTATTATGATGATGATGTTCGTCCTGTGTTGATATTGTTGAGTTTGAGATTGTTAAGTTAGTTTGTAATCAGAGGAATGATAATCATGATAGTGTTAGCCAACTCGAATTATTAGAACCTTGGATGGGAGGTGATATATTGAGTGTACTAAGAGTTTATGATTGGTGAAGTTTCTGACATCTATAGTTGTAGCAGGTTGAATCTAAAGGTGGTTGTCTCTTTGGTGAGAGATCGAAATGATGGTAATTCCCTTAAGTGTTATTATTGGTATGTTAATTATTTATGGTTTAGGTAGCATGAGAGTTGTTTTGATTGAGAAAAGTAAGGAGATACTTGAGTCAATTAGTAAAATCAGGAGTCTTGTTTGATAGTTTATATGAAAATTCAGTGAGTAATTTTTTTTTAACAGCTGTTCATGGTTTAAACTGCTCTCACTATAAAAATTGCTTTTGCCTTCGTTTCTTTGGTTATTAAGATGTTTCAGTTCACTAGGTTGTTTCTTGCCTACCCTTGGAATCAACCGTAAGGATAACCTATATCAGGAATTCTTGAACCTTTGTATATTTTTAACTACCCAAATCATTTCGTTGCTTACTTCTTTGAATTACTTACTAGTACCTTTGACTGAATTGACTAGAAAGGAGTTACATTAGTATGGGATAACAATTGAGGAAGTAGTTTTCAAACTCTTAAGGAAAAATTGACTAGTGTTAATATTACTAGATTTTAGTAAGATTATTGTGATATATAAATATGTCTCTGAAAATAGGTTTAGGAAGAATATTGTGGCAAGAAGAAAAGATAGTAGCTTATGTTTCTAAGAAATTGAAAATTCATGAGAGAAATTACCTTACCCATAACCTTGTTAGCGACTTTGTCATTTATACTAAGATTTGGAGACACTAACTATATGATTCTATGGTTGAGGTATTTAGTGATCATAAGAACCTTAAATATCTTTTGACCAAAGGGGTTGAATACGAGATAAAAGAAATAGTTGAAATTTCTTAAGGAGTAAAATTTTGATCTTATTATTTGGCTAAAGCCATTGTGATGATTGATGTTTTGAGGAAATCTTTATCTTTCATTATGATTAGAGAGATGAATCTTTTTGGCTCAAATTAGAAATTTAAGTTTGGATTATAAGGTTACTTCTAGTATTGTGAGATTAAGTATGAATAGCGAATGGATTGTTGAAGAAAATTATAGGAGCATAATTAGTTGATTTATTTTGGTAACAAGTTATAAGGCTATAGGTTAAGGTGATGGATATGATTATGACTTGGGTGAACTTGAGAACTGATATGGATACCGAGTGTACATTATGCTTAGGTACCTGATCTTTAGAATTGATCATAGAAGAGTTTGAATTGGTTGTAGATAGAGTAGTAAAATTAGTGATCTGATATGTGTATCTAATGCTTAGGTGTTGATGTTGTGGCAAATATCTGGATTACAATGATAACCAAATTATTATTTTGATGATTTAAGGATTGAATTTGATTGCAGAATTTAGAAACTTATGCTTGATGTGTAAGATTACCCTAGTAGCATTGAATTATTTATGTTGGAAGTAACTATCGGATTAATAGATGAGATTAGAGGAACTAGGAGTTAGATCCTTTATTAGTGACCCAAGTAAGCAAGAGATCAGAAAGGACACAGTTGAATGTTTAGTTATAAAACTTGAAAGGACATAAGAGTACTCTTAACATTTATTTAGGAGTTACTAAAATGTATCAGAGTGGCGTAAGGGAAGCGTGATGGTCTAATATGGAAAGCGAAGTAGAGAACTTGAATCAAGGTATGGAGAGTGAGTTTAAATTTAGAGTGGATGGAGTTTTGAGATTTAAGGATAAGTTGGGCATTCCTAGTGTGCTAGAATTTAATAAAGCAATCCTAGAAGAAGGTCATAAGAGTATCTTTAGTATCCATTCAGAAACTACTAAGATGTACCAAAATCTTAAGAAGATATTTTGTGACCTAAGATGAAGAGAGGAATAAAGCAATTGTATATTTATGGTTAGCATACTAAAAGTTTTTAAGAATCTTGTAGCACTTAGATGCTCCATTTTGGAAGTAAGATGGTGAATAGATAGACCCTAGTGGAAGATTTGTCTAAGACGCTTAAGAAATTGATTTTGTTTGTGTTTAAGTGGATAAATTCGTCAAGATCTTTCCCTAAGCAAATCCTTTGAGGAAATTGATAAAAGTTGTACATCAACAAGGTAGTGATGTTGCATAAGAATTAGAAGTAAGAATGCGAAGAGTTTACCATTGCAAAAATTTCGGGGACGAAATTTCTAAAAGGAGGGGAGAATTGTAACATCCCAAATTTTATTCAATGAAAAGAAATATTTTTTTTTGTGAATAAGTATTTTATTTATGTATTTTACTATTTACGTATACGTATTTTACTATTTATGTATACATATTTTTACTATTTATGTATACGTATTTTACTATTTACGAATACGTATGTATGAATAGTATTTTACTATGCAATTGCACAGTGAAGGGGCGGCTGAAACGTGGGCTGCGGATTCTTTCCGTTTCAAAATTTTAATTAATTTGAATATAATAATGAATAGTGCATAGTGCATAGTAATTTATAATATTATTTTAATGAATAGTGCATAGTGCATAGTAATTTATAATATTATTTTAATGAATAGTGCATAGTGCATAGTAACTTCAAAAATTCTATAAATAGGGGCCTAAGGTTTTGAAAATTTAGAATTCTAGAGAGAAGGAAATTCTAGAGAATTAGAGAGAGAAAGTAAGAGAGAGAGAAGGAGAAAGAAAAGGAGGTTCTGCTCTAGTGCCTTGTTTAAGGAGAAAGAGGAAGAGATTCTGCCCTAATTCCGATTCCTTTTAAGGAAAGATAGAGAGGAGGAGATTCTGCCCAAATTTCTGTAAACCCAGGTAAGGGGGGAGTGGGAAACCTCGCTTGGGGGTGTGGGAATAATTGTTAAATAGTTTGTTTGTTGGATTGGCTCCCGATCCCTTACCTGTTGTTTATTTCTTTGAATATGTATTATTGATGTGTTTTGTTTTATATCTTATTTATTTACATATTAGAATCTGTTATTTGAATGGAAGGCTAAGCCTCCTAAGTATTTATAAATTTATAATCTGTTATTTAAATGGAAGGCTGAGCCTCCTTATTATCTTATATTACCTTTTAAGCTTCCTACTTTACTTAAAAGATCTTAATATATTATTATTGAAAAATATGATACCTAAGCAACCTCTGGACTGTTGGATTGTTGGACTGGTGGACTGTTGGACTGTTTGGACTGTTGGACTGTTTGGACTGTTGGACTATTGGACTATTAAATTGGATTATTGAAATAATTCTTAATTATGAAATATGAATATGATATGTGTAACATGCTAAAGGTTGAGTCTGTGAATGTATGACATGCATCATATGCACATATTACTCCAGGTGTGCCGCTGAGGCCGCATACCCACGACTAACAAGGTGTACCTTTGAGTCACCCACGATATGCTAACGAGGTGTATGAACACCAGTGATAGGTGTGCCTTCGGGACACCAGTGATGTAACATGCTAACGAGGTGTATGAACACCAGTGATAGGTGTACCTTTGGGTCACCAGTGATAAATTCTGAAACTTCCGTATGGCGCCACATGCATACATTAGTGAGTCAAGTCAAGAAAATCATTATACATAAGCATATATGTGAGATTGATTATATATGTGAATTATATTGTGTGTGTGTGTGCTATTTAACTTTTATTTCTATATCTGCAACTGAGTGAGAAGTTTCTCACTCCCTTGTCATTTTTGTGTATATTTAAATTATGATGCAGATAATTAGCATGAGGCTGAGGATGTTGGTGGTGAAGCTTAGGCTTCTGTTTGGGTTTCGCTCTGATAGGATGTGACATCGGGATTAGCTAGACTAATTGTTAAATTATTATTATTTTTCTTTTGTAATTTTTATGTTATTTATGTTGAAAGTGTGTATTTTTGTCATATTATAATTTTACTAAAAGATTATAAGTTAATTCCTAACTAGGAGGCCCTGCCACCTTTACTGGGATTAATCTATAATCTTTATTTTATTATTTCTTGACAATTTGATACAAATAGTTGAAAATTATGAATGTGCATCTTTTACCCAATGATACTTGAGATAATTATTTTATATTAGACTAAGAAAGAATTTATATATAGATGGTTTATATCTATTGTATTTATGTTGGGGTAGAGGGTGTCACATTTAGTGGTATCAGAGCAAGTCGATTTTATCAACCGTGTGTGTTATGTGCTTATCATGACTCTGTTGTGTACTCTGACTATGTCTTGTTTGTTGTGTATTATGATGATGATGTTCGTCCTGTGTTGATATTGTTGAGTTTGAGATTGTTAAGTTAGTTTGTAATCAGAGGAATGATAATCATGATAGTGTTAGCCAACTCGAATTATTAGAACCTTGGATGGGAGGTGATATATTGAGTGTACTAAGAGTTTATGATTGGTGAAGTTTCTGACATCTATAGTTGTAGCAGGTTGAATCTAAAGGTGGTTGTCTCTTTGGTGAGAGATCGAAATGATGGTAATTCCCTTAAGTGTTATTATTGGTATGTTAATTATTTATGGTTTAGGTAGCATGAGAGTTGTTTTGATTGAGAAAAGTAAGGAGATACTTGAGTCAATTAGTAAAATCAGGAGTCTTGTTTGATAGTTTATATGAAAATTCAGTGAGTAATTTTTTTTTAACAGCTGTTCATGGTTTAAACTGCTCTCACTATAAAAATTGCTTTTGCCTTCGTTTCTTTGGTTATTAAGATGTTTCAGTTCACTAGGTTGTTTCTTGCCTACCCTTGGAATCAACCGTAAGGATAACCTATATCAGGAATTCTTGAACCTTTGTATATTTTTAACTACCCAAATCATTTCGTTGCTTACTTCTTTGAATTACTTACTAGTACCTTTGACTGAATTGACTAGAAAGGAGTTACATTAGTATGGGATAACAATTGAGGAAGTAGTTTTCAAACTCTTAAGGAAAAATTGACTAGTGTTAATATTACTAGATTTTAGTAAGATTATTGTGATATATAAATATGTCTCTGAAAATAGGTTTAGGAAGAATATTGTGGCAAGAAGAAAAGATAGTAGCTTATGTTTCTAAGAAATTGAAAATTCATGAGAGAAATTACCTTACCCATAACCTTGTTAGCGACTTTGTCATTTATACTAAGATTTGGAGACACTAACTATATGATTCTATGGTTGAGGTATTTAGTGATCATAAGAACCTTAAATATCTTTTGACCAAAGGGGTTGAATACGAGATAAAAGAAATAGTTGAAATTTCTTAAGGAGTAAAATTTTGATCTTATTATTTGGCTAAAGCCATTGTGATGATTGATGTTTTGAGGAAATCTTTATCTTTCATTATGATTAGAGAGATGAATCTTTTTGGCTCAAATTAGAAATTTAAGTTTGGATTATAAGGTTACTTCTAGTATTGTGAGATTAAGTATGAATAGCGAATGGATTGTTGAAGAAAATTATAGGAGCATAATTAGTTGATTTATTTTGGTAACAAGTTATAAGGCTATAGGTTAAGGTGATGGATATGATTATGACTTGGGTGAACTTGAGAACTGATATGGATACCGAGTGTACATTATGCTTAGGTACCTGATCTTTAGAATTGATCATAGAAGAGTTTGAATTGGTTGTAGATAGAGTAGTAAAATTAGTGATCTGATATGTGTATCTAATGCTTAGGTGTTGATGTTGTGGCAAATATCTGGATTACAATGATAACCAAATTATTATTTTGATGATTTAAGGATTGAATTTGATTGCAGAATTTAGAAACTTATGCTTGATGTGTAAGATTACCCTAGTAGCATTGAATTATTTATGTTGGAAGTAACTATCGGATTAATAGATGAGATTAGAGGAACTAGGAGTTAGATCCTTTATTAGTGACCCAAGTAAGCAAGAGATCAGAAAGGACACAGTTGAATGTTTAGTTATAAAACTTGAAAGGACATAAGAGTACTCTTAACATTTATTTAGGAGTTACTAAAATGTATCAGAGTGGCGTAAGGGAAGCGTGATGGTCTAATATGGAAAGCGAAGTAGAGAACTTGAATCAAGGTATGGAGAGTGAGTTTAAATTTAGAGTGGATGGAGTTTTGAGATTTAAGGATAAGTTGGGCATTCCTAGTGTGCTAGAATTTAATAAAGCAATCCTAGAAGAAGGTCATAAGAGTATCTTTAGTATCCATTCAGAAACTACTAAGATGTACCAAAATCTTAAGAAGATATTTTGTGACCTAAGATGAAGAGAGGAATAAAGCAATTGTATATTTATGGTTAGCATACTAAAAGTTTTTAAGAATCTTGTAGCACTTAGATGCTCCATTTTGGAAGTAAGATGGTGAATAGATAGACCCTAGTGGAAGATTTGTCTAAGACGCTTAAGAAATTGATTTTGTTTGTGTTTAAGTGGATAAATTCGTCAAGATCTTTCCCTAAGCAAATCCTTTGAGGAAATTGATAAAAGTTGTACATCAACAAGGTAGTGATGTTGCATAAGAATTAGAAGTAAGAATGCGAAGAGTTTACCATTGCAAAAATTTCGGGGACGAAATTTCTAAAAGGAGGGGAGAATTGTAACATCCCAAATTTTATTCAATGAAAAGAAATATTTTTTTTTGTGAATAAGTATTTTATTTATGTATTTTACTATTTACGTATACGTATTTTACTATTTATGTATACATATTTTTACTATTTATGTATACGTATTTTACTATTTACGAATACGTATGTATGAATAGTATTTTACTATGCAATTGCACAGTGAAGGGGCGGCTGAAACGTGGGCTGCGGATTCTTTCCGTTTCAAAATTTTAATTAATTTGAATATAATAATGAATAGTGCATAGTGCATAGTAATTTATAATATTATTTTAATGAATAGTGCATAGTGCATAGTAATTTATAATATTATTTTAATGAATAGTGCATAGTGCATAGTAACTTCAAAAATTCTATAAATAGGGGCCTAAGGTTTTGAAAATTTAGAATTCTAGAGAGAAGGAAATTCTAGAGAATTAGAGAGAGAAAGTAAGAGAGAGAGAAGGAGAAAGAAAAGGAGGTTCTGCTCTAGTGCCTTGTTTAAGGAGAAAGAGGAAGAGATTCTGCCCTAATTCCGATTCCTTTTAAGGAAAGATAGAGAGGAGGAGATTCTGCCCAAATTTCTGTAAACCCAGGTAAGGGGGGAGTGGGAAACCTCGCTTGGGGGTGTGGGAATAATTGTTAAATAGTTTGTTTGTTGGATTGGCTCCCGATCCCTTACCTGTTGTTTATTTCTTTGAATATGTATTATTGATGTGTTTTGTTTTATATCTTATTTATTTACATATTAGAATCTGTTATTTGAATGGAAGGCTAAGCCTCCTAAGTATTTATAAATTTATAATCTGTTATTTAAATGGAAGGCTGAGCCTCCTTATTATCTTATATTACCTTTTAAGCTTCCTACTTTACTTAAAAGATCTTAATATATTATTATTGAAAAATATGATACCTAAGCAACCTCTGGACTGTTGGATTGTTGGACTGGTGGACTGTTGGACTGTTTGGACTGTTGGACTGTTTGGACTGTTGGACTATTGGACTATTAAATTGGATTATTGAAATAATTCTTAATTATGAAATATGAATATGATATGTGTAACATGCTAAAGGTTGAGTCTGTGAATGTATGACATGCATCATATGCACATATTACTCCAGGTGTGCCGCTGAGGCCGCATACCCACGACTAACAAGGTGTACCTTTGAGTCACCCACGATATGCTAACGAGGTGTATGAACACCAGTGATAGGTGTGCCTTCGGGACACCAGTGATGTAACATGCTAACGAGGTGTATGAACACCAGTGATAGGTGTACCTTTGGGTCACCAGTGATAAATTCTGAAACTTCCGTATGGCGCCACATGCATACATTAGTGAGTCAAGTCAAGAAAATCATTATACATAAGCATATATGTGAGATTGATTATATATGTGAATTATATTGTGTGTGTGTGTGCTATTTAACTTTTATTTCTATATCTGCAACTGAGTGAGAAGTTTCTCACTCCCTTGTCATTTTTGTGTATATTTAAATTATGATGCAGATAATTAGCATGAGGCTGAGGATGTTGGTGGTGAAGCTTAGGCTTCTGTTTGGGTTTCGCTCTGATAGGATGTGACATCGGGATTAGCTAGACTAATTGTTAAATTATTATTATTTTTCTTTTGTAATTTTTATGTTATTTATGTTGAAAGTGTGTATTTTTGTCATATTATAATTTTACTAAAAGATTATAAGTTAATTCCTAACTAGGAGGCCCTGCCACCTTTACTGGGATTAATCTATAATCTTTATTTTATTATTTCTTGACAATTTGATACAAATAGTTGAAAATTATGAATGTGCATCTTTTACCCAATGATACTTGAGATAATTATTTTATATTAGACTAAGAAAGAATTTATATATAGATGGTTTATATCTATTGTATTTATGTTGGGGTAGAGGGTGTCACATTTAGTGGTATCAGAGCAAGTCGATTTTATCAACCGTGTGTGTTATGTGCTTATCATGACTCTGTTGTGTACTCTGACTATGTCTTGTTTGTTGTGTATTATGATGATGATGTTCGTCCTGTGTTGATATTGTTGAGTTTGAGATTGTTAAGTTAGTTTGTAATCAGAGGAATGATAATCATGATAGTGTTAGCCAACTCGAATTATTAGAACCTTGGATGGGAGGTGATATATTGAGTGTACTAAGAGTTTATGATTGGTGAAGTTTCTGACATCTATAGTTGTAGCAGGTTGAATCTAAAGGTGGTTGTCTCTTTGGTGAGAGATCGAAATGATGGTAATTCCCTTAAGTGTTATTATTGGTATGTTAATTATTTATGGTTTAGGTAGCATGAGAGTTGTTTTGATTGAGAAAAGTAAGGAGATACTTGAGTCAATTAGTAAAATCAGGAGTCTTGTTTGATAGTTTATATGAAAATTCAGTGAGTAATTTTTTTTTAACAGCTGTTCATGGTTTAAACTGCTCTCACTATAAAAATTGCTTTTGCCTTCGTTTCTTTGGTTATTAAGATGTTTCAGTTCACTAGGTTGTTTCTTGCCTACCCTTGGAATCAACCGTAAGGATAACCTATATCAGGAATTCTTGAACCTTTGTATATTTTTAACTACCCAAATCATTTCGTTGCTTACTTCTTTGAATTACTTACTAGTACCTTTGACTGAATTGACTAGAAAGGAGTTACATTAGTATGGGATAACAATTGAGGAAGTAGTTTTCAAACTCTTAAGGAAAAATTGACTAGTGTTAATATTACTAGATTTTAGTAAGATTATTGTGATATATAAATATGTCTCTGAAAATAGGTTTAGGAAGAATATTGTGGCAAGAAGAAAAGATAGTAGCTTATGTTTCTAAGAAATTGAAAATTCATGAGAGAAATTACCTTACCCATAACCTTGTTAGCGACTTTGTCATTTATACTAAGATTTGGAGACACTAACTATATGATTCTATGGTTGAGGTATTTAGTGATCATAAGAACCTTAAATATCTTTTGACCAAAGGGGTTGAATACGAGATAAAAGAAATAGTTGAAATTTCTTAAGGAGTAAAATTTTGATCTTATTATTTGGCTAAAGCCATTGTGATGATTGATGTTTTGAGGAAATCTTTATCTTTCATTATGATTAGAGAGATGAATCTTTTTGGCTCAAATTAGAAATTTAAGTTTGGATTATAAGGTTACTTCTAGTATTGTGAGATTAAGTATGAATAGCGAATGGATTGTTGAAGAAAATTATAGGAGCATAATTAGTTGATTTATTTTGGTAACAAGTTATAAGGCTATAGGTTAAGGTGATGGATATGATTATGACTTGGGTGAACTTGAGAACTGATATGGATACCGAGTGTACATTATGCTTAGGTACCTGATCTTTAGAATTGATCATAGAAGAGTTTGAATTGGTTGTAGATAGAGTAGTAAAATTAGTGATCTGATATGTGTATCTAATGCTTAGGTGTTGATGTTGTGGCAAATATCTGGATTACAATGATAACCAAATTATTATTTTGATGATTTAAGGATTGAATTTGATTGCAGAATTTAGAAACTTATGCTTGATGTGTAAGATTACCCTAGTAGCATTGAATTATTTATGTTGGAAGTAACTATCGGATTAATAGATGAGATTAGAGGAACTAGGAGTTAGATCCTTTATTAGTGACCCAAGTAAGCAAGAGATCAGAAAGGACACAGTTGAATGTTTAGTTATAAAACTTGAAAGGACATAAGAGTACTCTTAACATTTATTTAGGAGTTACTAAAATGTATCAGAGTGGCGTAAGGGAAGCGTGATGGTCTAATATGGAAAGCGAAGTAGAGAACTTGAATCAAGGTATGGAGAGTGAGTTTAAATTTAGAGTGGATGGAGTTTTGAGATTTAAGGATAAGTTGGGCATTCCTAGTGTGCTAGAATTTAATAAAGCAATCCTAGAAGAAGGTCATAAGAGTATCTTTAGTATCCATTCAGAAACTACTAAGATGTACCAAAATCTTAAGAAGATATTTTGTGACCTAAGATGAAGAGAGGAATAAAGCAATTGTATATTTATGGTTAGCATACTAAAAGTTTTTAAGAATCTTGTAGCACTTAGATGCTCCATTTTGGAAGTAAGATGGTGAATAGATAGACCCTAGTGGAAGATTTGTCTAAGACGCTTAAGAAATTGATTTTGTTTGTGTTTAAGTGGATAAATTCGTCAAGATCTTTCCCTAAGCAAATCCTTTGAGGAAATTGATAAAAGTTGTACATCAACAAGGTAGTGATGTTGCATAAGAATTAGAAGTAAGAATGCGAAGAGTTTACCATTGCAAAAATTTCGGGGACGAAATTTCTAAAAGGAGGGGAGAATTGTAACATCCCAAATTTTATTCAATGAAAAGAAATATTTTTTTTTGTGAATAAGTATTTTATTTATGTATTTTACTATTTACGTATACGTATTTTACTATTTATGTATACATATTTTTACTATTTATGTATACGTATTTTACTATTTACGAATACGTATGTATGAATAGTATTTTACTATGCAATTGCACAGTGAAGGGGCGGCTGAAACGTGGGCTGCGGATTCTTTCCGTTTCAAAATTTTAATTAATTTGAATATAATAATGAATAGTGCATAGTGCATAGTAATTTATAATATTATTTTAATGAATAGTGCATAGTGCATAGTAATTTATAATATTATTTTAATGAATAGTGCATAGTGCATAGTAACTTCAAAAATTCTATAAATAGGGGCCTAAGGTTTTGAAAATTTAGAATTCTAGAGAGAAGGAAATTCTAGAGAATTAGAGAGAGAAAGTAAGAGAGAGAGAAGGAGAAAGAAAAGGAGGTTCTGCTCTAGTGCCTTGTTTAAGGAGAAAGAGGAAGAGATTCTGCCCTAATTCCGATTCCTTTTAAGGAAAGATAGAGAGGAGGAGATTCTGCCCAAATTTCTGTAAACCCAGGTAAGGGGGGAGTGGGAAACCTCGCTTGGGGGTGTGGGAATAATTGTTAAATAGTTTGTTTGTTGGATTGGCTCCCGATCCCTTACCTGTTGTTTATTTCTTTGAATATGTATTATTGATGTGTTTTGTTTTATATCTTATTTATTTACATATTAGAATCTGTTATTTGAATGGAAGGCTAAGCCTCCTAAGTATTTATAAATTTATAATCTGTTATTTAAATGGAAGGCTGAGCCTCCTTATTATCTTATATTACCTTTTAAGCTTCCTACTTTACTTAAAAGATCTTAATATATTATTATTGAAAAATATGATACCTAAGCAACCTCTGGACTGTTGGATTGTTGGACTGGTGGACTGTTGGACTGTTTGGACTGTTGGACTGTTTGGACTGTTGGACTATTGGACTATTAAATTGGATTATTGAAATAATTCTTAATTATGAAATATGAATATGATATGTGTAACATGCTAAAGGTTGAGTCTGTGAATGTATGACATGCATCATATGCACATATTACTCCAGGTGTGCCGCTGAGGCCGCATACCCACGACTAACAAGGTGTACCTTTGAGTCACCCACGATATGCTAACGAGGTGTATGAACACCAGTGATAGGTGTGCCTTCGGGACACCAGTGATGTAACATGCTAACGAGGTGTATGAACACCAGTGATAGGTGTACCTTTGGGTCACCAGTGATAAATTCTGAAACTTCCGTATGGCGCCACATGCATACATTAGTGAGTCAAGTCAAGAAAATCATTATACATAAGCATATATGTGAGATTGATTATATATGTGAATTATATTGTGTGTGTGTGTGCTATTTAACTTTTATTTCTATATCTGCAACTGAGTGAGAAGTTTCTCACTCCCTTGTCATTTTTGTGTATATTTAAATTATGATGCAGATAATTAGCATGAGGCTGAGGATGTTGGTGGTGAAGCTTAGGCTTCTGTTTGGGTTTCGCTCTGATAGGATGTGACATCGGGATTAGCTAGACTAATTGTTAAATTATTATTATTTTTCTTTTGTAATTTTTATGTTATTTATGTTGAAAGTGTGTATTTTTGTCATATTATAATTTTACTAAAAGATTATAAGTTAATTCCTAACTAGGAGGCCCTGCCACCTTTACTGGGATTAATCTATAATCTTTATTTTATTATTTCTTGACAATTTGATACAAATAGTTGAAAATTATGAATGTGCATCTTTTACCCAATGATACTTGAGATAATTATTTTATATTAGACTAAGAAAGAATTTATATATAGATGGTTTATATCTATTGTATTTATGTTGGGGTAGAGGGTGTCACATTTAGTGGTATCAGAGCAAGTCGATTTTATCAACCGTGTGTGTTATGTGCTTATCATGACTCTGTTGTGTACTCTGACTATGTCTTGTTTGTTGTGTATTATGATGATGATGTTCGTCCTGTGTTGATATTGTTGAGTTTGAGATTGTTAAGTTAGTTTGTAATCAGAGGAATGATAATCATGATAGTGTTAGCCAACTCGAATTATTAGAACCTTGGATGGGAGGTGATATATTGAGTGTACTAAGAGTTTATGATTGGTGAAGTTTCTGACATCTATAGTTGTAGCAGGTTGAATCTAAAGGTGGTTGTCTCTTTGGTGAGAGATCGAAATGATGGTAATTCCCTTAAGTGTTATTATTGGTATGTTAATTATTTATGGTTTAGGTAGCATGAGAGTTGTTTTGATTGAGAAAAGTAAGGAGATACTTGAGTCAATTAGTAAAATCAGGAGTCTTGTTTGATAGTTTATATGAAAATTCAGTGAGTAATTTTTTTTTAACAGCTGTTCATGGTTTAAACTGCTCTCACTATAAAAATTGCTTTTGCCTTCGTTTCTTTGGTTATTAAGATGTTTCAGTTCACTAGGTTGTTTCTTGCCTACCCTTGGAATCAACCGTAAGGATAACCTATATCAGGAATTCTTGAACCTTTGTATATTTTTAACTACCCAAATCATTTCGTTGCTTACTTCTTTGAATTACTTACTAGTACCTTTGACTGAATTGACTAGAAAGGAGTTACATTAGTATGGGATAACAATTGAGGAAGTAGTTTTCAAACTCTTAAGGAAAAATTGACTAGTGTTAATATTACTAGATTTTAGTAAGATTATTGTGATATATAAATATGTCTCTGAAAATAGGTTTAGGAAGAATATTGTGGCAAGAAGAAAAGATAGTAGCTTATGTTTCTAAGAAATTGAAAATTCATGAGAGAAATTACCTTACCCATAACCTTGTTAGCGACTTTGTCATTTATACTAAGATTTGGAGACACTAACTATATGATTCTATGGTTGAGGTATTTAGTGATCATAAGAACCTTAAATATCTTTTGACCAAAGGGGTTGAATACGAGATAAAAGAAATAGTTGAAATTTCTTAAGGAGTAAAATTTTGATCTTATTATTTGGCTAAAGCCATTGTGATGATTGATGTTTTGAGGAAATCTTTATCTTTCATTATGATTAGAGAGATGAATCTTTTTGGCTCAAATTAGAAATTTAAGTTTGGATTATAAGGTTACTTCTAGTATTGTGAGATTAAGTATGAATAGCGAATGGATTGTTGAAGAAAATTATAGGAGCATAATTAGTTGATTTATTTTGGTAACAAGTTATAAGGCTATAGGTTAAGGTGATGGATATGATTATGACTTGGGTGAACTTGAGAACTGATATGGATACCGAGTGTACATTATGCTTAGGTACCTGATCTTTAGAATTGATCATAGAAGAGTTTGAATTGGTTGTAGATAGAGTAGTAAAATTAGTGATCTGATATGTGTATCTAATGCTTAGGTGTTGATGTTGTGGCAAATATCTGGATTACAATGATAACCAAATTATTATTTTGATGATTTAAGGATTGAATTTGATTGCAGAATTTAGAAACTTATGCTTGATGTGTAAGATTACCCTAGTAGCATTGAATTATTTATGTTGGAAGTAACTATCGGATTAATAGATGAGATTAGAGGAACTAGGAGTTAGATCCTTTATTAGTGACCCAAGTAAGCAAGAGATCAGAAAGGACACAGTTGAATGTTTAGTTATAAAACTTGAAAGGACATAAGAGTACTCTTAACATTTATTTAGGAGTTACTAAAATGTATCAGAGTGGCGTAAGGGAAGCGTGATGGTCTAATATGGAAAGCGAAGTAGAGAACTTGAATCAAGGTATGGAGAGTGAGTTTAAATTTAGAGTGGATGGAGTTTTGAGATTTAAGGATAAGTTGGGCATTCCTAGTGTGCTAGAATTTAATAAAGCAATCCTAGAAGAAGGTCATAAGAGTATCTTTAGTATCCATTCAGAAACTACTAAGATGTACCAAAATCTTAAGAAGATATTTTGTGACCTAAGATGAAGAGAGGAATAAAGCAATTGTATATTTATGGTTAGCATACTAAAAGTTTTTAAGAATCTTGTAGCACTTAGATGCTCCATTTTGGAAGTAAGATGGTGAATAGATAGACCCTAGTGGAAGATTTGTCTAAGACGCTTAAGAAATTGATTTTGTTTGTGTTTAAGTGGATAAATTCGTCAAGATCTTTCCCTAAGCAAATCCTTTGAGGAAATTGATAAAAGTTGTACATCAACAAGGTAGTGATGTTGCATAAGAATTAGAAGTAAGAATGCGAAGAGTTTACCATTGCAAAAATTTCGGGGACGAAATTTCTAAAAGGAGGGGAGAATTGTAACATCCCAAATTTTATTCAATGAAAAGAAATATTTTTTTTTGTGAATAAGTATTTTATTTATGTATTTTACTATTTACGTATACGTATTTTACTATTTATGTATACATATTTTTACTATTTATGTATACGTATTTTACTATTTACGAATACGTATGTATGAATAGTATTTTACTATGCAATTGCACAGTGAAGGGGCGGCTGAAACGTGGGCTGCGGATTCTTTCCGTTTCAAAATTTTAATTAATTTGAATATAATAATGAATAGTGCATAGTGCATAGTAATTTATAATATTATTTTAATGAATAGTGCATAGTGCATAGTAATTTATAATATTATTTTAATGAATAGTGCATAGTGCATAGTAACTTCAAAAATTCTATAAATAGGGGCCTAAGGTTTTGAAAATTTAGAATTCTAGAGAGAAGGAAATTCTAGAGAATTAGAGAGAGAAAGTAAGAGAGAGAGAAGGAGAAAGAAAAGGAGGTTCTGCTCTAGTGCCTTGTTTAAGGAGAAAGAGGAAGAGATTCTGCCCTAATTCCGATTCCTTTTAAGGAAAGATAGAGAGGAGGAGATTCTGCCCAAATTTCTGTAAACCCAGGTAAGGGGGGAGTGGGAAACCTCGCTTGGGGGTGTGGGAATAATTGTTAAATAGTTTGTTTGTTGGATTGGCTCCCGATCCCTTACCTGTTGTTTATTTCTTTGAATATGTATTATTGATGTGTTTTGTTTTATATCTTATTTATTTACATATTAGAATCTGTTATTTGAATGGAAGGCTAAGCCTCCTAAGTATTTATAAATTTATAATCTGTTATTTAAATGGAAGGCTGAGCCTCCTTATTATCTTATATTACCTTTTAAGCTTCCTACTTTACTTAAAAGATCTTAATATATTATTATTGAAAAATATGATACCTAAGCAACCTCTGGACTGTTGGATTGTTGGACTGGTGGACTGTTGGACTGTTTGGACTGTTGGACTGTTTGGACTGTTGGACTATTGGACTATTAAATTGGATTATTGAAATAATTCTTAATTATGAAATATGAATATGATATGTGTAACATGCTAAAGGTTGAGTCTGTGAATGTATGACATGCATCATATGCACATATTACTCCAGGTGTGCCGCTGAGGCCGCATACCCACGACTAACAAGGTGTACCTTTGAGTCACCCACGATATGCTAACGAGGTGTATGAACACCAGTGATAGGTGTGCCTTCGGGACACCAGTGATGTAACATGCTAACGAGGTGTATGAACACCAGTGATAGGTGTACCTTTGGGTCACCAGTGATAAATTCTGAAACTTCCGTATGGCGCCACATGCATACATTAGTGAGTCAAGTCAAGAAAATCATTATACATAAGCATATATGTGAGATTGATTATATATGTGAATTATATTGTGTGTGTGTGTGCTATTTAACTTTTATTTCTATATCTGCAACTGAGTGAGAAGTTTCTCACTCCCTTGTCATTTTTGTGTATATTTAAATTATGATGCAGATAATTAGCATGAGACTGAGGATGTTGGTGGTGAAGCTTAGGCTTCTGTTTGGGTTTCGCTCTGATAGGATGTGACATCGGGATTAGCTAGACTAATTGTTAAATTATTATTATTTTTCTTTTGTAATTTTTATGTTATTTATGTTGAAAGTGTGTATTTTTGTCATATTATAATTTTACTAAAAGATTATAAGTTAATTCCTAACTAGGAGGCCCTGCCACCTTTACTGGGATTAATCTATAATCTTTATTTTATTATTTCTTGACAATTTGATACAAATAGTTGAAAATTATGAATGTGCATCTTTTACCCAATGATACTTGAGATAATTATTTTATATTAGACTAAGAAAGAATTTATATATAGATGGTTTATATCTATTGTATTTATGTTGGGGTAGAGGGTGTCACATACATACCTATCCTGTACTCATTTTAAAATTATAAATATTTAATTTGTTTTTTTTAGAATTTACTTAAAAGTTATGTAATTTCTTACTATATTTTTAATTTATGTCAAATAAAGTTTAATTAATTTTTGTAATTACTATTTTATGTTGAAATTCTTATTTTTTTTATAAAAAAAATATTTAATTAACTCTTGAACAGGTATAGAACGGGTACGAGGATGAAGACACAAATATATTCATCGGGTATAAGGACGGGATGAGTATAAGTTACAGAAACATGGACGGGGACGGGTATAGAAAAACTCATACTCGCCCCGTTATCATCCCTATTATACGCATTCCATTCTCCAAAAGTAAACAACTTCTCCAATAAATACATGTAGGAAAAAAACTCTACTAATAAATATCTTTAATGACTATCATTTAAAACACTAATACTAAGAAACAACTGGCAAAGATCTTGGCTATACAAATTTTATTCTCATGGAGTTATTCTCATCACATAATTTTAACCTATATATATAAACAACCTTCAATCATCATATTTTCACCATTATATATTTTTCATTCTCAAGTTGTTTATTTGATTTTTCATTTGAAAAACATTTCTAATGTATTTTGGTGTTTGTTTTTAATCTTTCTCATTGTATATGTACATTGAAAAACATTTTATTTATGTTAATATTGGAAGGTCATTGATACATTATATGTTTTACATATTATTTGTTTGGTGGTTATTTGTTGTTTCATTTGAAAATCATTTCTAATACATGCTAGATTTTTTTTTTGTATTTATTTTATGTTTAATTTGAAAATACATATTATGTTTTGCAAATGTAAAACTCGAGTTATAATCACGATCATATTTTGAAAGATAATAAAATGCATTCATGATTTGAAGGGAATAACGTTTTATTGGGAGATTGTTGTTGCTTATGTAAGTAAAACTAAAAAAAATTGTGAACGATTAAAATTATTTGAAAAACTTATTATATTACCCATGGATTCATTAACTATCTCTATATTTTATGAAATCAATGTATTATGAAAAAAGTTTAATTTTTGATCCCTTACACTCATTATTATCCTTTCATTTGATTTATAAATTTTATAAAATATATGTTAAATTCCAATATATTGTTGATTTTTTATTATATACAGTTAGCAACACATGTCTTTCAATTTTTTAGAGATTGCTATGTTGAGGTTTGAAATCCTATTAAAGTAATGGATAAAACAGAAAATATTGATATACTTTGTTATTGACTAACCCATGACTGAAAAAAATGTTACATATCAAACAACATAAAATTAAGAAGGATTCTATATCATGTTTGGAGTGCTACGCTCAAAAATTATATTTACTTTAATGTTATTTAATTGTATTATTTTAAGTAGTAATATGTAAGTTACTCTTCAAAATTTACATGGTGTACTAATATTTCAACCAATATATTTTATCAGTTGATTAATAGATATTAATTACATAATATTGTGATAGTTAAATTATGTAATTTTATATTTTTTGTTCTTTCATTTTAAGCATCTTAAATTTATGAAGCTTAATTAATTAATATAATTAACTATCATAAATATAGAAAGATGAAACAACTCAATCAACATTTCAACATATGTAAGTTATTAACATTTTTAAGCCAAGAATAAAACAAAAACACAATTTCGAATCACCAAGTAAAAAAATATATTAAAAGATTAATTAATTTATGTCTAACACATACAACAAGTGCAATTCCAAACTTATTTAAAAGAAATTCATACAATTGATAATTAAGATTTTTTTTTTGTTTCGATAAGGATGTATAATTCTTATTCATCAAGTCATCTCCTATAAGAATAAAGAGATATCTCCTATCGTGACTTTACACCAAAGTTAGGATCAAACTTGTATCCTTAGTTAAAAAAACATAATTAAGTATAAAACTAATTAAGCTAACAACTTTTGATATAAAATACTAAACAATCAACTTTTTTTCCTATTATTATAAAATAAACATAACAACAATTTTAAAATATAAATAAAATACACTTTAAAACAAATTTAATAATTTTTTTATTATATACATTATCATATAAAATATTTTAAATTAATAATCCTTGGGTAACCACACTTGTAGCATGTAATATTATATGGTAACAATATTACTAACCTGAAGTCATTCTAGTACTATCTATTAGTATTACTGATAGTTTTAAT
Organism: Cajanus cajan; assembly: GCF_000230855.2. NCBI lineage: Eukaryota > Viridiplantae > Streptophyta > Magnoliopsida > Fabales > Fabaceae > Cajanus > Cajanus cajan. The sequence goes on from NC_138519.1 coordinate 5,605,151, forward strand.
ATGGAGCCTTTGATATTTAATTATGAACTTTCCTACCCACTTTCTAGAAATTTAATTAAATGTCATTATTGTTGTAATATGCTTAATGAAGTAGAAAACTTATGATAAAGATCTCTCTAATACTTATTTTCTTATTGAATAATCTAACAGGTCACTACAATAATGCTATGATTTAGAGTAGTCAAAAACCAACTTTAAATCATAAAAATTGACATAATATTATCGATTATTCGTTGATTTTTGATTGACGCTAAATAAGTCGACATAATTTTTTTTTATGTTGGTTAAGTTGTCACTAACAAATTTATTTATTTTAATTTTTTATTATCGGTTAAGACGACCCTATATTAACACAAAATTTATTTTTTTTTATCTTCTTTTTTCAGCGGATCATTTATCCACTTTGTTAATTGTTTCTAACACATTTAATAATCTAGCTTTGGTTTCTAAGAACCTCTATTTGCCAAAGTAAACTATTATTAATTGTCTTACACTAAAAAATGGGCCAAAAACAAGACTTTGTGGTTATCATTTTGATGCAAGATTCTTTGCACGAAATAAACACGTCAACTTTCATTCAATTTTTTCAAGATCTACTAGCAGGACACGTTTTTTTCACCTCTGGCATAAAACAGTGTAATCTTTCCACATACAAAAACAAACTAGCCAGGGAAGGAAAACAAACATAATCATGGAATACCTTACATCTCTCTTGATCTTTTTTGGGCTGGCAAGCATTCATGTCCTAGTCTCCATCTTCAAAACACTAAAATCCTCCAAATACCCACCAGGGCCTCGCCCTTTTCCAATCATAGGAAACAGCTTGGAGCTTGGAAATCAACCTCACCAAGCACTTGCCAAGCTTTCTCAAATTCATGGTCCTATTATCACTCTTAAGCTTGGTAGCATCACCACCATAGTTATTTCCTCTCCACAACTTGCCAAAGAAGTATTACATAAAAATGATCACATCTTCTCTAGCCGAACCTTAACAGATGCTAGTCGAGCACTTGACCACCACATACTTTCAGTTTCATGGTTGCCACCTTTGGCTCAGTGGAGGACCCTCAGAAGAATTTGTGCAACAGAAGTTTTCTCTTCCCAAAAGCTTGATTCTACACGAGCTCTTCGTCAAAGGAAGGTGCAAGAATTGTTAGATTATATCAAGGAAAGAAGCAAGAAATGTGAAGCTTTGGATATTGGTGAGGTTGTCTTAGTAACCCTTCTTAATTCCATATCAAACACTTTGTTCTCAATGGATTTGGCTCACTACTCTTCTGATAAGTCTCATGAGTTCAAGGGCATCATTTGGGGTATCATGGAAGAATCTGGAAGGCCTAATGTTGTGGACTTTTTCCCAATTCTTCGCCTTCTTGATCCACAAGGTGCGCGGAGAAGAATGAATGGTTATTTTGAAAAGTTAATTTCATTTTTTGATGGACTCGTAGAAGAAAGATTGCGTTTAAGGGCATCAAAAAATGAATCCATGGCATGCAATAATGATGTGTTAGATTCTGTGCTGGAACTCATGCTTGAAGACAATTCACAAGTCACCCGCCCTCATGCGTTGCATTTATTTGCGGTAAGTATATATTTTTGTTAACACGAAAGGACTTCAATGATGATTTCATAATATACCTTTTTTTTCTTCTTCTATTACTTCGGTTCATGTTATTGAAAACATGTTTTGGTACTCTATATTATTATTTAATGGCATATAAACATGTGGATTTAATTAATACATTATTTAATATTGTACTTGTCCAAAGACTTATTAATAATCTTTTCATATTCTGAAAGTCGGATGAGAGTTCCGAGTCACAACCCGAGGGAAGGTACCTTGCAATCTATTTATCATTCTTTTAATTTTTGCTTAAATATATTTTAGATCTTCAAATTTAAGATAAATTCTTTTTTATCCTTTAAATTTAAAATTATTTTTTTAGTCCTGTAATTTATAAAAATTTTGTTTTAGTCTCTTAAGGTAACATTAACATATATATATAAAAGTGACAAGTTGAAATAGTTATATAACATCAATTAGGTTTTATGTGGTGTTTTCGTTAATAAGAATACTAATAAATAGAATAATATTTAACAAAATTTGAGTATAACCGTATAAGAATTAAAATAAGATTTTTAAAAATTACAGCGACATAAAACGACCAATTTTAAATTTGAGGGATTATACTATAATAAATGTTACATATAGTGACATGCAAAAAATGTCACTATAAGTATAATATATGTAGGTATATATCTATTTGGCATATAGCTACACACAATTTTAGTGTTGATTTTGAATGAGATTTAACAACATATTTTATGTGTCACTATAACTTATACCCACATTTTTTAACAATATACTAATATATATTATATTTATTGTGTAGGTAAAAGTAGTTTTTAGTAACACTTATTATGTCACTATAGGATATGTGTCACAATACAGCAATTTCCTTTTAGTAATTAAAAACATATTTAAAATTTTAACTTTTATCTTTCTTTTTATTTATTCAAATGTTATTTTTCTTTTTTTGAATATGTACAAAAATTTAAAAAAAATTTCACAACTAACTATTTTTTAAATAAATATTTTTTATTTTTAATATATTAGTCAAATTAAAATTTAATAAAATTATTTTAATTTTTGTATTTTAATTAAACAACACAGAATAAATATATTAATATCTAGACTTGGTACTTGTACATGTATGGGTGTATATACTTTAATATTTTTAGAATTTTTTTATTATATTTATTTTCTAATATTATTTTTTTACTATTTTTGATTATTAAAATATTTTCATTTTAGTAATTTGTTTTTATTTTTTTTAAACTTATAGTTAATATACGGATAGATTTTTATTTTATTAATACCATTAATGTATTATTATTTTAGTAACATTTTTATTTTTCTTGAAATTATAGGATTGGTATAATATTAATTTTATATTCTTTATAAATTATTCAAAATGTTTATTTAGTCAAAAATTATAATTTATATAATTATTTTTTACAAATATTAATCATTAATTTAATTTAATTTAAATTTATTGAAGATTTTATAAATTAAAAAATAAATAATTATTTAAAAAATTCTGCTCTGCGAAAAATTATTTGGATTCAAAAAGAGGAAAAATATTTGAATAAAAAAAGTAATCATAAAAATTAAAAGAACTATTAATAGATTGTGAGGACTTAATTAATTACAATAATAACAAATAAATGATATTCAATGACATATTAAATAACGTGTTAAGTAAATACATGTGTCTACTTACTAGGAGAGAAAGTAACAAAAACATGTTAACTAAAACATGCAACCAAAATATCCAAACTTTTTTTGGGGTGTAAGGAAATTTGCGAACCCAAACTAACTTTGTAAAACATGTTTAATTCGGACGATCAAAACTCGACACAGTAATGGGTTATGAATTTTTTATCCATGACCCAGTTTAATATATATATATATATATATATATATATATATATATATATAATATTTATGTTAATTATTTGGGTTGATAATAGTCTAATAAATCAATAATTTTATCTTGAAATTTAATTATATCATTGTTTGTTTTATAGGTTAATAATATTATATTTATAATAAAATATCAATTAATTCAAATCTATTATAAAATATTTATTTTTTTAAAAAAATAAATTTAATTATATTGACTTATTGATCTAATTAAATTAAAATGAACAATATCATATTAATATAAAGTTATGTGTGCATAAACTCAATACTAAACATAAAGAATATATATAAATTAAAGTATGTTACCATGTCTATTTCTTTAATAAAATTAGATGGTATCAGTCAAAAGAAAAATATATCATATCTTACTTCACAAGGAAAAAATTATATAGAGGATTTTATTAGAGACGAGTACAAAAATACTGATTTAAAAATATTTTATAGTTAAAATGATTTTTTAGTCCTTATAATTTTACTTACTTTATTTTTTAGTCTATATAATTTAGAATAGACATTTTTAGTTTCTATATTTATCTTTTTCAATCTTTTTTAGTTATTATGGTTTAGATTTTTTTAGTTCATATATTGAATTTTTTAAATATTTTTTTAGTCTCTATCGTTACTTTTTTTAATGAGATTTGTTTTGTGTTAATAGAGGTCTTCAATTTCAATTTTGTTAATAAAAAAAAGGTGTCTCAACAACGAGTGTCATAAATGAGAGTAACAAAGAGACATAATGCATCGAAATACTTAATTTAAATTAATTTTAACAAAATAAATTCAAATATTTCAAACATAAAAATTTGAATTAACAATAAAGACTAAAAATATTAAAAAATTATAACTATAAGAACTAAAAAGATTTATTTTAAATTATAAGGACTAAAAAAGATTAAAAAAATAAGTAAAAGGATTAAAATGATTTATTTTAAATTATAGAGACTAAAAGGTAAAATAAAAGAAACTATAAGAACTAAAAAAATATTTTAACCATATTTTATATTAAATACTTTAATGACTATTTTTTTTATGTGTGTGTATATGTGTGAGGAGTTATCATTTTACTCAAGAGTATTATTTTATATTAAATTTTAACAATCTAACTCTTGAATTAAAATATAATAATACATAAATCAAGTCTACAAAATTTTTAAAAAAATTGATACTCTGTTTCATTAATTCAAATAAACACATAAAATATTTTTATAATTATCCGTCAATTTAAATTGATGAAATATAGTATCAAATAGTTTTTAAATTTTTAAAATTTTTACAGACTTAATGTATGCATTAAAAACTTTTAATTTAATAACTAAATTGTAAAAATTTAATATAATGAAGTAAGTTTAAATACACTTATATTTATAACAAGTAAATCTCTCTCTATATATATATATGAAATCTACTTACTTTAAAAATAAATTTTAATGTAAACACCCGATAACTCTGGCTGTACAATGAGGGAGTGAGTACATTACACCTCCATTATTGTAGAAGTAGAAAATGATCAACTTTGGCGAAGTCAAAATTTAACGGCATTTATCCGAGTTACTTTATAGTATCAATATATAAGAAGATTAAGAAAAAAAAGAAAAAAAAAAGTTCTTGTAGTTTGGTACAAAATTTAGATACGTGTACCTAAATAACTAACGGGCATACGAATATAAAGTTTTGCCTACAGCTGATAAAAGTAAGAGCAATCACTCCCTAGAAAATATATATCATACAATGTTGAATGAAAGTATAAGGTTTTATTACCTTATAATAAAAAGGTAAAATTTGATTTTTGTCGATCTTATAATGTAAGGGTCAAACTCGATATATCTAAAAAAAAAATAGTTTATAAGCTAAGAATTAAATTGCCTTCATCGCTACACAAAATCTCCATTCTCAGTTTATATCAGTAAATCTTACTGATATTTCATGTTATCCATCTTTTTGGTTTGTTTTCATTTGTTGGTCATGTTAGGATTTATTTGTGGCGGGAGCAGACACAACATCAAGCACAGTTGAATGGGCAATGACAGAGTTGTTACGTAATCCGGAGAAACTAGAAAAGGTTAAACAAGAGTTTGAACATATCCTCACCAATGGTGAACATATTGAAGAATCACACATCTCAAAGCTTCCTTACCTGCAAGCAGTTGTGAAAGAAACCTTCCGCATGCACCCACCAGCCCCATTATTATTGCCACGTAAGTCAGATATTGATGCTGAAATAGGTGGCTTCATGGTGCCTAAAAGTGCACAAATTATGGTTAATGTATGGGCCATGGGAAGAGATTCAAGTATTTGGACAAATCCAAATCAATTTTTACCTGAAAGGTTCTTGGACACTGACACTAACTTTAAAGGTCAGCATTTAGAGTTAATACCCTTTGGAGCTGGAAGAAGAATTTGTCCTGGATTGCCATTTGCTTTTAGGACTGTGCATGTTACGTTGGCCTCTCTTTTATACAACTATGATTGGAAGCTTGCTGATGGGATAAAGCCCCAGGACATAGACATGTCTGAGATATTTGGGCTTACCTTACATAAGGCACAACCTCTGCGAGTTGTTCCCATCCTAAAATAATGATGTTACAAATAATAATTAGAAATTAAAGGGTCGTGAATAAATGTTTGAAGATGAAAGATTGTGTGAGTTAATATGTACTGAGAGATTTCAGCACTGTGTAATAACCATATAGTAAGAAGATGAAATTAAGGTTGAAAGTTAATATGCATTAAGAGACATCATTTCTAATAATAATTAGAAATTAAAGGGTTATTGTTATTAACTTATTATATCTATATAGTGTGTTAATTAACCAAAAATACCACACAATTTTAATAAAGAAGGGAAGGTCTAAATTTGTCGAAAACGTATTTCTTTTACTAGTAAGAATTATAAAGATTACAACACTTTTTAAACTTACGATTTTGTACATATTTTAGTATTAAAATTAATTATAAAAAATTGTTATGTAATAATATACATTTTAAAGTGACATAATATTTGTCAATAAATATTATTTTTTTATCTATATTGTATATATATATATATAATAATAATATTGATACATTGTTAAAATGTGTAAATATAGGTTATAATTAGATTATAATAATACATAAAATATATTGTTGAATTTCATTCAAAATTAATACTAAATATGTTTATACTTACATATATTATATATTGGTATATTGTTAAAATGTGTAAATATATATTATAATAACACATAAAATATATTATTGAATCTCATTCAAAATCAATACTAAAATTATATGTGAATATATATCAAATAAATTTATACTTAAATATATTATATTTATAATGACATTTTTTTAATATATGACTATATGTAATATTTCTTATTATGATCATAAATCTTTTTAATCCTTAATTTTTAAATACATCAACAATATATTAGTAAAAACATAATATAAATTAGATTAAATTAATTCATAAATCCTTATAGTTTTTTCAAATTTTTAATTAGCCCATTATAATTAAAAAAAACTTTTAAAAAATTCTTATAATTTATAAATCATGTAATTAAATCTCCACCCACTAATGATCTTACTATATCCGGTGATTCCGGTCAACTTAAACTAACAGCTATTATAATAATTACCTTTTATTTTATTATGCTAACTTGTATATTAATATGTTAATTATTCCTTTTATTCTCACTTGTATTAAAACATTCTAATTAAATCCGTAATTTTAAGTTTTAACTTCTTGGAGACATGTAAAGCATAAGTTTCTTCGCATGTAGGTGTCTCTTGATGCTGAGTATTTGGAGGGTCAAAATAATTAAATTAATAATACATGAATTAATTATATTGTTTTTTTAAGCACTACTTTAATTACTAACAAAATAAGATAGTTAATTTAATTTACTGTTATGGTGAGTTAGGATTTTTTTTTTTTCTGAACTGTATCACAAACTACTATATAATATATGTTCTTGTAACCCTCCTCTACTAATACACCATAATTCATATTTAATTTTCATTCTAATAATTACCATATGATATTATTTAAATATTAGTTATTTTCATAATTTTTAAGATATTAAAATATTTTTTTATTGTATGAATAACACTTTAAATATTTTACGATCTTTATAACATTATTGTTGGAAAAATTACGAAATTTCTCAATGATGAAATTTCGATTATGGGATAAGGGTGGCATTATGGTGAGTTTATGGCCTCTTTTGATGAGTAGTAGTACGTAGTAAGTTGGGGAAAACGTAGAAATAAAACCATGACCACATGATAATCATCGTCTTCAGAAGTGTTGTGTAACACTCCATGTACTTAGATGGTGGCAATAGAGTAGCTCCTATATATTTTCCTCACATGAGGATTGAGGAGAATACGTATATAATGAATGGCCACTTGTTCAATCTATAGACTAAATTACCACTTTAGTCTTTGATTTTGTGCGATGTTATAATAATAATCCATGACACATTATTGGGACTAAAATAACAATGAAATATATGCATCAAAATAATATAGAAAGATTATTCAAATAAATATTAATATTTAAATTTCTAACTTATACAATTTATTATTATTTTAGTTCATAAATAATATAATTTATTGTCATTTTAATCTTTAAACACTTTGAATATTATGTTGTATTATTTTCGAATTAATGACAATAAATTATATATATTTGGAACTAATAATAATAATTGTGATATTCTTTATTTCGTATACTCATACTCATAAATATTAATGAAATAAAATAAATTTGTATGAATAAAACTTAATTAAAATAAATAAATAGTTCATCAAATGCCTCTAAGGATAAAAGATTATAGAATAAGTTCAAAACATAAATGTCTTTAAGATAATGACTTTTAAGATAATGACTAGATCATAGTGCATGTCCAAAATAAAACAAAATCTAATGACTAATATCATTTAAGCAAGATGAAATAAACCAAGTAAATAGAATAATAAAACCTAAAATATGAACCCTAAAGTCACATCTAATAAGTGTTTCACTCATAAACACACTAAGACCTAATATTAACAATATCGTCATCCATATGATCTCTTCCAAAACATACATAAGAACAACAATAAAGGGAATGAGATATATTTCATGTTGACTTCTGGTATGAGATAAGGTCAAGTAATCACACATAATGTAGCATATTGTAATATTCAAAATTTTATTAAATAAAACAGGTTATTTTGATTTTAAATATTTATTGAGATTATTAGAAAGTTTATCATATTTTTATACGTATTTTTACTATTCATGTATACGTATTTTTACTATTCACATATACGTATTTTTACTATTCACGTATACGTATACGTGAATAGTAAATGGCTGCTAAGGGTGGCACGAGGGAAGCAAGGTTCAATTTTATAATTAATTTGAATATTTTAATGAATAGTGCATAGTAACTTATAATATTATTTTAATGAATAGTGCATAGTGCATAGTAACTTCAAAATTTCTATAAATAGGGGCCTAAGGTTTTGAAAATTCAGAATTCTAGAGAGAAGGAAATTCTGGAGAAATAGAGAGAGAAAGTAAGAGAGAGAGAAGGAGAAAGAAAAGGAGGTTCTGCTCTAGTGCCTTGTTTAAGGAGAAAGAGGAAGAGATTCTGCCCAAGTTTTTAGAGAGATATTGCACTAGTTTCAACTCTTACTTATCTAGGTAAGGGGGAGGAGAACCTTATCTTTTTAAAATTTTATATACTATTATGTATATTTATTTATGTCATTTACTTGATTATATTTATTTAGTGGGGTGCCCCTAACCTCATTATTGTTATATTTATTCAGTGAGGTGTTACTAACTTCATCTAACTCCTTAACTTTTAATTACCCTGTTTATTTATTTATGTTATTTCTATTATTTAGTGGGGTGACCCTAACCTCACTATATTTATATATTTATTCAGTGAGGTGTTCCTAACCTCATCTAACTACTTAACTTTTAATTACTATGTTATTGTTATAATTATTCAGTGAGGTGTTCTTAACCTCATTTAACTACTTAACTTTTAATTACAATGTTTATTTATGTTATTATTATATTTATTCAGTGAGGTGTTCCTAACCTCATCTAACTACTTAACTTTTAATTATTATGTTTATTTATTTACGTTATTATTTAGTGGGGTGTTTCTAACCTCATATATTTGTTTAACCTTTAATTACTATTACTTATTCTATGATTATTCTTATCTATAATAATTATTAATATATTCACATTTTATATTGTTTAATTATTTTATAATAATTGTCATTGTCATTTAATTAATTAGTGCTCTTAATATATTTTATTTAAATTTGTGTTATTTAATTAAAGCTTACATAATGATTATTCTTAAATCTATTTTGAGTAATTTTTTTTATGATTAATATAATTTGTTAAAATGTCTTTTACTCATTTTAAAGATAATTAATACTCTATGGCCATAGACGATAAAGTTTGAATTATTTGTAGCTGGAGGTTTAACCTTGGGGATTTAAATGAGTAAGAAATGGAGGTGGAATAATTTTTGGTTGGTGTTATAATGATGCTCATTTATCCTGACTAGTCACTACAAGTATAATTCAAATTTTATTGTATCAAGAAAATCTAATATTTAATCTGTATAAATATATATTTATATATATATATATATGTTAAAATTTTATACATAAATAATTATGTTTATTCGTTCGAATTATTGTATTTATTGGATATTGTTCTTACTCCTTTCTTTTCTTTGTTTTTTTTTAATTAAATATATTATAAATAGATGGATCAACTTGAGATTCCAGATCATTTTGCTGTTATTGTTACTGCTGTCCTACATGGAAGGAAATTGGAATACGGAGGCTATTTGATGGATCTGTTATAACTTTACTTGTCAATCATATTATTTTAATTGTAATTTTCTTTCCGTTATGAATATATATATTGTATTAATAGAGTAAGGAAAATGAATAATGTGTAAAATAATACGTTATTCTAAATATTTTAGAACGATATGTTATGTATTAAATTCACAAGATATTCTTTTCTTTACTTTTATTTTTATTAAATAAATATATAGATATTGTTAATGATATAATTATAAAATATTATAAAATTTTATAATTTTATAATGTATAATTTAGGTATTAGAATTAGGCGTTACACATATAACATATACAACTAATATCGAGAATGTAAATAATATATCATGAAATTTTAAAATATATTTTTATTAAAATATATCTTAAACTATTTTTAGTTTATTATCATTTATTCATTTAATAATAAATTATAAAATAAATAATTAAATTTAAAATAATTTATAAAAGTAATAAATAAAATTAAATTTATAAAATCAATTATATATGTACACTTTTATATATCTACGTCAATTTATATATATATATATATTAAATTTTGTAATAATTATATTTTATTTAATAATAAATTTATAATATAAATATATTTATGAAAAAATATATATATTTAACAGGCTGTACAAGCTAACAGAGGCTGTACAAGCTATTAGGGACATGGCTGCCGCCTTGTTAAGGAATCAACCACCAGGAAGAACAGGAGAGTCATAAGGACTTGTAGAATTCAGAAGCAATAACCCTTCCCAATTTGATGGAGGATACAATCCTGAAAAAGCTGAATTATGGATTAAAGAAATAGAAAAAATATTTCGAGCTATGAACTGTCCTGACAACCAAAAAGTAAATTATGCAGTATTTATGTTAGTAGGAGAAGCAGAATATTGGTGGGATAGTACCAGGAGATTATTAGAAGGAGGGGGAATAATCATTACATGGGAAGTATTTAAAACCAAATTTTTTGAAAAATATTTTCCTAATGATGTTAGGAGGGCTAAAGAAATAGAATTTATGCAGTTAAAACAAGGGAATATGACAGTGGGAGAATATGCTTCTAAGTTTGAGGAATTGGGAAAATACTCTACTTTCTTTTATCACCCTGATGAGAGGATGAAGTGTATTAAATTCGAGGATGGACTTAGATCAGAATTAAGAAAGGCAGTAGGGATATTGGAAATCTCTGATTTTCCCACATTAATACACAAGTGTCGATTTTTGGAAGGTTTTGATCATAATAAGGATAATAGACCAAAATCTTTTGGCCCTCAATTTAGTAAGAAAAGGGATAATGAAAGAAAACCTTATGTTCGACCACAATGGAAACCCCAATCTTCTCAATTTGCAGGAAATTCCAGTAGGTCCATTAATAATCAAGCCAAGTGTTTTAAGTGTGGACAGGGTCATTATACTAAAGATTGTCATCTCAAAGGACCTGTTTGTTTCAAGTGTGGAAAGCCTGGTCATGTATTTTCTGAGTGTGGACAACCAAAGACGCACGTGAATATTTCCGGATCCAAACCAAGACCTTCTACAACTGGAAGAGTTTACACCATGACCGGAACTGAAGCTGCTCAAAACAACGATCTAATACAAGGTAAATGTTTCATTAAAGGCAAAACTTTAAATGTACTGTATGATTCAGGCGCAACTCATTCTTTTATCTCCAATAATTGTGTTCAATACCTCCAATTACCAATTTCTTCTTTAGAGAATAATTTGATTGTTTCAACCCCTACAAACAAATCTGTAATTGCCAATAAGGTTTGTTCAGACTGTCCTATTTTTATTGGCGATAAAAAATTTCTTGTAAATTTGATCTGCTTACCTTTATCACAATTAGATGTGATTTTAGGTATGAACTGGTTATCTTCCAACCACGTTCTTCTTAATTGTGCAGAAAAGTCTATAATATTTTCTGATCCTAAGGACCTATCGATTTCATTATCTAAACCAATAAACAAGTTTCCTTGGGGTAAAGTTCAAGGATATTTAATCTTATCCTCTATGGAAGCTAAAGAGGAAGTCAACTTGAAAGATATAGCTGTCGTTCAAAATTTTCCTGAAGTCTTTCCTAATGATATTCCTGGTTTGCCACCTGACAGAGAGATTGAATTTTCGATTGATTTAATACCTGGAACTGGACCAATTTCAATGGCACCCTATAGGATGTCACCTTCTGAATTAGCTGAGTTGAAGAAACAATTAGAGGAGTTACTTGAAAAACAATTCATACGCCCTAGTGTATCACCTTGGGGGGCTCCTGTTTTGTTAGTCAAAAAGAAAGATGGAAGCTTTAGACTGTGTGTGGACTATCGGCAATTAAATAAGTTTACCATAAAGAATAAATACCCTCTTCCTAGGATAGATGATTTGATGGATCAATTAAAAGGAGCCACTGTATTTTCTAAGATAGATCTAACATCAGGATACCATCAAATCAAAGTGAAAGCTAAAGACATACAGAAAACTGCATTTAGAACAAGGTATGGTCATTATGAATATCAAGTAATGCCTTTTGGAGTAACCAATGCACCTGCAGTGTTCATGGATTATATGAATAGGATTTTTCGTCCGTATTTAGACCATTTTGTGGTGGTCTTTATAGATGATATCCTCATATATTCTCGAACTCATGAAGAGCATGAAGAACACCTTCAAACTGTTCTCCAAATCCTGAAAGACAAACAACTGTATGCCAAACTTTCTAAGTGTGAATTTTGGTTAGAGGAGGTTAAGTTTTTAGGACATGTGATTTCCAAAGATGGAGTGTCTGTGGATCCATCTAAGGTAGAAGCAGTTCTACTATGGGAACCTCCAAAGACGGTAACAGAAATCCGTAGTTTTTTGGGTTTGGCAGGATATTACAGGAGATTCGTTGAGGGATTTTCTAAAATAGCTATGCCTTTAACTCAACTCACCAAGAAAGGACAACCCTTTGAGTGGACCGAAAAATGTGAGAATAGTTTTCAGGAGCTTAAGAAAAGATTAACTACTGCACCAGTCTTAGCCTTACCCAATCCTAATGGACAATTTGTCATATTTTGTGATGCCTCAAAAATGGGATTAGGGTGTGTTCTTATGCAAGATAGAAGGGTAGTAGCATATGCTTCTAGACAGTTAAGAGCTCATGAAAGGAATTACCCAACCCATGATCTACAACTAGCTGCCATTGTTTTTGCACTCAAAATATGGAGACATTATGTGTATGGTGGTAAGTTTGATGTTTTTAGTGATCATAAGAGTTTGAAATATTTGTTTGATCAAAAGGAACTGAATATGAGACAAAGAAGGTGGATGGAATTTTTGAAAGATTATGATTTTGAATTACATTACCATCCAGGGAAAGCCAATGTTGTGGCTGATGCACTGAGTAGAAAATCCTTACATGTCTCCTCATTAATGATTCAAGAGATGAATTTGATAGAAAAATTTAGAGACATGAGTTTATCAACTACGGTAAGTCAAGATAAAATACAATTGCATGCGGTTCAAATTACTAGTGACTTACATGAACAAATTGGTGAGGCTCAGGTAGTTGATAAATTCATTCAGAAGAAAAAGAGGTTGATAGGTCAAAAGGATGGTGAAAAATTCGATTTAGATCAAAGAGGAGTTTTGAGATTTAATAATAGGATATGTGTACCAAATGATTCAGAAATTAAGAAAATAATTTTAGGTGAGGCACATAAGAGCAAGTTGAGCATACACCCTGGGGCAACAAAGATGTATCAAGATCTCAAAAGAATGTTTTGGTGGCCCAAAATGAAAAAGGAAATAGCACAATATGTGGCTACATGTTTGATTTGTCAAAAAGCTAAGATAGAACACCAAAAGCCAGCAGGAATGTTACAACCCTTAGATATACCTGAATGGAAATGGGACAGTATAGCAATGGATTTTGTAGTTGGTTTACCACGAACAATTCATAAGTTTGATTCCATATGGGTTATTGTGGATAGACTAACAAAATCTGCTCATTTCTTACCCATCAACATTAGGTATTCTCTAGAAAAATTGACTGAACTGTATATAAGAGAGATTGTAAGGTTGCATGGGGTACCATCTAGCATAATATCTGATAGGGATCCTAGATTCACTTCTAGATTTTGGGGAAGTTTACATCAAGCATTAGGAACTAAGCTTCGTCTTAGCTCTGCATATCATCCTCAAACAGATGGACAATCAGAAAGAACCATACAATCCCTAGAAGATTTATTGAGAGCTTGTGTGCTAGAGAATTCTGGTAGTTGGGACAAATACTTGCCTCTGATTGAATTCACTTATAACAACAGTTTCCATTCTAGCATAGGTATGGCACCCTATGAAGCTTTATATGGAAGAAGGTGTAGAACTCCTTTGTGCTGGTTTGAGACAGGAGAGAATTTAATCTTGGGTCCTGAATTGGTGCAACAAACCACGGAAAAGATCAAAATGATTCAAGAAAAATTGAGAATGACTCAAAGCAGACAAAAAAGTTATGCTGATAAAAGAAGACGACCTCTTGAATTCCAGGAAGGTGATCATGTATTTTTGAAAGTTACACCAACAGCTGGTATTGGTAGGGTAATGAAATCAAAGAAACTCACTCCTCGATTTATTGGTCCTTATCAAATCCTTAGAAAAATAGGTCCTGTTGCTTACCAAATTTCTCTACCACCTTTTCTTTCTAATCTCCATAATGTCTTCCATGTGTCTCAGTTAAGAAAATATATTTCTGACCCTTCTCATATAATAATGCCTGATACAGTACAATTAAAGGATAACCTTACATTTGAAACAATGCCTGTACAGATCGCAGACAGGAGGATCAAGCAGTTGAGAGGCAAACTGATTACACTGGTAAAGGTAATCTGGAATGATGTTACTGGAGATGCTACTTGGGAACTCGAAGAAGAAGTTAAGAAAAATTATCCTTACTTATTTTAAGCAATAAAAATTTCGAGGACGAAATTTCTGTAAGTAGGGGAGAATTGTAATATTCAAAATTTTATTAAATAAAACAGGTTATTTTGATTTTAAATATTTATTGAGATTATTAGAAAGTTTATCATATTTTTATACGTATTTTTACTATTCATGTATACGTATTTTTACTATTCACATATACGTATTTTTACTATTCACGTATACGTATACGTGAATAGTAAATGGCTGCTAAGGGTGGCACGAGGGAAGCAAGGTTCAATTTTATAATTAATTTGAATATTTTAATGAATAGTGCATAGCTATTTACGTATACGTATTTTACTATTTATGTATACATATTTTTACTATTTATGTATACGTATTTTACTATTTACTATTTACGAATACGTATTTATGCACAGTGAAGGGGCGGCTGAAACGTGGGCTGCGGATTCTTTCCGTTTCAAAATTTTAATTAATTTGAATATAATAATGAATAGTGCATAGTGCATAGTAATTTATAATATTATTTTAATGAATAGTGCATAGTGCATAGTAACTTCAAAAATTCTATAAATAGGGGCCTAAGGTTTTGAAAATTTAGAATTCTAGAGAGAAGGAAATTCTGGAGAAATAGAGAGAGAAAGTAAGAGAGAGAGAAGGAGAAAGAAAAGGAGGTTCTGCTCTAGTGCCTTGTTTAAGGAGAAAGAGGAAGAGATTCTGCCCTAATTCCGATTCCTTTTAAGGAAAGATAGAGAGGAGGAGATTCTGCCCAAATTTCTGTAAACCCAGGTAAGGGGGGGAGTGGGAAACCTTGCTTGGGGGTGTAGAAATAATTGTTAAATAGTCTGTTTGTTGGATTGGCTCCCGATCCCTTGCCTGTTGTTTATTTCTTTGAATATGTATTATTGATGTGTTTTGTTTTATATCTTATTTATTTACATATTAGAATCTGTTATTTGAATGGAAGGCTAAGCCTCCTAAGTATTTATAAATTTGTAATCTATTATTTAAATGGAAGGCTGAGCCTCCTTATTATCTTATATTACCTTTTAAGCTTCCTACTTTACTTAAAAGATCTTAATATATTATTATTGAAAAATATGATACCTAAGCAACCTCTGGACTGTTGGATTGTTGGACTGTTGGACTATTGGACTGTTTGGACTGTTGGACTGTTTGGACTGTTGGACTATTGGACTATTAAATTGGATTATTGAAATAATTCTTAATTATGAAATATGAATATGATATGTGTAACATGCTAAAGGTTGAGTCTGTGAATGTATGACATGCATCATATGCACATATTACTCCAGGTGTGCCGCTGAGGCCGCATACCCACGACTAACAAGGTGTACCTTTGGGTCACCCACGATATGCTAACGAGGTGTATGAACACCAATGATAGGTGTACCTTAGGGTCACCGACAATTGTATAGGTGTGCCTTCGGGTCACCAATGATGATATGTGAACTTCCGTATGGCGCCACATGCATACATTAGTGAGTCAAGTCAAGAAAATCATTATACATAAGCATATATGTGAGATTGATTATATATGTGAATTATATTGCGTGTGTGTGTGCTATTTAACTTTTATTTCTATATCTGCAACTGAGTGAGAAGTTTCTCACTCCCTTGTCATTTTTGTGTATATTTAAATTATGATGCAGATAATTAGCATGAGGCTGAGGATGTTGGTGGTGAAGCTTAGGCTTCTGTTTGGGTTTCGCTCTGATAGGATGTGACATCGGGATTAGCTAGACTTATTGTTAAATTATTATTATTTTTTCTTTTGTAATTTTTATGTTATTTATGTTGAAAGTGTGTATTTTTGTCATATTATAATTTTACTAAAAGATTATAAGTTAATTCCTAACTAGGAGGCTCTGCCACCTTTACTGGGATTAATTTATAATCTTTGTTTTATAATAACTTCTTGAATTTAATATTTATGTGTATAAATTATGAATGTGCATCTTTTACCCAATGATACTTGAGATAATTATTTTATATTAGACTAAGAAAGAATTTATATATAGATGGTTTATATCTATTGTATTTATGTTGGGGTAGAGGGTGTCACATTTAGTGGTATCAGAGCAAGTCGATTTTATCAACCGTGTGTGTTATGTGCTTATCATGACTCTGTTGTGTACTCTGACTATGTCTTGTTTGTTGTGTACTATGATGATGATGTTCGTCCTGTGTTGATATTGTTGAGTTTGAGATTGTTAAGTTAGTTTGTAATCAGAGGAATGATAATCATGATAGTGTTAGCCAACTCGAATTATTAGAACCTTGGATGGGAGGTGATATATTGAGTGTACTAAGAGTTTATGATTGGTGAAGTTTCTGACATCTATAGTTGTAGCAGGTTGAATCTAAAGGTGGTTGTCTCTTTGGTGAGAGATCGAAATGATGGTAATTCCCTTAAGTGTTATTATTGGTATGTTAATTATTTATGGTTTAGGTAGCATGTGAGTTGTTTTGCTTGAGAAAAGTAAGGAGAGACTTGAATGAGAAATTAAGGAGTGAATTTGGAAAGAGTTGAGGTATTTTGTGGCATTAGATATATTGATACATTATTGCTATTTGGTGTCGAAAATATTTTCATTATAGTTTGTTATGATAGTATGAGTATTATATCGACAAAATTTATATTTTGAGGTCTTTATGAAGAATATGGCTTTAGATATTATCTTTTCAATAGAACTAGGATAAGATGAAACAAAAATCTAGAACTTCAAGTTATGACTGCCTTGGTGATTAGAAATTTAGTAAGCATTGAATTTATTAGTGGTGATATTTGAATCTTTAGCTAAAGAGATGATCTCTTGGAAATCTTATGTCTTCATAAAGAGTTGTAGCTTATTCACTTAACTTTCTTTGAGATAGGTTTGAAATCACTTGGATGAATACAACTCGGTTTGTCAGGTAGATATATGCTATCATGATATTTTGAGTTGTTAGGCATAAAAATAGATTTAAACTAGATTGTCTAAGTATGAATTTGGATTGTATGAGGTGAGTATTTTAGACCATGAAATTTCTTGCGGAGGAAGATCTACTTAAGTTGTGCTTAAGTGAGAGATACTTGAGTCAATTAGTAAAATCAGGAGTCTTGTTTGATAGTTTATATGAAAATTCAGTGAGTAATTTTTTTTAACAGCTGTTCATGGTTTAAACTGCTCTCACTATAAAAATTGCTTTTGCCTTCGTTTCTTTGGTTATTAAGATGTTTCAGTTCACTAGGTTGTTTCTTGCCTACCCTTGGAATCAACCGTAAGGATAATCTATATCAGGAATTCTTGAACCTGTGTATATTTTTAACTACCCAAATCATTTCGTTGCTTACTTCTTTGAATTACTTACTATTATCTTTGACTGAATTGACTAGAAAGGAGTTACATTAGTATAGGATAACAATTGAGGAAGTAGTTTTCAAACTCTTAAGGAAAGATTGACTAGTGTTAATATTACTAGATTTTAGTAAGATTATTGTGATATATAAATATGTCTCTGAAAATAGGTTTAGGAAGAATATTGTGGCAAGAAGAAAAGATAGTAGCTTATGTTTCTAAGAAATTGAAAATTCATGAGAGAAATTACCTTACCCATAACCTTGTTAGCGACTTTGTCATTTATATTAAGATTTGGAGACACTAACTATATGATTCTATGGTTGAGGTATTTAGTGATCATAAGAACCTTAAATATATTTTGACCAAAGGGGTTGAATACGAGATAAAAGAAATAGTTGAAATTTCTTAAGGAGTAAAATTTTGATCTTATTATTTGGTTAAAGCCATTGTGGTGATTGATGTTTTGAGGAAATCTTTATCTTTCATTATGATTAGAGAGATGAATCTTTTTGGCTTAAATTAGAAATTTAAGTTTGGATTATAAGGTTACTTCTAGTATTGTGAGATTAAGTATGAATAGCGAATGGATTGTTGAAGAAAATTATAGGAGCATAATTAGTTGATTTATTTTGGTAACAAGTTATAAGGCTATAGGTTAAGGTGATGGATATGATTATGACTTGGGTGAAGATGAAATGGTGAAACTTGAGAACTGATGTGGATACTGAGTGTACATTATGCTTAGGTACCTGATCTTTAGAATTGATCATAGAAGAGTTTGAATTGGTTGTAGATAGAGTAGTAAAATTAGTGATCTGATATGTGTATCTAATGCTTAGGTGTTGATGTTGTGGCAAATATCTGGATTACAATGATAACCAAATTATTATTTTGATGATTTAAGGATTGAATTTGATTGCAGAATTTAGAAACTTATGCTTGATGTGTAAGATTACCCTAGTAGCATTGAATTATTTATGTTGGAAGTAACTATCAGATTAATAGATAAGATTAGAGGAACTAGGAGTTAGATCCTTTATTAGTGACCCAAATAAGCAAGAGATTAGAAAGGACACATTTGGATGTTTAGTTATAAAACTTGAAAGGACATAAGAGTACTCTTAACATTTATTTAGGAGTTACTAAAATGTATCAGAGTGGCGCAAGGGAAGCGTGATGGTCTAATATGGAAAGAGAAGTAAAGAACTTGAATCAAGGTATGGAGAGTGAGTTTAAATTTGGAGTGGATGGAGTTTTGAGATTTAAGGATAAGTTGTACATCAACAAGGTAGTGATGTTGCATAAGAATTAGAAGTAAGAATGCAAAGAGTTTACCATTGCAAAAATTTCGGGGACGAAATTTCTAAAAGGAGGGGAGAATTGTAACATCCCAAATTTTATTTAATGAAAAGAAATATTTTTTTATGTATTTATTATGTGAATAAGTATTTTATTTATATATTTTACTATTTACGTATACGTATTTTACTATTTATGTATACATATTTTTACTATTTATGTATACGTATTTTACTATTTACGAATACGTATTTATGAATAGTATTTTACTATTCATATGAATAGTAATTTTGAAAAAACGTAAGCGCTTACGCAAAACTCAAATTATTTGGATGAATAGTATTTTACTATTCATGAATAGTAATTATATTATTATTTTAATGAATAGTATTTTACTATGCAATTGCACAGTGAAGGGGCGGCTGAAACGTGGGCTGCGGATTCTTTCCGTTTCAAAATTTTAATTAATTTGAATATAATAATGAATAGTGCATAGTGCATAGTAATTTATAATATTATTTTAATGAATAGTGCATAGTGCATAGTAACTTCAAAAATTCTATAAATAGAGGCCTAAGGTTTTGAAAATTTAGAATTCTAGAGAGAAGGAAATTCTGGAGAAATAGAGAGAGAAAGTAAGAGAGAGAGAAGGAGAAAGAAAAGGAGGTTCTGCTCTAGTGCCTTGTTTAAGGAGAAAGAGGAAGAGATTCTGCCCTAATTCCGATTCCTTTTAAGGAAAGATAGAGAGGAGGAGATTCTGCCCAAATTTCTGTAAACCCAGGTAAGGGGGGGAGTGGGAAACCTTGCTTGGGGGTGTAGAAATAATTGTTAAATAGTCTGTTTGTTGGATTGGCTCCCGATCCCTTGCCTGTTGTTTATTTCTTTGAATATGTATTATTGATGTGTTTTGTTTTATATCTTATTTATTTACATATTAGAATCTGTTATTTGAATGGAAGGCTAAGCCTCCTAAGTATTTATAAATTTGTAATCTATTATTTAAATGGAAGGCTGAGCCTCCTTATTATCTTATATTACCTTTTAAGCTTCCTACTTTACTTAAAAGATCTTAATATATTATTATTGAAAAATATGATACCTAAGCAACCTCTGGACTGTTGGATTGTTGGACTGTTGGACTATTGGACTGTTTGGACTGTTGGACTGTTTGGACTGTTGGACTATTGGACTATTAAATTGGATTATTGAAATAATTCTTAATTATGAAATATGAATATGATATGTGTAACATGCTAAAGGTTGAGTCTGTGAATGTATGACATGCATCATATGCACATATTACTCCAGGTGTGCCGCTGAGGCCGCATACCCACGACTAACAAGGTGTACCTTTGGGTCACCCACGATATGCTAACGAGGTGTATGAACACCAATGATAGGTGTACCTTAGGGTCACCGACAATTGTATAGGTGTGCCTTCGGGTCACCAATGATGATATGTAAACTTCCGTATGGCGCCACATGCATACATTAGTGAGTCAAGTCAAGAAAATCATTATACATAAGCATATATGTGAGATTGATTATATATGTGAATTATATTGCGTGTGTGTGTGCTATTTAACTTTTATTTCTATATCTGCAACTGAGTGAGAAGTTTCTCACTCCCTTGTCATTTTTGTGTATATTTAAATTATGATGCAGATAATTAGCATGAGGCTGAGGATGTTGGTGGTGAAGCTTAGGCTTCTGTTTGGGTTTCGCTCTGATAGGATGTGACATCGGGATTAGCTAGACTTATTGTTAAATTATTATTATTTTTTCTTTTGTAATTTTTATGTTATTTATGTTGAAAGTGTGTATTTTTGTCATATTATAATTTTACTAAAAGATTATAAGTTAATTCCTAACTAGGAGGCTCTGCCACCTTTACTGGGATTAATTTATAATCTTTGTTTTATAATAACTTCTTGAATTTAATATTTATGTGTATAAATTATGAATGTGCATCTTTTACCCAATGATACTTGAGATAATTATTTTATATTAGACTAAGAAAGAATTTATATATAGATGGTTTATATCTATTGTATTTATGTTGGGGTAGAGGGTGTCACAGGTGTTCTTAACCTCATTTAACTACTTAACTTTTAATTACAATGTTTATTTATGTTATTATTATATTTATTCAGTGAGGTGTTCCTAACCTCATCTAACTACTTAACTTTTAATTATTATGTTTATTTATTTACGTTATTATTTAGTGGGGTGTTTCTAACCTCATATATTTGTTTAACCTTTAATTACTATTACTTATTCTATGATTATTCTTATCTATAATAATTATTAATATATTCACATTTTATATTGTTTAATTATTTTATAATAATTGTCATTGTCATTTAATTAATTAGTGCTCTTAATATATTTTATTTAAATTTGTGTTATTTAATTAAAGCTTACATAATGATTATTCTTAAATCTATTTTGAGTAATTTTTTTTATGATTAATATAATTTGTTAAAATGTCTTTTACTCATTTTAAAGATAATTAATACTCTATGGCCATAGACGATAAAGTTTGAATTATTTGTAGCTGGAGGTTTAACCTTGGGGATTTAAATGAGTAAGAAATGGAGGTGGAATAATTTTTGGTTGGTGTTATAATGATGCTCATTTATCCTGACTAGTCACTACAAGTATAATTCAAATTTTATTGTATCAAGAAAATCTAATATTTAATCTGTATAAATATATATATATATATATATATATATATATATGTTAAAATTTTATACATAAATAATTATGTTTATTCGTTCGAATTATTGTATTTATTGGATATTGTTCTTACTCCTTTCTTTTCTTTGTTTTTTTTTTAATTAAATATATTATAAATAGATGGATCAACTTGAGATTCCAGATCATTTTGCTGTTATTGTTACTGCTGTCCTACATGGAAGGAAATTGGAATACGGAGGCTATTTGATGGATCTGTTATAACTTTACTTGTCAATCATATTATTTTAATTGTAATTTTCTTTCCGTTATGAATATATATATTGTATTAATAGAGTAAGGAAAATGAATAATGTGTAAAATAATACGTTATTCTAAATATTTTAGAACGATATGTTATGTATTAAATTCACAAGATATTCTTTTCTTTACTTTTATTTTTATTAAATAAATATATAGATATTGTTAATGATATAATTATAAAATATTATAAAATTTTATAATTTTATAATGTATAATTTAGGTATTAGAATTAGGCGTTACATTTAATGGTATCAGAGCAACGTTCCATGTGTAACTTGGGGAAATGTGCTAACCATGTTTCTATTATAAGCTAATCTATAAAATTACAGATGGCAGGAAGAAGGAATACCGAACTAACAGAGGCTGTACAAGCTATTAGGGACATGGCTGCCGCCTTGTTAAGGAATCAACCACCAGGAAGAACAGGAGAGTCACAAGGACTTGTAGAATTCAGAAGCAATAACCCTTCCCAATTTGATGGAGGATACAATCCTGAAAAAGCTGAATTATGGATTAAAGAAATAGAAAAAATATTTCGAGCTATGAACTGTCCTGACAACCAAAAAGTAAATTATGCAGTATTTATGTTAGTAGGAGAAGCAGAATATTGGTGGGATAGTACCAGGAGATTATTAGAAGGAGGGGGAATAATCATTACATGGGAAGTATTTAAAACCAAATTTTTTGAAAAATATTTTCCTAATGATGTTAGGAGGGCTAAAGAAATAGAATTTATGCAGTTAAAACAAGGGAATATGACAGTGGGAGAATATGCTTCTAAGTTTGAGGAATTGGGAAAATACTCTACTTTCTTTTATCACCCTGATGAGAGGATGAAGTGTATTAAATTCGAGGATGGACTTAGATCAGAATTAAGAAAGGCAGTAGGGATATTGGAAATCTCTGATTTTCCCACATTAATACACAAGTGTCGATTTTTGGAAGGTTTTGATCATAATAAGGATAATAGACCAAAATCTTTTGGCCCTCAATTTAGTAAGAAAAGGGATAATGAAAGAAAACCTTATGTTCGACCACAATGGAAACCCCAATCTTCTCAATTTGCAGGAAATTCCAATAGGTCCATTAATAATCAAGCCAAGTGTTTTAAGTGTGGACAGGGTCATTATACTAAAGATTGTCATCTCAAAGGACCTGTTTGTTTCAAGTGTGGAAAGCCTGGTCATGTATTTTCTGAGTGTGGACAACCAAAGACGCACGTGAATATTTCCGGATCCAAACCAAGACCTTCTACAACTGGAAGAGTTTACACCATGACCGGAACTGAAGCTGCTCAAAACAACGATCTAATACAAGGTAAATGTTTCATTAAAGGCAAAACTTTAAATGTACTGTATGATTCAGGCGCAACTCATTCTTTTATCTCCAATAATTGTGTTCAATACCTCCAATTACCAATTTCTTCTTTAGAGAATAATTTGATTGTTTCAACCCCTACAAACAAATCTGTAATTGCCAATAAGGTTTGTTCAGACTGTCCTATTTTTATTGGCGATAAAAAATTTCTTGTAAATTTGATCTGCTTACCTTTATCACAATTAGATGTGATTTTAGGTATGAACTGGTTATCTTCCAACCACGTTCTTCTTAATTGTGCAGAAAAGTCTATAATATTTTCTGATCCTAAGGACCTATCGATTTCATTATCTAAACCAATAAACAAGTTTCCTTGGGGTAAAGTTCAAGGATATTTAATCTTATCCTCTATGGAAGCTAAAGAGGAAGTCAACTTGAAAGATATAGCTGTCGTTCAAAATTTTCCTGAAGTCTTTCCTAATGATATTCCTGGTTTGCCACCTGACAGAGAGATTGAATTTTCGATTGATTTAATACCTGGAACTGGACCAATTTCAATGGCACCCTATAGGATGTCACCTTCTGAATTAGCTGAGTTGAAGAAACAATTAGAGGAGTTACTTGAAAAACAATTCATACGCCCTAGTGTATCACCTTGGGGGGCTCCTGTTTTGTTAGTCAAAAAGAAAGATGGAAGCTTTAGACTGTGTGTGGACTATCGGCAATTAAATAAGTTTACCATAAAGAATAAATACCCTCTTCCTAGGATAGATGATTTGATGGATCAATTAAAAGGAGCCACTGTATTTTCTAAGATAGATCTAACATCAGGATACCATCAAATCAAAGTGAAAGCTAAAGACATACAGAAAACTGCATTTAGAACAAGGTATGGTCATTATGAATATCAAGTAATGCCTTTTGGAGTAACCAATGCACCTGCAGTGTTCATGGATTATATGAATAGGATTTTTCGTCCGTATTTAGACCATTTTGTGGTGGTCTTTATAGATGATATCCTCATATATTCTCGAACTCATGAAGAGCATGAAGAACACCTTCAAACTGTTCTCCAAATCCTGAAAGACAAACAACTGTATGCCAAACTTTCTAAGTGTGAATTTTGGTTAGAGGAGGTTAAGTTTTTAGGACATGTGATTTCCAAAGATGGAGTGTCTGTGGATCCATCTAAGGTAGAAGCAGTTCTACTATGGGAACCTCCAAAGACGGTAACAGAAATCCGTAGTTTTTTGGGTTTGGCAGGATATTACAGGAGATTCGTTGAGGGATTTTCTAAAATAGCTATGCCTTTAACTCAACTCACCAAGAAAGGACAACCCTTTGAGTGGACCGAAAAATGTGAGAATAGTTTTCAGGAGCTTAAGAAAAGATTAACTACTGCACCAGTCTTAGCCTTACCCAATCCTAATGGACAATTTGTCATATTTTGTGATGCCTCAAAAATGGGATTAGGGTGTGTTCTTATGCAAGATAGAAGGGTAGTAGCATATGCTTCTAGACAGTTAAGAGCTCATGAAAGGAATTACCCAACCCATGATCTAGAACTAGCTGCCATTGTTTTTGCACTCAAAATATGGAGACATTATGTGTATGGTGGTAAGTTTGATGTTTTTAGTGATCATAAGAGTTTGAAATATTTGTTTGATCAAAAGGAACTGAATATGAGACAAAGAAGGTGGATGGAATTTTTGAAAGATTATGATTTTGAATTATATTACCATCCAGGGAAAGCCAATGTTGTGGCTGATGCACTGAGTAGAAAATCCTTACATGTCTCCTCATTAATGATTCAATAGATGAATTTGATAGAAAAATTTAGAGACATGAGTTTATCAACTACGGTAAGTCAAGATAAAATACAATTGCATGCGGTTCAAATTACTAGTGACTTACATGAACAAATTGGTGAGGCTCAGGTAGTTGATAAATTCATTCAGAAGAAAAAGAGGTTGATAGGTCAAAAGGATGGTGAAAAATTCGATTTAGATCAAAGAGGAGTTTTGAGATTTAATAATAGGATATGTGTACCAAATGATTCAGAAATTAAGAAAATAATTTTAGGTGAGGCACATAAGAGCAAGTTGAGCATACACCCTGGGGCAACAAAGATGTATCAAGATCTCAAAAGAATGTTTTGGTGGCCCAAAATGAAAAAGGAAATAGCACAATATGTGGCTACATGTTTGATTTGTCAAAAAGCTAAGATAGAACACCAAAAGCCAGCAGGAATGTTACAACCCTTAGATATACCTGAATGGAAATGGGACAATATAGCAATGGATTTTGTAGTTGGTTTACCACGAACAATTCATAAGTTTGATTCCATATGGGTTATTGTGGATAGACTAACAAAATCTGCTCATTTCTTACCCATCAACATTAGGTATTCTCTAGAAAAATTGACTGAACTGTATATAAGAGAGATTGTAAGGTTGCATGGGGTACCATCTAGCATAATATCTGATAGGGATCCTAGATTCACTTCTAGATTTTGGGGAAGTTTACATCAAGCATTAGGAACTAAGCTTCGTCTTAGCTCTGCATATCATCCTCAAACAGATGGACAATCAGAAAGAACCATACAATCCCTAGAAGATTTATTGAGAGCTTGTGTGCTAGAGAATTCTGGTAGTTGGGACAAATACTTGCCTCTGATTGAATTCACTTATAACAACAGTTTCCATTCTAGCATAGGTATGGCACCCTATGAAGCTTTATATGGAAGAAGGTGTAGAACTCCTTTGTGCTGGTTTGAGACAGGAGAGAATTTAATCTTGGGTCCTGAATTGGTGCAACAAACCACGGAAAAGATCAAAATGATTCAAGAAAAATTGAGAATGACTCAAAGCAGACAAAAAAGTTATGCTGATAAAAGAAGACGACCTCTTGAATTCCAGGAAGGTGATCATGTATTTTTGAAAGTTACACCAACAGCTGGTATTGGTAGGGTAATGAAATCAAAGAAACTCACTCCTCGATTTATTGGTCCTTATCAAATCCTTAGAAAAATAGGTCCTGTTGCTTACCAAATTTCTCTACCACCTTTTCTTTCTAATCTCCATAATGTCTTCCATGTGTCTCAGTTAAGAAAATATATTTCTGACCCTTCTCATATAATAATGCCTGATACAGTACAATTAAAGGATAACCTTACATTTGAAACAATGCCTGTACAGATCGCAGACAGGAGGATCAAGCAGTTGAGAGGCAAACTGATTACACTGGTAAAGGTAATCTGGAATGATGTTACTGGAGATGCTACTTGGGAACTCGAAGAAGAAGTTAAGAAAAATTATCCTTACTTATTTTAAGCAATAAAAATTTCGAGGACGAAATTTCTGTAAGTAGGGGAGAATTGTAATATTCAAAATTTTATTAAATAAAACAGGTTATTTTGATTTTAAATATTTATTGAGATTATTAGAAAGTTTATCATATTTTTATACGTATTTTTACTATTCATGTATACGTATTTTTACTATTCACATATACGTATTTTTACTATTCACATATACGTATACGTGAATAGTAAATGGCTGCTAAGGGTGGCACGAGGGAAGCAAGGTTCAATTTTATAATTAATTTGAATATTTTAATGAATAGTGCATAGTAACTTATAATATTATTTTAATGAATAGTGCATAGTGCATAGTAACTTCAAAATTTCTATAAATAGGGGCCTAAGGTTTTGAAAATTCAGAATTCTAGAGAGAAGGAAATTCTGGAGAAATAGAGAGAGAAAGTAAGAGAGAGAGAAGGAGAAAGAAAAGGAGGTTCTGCTCTAGTGCCTTGTTTAAGGAGAAAGAGGAAGAGATTCTGCCCAAGTTTTTAGAGAGATATTGCACTAGTTTCAACTCTTACTTATCTAGGTAAGGGGGAGGAGAACCTTATCTTTTTAAAATTTTATATACTATTATGTATATTTATTTATGTCATTTACTTGATTATATTTATTTAGTGGGGTGCCCCTAACCTCATTATTGTTATATTTATTCAGTGAGGTGTTACTAACTTCATCTAACTCCTTAACTTTTAATTACCCTGTTTATTTATTTATGTTATTTCTATTATTTAGTGGGGTGACCCTAACCTCACTATATTTATATATTTATTCAGTGAGGTGTTCCTAACCTCATCTAACTACTTAACTTTTAATTACTATGTTATTGTTATAATTATTCAGTGAGGTGTTCTTAACCTCATTTAACTACTTAACTTTTAATTACAATGTTTATTTATGTTATTATTATATTTATTCAGTGAGGTGTTCCTAACCTCATCTAACTACTTAACTTTTAATTATTATGTTTATTTATTTACGTTATTATTTAGTGGGGTGTTTCTAACCTCATATATTTGTTTAACCTTTAATTACTATTACTTATTCTATGATTATTCTTATCTATAATAATTATTAATATATTCACATTTTATATTGTTTAATTATTTTATAATAATTGTCATTGTCATTTAATTAATTAGTGCTCTTAATATATTTTATTTAAATTTGTGTTATTTAATTAAAGCTTACATAATGATTATTCTTAAATCTATTTTGAGTAATTTTTTTTATGATTAATATAATTTGTTAAAATGTCTTTTACTCATTTTAAAGATAATTAATACTCTATGGCCATAGACGATAAAGTTTGAATTATTTGTAGCTGGAGGTTTAACCTTGGGGATTTAAATGAGTAAGAAATGGAGGTGGAATAATTTTTGGTTGGTGTTATAATGATGCTCATTTATCCTGACTAGTCACTACAAGTATAATTCAAATTTTATTGTATCAAGAAAATCTAATATTTAATCTGTATAAATATATATTTATATATATATATATATGTTAAAATTTTATACATAAATAATTATGTTTATTCGTTCGAATTATTGTATTTATTGGATATTGTTCTTACTCCTTTCTTTTCTTTGTTTTTTTTTAATTAAATATATTATAAATAGATGGATCAACTTGAGATTCCAGATCATTTTGCTGTTATTGTTACTGCTGTCCTACATGGAAGGAAATTGGAATACGGAGGCTATTTGATGGATCTGTTATAACTTTACTTGTCAATCATATTATTTTAATTGTAATTTTCTTTCCGTTATGAATATATATATTGTATTAATAGAGTAAGGAAAATGAATAATGTGTAAAATAATACGTTATTCTAAATATTTTAGAATGATATGTTATGTATTAAATTCACAAGATATTCTTTTCTTTACTTTTATTTTTATTAAATAAATATATAGATATTGTTAATGATATAATTATAAAATATTATAAAATTTTATAATTTTATAATGTATAATTTAGGTATTAGAATTAGGCGTTACACATATAACATATACAACTAATATCGAGAATGTAAATAATATATCATGAAATTTTAAAATATATTTTTATTAAAATATATCTTAAACTATTTTTAGTTTATTATCATTTATTCATTTAATAATAAATTATAAAATAAATAATTAAATTTAAAATAATTTATAAAAGTAATAAATAAAATTAAATTTATAAAATCAATTATATATGTACACTTTTATATATCTACGTCAATTTATATATATATATATATTAAATTTTGTAATAATTATATTTTATTTAATAATAAATTTATAATATAAATATATTTATGAAAAAATATATATATTTAACATACATATTTTAACATTATATTTATTAAATATGATAAATAATATTTGATCCAAAAATACATGTTTATCTTTGGTATTTCATACTTAAGAAAGACCTTATATAATCTCTCATAATTGGTTAACCTTGAATTCAGTTCAAAACAACTCTTAAACAATAAAAATTCATTAGACTTCCTAGCAGATCCTTAGAGTTTTATAACTAATTCACAATTAATTACATTATAAATTAATTAACAAAAATAACAATTGTAAATAAATAAAAAAATCTACAATGTTACAATGATCATATGATAATAAGGATTAAAAACATAATTTGAAATTTTAGAGCAATTAAAAATAACAAAAGTTTACAGTAACAAAAATAAAAATTTATTCATTTTGTTGGAATTAAAATCATATTTAACCCTTTATAAATAATGTGTTGATAAAATAATTTAATCATTTTTAAAAATATTTTTGTTATTTTATTTATATGTAATTAAACAATTCATGATTAATGATTTTTTTTGTTATACTTTTTTGTATTATTTCAAGATACATAATTATATCATTATATTATTACATATTTTTATTTTAAAACTAAATATAAAAATATCTATGCAATATATGAGAAATTAATCAATTATCCATCACTCTATACAAATAAATGTAAACCAGTTTTTTTTTTTTTTTTTTTTGTGGAGCGGGTGGAAGAAGGAAATAGAGAAAAGAGAAAGGAAGAAATTTTGTATTTTTCAAATTTAAAATTACAGTTAGCTTAGCTGACTAAAATTGCAAAAAAAAAAAAAAATTACTAAGGGAAACTCTCACTGTAAATTCCCACACACTGTTAAAACGTTGAAGTTTCTAGAAACTAAAAAACTATGAATATAAGGTAAAACTGTGTGTTTACCGGCACAAAGAAGCCTTGAAAAATTTTACTATATGGTAATCTAAAAATTTAAATACTCTCAAATTTATTTATTTTAATTAATGTTTTATTTATTTATTTATTATAAAAATCATATTTTTTAAATTACAAAATATAATCCAATTTATACATTATAATATCTCTTATTAAAAATGTGTATATTTAAGTTAAATACATGATGTAAATATATACGCATAAAATATCATTTTTATATATCTAAAGAAAAGTATTGGACAATTCATCTATAATTTATAATATATATAGGTGATAATTTATTTAATATATACAATTTTTTAAGACGATTTTATTTTTAAATTTTAAATAATAAAAAATAATATTAAAAATTAATTACTTTTATAAATATAAAACTTAAATTTAAAACTTTAAAATTTAAAAATCAAATACAACATCAATTGATCTAATAAATATTAATAAATTTTAAATATTTTTATTAAATAAAATATAGAGATATATTTAATTATTTATTATATAGATACATTTTCACTTCATACATATGTGCATAGCTTTACTTCATCACAATATTAATCTAGAAATTAAATTACAAGGCTGTGACTATAATAGGGCTTCTCACTACATGTTTCATGTCCGTCCAAGTGATATATCCAAAACTCTCGATGCTTGGACCTTCAATCCTGAATTTGTAACTTAATTTATCGTTCTTCGCTTTAAACACCAACTTGTTTGGGATGACACTCATATTAAACCCTTCGATGTGTGTCACACTTGCAGTATAAATTGGTTGTCCCTCCCCGACGTTGGTCAATGTTCTTTGAAATTCCCATGTTACCCTTGAGTCATTAGAAGGAGCATTGGCATTGAAGAAAGCAATGAAAGAAGGGTAGTTGAGATCCAAGGAAGGATTGGAGCAATTATTAGAGGAGGATCTAGTGATGGTGGTGATGTTCTGTTGAGTGAAGTTCAATGCACAAAGAAGGTTGACATAATCTTGAACTCCCACATCATAAACAAGTCCAGGGTCAAGAGCATTGTTGGGGTTAATATGACCAGCTCCCAAGGCCAAAGGAGAGGCTGGTTTGTAACCATGAGCAATGTCCTTGATGAGTTCCTTAGTATTGTCAAATATGTTTGATGTTGTCATAATGGCTGATCTAATTGTTGCAGGGCTCCAATCAGGGTGTGCTCCTTTTAACAGTGCTCCCACGCCTGCCACGTGTGGGCATGCCATGGATGTGCCAGTTAAAAAGTTGAAGTTGTTTAAAAGGTTTTGGGACCCAAAAAATGCCACTGGTAGACTTTGAGCCCATGCTGCTAATATTGATGTACCAGGAGCAGTGATGTCTGGTTTCAACACGAATGGACAACTATTTGATGGTCCTCGGGAACTGTAAGTATCCACACTCGGTGCTGGTTTAGTACCCAAAGTTGTTATCTTAAACTCCATGCTTGCATTTGCACTAGAGTTATTCTTGATGTAAGCTTTGATAATTTCTCCATTTTTAGGGTTAACAACAATGGCCGCAGAACCATTTTGTATGAAAAATGACAAGTCAATGGTACTTGATATGAACACTGCTGCAACAACATTTGACGAACCCACATAGGACACTTGATCTTCAAGGACTCCACTTTTATCATCACACACCACGATCTTGCCTTTAGCATTCTCCAGTGCCTTCAAATCGTCACACGAGTCCAGAAAAACAATAGGAGCTTGGTGGATAGATAAGTTTCCTAGATAGAGTGACAAGCCAAATATATTGACACCATTTCCAAGAACAAGACTCCCGCGAAATTCACGATCCAAAGTGCTAGCAGCCACATTTATGACCCATGGTATTCCATTATGAAGGGTTTGAGGGTTAGGCCCATCATTTCCTGCTGATGTGGACACAAAAATGCCTCTCTCCATGGCAGAAAATGTGGTTATAGCAATAGGGTCATTGTACAAGGGCACATCATCAAGTCCAAGTGACAAGGAAAGAACATCCACCCCATCTGATATTGCACTATCAATAGCGGCTATTATATCAGATGACATGGTTCTATCTTCCCACAAGGCCTTGTACATGGCTACTCTCGCACGTGGAGCTATTCCTCTCGCTGATCCATTGGCATAGCCAAAGAACGATGCGTTGTCAACTTGGCTCCCAGCCACGGTGCTTGATGTGTGGGTCCCATGTCCTTGTGTGTCCCGAGTTGAGTTCTCATTTCTGGCAAGATAGGGGTATTTAGTAAGCACTCCTTTGTGAAAGAAACGAGCTCCAATGAGTTTGTTGTTGCATTTGATGCTATCTTCACATTGCCCTTTCCATCGTGAAGGGATTTTAGTCATCCCCTCATCTTTGAAGCTTTCACTTTCTGGCCAAATTCCCGTATCCACCAACCCAACAATGATATCTTCGCCAAATTTCCCAATAGGCCATGCCCCCGTGTTGGGATTAAGGTCGAGAAATTGTGGTGAATGAGTTGTGTCAAGCTTAGCTGGAAGATCTGGTATGGAAGAAATGTAACCTGTGGAGCTTTTGAGAGCTTCAAGCTCTTTGGGTGACAAATTTGCACTAAAACCGCTCATGGCGTATGTGTAGGTATAAATCAACTTAGAAGAAGCGATTTCGAGATTATTATTGTCATTGGAGGTAAGAACTTGGGCATTTTCTAATGCAGAGGAAAGTGTAGAGAGATACCAACCGTGTTGGGTGGAGAATGCTTTAGGCATGGCTAACGTGTCCATGTGGATGATATAATTATCAGATTGAGCTAACGAATATACAAGGTGAAAGATTATTATGTGGGAGAAACAAAAACAAAGATGAATCACAATAGCCATGATTGAAGGATATTGTGAATGTAGATGGATGCCTTGTTGGCTGAGACTCCAATATGTAATTCGGGTTTAGATACTGAATTATCCCAAATTTTTATTTATGAAGTACATTTATTTCAAATATTTTTCTTCCATGAGAAAAAGATAAAGAAATTATATAATATCATTTTTTACTTTTAAATAACTTAAAAAGGATCCAGCCATCTTAAATAATGTTTGAAGTTCGAATTTTGTTAATCGACAAAATAAATTTTACTAATTAAGACAGTTAGTTAGGATTTTAGCTAAAGTTTTCCAATTTTCATTGACAAAGTTAGTTAGTACTTTATACCAATAAATAGTTATCAAAATAAACTATATATATATATATATATATATATATATATTTATGTAAAAAAGATACCGAAAAATACTTATAAATAATTACAATTAAAGAATAATCCGTTATAAATTTTCTTTTTACGTTTTAACAAATTAATATCTTTAAATGGTTACTAAATACGGTTAATTACGTAACGATTCTTTTTTGATCAAATTTTATACCGATTCTAAATACCAAAACTGTGACATTTTTTTAATATATTTATTAGTTATATTCAACTGATTAATTAAATTAATAAATGCTCTCGTTATTTTTAATTTATTCTGAAACATTTACTTGCAAGCACTAAAATGACAATTTTTATTTGGATTTGTCTTCTCCAAAGATATTTCACTTTTGGGAATGAAGTACAATAATAAACATCAATTAAAAATTAATAATAGATATTATATTTAATTTTAAATTTTATTACACATGTATTTGATTTTATTATAATTTTTTATCATTGATTATTATTTCACTTTATCTTCTATCTTAGATAATGAGTTTGGACATAATTCAATCCTAAAAAAATTAATTTATAAGATGAGATTGTCTCTTATTTATATATACTTTTTAATTATTTTATCTCCGATCGATGTGAAACATTAGTTTTTTTCAATACCTCCTCACGTCTAACATAATTGGATTTGGTATATGATAAATGGTGAATGATCTTCTTTAATGATTTAGGATAAACAGGACTTGAATTTTTCTTAATATACCATTTCACGCCTAAAACTATTGGGCTTTATGCATGTATCAAATGGTGAATGACCCTTCTAGAGTGAATCTAGATAACTTTGATATCTTCTTAGATAGTGAGTTTGAGTTTAATTCAACCTTACAAAATTGACTTGTAAGGTGAGAGTAGTCTCCCGCTTATAGACTCTTTAATCGCTCTATCTTTAGATGTAGAACTTGAATTTTTTCTAATACATTCCCTCATATAAAGCATTATTGAGCTTGATATATATACGTGAATAAATGATGTACGACTCTTTTTAATGATTTATAACAAGCGACACTTTAATTTTTTTTCAATACTCTAAAATACACCCTTCACTTTAGAGGAGTCAAATTTATTTATTTATTTATTATTATATATAATCTTAATATTTGTCTATTTGGTAAAGAATAAGAAGAAATTAATTAAATAAAAATAAGCTCCAAACTGGAGATTTATAAATTTCTCTTTTTGACGTTTTAACATATTAATATCTTTAAATGGTTACTAATTAAATATTATTACAATATGGTTAATTTTGTACCGATTGTTTTTTTTATTATTTTTTTTAATCAAATTTTGTATTGATTCTAAATACCAAAACTGTAAGATTTTTTGTTTTTGTTTTTATATGGATTAATTATATTCAACTGATTACTTAAATTAAAAGATTCTCTTGTTATTTTTAATTTATTCTGAAACATTTAATCAAGTACTTAAATGGCAAATTTTATTTATATAACATAATAATATACACCAATTCTAAAAACTTTATTTTAATATTTTATTTATATAAGTTAATATAAAAATTTACACCAAATCTTATACTTTCAATAACTTTTTATATAATGTAAATTTAAATGGTCCAAAATGTTGAGTTATATGATATTATACTTGTCATCACATATATCAAATTTTATATGATTTGAACTTTTTCAGATATGTTATATCCAACAATAAATATTTATACTTATTTTAAATATCATATAATTATATGTTAAAATAAAGTAATGTGATGAATTACTAATTAAATTTAAAATTATGTGAAATTTAATATATATGATATTAAATATAATATTACATAATTCAATGATTAGATGAGTTAAATTTGCATTCTACAAAAGTTATTAAAAGTATAAGATTTAATTTAAGTTAATTTTTAGACTAACACATGGTATCAACTAATCCTTATCCTATTTAAAATATTTATGTATTCAAATTTTAAACATAAATTATATTCAAACATATCACTTCTTTATATGCATAATTTATTTTAAAGTTTAGTTATGTATAATAAACATTTAGCCTTACATTGCACAAACTAAGATATTAATAATATTATATTTAAAATACTTATGTATTAAATTTAACTTTTAAAATATTCAGACAAAGTTGTATATCGACCATTTGAATGTTGATTGATTTAAGTGTATACTTATGATTTTTTTCATAGTAATATTGTCACAACTTTATCTCTCTCTCTCTATATATATTAGTACCAAATTAGTGTAACGACAAGTTTAATAATTTTTTTTATAGAATGCAAATTTAACGTATTCAATTATTGTATTTGATGATATTACACTCACGATCATGCATATCAAATTTCAAATGATTTAGATTTTGTAAAATATTTTATCTAACAATGGACATTTACATGTATTTTGAATATCATTTTATACGTTAAAATAAAGTGATTTGAAGAACTACAAAATAACTTTAGAATTGTATACAATTTTATATATTTTATCTAACCAGTAATATCATTAAATATAATGGTTGGATCAATTAAATTTTACAAGGAAGAACAATTTCAACCTTTGGTACATCAAGATGAGAGTTTTGTTGAAGGAACAAGGTGTTTAGGCACCTTTCTCTGGAACGACATCACACCTAAAAAAATATATTCTTGAACAAAATGATAAAAAGACATATTCATTGATTCTTCCTCAATCCAATTGAATTTTGAACCAAACATGGCTAATCAAGGAGGAAATAAAGGAAATCATGCCAACCAATGAAATCAAAGAAGAACCTTAGGGGATTATGCTCAACAACAAAGTCCCTAACATTTTTCTAGCATAATAGCTCCAACAACCTCATAGGAAATGGAAATGAAACTCACCTTCCTCAACTTAGTTAGTGCACATTAGTTTGTAGGGATGAACCATGAGAATCCATATGCACATCTATCAAACTTTCATGATTTGTGTGGTACCATGGGGATTCTTGAGGGTGATGAGAAAACAATTTATCTCTGTTTATTTTTGTTTTCTCTTACCGGTAAGTCGAAGACATGGTTGCAATCTTATTCAAATCAAAGCCTCACTAGTTGGAGAAATGTGGAGAAAAAATTTGTGAACAAGTTCTTCCTATATTCTAGGTACATCAATCCTATATGAAAGATAGCTACCTTCCATCAAGGGTTTGATGAGCCCTTTTCTAAAACATGGGAGTGTTTCAAGTCTCTTCTAAGAAGGTGCTCCAATCATGGCTTTGAAGACATTGCCCAGTTGAATATATTCTATTACAAAATCAAGCCAGATATAAAGATGCTCTTGAATGCATCAGCATGTGATACCATGATGTCTTCTAAGGCTAAAGAAACCATAAAAATCATTAAATCTCTTACCTCTTCTAATCATCAAACACAACATATAGTGGACACAATGTTTTGAGGAGATGTGTTATTAATCTAAATACCAATGATGTAATCTTGGCTCAAAACAACCTCTGACCCAATAGATTAAAGCCCTAACAAAATAAAAAGATAAAACTTCATCAACAACTTCACTCAGTTAAAAAACCTACAACACAAAAGTATTGGGATTTTTCATTATGTTTTAATTTATTTCATTCCATTTTTTAGATTTAATTATATTTTTAAGTCTGTTAAATTTATAGTAAATCTTTTTTAATCTTTCAAATTTAAAATTATATTTTTAATCTTTAAAATATAAAAATTTATTATTTTAATCTCTATAATTTTAAAAATATTATATTAATCACTAATGTATCATTAATACAAATTAAGATGGACTAAAACAATAAATATATATATATATATATATATTATTTTAAAGATTAAAAATACAAATATTAAATTTAAGAGATTAAACTAATATATTTTTTAAAATTTTAAAACTAAAAACACAATATTCAAATTTCACATATCAAAACAATATATATGTTCTAAATTGGACAAAATCATATCCAAGTTTTTTATATTTTTTAAAAAATAATTTGGGGCCGGAAAATATTTTCCTTGTTTTGGTATCCTTGAAGTGGTGCTTTGTCAGTTCCCTCGTCACAAGCCGTTGCCGTTTTGATCCGTGGTGTTAGGGTTCTTTTCAATTTTTGGCATTCACGCCCTCCTCCATTAATATACCAAGGAAAAATATGTATTTTGGGATAAACTTTTCCAAAAATACTTATAAAAGAAGAAAAATTAAAAGCTTATTACATAAGCTAATTTATAAAAACCCTCTCATATTAATTTATTCGAAATGTGTTTTTTAGCTTACCTATAAACTAATTTTAGGTCACAAAGAAACTTATTTCATTTGTAAAAACTTCTAGAACACAGATATATATTTGAGAAAATGGAACATGAGTTAACCTTCTAATCATGCCTTATTCACTTTTAAATACATTTCAAAATTTTCTCAATTTTGAAATGGAAAATAACTCATTCTCTCGGTTCTCACTCTCCCTCAAACTTCCTTGAACCAAACACCACCAACAAAATTGCTTCCCCATTCTGATGGATCATGTATCGCACTCACTAGAAACTCGCACGAGAAATCCATTCCCAATGTCCTTATTAACAAGCACACACCTTACGCTTCAAATTGAAAACTTAACTAATTGACTAACTACCTATCTAACTGTATCCAATCCAAAAGTCTTACATTGCTTACGAATCAAGATTGTACCGGAAGGACACTATCGGCCACGTGGATCGGCCACGTGGACCAGCACGTCATGTCCTATCAGATATTGACGCAGCCCAGATATCACTTCGGCTCGGCCACGTGGACCTGTCACGTGGACCAGCACGTCATGTCCTATCAGAAGACATCGCTCAAATACCACTTCGGCTCGACAGGGGACTAAGAACCGTGCTCTTCCCCTATCGGCTCGGCCAGAAGCCGAAAGAGAACGTTTCGGCCATTTTGTATCGGCTCGGCCAAAAGTCAACATTGAATAATTAGAATGACGATTATGATTAACCAAGGACAAAGTATAATTAAGGCATAACCCGCCGATTAGCATCGTATTACCTAATTTGGTAAGCGTCGCTAAAGGCCCACCATGCTCAGGCCCATGTCAGGTATTATAAATAGGTCACACGTAACGAGGTATGTCACTGTTCATTTATTATCCTAGAAAATCGTGCTTGTCCTAACTTGAGCGTCGGAGTGCCTTTTGCAGGTACCTCCCCCCTTTGAAGAATCCACCTGAAGCTTTCGTTCGGCCCTCCTACACCTCACAAGACTACGATTGTGCCCTCAGACAGGTACATTTTGGCGCCCACCGTGGGGCCGAACCGACAGCTTTTGAAGAAGTCAGTCTGAGTACTATTTCGAAGAGATATCATGGCAAAGACAAGGAGAAATCACGCGGGAGACCACCGATCCGAAGATGAACACCAATCCGAAGCAGATACCGCCGAGACGATTGACGAGACCAACATGGCCGAGATGGTACGACAACTAAAGGAGGAAATGGCCGCCATGAAGCAACAACGAGAGAAAGATGCTCGTGAGATGGCCGCCCTGAGGGAAGAGAATGCTACCTTGAAAAACCAAAACAAAGATATCCCACATGGAAACCTTCCGAGCCGACTCATACCCAAGGTTTATTCCACTTGCTCGGACATACCTCTCTTCCCCACACTTCCACTGTCGCCCCAGGAAACCACGCCTCGGCCGCCCAAGTCACCGGCCGACCCGCGTACGCCCCACCTACCGGAGCACACTGACACCCTTTCACCCCCAACATAATGCAATCCTCCCTTCTAGACCATTGGAAGTCCCTTCTGATAGATAAGTATGACGGGACCACTGACCCCGATGAGCACGTCGATATTTTCCTCACCCAAGTCACCCTCAGTACCACCGACGACGCCGCCCTATGTCGTATCTTCCCAACATCTTTGAAAGGAAGGGCATTGAGCTGGTTCACTCGTTTCCTGGCCAACTCGATCGACTCTTTCAACACCCTGGCATCCCAGTTCACCATCCAGTTTGCCACCAGCCGACCCCACCATCTGACTTCCCTCACGCTGGTGAGCATAAGGCAAGAGAAGAGGGAATCCCTTCGGACCTTCATGAGCCGATTTAACAAAGCGGCCCTTGAAATCTGAGATCTCAATCCAGTTGTCGCCCTCCATCATTTGACCACCGCCTTGAAACCGGGACCATTTGCCAACAATATCTGCAAAAAACCACCAACCGATATGGACGATTTGCGTCGGCGCGCCGATAAGTACATGCAGATGGAGGAACTTGCGGAATTTCGCAATCAGGCCAGGGCCGAGGTGGTGGCCAAGACCGAGAAGCCTGTCGAGAGCTCTTACCGTAGTCGTCCTAAGGATCTCGTCCCAAAGGACAAAACCATTCAGGGACCAAGGTACACTCATTATACTCCTTTGAACACTAGTAGATCAGCTGTATTAGACCAAGCACTTGCCTCGGAGGTCTTGGCAGTGCCGAAACGAGCCTCGACCCCCCCACGAGCCGATACAAGCAAGTCTTGTAAATACCATCGTAACCGGGGTCACTCAACTGAAGAGTGTGCGGCCCTTAGAGACAAAATTGAGGACTTAATCAAACAAGGACAACTTCAACGTTTTGTTGATCAACCTCGCTCCCCCCGACATGATGATCGTCGGCATCGTCGAGATCAATCCGATCAAGACAGACCTGATAGGCGCCCCTACAGGGAATGAAGTCGGTCGAGAGGCCGAAAGGAAGACGAGCCGACGACTCAGCCCCGAAGAGTCATCAACACCATTGCCGGCGGGTTCGCCGGCGGAGGCGCTTCCTCATCGGCACAAAAAGGGCACCTGCGAGCCATCCGAGCTGTACACGCGGTGGAACGTACTCAACGCAGGATGCCGACCATCACGTTCACCGAAGCAGACTTCAAAGGCATTGATCCAGACCAAGACGATCCAATGGTCATCAATGTCGAAATTCACAACTGCATAGCTCGAAAAACGTTGGTCGACCAGGGAAGTTCGACCGATATACTATATTGGAACACATTCAAACAGCTCGGCATCCCAGAGGCCGAATTAACCCCGTATAATGAACCCCTGGTCATATTTTCTGGTGAACGCGTACAGACGAAAGGGTACATCAAGTTATCCACCCGTTTCTGCTTCGATGGAGCCGAAGCTCGAGACATTCCGGTCAAGTACATAGTTGTGCACGCCAACACGTCGTATAACATCCTTCTCGACAGGCCTTCCCTTAACAAGTTAGGTGAAATCGTCTCAACTCCACACTTAGCCATGAAATTCCCTTTTGAGTCAGGCCGGATCATTACAGTCCATGCCGATCAGAAAGCGGCCAGGGAGTGCTATTTCGCCAGCCTTCGGCTGCCTCGTCTTGAAACGGCTGAGCCGCGTGGAATCAAACGCGTTCACACAATAACACAAAACCCTGAAACGATAGTGGACTTTGACCCTCGCATGGAACAGGATGAGAGAGTCGAGCTAATTGAAGACCGACAACCGATCGTTATCGGACCGACCGACCTACACATAACCTACTTGGGCTCAAACCTGTCCGAATTGGCAAAATAAGAAATTGGGCAGATCATTAGAAAAAATAAAGATCTTTTTGCATGGCAGCCAGCCGACATGCTAGGTATCGATCCCAATTTTTTGTGCCATAAACTCTCAGTTTGCCGACAGGCAAAGCCGGTTGCCCAATAAAAAAGAAAAATGGGGGAAGAAAGAAAAAAGGCAGTCGAAGTCGAGACGTCCAAACTCCTAGAAGCCGGTTTCATCAGAGAAATCCAATACACAACATGGTTGGCCAACGTCGTCATGGTCAAAAAGTCAAACGGCAAGTGGCGAATGTGCACTGATTATACAGATTTGAACAAGGCATGCCCCAAGGATGCCTACCCCTTGTCGAACATAGACTGATTGGTTGATGGCACGGCCGGCCATAAGTTCTTGACTTTTCTTGATGCGTACTCGGGTTATAACCAAATCTGTATGCACCCTCGAGATGAAGACAAAACGACATTCGTCATAGAATCAGCCAATTACTGTTATCAAGTCATGCCTTTCGGCCTAAAGAATGTCGGGGCAACATACCAACGGCTTATGGACAAGATCTTCGCCGGTCAGATTGGGAGAAATATAGAAGTCTATGTCGATGACATGGTAGTCAAATCCGCCGACACGCTGTCTCATGTGGCCGACCTGGCTGAAATTTTCCATGCACTCCGAAAGCACCAGATGAGACTCAATCCTGATAAATGTGTGTTCGGCGTATCGGGTGGTAAATTCCTGGGCTTTATGTTGTCATGCCGAGGCATCGAAGCTAACCCAGACAAATGTCAAGCCATCATTAGTATGAGAAGCCCATCAACCCTGAAGGAGGTCCAAAAGTTAGCCGGCCGCCTAACAGCGTTATCTCGTTTCATACCATGTATGGCCGAAACCTCAAAGCCGATTCTCGGTCTTCTTAAAAAGGCCAACCACTTCCAATGGACGAATAAGTGTGAAGCATCTTTCCAACTCTTCAAAGAACGGCTCGCCACCCCGCCGGTAATGACCAAGCCAACCCCAGGCCGAGAGGTAGTTTTATATTTGGCAGTTTCTAGTGAAGCCATCAGCGCCAGCATGATACAAGAAAATGACGGCCAACAACAACCTGTATACTTCGTCAGTCGAGTGCTCCAAGATGCCGAACTCCGATACCAACTGTTAGAGAAGGTAGTGTTGGGACTAATATACGTAGCAAGACGACTTCGAAAATACTTCCAAAGTCACACAGTGGTGGTCCGAACCGATTGTCCGATCGCCAAAGTGTTACGCAAGCCAGAACTGGCTGGCCGAATGATGGCATGGTCCATCGAGCTGTCCGAATTCGACATTCATTTCGAACCTAGAGGAGCCATTAAAGCACAAAGCCTAGCCGAATTCATCAACGAACTATCAGCACTTGGCTACTTTGAAGACAATGCTTGGACCATGCACGTTGACGGATCTTCCAATCAACAAGGTAGTGGTGCCAGCATAATTCTGGAAAGCCCATCTGGTATTACCCTCGAACCATCACTACGCTTCGGCTTTAAAACGTCCAACAATCAAGCGGAATATGAAGCCTTGCTTGCTGGCATGAGGCTAGCTACCGAGATGGGGGCAACAAGAATCATGTGCTGGATCGACTCCAAAGTCGTGGCCGAAAAGGTCAATGATAACTTTCAAGTCAAGGACGCCAACCTGTTGAAATATTACCACCTATTCAAAGGGATGAGTGGTAAATTTCATGACGTACAAGTCTGACACACACCGCGTTGCAACAACGAAAGAGCCGACCAGCTAGCTCGACTGACAAGTAGTCGAAAACCAGGACAGCTCCGAATGACCATCCACTTGGAATTACCCACATCCAACATCCCACAAGAATGCATGCCGATCGAAGAACTTTCAAACTCTTGAATGACTGGCATCATGAATTTCATTGTTAACAGCTCAGAGCCGGCTGAGCCAATCGACGCTAAAAAGATCCGAACCCAAGTGGCACGTTATTCCGTGGTGACAGGAGAGTTGTATCGGCGAGGGTTCTCCACACCCTTATTGAAATGCCTTGACCAGCAGCAAGCCGACTATGTCATGCGAGAAGTTCACGAAGGAATCTGTGGATCCCACTCGGGAGGAAGGACGTTAGCTGCCAAGGTATTGAAGGTCGGCTACTATTGGCCGACCCTTAAAATCGATTGCGCCGAATATGTGAAGAAATGCAAGCAATGCCAACAACACGGCAACCTAATACACGCCTCGGCCGAGCAGCTTCACACGGTTAGCGCCCCTTGGCCGTTTGCCTTATGGGGCATTGACATTCTCGGCCCTTTCCCACTCGCCAAGGGTCAGTGCAAGTTCCTAGTAGTAGCCGTTGATTATTTTACCAAGTGGATCGAAGCCGAGCCGCTTGCCACCATTACGGCCGCCAATGTAACATCCCAAATTTTATTCAATGAAAAAGGGTTATTTTTATGTATTTTAAATATTTATGAAATTATTAAAGGGTTTAAAAATGTAATATCCCAAATTTTAATAAATTTTA
Organism: Cajanus cajan; assembly: GCF_000230855.2. Taxonomy (NCBI): domain Eukaryota; kingdom Viridiplantae; phylum Streptophyta; class Magnoliopsida; order Fabales; family Fabaceae; genus Cajanus; species Cajanus cajan. The sequence goes on from NC_138519.1 coordinate 5,649,197, forward strand.
TTATTTTAATGAATAGTGCATAGTAACTTATAATATTATTTTAATGAATAGTGCATAGTGCATAGTAACTTCAAAATTTCTATAAATAGGGGCCTAAGGTTTTGAAAATTCAGAATTCTAGAGAGAAGGAAATTCTGGAGAAATAGAGAGAGAAAGTAAGAGAGAGAGAAGGAGAAAGAAAAGGAGGTTCTGCTCTAGTGCCTTGTTTAAGGAGAAAGAGGAAGAGATTCTGCCCTAATTCCGATTCCTTTTAAAGAAAGAAGAGAGGAGATTCTGCCCAAATTTCTGTAAACCCAGGTAAGGGGGGAGTGGGAAACCTCGCTTGGGGGTGTGGGAATAATTGTTAAATAGTTTGTTTGTTGGATTGGCTCCCGATCCCTTGCCTGTTGTTTATTTCTTTGAATATGTATTATTGATGTGTTTTATTTTATATCTTATTTATTTACATATTAGAATCTGTTATTTGAATGGAAGGCTAAGCCTCCTAAGTATTTATAAATTTGTAATCTATTATTTAAATGGAAGGCTGAGCCTCCTTATTATCTTATATTACCTTTTAAGCTTCCTACTTTACTTAAAAGATCTTAATATATTATTATTGAAAAATATGATACCTAAGCAACCTCTGGACTGTTGGATTGTTGGACTGTTGGATTGTTGGACTGTTGGACTGTTGGACTGTTTGGACTGTTGGACTGTTTGGACTGTTGGACTATTGGACTATTAAATTGGATTATTGAAATAATTCTTAATTATGAAATATGAATATGATATGTGTAACATGCTAAAGGTTGAGTCTGTGAATGTATGACATGCATCATATGCACATATTACTCCAGGTGTGCCGCTGAGGCCGCATACCCACGACTAACAAGGTGTACCTTTGAGTCACCCACGATATGCTAACGAGGTGTATGAACACCAGTGATAGGTGTGCCTTCGGGACACCAGTGATGTAACATGCTAACGAGGTGTATGAACACCAGTGATAGGTGTACCTTTGGGTCACCAGTGATAAATTCTGAAACTTCCGTATGGCGCCACATGCATACAATAGTGAGTCAAGTCAAGAAAATCATTATACATAAGCATATATGTGAGATTGATTATATATGTGAATTATATTGCGTGTGTGTGTGCTATTTAACTTTTATTTCTATATCTGCAACTGAGTGAGAAGTTTCTCACTCCCTTGTCATTTTTGTGTATATTTAAATTATGATGCAGATAATTAGCATGAGGCTAAGGATGTTGGTGGTGAAGCTTAGGCTTCTGTTTGGGTTTCGCTCTGATAAGATGTGACATCGGGATTAGCTAGACTTATTGTTAAATTATTATTATTTTTCTTTTGTAATTTTTATGTTATTTATGTTGAAAGTGTGTATTTTTGTCATATTATAATTTTACTAAAAGATTATAAGTTAATTCCTAACTAGGAGGCCCTGCCACCTTTACTGGGATTAATTTATAATCTTTGTTTTATAATAACTTCTTGAGTGTAATATTTATGTGTATGTATTATGAATGTGCATCTTCTACCTTATGATACTTATTGTTTTATATCATTCTATGAAAATCTTTTATAAATATAGTTTATGTTTATTAATGATATTGGGGTAGAGGGTGTCACATTTAGTGGTATCAGAGCCTGGTTGATTTAATCGAACGTGTGTGTTATGTGCTTATCATGACTCTGTTGTGTACTCTGACTATGTCTTGTTTGTTGTGTACTATGATGATGATGTTCGTCCTGTGTTGATATTGTTGAGTTTGAGATTGTTAAGTTAGTTTGTAATCAGAGGAATGATAATCATGATAGTGTTAGCCAACTCGAATTATTAGAACCTTGGATGGGAGGTGATATATTGAGTGTACTAAGAGTTTATGATTGGTGAAGTTTCTGACATCTATAGTTGTAGCAGGTTGAATCTAAAGGTGGTTGTCTCTTTGGTGAGAGATCGAAATGATGTTAATTCCCTTAAGTGTTATTATTGGTATGTTAATTATTTATGGTTTAGGTAGCATGTGAGTTGTTTTGATTGAGAAAAGTAAGGAGAGACTTGAATGAGAAATGAAGTAGTGAATTTGGAAAAAGATAAAACAGAGGTTTGAAACTTTAGTTATGACTGCTTCGATGATCAGAAGTTTAGTTGTAAGCGCTGAATATACTTGAAGTGATTTTTGAATCTTTAGCTAAGGAGATGATCTTTTTGGAATCTTATGTCTTTCTAAGAGTTGTAGTTTAATCAATTAGTTTTCTTTGATGATAGGATAAGATCAAATGGAAGAATTGAACTCTCTATGTGTTGTTTTCTTTGATAGTTATTTAAAAAAAAGAAATTAGGCTGTATAATAATATTTTTGGGTTAGTAAGCAAGATATTAGAAAGGACACATTTGGATGCTTAGTAAACTTGAAAGGACATAAGAGTACTCTTAATATTTATTTAGGAGTTGCTAAAATGTATCAGAGTGGCGCAGCAGAAGCGTGATGGTCTAAGATGAAAGAGAAGTAGAGAAATTGAATCAAGGTATGGAGAGTGAGTTTAAATTTGGAGTGGATGAAGTTTTGAGATTTAAGGATAAGTTGTGCATTTCTAGTATGTCAGAGCTTAAAGCAATCCTAGAAGGAGGTCATAAGAGTATCCTTAGATATCTTTTGAGTTGTACATCAATAAGGTAGTAAGGTTGCATAGGATTTAAAAAGCAAGATACGTGAAGTTTATTCATTCATATTTTCAAGCAAATTTCGGGGACGAAATTTCTAAAAGGAGGGGAGTAAATGTAACATCCCAAATTTTATTCAATGAAAAAGGGTTATTTTTATGTATTTTAAATATTTATGAAATTATTAAAGGGTTTAACAATGTAATATCCCAAATTTTAATAAATTTTATTATTTTAATGAATAGTGCATAGTAACTTATAATATTATTTTAATGAATAGTGCATAGTGCATAGTAACTTCAAAATTTCTATAAATAGGGGCCTAAGGTTTTGAAAATTCAGAATTCTAGAGAGAAGGAAATTCTGGAGAAATAGAGAGAGAAAGTAAGAGAGAGAGAAGGAGAAAGAAAAGGAGGTTCTGCTCTAGTGCCTTGTTTAAGGAGAAAGAGGAAGAGATTCTGCCCTAATTCCGATTCCTTTTAAAGAAAGAAGAGAGGAGATTCTGCCCAAATTTCTGTAAACCCAGGTAAGGGGGGAGTGGGAAACCTCGCTTGGGGGTGTGGGAATAATTGTTAAATAGTTTGTTTGTTGGATTGGCTCCCGATCCCTTGCCTGTTGTTTATTTCTTTGAATATGTATTATTGATGTGTTTTATTTTATATCTTATTTATTTACATATTAGAATCTGTTATTTGAATGGAAGGCTAAGCCTCCTAAGTATTTATAAATTTGTAATCTATTATTTAAATGGAAGGCTGAGCCTCCTTATTATCTTATATTACCTTTTAAGCTTCCTACTTTACTTAAAAGATCTTAATATATTATTATTGAAAAATATGATACCTAAGCAACCTCTGGACTGTTGGATTGTTGGACTGTTGGATTGTTGGACTGTTGGACTGTTGGACTGTTTGGACTGTTGGACTGTTTGGACTGTTGGACTATTGGACTATTAAATTGGATTATTGAAATAATTCTTAATTATGAAATATGAATATGATATGTGTAACATGCTAAAGGTTGAGTCTGTGAATGTATGACATGCATCATATGCACATATTACTCCAGGTGTGCCGCTGAGGCCGCATACCCACGACTAACAAGGTGTACCTTTGAGTCACCCACGATATGCTAACGAGGTGTATGAACACCAGTGATAGGTGTGCCTTCGGGACACCAGTGATGTAACATGCTAACGAGGTGTATGAACACCAGTGATAGGTGTACCTTTGGGTCACCAGTGATAAATTCTGAAACTTCCGTATGGCGCCACATGCATACAATAGTGAGTCAAGTCAAGAAAATCATTATACATAAGCATATATGTGAGATTGATTATATATGTGAATTATATTGCGTGTGTGTGTGCTATTTAACTTTTATTTCTATATCTGCAACTGAGTGAGAAGTTTCTCACTCCCTTGTCATTTTTGTGTATATTTAAATTATGATGCAGATAATTAGCATGAGGCTAAGGATGTTGGTGGTGAAGCTTAGGCTTCTGTTTGGGTTTCGCTCTGATAAGATGTGACATCGGGATTAGCTAGACTTATTGTTAAATTATTATTATTTTTCTTTTGTAATTTTTATGTTATTTATGTTGAAAGTGTGTATTTTTGTCATATTATAATTTTACTAAAAGATTATAAGTTAATTCCTAACTAGGAGGCCCTGCCACCTTTACTGGGATTAATTTATAATCTTTGTTTTATAATAACTTCTTGAGTGTAATATTTATGTGTATGTATTATGAATGTGCATCTTCTACCTTATGATACTTATTGTTTTATATCATTCTATGAAAATCTTTTATAAATATAGTTTATGTTTATTAATGATATTGGGGTAGAGGGTGTCACAGCCAATGTCCAAAAATTTGTATGGAAGAACATCATCACTCGGTTCGGCATCCATACGCAATCATTTCTGACAATGGGCTTCATTTCACGGATAAAAAATTCAATACCTTCTTGGAGAACCTCGGCATCCGGCACAGATTCACATCTGTTGAACACCCCCAGTCTAATGGTCAGGCCGAAGCAGCCAACAAGGTGATCCTCTCTGAATTGAAAAAGCTCCTCGGCTCGGCCAAAGGATCCTGGGTTGAAGAACTTCCCGAAGTTCTCTGGGCATACAGGTGCACGCCCCAATCAAGCACAAGAGAAACTCTGTTCCGGTTGGCATACAGAACAGATGCCATGATACCAGTCGAAGTGGGCGAACCCTCGTTTCGATGCACACATTTTCATGAAGAGTCCAACGATGGCGCAATTCGGGCCGAACTGGATGTTATTGATGAAGTTCGAGATAGATCCCAAATCATAGCCGAAGCGTGCAAACAGAGAATGTCTCGACGGTTTAACTCCAAATTAAAACCACGAAATTTCCAAGAAGGTGATCTCGTTTGGAGGGTATCCGGTTCGGCACGACGCAACCTGACCGAAGGAAAGTTGGCGGCAAGTTGGGACGGCCCCTACCGCTTTCAACACGCCCTCCAAAATGGCGCGTACAAGTTGGAAGAATTGTCTGGCAATGTCATTCCTCGGACATGGAACTCCACCCATCTCAAGACCTATTACAGTTAGATTTTCACTCATGTAAATGTCTTATGGTGCACTCTTTTCCTTGAACTGGTCTTTTTTCCTCTTAAAAAATTGTGAAAAGAGGTTTTTGGCCGACAAGGTTTTTAACGAGGCATCTAATCATCAATAACAATACAATTCAGATATTTATGTCTTGCTTTATATTTACGCAAAATTTAAAGTCTTCCCTCCCGAGACGTCTCTCGGCCAAGGATGTGACTTTCGTTTCAAACTACAAGTCTTCCCTCCCGAGATGTCTCTCGGCCAAGGACGTGGCTTTCATTACAAGTCTTCCCTCCCGAGACGTCTCTCGGCCAAGGATGTGGCTTTCGTTTCAAACTACAAGTCTTCCCTCCCGAGATGTCTCTCGGCTAAGGACGTGGCTTTCATTACAAGTCTTCCCTCCCGAGATGTCTCTCTGCCAAGGATGTGGCTTTCGTTTCAAATTACAAGTCTTCCCTCCCGAGATGTCTCTTGGCTAAGGATGTGACTTCAAATAACAAGTCTTCCCTCCCGAGACGTCTCTCGGCCAAGGATGTGACTTCAAATCACAAGTCTTCTCTCCCGAGACGTCTCTCGGCCAAGGATGTGACTTCTACAAGCATTCCCTCCCGAGAAGTCCTCGCGGTTAAGGGTATGACTATTTCAAGTCTTCCACGCGTTAAATAAAAATTAAACTACGTTCGGCAAATTTGTTATATCGATGTTTGCTTAGAAACACTGATAAAAGCAGTAAATTGCATTAACAAGACATAAGGGCTCTAACGGCCCGGAATTACAAGAGATTAACAGGGCACTATCGGCCCCAGCATACAAAATCATAAAAAAGAAACATAATAACCCTAAGCCTGTGCCTCGGGCTCCCCTTGGATTGAAGGCTCCTGCTCGGCTACTTCCTCCTGCACATGGCCGTTGCCACTTGGTTCGGCCTCATGACGAACAGGAACTTCAGTGTCCGGCTGTTCATTCGGCGGGATTTCAGTCAGATTGACATATTTCCCCCGATAGAAGTCCATGGTCATATCAAATTGAAAGTCTACAGGTAAACTTCCAAAATGTCGGGCTTGCCGAGCCGCCTGGGCGAAACCGGTCTCATGTTGAGAGAGTACCTTGCTCCTAGCCCTCTCCCGGTATGCGCCGAAGTCCTTCCTCTCGGCTTCTAGCTCCTTCAGCAGCACAACCGACTTCTCAGCCTCGGCCTTTAGAAGATGCTCTAATCGTTGAACCTTCAAGGTCAGGTCATCATTCTGACGGCTCCGACGGTCCAGCTCCGCCTCACATTTCTTAACATGCCCTTGTGCCTCAGATAGAGCCGTCAAGGTTTCTTGAACAGACTTTTCTGACTCAGCCAGCTGTCGGCGCAGCCCATCGGTCTCGGCATTCGGCTGCATCATAATGCTTTGAGCCAAAGCCAAAGCCCGAGCCTGCAACTCGCAGAAAAAAGTCCACTTATGGGACGAAGTCATCTGCCCCAGTATGGATTGCCTCATCTCCGAAGTCAAATCTTGACTCAGGTAGTCTTGGGCACTAACATTAGGGGCTAGGAAGCTGGGACCCACAAGCCCTTGAGGGGCTACAAGCGCAGGTAGCCTCTGTTGCTTTTGCCGGCACGCCTCGGCCTCGGCCTCAGCCCTTCTCTTGTTTACTTTCGCCCTCTGAGCATCCTGGTTGCTCTTCTCCTTCAGCTGCTGTTGAGGCCGAACCGGCTCACGGGACGGAGCCCGGCTCTCTCCATGTGGAGTCGATCGCTTGGCAACTCGGCCTTGGATCAGAGCCTGAATATCCAAGTCGTCTTTGTAGTTCGCCATAATACCTGCACAAACACTAGTCAAAATCAATGGCAACGCAGGAATTCAAGTAAAGGACAGACACTATACCAATTAAATCATCAACAGGATGGGCTGATTTCATAAGACGAACGAGATCTCGACACGGCAAGGGCCGTGACAACTTTTCCAACACTTCCAAATCAACTTTCTCCTCAGCGGACATCTTGGACTTCGACACCACATCATATTTTCTCGGCGCCCGAGTCCAATATAAAGGAAACAAGGCATTTCCTGCATCATCGAAAAAGTACTTGTTACCGTTTTCTAGCCGAATCATCACCTTAAAGAACCCCACTTTGAATCCTTTATAGGAGGTCATGAACGGCTGAAGTAAACAATGCTCCGCCCGAACCAACGACAGCCATTTTGCCTTCTTTGTAGGCCGAGATGAGTAAAAATACAAGAACAGATGGGGAGTCGGCTCGATACCAAGTGTCAGACACAATTGCCGAAACCCTTGCATCGCGGCCCAGCTGTTCGAATGCAACTGGGTCGGCGCAACATTGAGAAAACGGAGCACACCCATAAAGAACTTATCAAAGGGAAGAGTCACCCCCAAATCACGAAACAAGTAATCATACACAAAAAAGAAATTGTATTTACACCGTCCTCGGCCAAGAAACACAAAATTCGATTCCCACGATCCGTCGTTCCGGCATGGGTCGAAGAAGAAACCAGATGGAACCTCATTCTCGGGAAGAGTAACAAAGTTCTCCGCGTCGAATAGCAAAGCAATCGAATTCTTATCAGTATACCGAGAAAATACACTGCCCACCTCCCCATGTACCCATCTATAACTAGGAACTTCTATAGGGCCGAATTGACGCGAAGCCGGACCGGCTCGGCGAGTATTCGGTCAGCCCTCAACCATCTCGAGGGAAGAAGCTTCCTCCGCACTCGACGACTGCTCAAACCCCTCGATAATTTCTATACTAGCCAATCTCTGTGTTGCCGAATCCGAAGCTTCTCGGTGAGAAGGCTCACGTGAACCCACCTCGACAGAAATAGCTCTACTACTTCTAGTGGAACCCGCCTCGGAAACCCTATCCTCTACATCTATATTTAAATCAGCCATCGAAACGTACCTTAAATCGGATGTCGGCCTCGGTCGGTAACTCGCACTCAAAGTTGATCTTTGCGTCGTCTCGGAGCCCTTGCACACTACAACCAAGTAAACACTAGGATTTGGTCCCCACCACCCCTATTTATAGTGTCTTCAAAAAACGGATAGTAACTGATGCTCCTCTAGGGACCGTCAGATCAACATGATCCAACGACTCACAGGCTCCAACTTTTCAAAACCCTCTCATCATTACTTTACCGTTACCAACCCAACGGTTATAACCCTTCACGTTCCCACATTAATGCCCCACGATTAATACCCAACGGTTATAAACCTCCACGTTCTCACATTAATGCCCCACGATTAATGCCCGACGATTACAATTCCACATTCCACCCCAACCGTCACAACTGTAAAGTCGTTTTTACCCTTTACGTCCTTGCACTCCTCAAGGCTGGGGGCTTGTGTACCGGAAGGACCCTATCGGCCACGTGGATCGGCCACGTGGACCAGCACGTCATGTCCTATCAGATATTGACGCAGCCCAGATATCACTTCGGCTCGGCCACGTGGACCAGCACGTCATGTCCTATCAGAAGACATCACTCAAATACCACTTCGGCTCGACAGGGGACTAAGAACCGTGCTCTTCCCCTATCGGCTCGGCCAGAAGTCGAGAGAGAACATTTCGGCCATTTTGTATCGGCTCGGCCAAAAGTCAACATTGAATAATTAGAATGACAATTATGATTAACCAAGGACAAAGTATAATTAAGGCATAACCCGCCGATTAGCATCGTATTACCTAATTTGGTAAGCGTCGCTGAAGGCCCACCATGCTCAGGCCCATGTCAGGTATTATAAATAGATCACACGTAACGAGATATGTCACTGTTCATTTATTACCCTAGAAAATCGTGTTTGTCCTTACTTGAACGTCGGAGTGCCTTTTGCAGGTACCTCCCCCCTCTGAAGAATCTACCTGAAGCTCTCGTTCGGCCCTCCTACACCCCAGAAGACTACGAGTGTACCCTCAGACAGATACAAAGATCATGGACAATTTATAATCACCCTCCTCCTTTAATATACCAAGACAAAATATGTCAAACACTTATAAAAGAAGGAAAACTAAAAGCTTATTACATAAGCTAATTTATAAAAAACCTGTCATATTAATTTATTCAAAATGTGTCTTTTAGCTTAACAATAAACTAACTTTATAGCTTACGAAGAAACTTATTTTATTTTTATTCTTCTTATTTTCTTCTTTTATAAGTGATTTTGAGAAATTGATGCAATAAACCTAACTAACACAATGTAACTGACTTAAGAGGAACACTAACTAAATAAACTATCTAAGTAACAGAAATGTTTCATCGTCGAGTGAATAACTAACGGCGTTGGAGAGATGAGAGAAAGTGAAGCAGCGGTCGCCGTAGTACAGCGGCGGAGACGTGGATTCGACGCGCTTTTCCAGGAGCCTGGCAATGTCTCCGTCTCCGTCGAAGTTGGGAGTATTACATCAAATTATACACTCTCTTACCACAAATAAGTAAATCACTCATTATTATGTAAAGCTTTATTATATTTATTTTTAAAATAAATATATAAAAACACAAGCCCACAAACTTTGCAAGATATATAAGATTAAAAAATTGGGGATTAGTTATATGTTAAATGACCAACTCGTTGACATAAGTAATAAAACCTTATATTTCTTAATCTAAGTTGTATAGAATTTAAATCTTAATTAAAAGAATAAATTAAATTACATTAAAAAAAATATTTATCTTGTGTGTATTTATAATTTTCAATAGAAATAAGTCATTATTTCTAATGACAAATACTTTGTTAATAAAATATATAATAGAAAAACTTATGTGTTAGATGCATATGTTAATGTATGAATAACTAAATTAGCTTCTCTCTCTTTCTCTCTTTCTATCTATCTATATATATATATAGTATATATATAAACTGATGTCATAATTGATCTTCAAACTTTAACATTTTTAATTTGAATCTTAGATTTGATAAATAAAAAAATGTTAAGAAGATACTCTTAATACAATTAAAATTTTAAAAAAGATCAATTTTTTACAAAATTCGTAATAATAAATATTCTACCAATATCATAGTTTAAAAAAAAACTATAATCATAAACGCACAAAAATTTATGCACATTTGAGTTTAACTTTCCCACTCATTAATTTATATAAATTCTGCAAAAACAAAAAGCTAATATCTCTTCATTTTCCTCTTCATATTTATTGTCAAAGTTTCATAATTATATATATATATATATATATATCATTAAAATTACATAAATTTAGTGTTTATAAGTAATTTATCTAATATTTCTTCATTTTTCTCCTTTATATTAATTATTAAAGTTTCATAATTCATTAATAGATTTCATAACTTTCAGAAGCAATTCATAACTTTCAGAAGCAATAATTAATTTCATGAATCAAAATAAGAAAAATTAATATAATTTTTTAATATTATATATATATATATATCATAAAATTACATAAAATCTTCCACATAAATTTTGTAATAACTTCCCAAACAATAATTGATTATCATGTTATACAATTTACGATACTTCATATAATATCAAAATAATTCACTTCACAAAATAAAAAAATAAATATAATATCAATTTTTTTAAATAATATATATAAATATTTACATAAATTCTGCAAAAGCAAAAATCTAATAATTTTTAAAAAATAATCTATGTATTAAAATAATTTATCTAATATTACTTTCATTTTCTCATTTCATATTATTTTTCATAATTTATTAATAGATTTCATAACTTTAATATAAATTTAGTAATTAATATATATATATATATATATATATATAAATTTTATAATTTACAATTTAAAAATAAGTATGTATTTCAATAATAGTTTCGATCGAGTCATACTTTTTTAATTGCTAAGAGAATTTTAAATAACGTATTTGATAGAGCTGTCAAAACGGGGCAGCCCGACCATGTGGGCCGATCCACCTTGACCCACTTTAAAAACGAGCTAATCTAACCCGGTCTACTTTTAATTTTCTCAAAATAAATTTGGCCCGGCCTGGTCCATCATGGGTTGGTGGGTTATACGGGTCAGCCCACCAGCCCAATAAATTTTTTTTAAAAAAATTATCAACAAAATTTAAAATTTAAAATTAATTATAAATTAACATAATAGTCATAAAATTAGCATCATTAATAGTCATAAGTCATAACTCATCATACAAAATTAAATACAAATCATGATAAAAGTCTAAAATAAAAATTTTCAATATTTCATCATACAAAATTAACTACAAATCATACTTAAATTTTTATTGTAAAAAAAAATGGTGGGTTGGTGGGTTACCCAGCCCACCATGGGTTTAGTCCAGGTGGGTCGGGTTGAGATATACCCACCTACTATAAAACTTCAATTTTTTTGGCCCGGCCCGACCCGTTTTCAAGGTGGGTCGGGTTGGCTCACGAGTCCCGGCCCACTTTGACAGCTCTAGTATTTGATCTATTTAAACACTACCATCCATCTTAATAAATATTGTTATTTCTCCCTCTATCTAAAGTTCTCTTATGTCCCATTCCCCAATTAACTGGTAATTCTCCCAATTTTTCTATTATATATTATTTCAGTATATATATAATGAAAAATTTCTCCAATAAATATATGCAGCAAAAATAAATTATACTAATAAATATTTTTTAATGACTAACATTTATAGCACTAAATACTACAAAATAAGGTTATACACTAGGATGACTAGGGATGACAACAGGGTTGGTCAGGTACGGGTTTCATGATACCTGTCCTCGTCCTTGCGAATCAAACTCATCCCCGTCCTTGTACTCGTACCCGTCAGGTATATGATTTTCATCCCCATCTCTGTCCCCGTCGGGTATCGGGTATACCCGTATCCGTACCCGTACCTGTTAATTTTTTTATTTTTTATTTTTTGTAAAAAAATATGATATTTTTAAATTATTTTTTATTATATTATAATTATAATTAAGTTATTTCTCTATCTCATATTATAATAAATAATCACACATAAAAAAATATTAAAATTCTTTAATATAATTAAATTGAAAGTGGATACTAAATTAAAAATGAGAACGAAGACGGTACGGGTACGGGTACAGGGTTGGTAAGTACATACCCGTGCCCGATTTAATATATTAAATTTTACATGTACCCTTACTCATACCCGGTCAAACCGGGTATTCCCCGTCAAAGTTGAGACGGGTTCAAGTATTACCACAGGTACGGGCCGGTATATTTGTCATCCCTAAGGATGACAAGTAAATTTGTATCAGAGAATAATGTTTGAGCCCGTCCCAACTTTAACCAGGAATACATCATTTGATCGGACACTGGTAATACCCGATTCATTAAACCGGGTACGAAGACAAGGATGAGCATATACATACCTGTCCTGTACCCATTTTAAATTTATAAATATATAATTTATTTTTTAGAATTTACTGAAAATTTATGTAATTTCTTACTTTATTTTTAATTTATGTCAAATAAAGTTTAATTAATTTTTGTAATTACTTTTTTATGTTGAAATTCTTATTTTTTATATTTTCTTTTACAAAAATAATATTTAATTAACTTTTGAACAAATATGGTACGAGTATATGGGGATGAGGACACAAATATATCTGTCAGGTATAAAGACGAGGATGAGTATAGGGTATGAGAACGTGGACAGGGATGAGTATAGAGAAACCCACATACACGCTTCGTGTCATCCCTAGTATACACATTCCATTCTCCAAAAGTAAACAACTTCTCCAATAAATACATGTAGGAAAAAAAAACTCTACTAATAAATATCTTTAATTACTATCATTTAAAACAATAATAAATACTAAGAAACAACTCTCAAAGATATTGGATATACACATTTCATTCACATGAAATTATTCTCATTACATAATTTTAATCTATATATATAAACAACCTTCAATCATCATATTTTCACCATTATATATTTTTCATTCTCAAGTGGTTTATTTGATGTTTCATTTGAAAAATATTTCTAATGTATTTTGGTGTTTTTTTTTTAATTTTTTCACTGTATATATACATTAATTGAAAAACATTTTATTTATGTTAATATTGAAAGGTCATGGGTATATGATATTTATTTGGTGGTTATTTGTTGTTTCATTTGAAAATCATTTCTAATACATGTTGGTTTTTTTCGTGTTTATTTTATGTTTAATTTGAAAATGCATATTATGTTTTGTAAATGTAAAACCTGAATCATAATCATGATCATATTTTGAAAGATAATAAAAAAAATGCATCAATGATTTGAAGGGAATAACGTTTTATTGGGAGATTGTTGTTGCTTATGTAAGTAAAACTATAAAAATAAAAGTGCAAACGATAAAGATTATTTGAAAAACTTATTGTGTTACCCATGAATTCATAAATTATCTCTATGTTTTATGAAATCAATGTATTATGAAAAAAGTTTAAATTTTGATCCCTTACACTCATTATTATCCTTTCATTTGATTTATAAATTTTATAAAATATATGTTAAATTTCAACATATTGTTGAATTTTTATTATATCCGGTTAGCAACACATGTCTTTCAATTTTTTATGAGATTGCTATGTTGAGGTTTGAAATCCTATTAAAGTAATGGATAAAACAAACAATCTGATATACCTTGCTATTGGTTAACCCATGAATGAAAAGAATGTGCATATCAAACAACATAAAAAAAAATTCTATATTATGTTTGGATTGCTACAAGTCAAAAATTACATTTACTTAAATGTTATTTAATTATATTATTTTAAGTAGTAATATGTAAGTTACTCTTTGAAATTTACATGGTATACTAATATTTCAACCAAGATATTTTATCAGTTGATTAATAGATATTAATTACATAATAGATAGTTAAATTATGTAATTTTGTATTATTTTTTTTTGTTCTTTCATTTTAAGCATCTTAAATTTATGAAGCTTAATTAATTGATATAATTAAATATCATGGATTTGAAAAGATGAAACAACTCAATCAACTGATAATTTCAACATACGTAAGTTATTAACATTTTTAACCCAAGAATAAAACAAAAACACAATTTTGCATCTCTAAGTAAAAAAAATATATTAAAAGATTAATTAATTTATGTCTAACACATACAACATGTCCATTCCCAAACTTATTTAAAAGTAATTCATACAATTGATAATTAAGATTTTTTTTTTGTTTTAATAAGGATGTATAACTCTTATTCATCAAGTCATCTTCGATAAGAATAAAGAGATATCTCTCATCGTGACTTTATACCAAAATTAGGATCAAACCATCATCCTTAATTAAAGAGCATAAGTATAAAAACAATTAAGCTAACAACTTTTGATATAAAATACTACACAATCAACTTTTTTCTATTATTATAAAATAAATATAACAATAATTTTAAAATTAAATAAAATACACTTTAAAGCATAAAATTAATATATTTTTTATTATATACATTATCATATAAAATGTATTTTAAATTAATAATCCATGGGTAACCACACTTGTAGCATGTAATATATGGTAACAATATTACTAACCTGAAGTCATTCTAGTATCTATTAGTATTACTGATAGTTTTAATATGGAGCCTTAGATATTTAATTATGAGTTTTCCTTCCCAGTTTCTAGAAATTTAATTAAATGTCGTTATTGTTGTAAATATGCATTAGGTAGAAAACTTATAATAAAGACCTCTCAATACTTATTTTCTTATTGAATAACCCAACACGTTATTGGGACATTAATTCATAAAATCCGTCTCATAATATTTCATAACCAACAAGTAAAATACCATAATTCATTACAAAATAGATTTATAATGAGTGAGATTGGTGTAAATATATATTGATTTTAAAATATATATAAAAAAATCAGATATTTTGCACAATATGGTCCATATATACTTGCTTATGTCCCAATTCATACGCTATACCATAAAAGCTATTCTGTATTGCTTCCAATTTTCACGTTTTTATCCACTTTGTTAATTGTTTCTAACACATGTAATAATCTAGCCTTTAAATTCTAACAACCTTCTCTATTTCTTAATTGTGTGTTTGGATGAAGAATTTTACAAATTCAAGGAATTTTAAATTCTTGGTATTTGAATTATTTTGATTTCAATTTCTATCATTCTTAAAATATTTTGTTTGGATAGGTCAATTCAAATTTCTTATATTTTAAATTATTAGGTTAAATATGATAATTTGATTCTACTATGGTAAAATTGATTTAAAAAATATATTTATATATTAAGAATTTTAAATTAAATTTTATAAAAATAAATATTAGCTAATTTTTAATCATTTAATAATTTCAAAAATTAATATTAGATAATATTTAATAATTTTTAAAATATTTTCAGTAATTAAAAATATGAAGAGATAAGATATAAGATAATAAAATATATAAGTGAAATAAGAAGAAAAAAAATATGAAGAATTTCAAATTCTTACTTTTTTGAGAGAATTTGAAATTATACTATTTGAGAGAATTTTACAAATGCTTGACTTTCAAATTCTTTAAAAATCTTCCATCCAAACAAGACATTTCACCTCAAAGAATTTGAAATTCTTCAAATAAATAAATTATTCCATTTAAATTCTTCATCCAAACACACTCTAAAGTAATAGGCCGGACATTCAGTAAAACAATTAAGATCATTATCTAGAGTTTCCAAATTTAATTTTTGTCTAAGGTGCCGAAATTTTTTAGATATAATCTGCAAAGTAAACTATTATTAATTGTCTTACACTAAAAAATCGGCCCAAAACAAGAGTTTGTGGTTATTATTTTGATGCAAGATTTATTGAACGAAGTAGACATGTCAACTTTCTTTCAACTTTTTCAAGATTTACTAGCAGGACACGTTTTTTTCACCTCTGGCTAAACAGTGTAATCTTTCCACATACAAAAACAAACTAGCAAGGGAAGGAAAACAAACATAATCATGGAATACCTTACATCTCTCTTGATCTTTTTTGGGCTGGCAAGCATTCATGTCCTAGTCTCCATCTTCAAAACACTAAAATCCTCCAAATACCCACCAGGGCCTCGACCTTTTCCAATCATAGGAAACATCTTGGAGCTTGGAAATCAACCTCACCAAGCACTTGCCAAGCTTTCTCAAATTCATGGTCCTATTATCACTCTTAAGCTTGGTAGCATCACCACCATAGTTATTTCCTCTCCACAACTTGCCAAAGAAGTATTACATAAAAATGATCACATCTTCTCTAGCCGAACCTTGCCAGATGCTGGTCGAGTACTTGACCGCCACATACTTTCAGTTGCATGGATGCCACCTTTGGCTCAGTGGAGGACCCTCAGAAGAATTTGTGCGACAAAAGTTTTCTCTTCCCAAAAGCTTGATTCTACACGAGCTCTTCGTCAAAGGAAGGTGCAAGAATTGTTAGATTATGTCAACGAAAGAAGCAAGAAATGTGAAGCTTTGGATATTGGTGAGGTTGTCTTAGTAACCATTCTTAACTCCATATCAAACACTTTGTTCTCAATGGATTTGGCTCACTACTCTTCTTATAAGTCTCATGAGTTCAAGGACATCATTTGGGGTATCATGAAAGAATCTGGAAGGCCTAATGTTGTGGACTTTTTCCCAATTCTTAGCCTTCTTGATCCACAAGGTGCGCGGAGAAGAATGAATGGTTATTTTGGAAAGTTAATTTCATTTTTTGATGGACTCGTAGAAGAAAGATTGCGTTTAAGGGCATCAAAAAATGAATCCATGGCATGCAATAATGATGTGTTAGATTCTCTGCTGGAACTCGTGCTTGAAGACAGTTCACAAGTCACCCGCCCTCATGTGTTGCATTTATTTGTGGTAAGTATATATACATATATTTTTTTAACACAAAAGGACTTCAGTAATTTATACTTTAAAAATCATGATGATGATTATTTCAGTAATACACCTTTTTTTCTTATTTTGTGTTGATAGAGAACTTCAATTTCAATTTTGTTAATAAAAAAAGAAGAGTGTCTCAACAATAAATGTTATAGATGAGGATAACAAAGAGATACAATGCATCAAAAGACCTAATTTAGATTAATTTTAGCAAAATAAATTCAATTTCAAACACAAAAAGTTGAATTAACAATAAAGACTAAAAATATTAAAAAACTGCAATTATAAGAACTAAAAAAATTTATCTTAAATTATAAGGACTAAAAAGGATAAAAAAAAATAAGTACAAGGACTAAAATGATCTAATTTTAAATTATAGAGACTAAAAGGTAAAATTAAAGAAACTATAAGAACTATAAAAATATTTTAATCATATTTTATATCGAATACTTTAATGACTATTTTTTTTTATGTTCGTGTGTGTATATATTTTACCTTAAATTTTAACAATCTAACTATTAAATTAAAATATATTAATGCATAAATCAAGTTTACAAATTTTTAAAAAATTTGATACTTTGTTTCAGTAATTAAGATAAACATATAAAATATTTTTATTGTCCATCAATTTGAATTGATGAAACATAGTATCAAATAATTTTTAAATTTTTTAAAATTTTACAGACGTAATCTATGCATTAAAAATTTTTAATTTAACGATTAAATTGTAAAAATTTAATATAAAATTAAATTATTAAATAAAATAAGTTTAAGTAAAGTTACACTAATAATAACTTATAATAAGTAATTTTCTTTCTATATATATATATATATGTGAAATCTAATTACTTCAACAATAAATTTTAATGTAAACACTCGATAACTCTTGCTTATACTGAGTGAGTGGGTACATTACACCTCCATTTTTGTAGATGTAGTAAATGATGAACTTTGGCAAAGTCAAACTTTTACGGCATTTATCCGAGTTACCTTATAGTAATATATAATATATAAAAAGAGAAAAAAAAAGTTTTTGAAGTTTGATACAAAATTTAGATACGTGTTAACCATATACCTAAATAACTAACGGGCATACGAATATAAAGTTTAGCCTAAAGCTGATAAAAGTAAGAGCAATCACTCCCTAGAAAATATATATTATACAATGTTGAATGAAAGTATAAGGTAATAAAAGGGTAAAATTTGATTTTTGTTGATCTTATAATGTGATCGAGTAAGGGTCAAACTCAATATAAAAATAAAAATAAAATAAAAATTAGTTTATAAGCTAAGAATTAAATTGCCTTCATCGCTACACAAAATCTTCATTCACAGTTTATATCAGTAAATCCTACTGATATTTCACGTTATCCATCTTTTTGGTTTGTTTTCATTTGTTGGTCATGTTAGGATTTATTTGTGGAGGGACCAGACGCAATATCAAGCACAGTTGAATGGGCAATGACAGAGTTGTTACGTAATCCGGAGAAACTAGAAAAGGTTAAACAAGAGTTTGAGCATATCCTCACCAATGGTGAACACATTGAAGAATCACACATCTCAAAGCTTCCTTACCTACAAGCAGTTGTGAAAGAAACCTTCCGCATGCACCCACCAGCCCCATTATTAGTGCCACGTAAGTCAGATATTGATGCTCAAATAGGTGGCTTCATGGTGCCTAAAAGTGCACGAGTTATTGTTAATGTATGGGCCATGGGAAGAGATTCAAGTATTTGGACAAATCCAAATCAATTTTTACCTGAAAGGTTCTTGAACACTGAAACTAACTTTAAAGGTCAGCATTTAGAGTTAATACCCTTTGGAGCTGGAAGAAGAATTTGTCCTGGATTGCCATTTGCTTATAGGACTCTGCATGTTACGTTGGCCTCTCTTTTATACAACTATGATTGGAAGCTTGCTGATGGGGTAAAGCTACAGGACATAGATATGTCTGAGATATTTGAGATATATGGGCTTACCTTACATAAGGCACAACCTCTGCGAGTTATTCCCATCCTAAAATAATGATGTTACAAATAATAATTAGAAATTTAAGGGTCGTGAATAAATGTTAGAAGATGAAAGATTGTGAGTTAATATGTACTAGAGATTTCAGCACTGTGTAATAACCATATAGTAAGAAGATGAAATTAAGGTTGAAAGTTAATATGCATTAAGAGACATCATTTCTAATAATAATTAGAAATCAAAGGGTTATTGTTATTAATTTATTATATCTGTTTAGTGTTTTAATTAACCAAAAATACCACACAATTTTAATAAAGATGGGAAGGTCTAAATTTGTCGAAAACGTTTTTCTTTTATTAGTAAGAATTATAAAGATTACAACAGCTTTCAAGCTTATGATTTTCTACATATTTTAGTGTTAAAATTCATTATAAGAAATTGTTATGTAATAATATACACTTTATAGTGAAATAATATTTGTCAATAAATATTACTTTTACCTATATTGTATATATAATAATATTTATATATTGTTAAAATGTGTAAATATAAGTTATAATAATCCATAAAATATATTGTTAAATCTCATTCAAAATTAGTACTAAATATGTTTATACTTACATATATTATATGTTGATATATTATTAAAATGTTATATATATTATAATAATACATTAAATTTTATTTAAAATCTAAAATTATGTGTGAATATATGTCAAATAAATTTATACATGAATATATTATATTTATAGTGACATTTTTTATATGTAACAGCATGTAATATTTTTTATTGTGATTATAGATCTTTTTAATCCAAAATTTCCAAATACATGAACAATATATTAGTAAAAACATAATATAAATTAGGTTAAATTAATTCATAAATCCTTATAGTTTTTTCAAATTTTTAATTAGGCCTTTATAATTAAAAAATACTTTTAAAAAATTCTTATAATTTATAAATCATGTAATTAAATCTCCACCCACTAATGATCTTACTATATCCGGTGATTCCGGTCAACTTAAACGAACATCTACTATAATAATTACCTTTTTATTTTATTATGCTAACATGTATATTAATATGCTAATTATCCCTTTTATTCTCACTTGTATAGTTGTATTAAAACCTTCTAATTAAATCCCTAATTTTAAGTTTTACCTTCTTCGAGACATGTAAAGCATAAGTTTCTTCTGTGCGTGTCTCTTGATGGCTGAGTATTTGGAGCATAGTTTTAAAAACCGGACCAGTTATCGAACTGGTTAAGGTACTGGGTCAGTGGGTCAAAGGTTGAACCAGTAGGTCATTAGTTGAATCGTATGACTCAATTTTTATTTATTTTTATTAAAAAAATTCATATTAAATATATTTTATACTTATAAATTTTAATAAATTCATATCTTATTTTAAATTTCAATTTTTCTATCTTATTTAAAATTATTTTTATTTTTATTTTTATTTTGTAAAAAAATACATAAAAAATTACATGTTAAATTGTATATTAATACAAATTAAAAATATAAATAATATGACCATATATAATATGTTTGCAATTGATATCACAAAATAATATATGTAATATATACATAGGTATTATATTATTAAATATATAATTTAAAATTAATAATATACTATAAAAGTTATTTAAGTTGTATGTATTATAAACAAATACATTAGAACAAGTAGTTATTGTTATATTTAATAAGACTCTTTGCTCTTCCATTAAGAGATTCAATTTTCATTATCATTTTTGTGGTTTATGGTCCCTTATAAAAATTTTAAAAAAAATAAGAAAAAAAAGTGGTTGAACCGATTTGACCTACCGGTTTACCAGTTGAACTGGAAAATTGACCGGTTCAATCCAGTTTGAAACGGGTTGACTACATAACTGATCTAATTTAAGATTCGGACCGGCTGGACCACCGGTTCCTGGTCCAACCGGTCCGACCGGCCCGTTTGATCGGGTTTTAAATCACTGATTTGGAGGGTCAAAATAGTTAAATTAATAATACATGAATTAAATATATTGTTTTTAATATCATTTTAAGCACGACTTTAATTACTATACCAAAATAAGATTAGTTAATTTTACTGTTATGGTGAGTTAGGAATTGTTTTTTTGAGTTGTATCACAAACTATTATATAATATATGTTCTTGTAACCCTCCTCAACTAATACACCATAATTCATATTACTTTTTCATTCTAATAATTACCGTATGATATTATTTAAATATTAGTTATTTTCATATAATAATCTTTCTATATTACCATACGAAATTTCTCAATGATGAAATTTCGATTATGGGATAAGGTTGGCCCTAGTAGCATTATGGTGGGTTTATGGCCTCCTTTGATGAGTATTAGTTAGGGATGGCAACGGGGCGGGTTTGGTATGGGTTTTATGATACTCGTTCTCATCCCCGCGAGTTCAACCCATCCCCGTCCCCATACCCGTCGGGTATAGATTTTCATCCTCATCCTCGTCCCCGTCGGGTATAGGGTATACCCGTACTCGTACCTGTACCCGTCAATTTTTTTATTTTTTATTTTTTGTAATAAAAAATGATATTTTTAAATTATTTTTTTTATTATATTATAATTATAATTAGGTTATTTCTTTATCTCATATTATAATAAATAATCATACATAAAAAAATATTAAATTTTTTTAATATAATTAAATTGAAAGTGAGTATTAAATTAAAAATGAGAACGGGAACGGGTACGGGTACGGGTACGAGACGGGTAAGTACATACCTGTACCCGTACCCGTACCCGATTTAATATATCGGGTTTTACTCGTACCCGTACCCGGTCAAACCGGGTATTCCCCGTCAAAGTCGGGACGGGTTCGAGTATTATCCGCGGGTACAAGTATATTTGTCATCCTAGTAGTAGTACGTAGTAAGTTGGGAAAAAACATAGATATAAAACCATGACCACATTATAATCATCGTGGTCAAAAGTGTTGTGTAACAATGAATGACCACTTGTTCAATCTATAATAATCTATGACACATTATCTAGGATTAAAATAACAATGAAATATGGGTTAAAATAATCCACGACCTTGCATGACTAAGCTTTTTATTGAATTAGCCTATCGACTACCACTAAATACTACAACACTTCTAGTACTTAGTTGGGGGTTTTGGTCCCAACCTTGTATCTTACTCAATTAGTCACTTTATACACATATGACTTGACCTTTCTTCCATACAGATCTACATTTGGTCGCTTATAAAACAATATTGTTTGACTTGACTCCATACTATATCAATTAAGGTCTTAGAAGAGACTCAACATTTCGCTTCAAAATTTAACTTCTCAAGAAGTGTTTTGAACAACTGGGCTCATAGAACATCACACCACTATATTCTCACAGTGAGATATTCAAAATTTAAAACAACACTCTTCTTCCAGTCCTAAGTCAATCAACACAACTCAACTTCATGCTTTAAGCATTCTCAACACAACTATTGTCCACACTACATAACACATACAACTCCACTATATTTCAACTCTCATCAACTTACAACTTTAAGTAACTTAAATATCAACCTACCTCATCCTAGATCAAGATATAATGAATTAGAACCATACAACAACATATAACATGTGAGTAATTTATCTTATAACATATATGTTCAACACTTAGTTAAAGAAAATAATAGATTTTCATTTGACTACTCACGCCCAGCTCCTAGTGGTTAACGTGAATGAGGCAGAGAATCTTTGTGTTAATCATGTCTAACGTGACTTAAACCCATGTCTATCCTCATTCAACCAAAAGAGTTTTTGTCCGAGTCATGTTTGATGCCATTCAACCCACATCTAGCGTCATTTAGGTTTGATCATGCTTTGAAACCACTAATTAGGGCCTGGTGTTGTAACAGCCCAAGCAACCCGCATGAGGATATTGTCCGCTTTGGCCCACGGCCTCACGGATTTGTTCTCGGGAATGGCCAACACCACCCCAAAACGCGTCCTCAAGAGTAAGGTATCCACACCCATATATATGGCATGCTTCGTTCACCTTACTAGCCGATGTGGGACTTCACAATCCACCCCCCCTCGGGGAGCCCAGCGCCCTCGCTGGCACACCTGCCCGGGTCCCGGCTCTGATACCAAATGTAACAGCCCAAGCAACCCGCATGAGGATATTGTCCGCTTTGGCCCACGGCCTCACGGCTTTGTTCTCGGGAATGGCCAACACCACCCCAAAACGCGTCCTCAAGAGTAAGGTATCCACACCCATATATATGGCATGCTTCGTTCACCTTACTAGCCGATGTGGGACTTCACAATCCACCCCCCCTCGGGGAGCCCAGCGCCCTCGCTGGCACACCTGCCCGGGTCCCGGCTCTGATACCAAATGTAACAGCCCAAGCAACCCGCATGAGGATATTGTCCGCTTTGGCCCACGGCCTCACGGATTTGTTCTCGGGAATGGCCAACACCACCCCAAAACGCGTCCTCAAGAGTAAGGTATCCACACCCATATATATGGCATGCTTCGTTCACCTTACTAGCCGATGTGGGACTTCACAGGTGTTATCAAGTTAGAGGGCTCTAAGGACATCCACACCTGATGCTCCTCGACCCATGTCCAACGTGATCAAGTTAGAGAGTTTCCCTCTAATTCATACCCGTCACTATTAATTTTGCGTTTGACATCAATGAGGTATAGAGAACATCTGGTCTACATCACGCTAGACGCTATGAAGCTACACCCAACGCGATTGTGAATTCTACGCTTGACAGATTCACATTTTTGCTCAATCCACCTAAGTCTTAGAAGATTTTCAACATGCAAGGCATAATAATAACACACATAGACACTTCAAATGACTCAAATTCAACACCATAATTAATGTGTAACCATCCAAGACTAGATTCACCAATTTTCCCTAAACATCCTCAAGAACACCAAAACTCCCAACATAAGAATTTCATCTTAATCATCCACACAGTCACGGATTTAGCAAAAATCAAGCAATGTGCAACTCAACAATTCATCGAGGAGTCAAGTTATAGCTTCCATTACTTGAAAACCAATCAAAAAAGAGGAAGAAGGAAGAACGAGATTGCTTCAAGCCAACACCAAATGAAATCACTAACTCTTCAATCCTTAGCTTTTGAAGTTTTGAATCTCAACTACAACTACACCAATCACTCTATGAAGGGTTTTTACACTGACTAGAAGACTCTAAAGAAGAAAGAAGAAGTTCTAGCTCTAGAGATTCTCTATAACTTCTTTAGTTTTCTAAAGAAATGAATTTATGGTGTCAACTTCTTAAGAAAGACCTTATATAATCTCCTCTAATTAGTCAACCTTGAACTTAGCTCAAAACAACTCCTAAACAACAAAAATTCATTAGGCTTCCTAGATCCTTAGAATTTTACAACTAATACACAGTTAATCACATTATAAATTAATTAATAAAAATAACAATTATAAATAAATAAAAAATGTACAACGTTACAATTATCATATGATAATAAGGATTAAAAACATAATTTGAAATTTTAAAGCAATTAAAAATAACAAAAAATTACAGAGACAAAAAATAAATATTTATTCATTTTGTTAGGATTAAAATCATATTTAAACCTTTATAAATAATGTATTGATAAAATAATTTAATCATTTCTAAAAATATTTATTTTATTTTATTTATATGTAATTAAAAAAATTCATGATTAATGATTTATTTTGTTATACTTTTTTGTATTATCTCAAGATACATAATTATATCATTATTTTATAATAGTGAAATTTTTATCTCTTACATATTTTTATTTTAAAACTAAATATAAAAATATCTATGCAATATATGAGAAATTAATCAATTATCGATCACTCTATACAATTAAATGTAAACCAGTTTTTTTTTTTTGGTGGAGCGGGTGGAAGAAGGAAATGGAGAAAAGAGAAAGGAAGAAATTTGGCTAAACGACCATTGTGGGGCAGTTTTACAAACAAAATACCAAAAGGTGTCGCTATGGGTTTAGGGTTTAGCGACACCCATGACACGTGGCTTTTTTTTTTTAATATAAGCCATGAACGCCATATTATATGAGTCGCTACAGCTGGTGGAGACCTCTAAAGAGTCGCTATAGCTTATAGCGACTGAACTCGGCTTAAAAAATGAAATATTATAAATATAAAAAATACATTATTATAAATATAAAAATGAAAAAAAAAATTTAAAAATGTCTGATAAAATAGAAAAAAACAAACGAAATTTTTAAAAATATAAACTTAAAAAATGAACTAATATAATGAGAAATAAATTTAAAAACGAAAAAAAAAAATTAATAAATTGAGGCGCTATGGCCTACGGCGCCTTTAAGGCGTTAGGGCTCATAGCGCCCCACATGACGTTTTTTTAAAATATATAATATTTTGTAAATATAAAATATGAAAAAAAAAATTTAAAAAAATGTTTGATAAAAAAGCAAAAAAGAATTAAAATTTTTCAAAATTTTAATTTTTAAAAAGAGGTAATATAATGTGAAATAAAATTAAAAAGGGAAAAAATATATATAAATTGGGGCGCTATGGCCTACGGCGCCTTTAAGGCGTTAGGGCTCATAGCGCCTCACATGGCATTTTTTGAATAATTAATATTTTGTAAATATAAAATATGAAAAAAGAAATTTTTAAAATGTCTGATAAAAAAGCAAAAAAGAATTAAAATTTTTCAAAATTTTAATTTTTAAAAAGAGGTAATATAATGTGAAATAAAATTCAAAAGGGAAAAAATATATATAAATTGGGGGCGATATGGCCCAGGGCACCTCGGAGGCGCTAGGGCTCATAGCGCCTCCTCTGGCGCGTCATAAATTGACCGCAGGTTTGACCAATCACATAGTGACACGTGGTCATGGGCGCGTTTGAAGCGCTCGGGTTCATAGCGCCTCATTGATTCATCGCAGGCTTGCCCAATCAGAGGCTGACACGTGGCACTGCGGTTAAAAAATTCATTTTTTACACTTATAAAAATACTGATGGTCCCCCCCTCCCCCACTTTCACTTGCGTTTTCTGCTGCTTCTCCGGGTAAGTTTGTTTGTTTATTTTTTACTTTAGTTTTTAAAAATTTGTTTTATTAAATTTGTTGTATTTATATTACGTTTTGGTTAATAATAATTTATATTTTTGAATTAGGTAATTATTTATTTGGATTGCTGGATTGCTGGTGCTCGTAAGTTTCTGCATTTGAGGTAATTTTTTTTTGTTTTTTTTTTAAATATTTAAAAGTCGTTATAGGATATTTATAGTTGATATTAATTAAAATAATTAATATAATTTAATTTTAAATTGATAAAATGATTTCTGTGTAATTTTTATTTATTTAAAACATAATTATAATTAAACTATAAAATGATATAATTAATTGCTGTGTAATTTATATTTATTTCAAAAATAAGTATATTTAAATTTTAAATTATTTAATTGTTTTGTTTATTTATTTATAGTGAAAAGAATAAATTAATTTTTTGGATATTAAATTAATTTATTTGACATTTACTTTGTATGTGTATTTGTGAATGGCATCAGCCGGACAGGGTGATGAGGCAATTTGGTTGCCAACAACCAATTCCACATCCTCCAATGACTCCTGCAAATGTGCATGCATTGACCTTACGCGGCAAGGTAGACGATGACTGGGCTACAATATTAAGTCCAGCATTACAACATTGGGTCATCGGTATGAATATCACTTCACACCTACTCCTCCATAGGTCGGACTATTAGGTCCGAATTCAGAATATATGAGATGGTACCGGAGGAAAGGGAAGCCGCACATTGATCCAGATGAAGTTAAAGAGTCAGTTTTGGTATGTGTCGTTTAGTAATTATATTTTAATACAATATTTTGTCTAAATATAAAGTTCTTATGACATTTGTTGTATATGTAGGGAGATGTAGTTGAATGTCTGGCATACTTGACTTCCCCTACTGGTAGAGATGACTTTTCGTTGGAGGCAGTCACAGAGCAAACTAATCGATTTTTATCGATATCTGATGACTATGTCGCCCGTGTCGTTGAGCCAGCTGAGGAAGCACCCCCTCTTTCAGAGTCATATGAGATGGGGACATTCAATGTTCCTCCATCCTCTAGGGAGGCAGCAGGATTAGGACGACGAAGAACGCCAATTAAGGCTGTCGACCAAATATACCCTGCCGTGCCAGACAGACCGGAAGGGATTTATTATGTTCCTTCACAGGATTTCACTTATCCTTCCGTCTCCCAGAACACATATTGGTACCATCCACCGCGCCCACCAGGTTTTGAGACATCGGTTCCGATGACGACGACAGATATTTGTCAAACACTTGGTTTAGAAGAGTCGCCCACAGGATCACCTGAGCACAGGCCCGCAGCATCACCCGAGCCCTTCATTTCGTCAGAAATGATGGCCATATTTGGGCAATCTCCTTTTGCAACTCCACAACCAAGTGGGCCACAGGATGACACACAGCATAGTCAGCAAGCCCCATATCATATTCCATATGATGATGCTTATATCACTCATGCTTATACATCAGGTAATATAAAATTTAATTAATTTGTCTATTATTTTATTCTTTTATTTATTATTAATAATGTAAATTTGTATTTTAAATTTGATGTTACAGGGGTTGATTTGCGACCACAGTTTTCAGCTTAGGCTAGTCACCACCATCGGAGCGACATGTTCGTAGAAATCCTCAAAGGGCGGCAAGAGAAAGACGACGACGATGCATTCTCACTCCTGGTACTGTTAGAGGTGTTGGTCATCATGAGGAGGAAGATGAGGAGGATGAGGAGGATGATGATTAGACATTGTATATTTATGAACTATTTGATTAACTTTAAAAAATTGTAATCATCGAAAAAAAATTATACACTATTCATCACGGTTACATATTCTCGGACAATTGCGCCTGTTGTGACCTTCTTGTTTACATATACCACATTTTTGTCGTCGCGTTGAGCTTTCAACCCAGTCCATTTCGTTTGTAATTCTGGTTGATTTTGGTCGGCCTTTCCCACGCACAGATGTTGGATCTGGGACAAGTATCCAGTCCTCATCACTTGGAGGGATTAAGTCTTCATTTCCGATTGGTTCCCAAAGACCAGAATAAGCTCTTAAAACATAATCAGTTGTATAAACTGGATCTATAAACTGGTAGTAATCAATGCTAACGACACCACATGCAGCTATAACATGAGAACAAGGATAGTGAAATGCTGTAAACTTTCCGCATTGACAGTATCGTTCGTTTAGATTAACTACCCATTTCTTTCCCCTTGTTTGTCTTACTGGATCAAATGCCTCTTCAACCTCAAATTTTGAAGCTTGAATGTCATATCTACAAACTTGGTGGGAACAAGCCTCTTCTTGATTTTTTTGCAAAGCCTCAACCAATTTAGAAACGAAAGCTTCCCTGATGAAACTTCAGATAAAGCACGACTACCACGAGTACTGAAATACTCAGCGCACCTCGTATAAGTCGATCGCACTAATGCAGTGATAGGCAGATTTCTACAGTCCTTTAAAACTTTATTAACACATTCAGAAAAATTTGTTGTCATGTGACCGTATCTCCGACCATCTGCATCGTATGCCATGCTCCATTTTTCTTTTGATACTCCTCCTATCCACCTTTGAACATCAGGGCTAGATTGACAAAACTTTTCCAGATTACGATCAAAAATGTGTTTACATGGTGTATACCCTGCATACAAATTATGAATGATGCACAATTAGAATAATGAAATTACGAATAATTTTAAAATAATTTTCCTTACCTAACTTCACAAGTTGTTGTTTTAGCTTGCCATCCTTGAATCGAGTATTAAAATTACTTGCAATGTGCCTAATGCAGTACTTGTGATATGCATTTGGCGGTCTCCAACCAAGTGCCTCGTTGTCAATGGCCGATTTAATGCTACGATGTCGATCAGAAATTAAGCATATTCCTTGTTTATTTGTAACATGTAGCCGCAAATGAGCCAAAAACCACGACCACGCAAGTAATGTTTCTCCTTCCACCACAGCAAATGCCAGAGGAAGAACATTGTTATTACCATCCTGTGTTGTGGCAATAAGCAGTGTGCCTCGATACTTCCCATACAGATAAGTGCCATCAACTTGTATCAGGGGTTTACAATAATCAAATGCATCACAACACGGCTTGAATGTCCAAAATAACCTGTGAAACTGACGATAACCACAGTGACAACGATTACCAACGAAAAACTCATCATGACACAGATCATAAAAAGATCCAGGCGCAATTTTCTTCATGTATTTAAGCCACCAGGGTAAAAAAGCATAAGATTCTTCCCAATCACCAAATATTTTAACAATTGCGTTTTGTTTAGCCATCCAAGCCTTCCTATATGATATCTTAAACTCAGTTTGAGATGTTATTCTTTCTTGGATAAGGCTAATCTTGATTGCTGGATCTTGGTTAACCATTCCTACATATTAAATATTCAAAATCAGTGATATAAATTATTATTAATATAATATTATAAGTTGCAGTTGCAGAACTTACCTTGTATAAATGATGCAATTAGCTCAGAATCCAACTTATTATGATCTTGTGACAAAGACATGTTCAAACATGTATGACGTTCACCCCATTGAGTCGAGGAGTCAAGTTATAGCTTCCATTACCTGAAAACCAATCAAAAAAGAGGAAGAAGGAAGAACGAGATTGCTTCAAGCCAACACCAAATGAAATCACTAACTCTTCAATCCTTAGCTTTTGAAGTTTTGAATCTCAACTACAACTACACCAATCACTCTAGGAAGGGTTTCTACACTCACTAGAAGACTCTAAAGAAGAAAGAAGAAGTTCTAGCTCTAGAGATTCTCTATAACTTCTTTAGTTTTCTAAAGAAATGAATTTATGGTGTCAACTTCTTAAGAAAGACCTTATATAATCTCCTCTAATTAGTCAACTTTGAACTTAGCTCAAAACAACTCCTAAACAACAAAAATTCATTAGGCTTCCTAGATCCTTAGAATTTTACAACTAATACACAATTAATCACATTATAAATTAATTAATAAAAATAACAATTATAAATAAATAAAAAATGTACAACGTTACAATTATCATATGATAATAAGGATTAAAAACATAATTTAAAATTTTAAAGCAATTAAAAATAACAAAAATTTACAGAGACAAAAATAAATATTTATTCATTTTGTTAGGATTAAAATCATATTTAAACCTTTATAAATAATGTATTGATAAAATAATTTAATCATTTCTAAAAATATTTATTTTATTTTATTTATATGTAATTAAAAAAATTCATGATTAATGATTTATTTTGTTATACTTTTTTGTATTATCTCAAGATACATAATTATATCATTATTTTATAATAGTGAAATTTTTATCTCTTACATATTTTTATTTTAAAACTAAATATAAAAATATATGCAATATATGAGAAATTAATCAATTATCGATCACTCTATACAATTAAATGTAAACCAGGTTTTTTTTTTTGGTGGAGCGGGTGGAAGAAGGAAATGGAGAAAAGAGAAAGGAAGAAATTTTGTATTTTTCTAATTTAAAATTACAGTAAGCTTAGCTGACTAAAATTGCAACAAAAAAAAAATTACTAAGGGAAACTCTCACTATAAATTCCCACACACTGTTAAAACGTAGAAGTTTCTAGAAACTAAAAAACTACGAATATAATTAGGTAAAAATGTGTGTTTACCGACAAAAAGAAGCCTTGAAAAATTTTACTCGTTATTTTTCATGGTAATCTAAAAATTTAAATACTCTCAAATTTATCTATTTTAATTAATGTTTTATTTATTTATTTATTATAAAAAACATATTTTTTAAATTACAAAATATAACCCAATTTTTACATTATAATATCTCTTATTAAAAATGTGTATATTTAAGTTAAATACATGATGTAAATATACGTATAAAATACCATTTTTATATATTGAAAGAAAAGTATCGGTCAATTCATCTATAACTTATAATATATATAGGTGATAGCTTATTTAATGTATACAATTTTTTTTGACGATTTTATTTTTAAATAATAAAAAATAATATTAAAAATTAATTACTTTTATAAATATAAAATTTAAATTCAAGACTTTAAAATTTAAAAATCAAATACAACATCAATTAATCTAATAAATATTAATAAATTTTAAATATTTTTATTAAATAAAATATAGAGATATATTTAATTATTTATTATATAGATACATTTTCACTTCATACATATGCATAGCTTTACTTCATCACAATATTGTTCTAGAAATTAAATTACAAGGCTGTGACTATAATAGGGCTTCTCACTACATGTTTCATGTCCGTCCAAGTGATATATCCAAAACTCTCGATGCTTGGACCTTCAATCCTGAATTTGTAACTTAATTTATCGTTCTTCGCTTTAAATACCAACTTGTTTGGGATGACACTCATATTAAACCCTTCGATGTGTGTCACACTTGCAGTATAAATTGGTTGTCCCTCCCCGACGTTGGTCAATGTTCTTTGAAATTCCCATGTTACCCTTGAGTCATTAGAAGGAGCATTGGCATTGAAGAAAGCAATGAAAGAAGGGTAGTTGAGATCCAAGGAAGGATTGGAGCAATTATTAGAGGAGGATCTAGTGATGGTGGTGATGTTCTGTTGAGTGAAGTTCAATGCACAAAGAAGGTTGACATAATCTTGAACTCCCACATCATAAACAAGTCCAGGGTCAAGAGCATTGTTGGGGTTAATATGACCAGCTCCCAAGGCCAAAGGAGAGGCTGGTTTGTAACCATGAGCAATGTCCTTGATGAGTTCCTTAGTATTGTCAAATATGTTTGATGTTGTCATAATGGCTGATCTAATTGTTGCAGGGCTCCAATCAGGGTGTGCTCCTTTTAACAGTGCTCCCACGCCTGCCACGTGTGGGCATGCCATGGATGTGCCAGTTAAAAAGTTGAAGTTGTTTAAAAGGTTTTGGGACCCAAAAAATGCCACTGGTAGACTTTGAGCCCATGCTGCTAATATTGATGTACCAGGAGCAGTGATGTCTGGTTTCAACACGAATGGACAACTATTTGATGGTCCTCGGGAACTGTAAGTATCCACACTCGGTGCTGGTTTAGTACCCAAAGTTGTTATCTTAAACTCCATGCTTGCATTTGCACTAGAGTTATTCTTGATGTAAGCTTTGATAATTTCTCCATTTTTAGGGTTAACAACAATGGCCGCAGAACCATTTTGTATGAAAAATGACAAGTCAATGGTACTTGATATGAACACTGCTGCAACAACATTTGACGAACCCACATAGGACACTTGATCTTCAAGGACTCCACTTTTATCATCACACACCACGATCTTGCCTTTAGCATTCTCCAGTGCCTTCAAATCGTCACACGAGTCCAGAAAAACAATAGGAGCTTGGTGGATAGATAAGTTTCCTAGATAGAGTGACAAGCCAAATATATTGACACCATTTCCAAGAACAAGACTCCCGCGAAATTCACGATCCAAAGTGCTAGCAGCCACATTTATGACCCATGGTATTCCATTATGAAGGGTTTGAGGGTTAGGCCTATTACAATTTTGATAAAGAAATCACCATGAAAATATCATGAAAGAAACTTTCTTGAAGAAGGAGAAGAAGAAGAATGTGAAATCAGAAATATATTGAAAAATCCTATTTAACAATGATCAACTACAAGTATATATAGTTACAGCAATACAACAGAAAACAAACTATGACTAACTAACCTCCTAACCTCCTAACTGAATTAAAAAATACAAATAGAAAACAGAATAAGAAAATAGAATAAGTTAAGTCATCATGACACCCTCCCTCAAGCTTGGAGTGGTAAAGTTTGAAAGTCCAAGCTTGCACACAAAATCCTGGAACATTTTTGGTAAAAGAGGCTTAGTTAAAATATCAGCAAGCTGTCCAGATGAAGTGATTGGAGCTAGATGAATAAATCCTGCTTGAACTTGATCTCTGACAGTGTGGCAATCAATTTCCACATGCTTAGTTCTTTCGTGGAATACAGGGTTAGCAGCAATGTACAAGGCTGACTGATTATCACAAAACAGAGATATTGGAATGAGATCTTGCAGTTGAAAGTCTGTCAACAGCTTATGAAGCCATTGAGCTTCACAAACTCCTAATGCTAAGGCTCGATATTCAGCTTCAGATGAAGATCTAGACACCACATTTTGTTTCTTGCTTTTCCAAGAAACTAACGCATTGCCCAGAAAAAAACAGAAGCCTGAAATGGATCTCCTTGAATCGGGACAAGTGGCCCAGTCTGAATCTGTATAACCTGTGAGCTTAAGATCTGATGAGGATGGGAAGAATAGACCCTTTGTTGGAGTAGCTTTCACATATCTAAGCACTTTCCGAGCAGCTTGAAAATGTGCATTGTTTGGTTGGTGCATGAATTGACTTAATTTTCCAACAGCAAAGGCCAAATCAGGTCTTGTGTGGGTTAAGTAAATCAATCTGCCAACTAGTCTTCTATATGATGATGGATCTGAATAGAGATCAAGTGGATCATGGTGAAGCCTAGTTGTGTGATCCATTGGAGTAGAACATGGTTTGGATGCTAATAGTCCTGTATCTTGCAACAACTCAAGGGCATACTTTCTCTGGCAAACAGAAATGCCTTGATCTGATCTAGAAAACTCAAGACCAAGAAAGTAGCTCAATTGGCCAAGATCCTTGATACTAAATTGTTTGTCCAGAAGCCTCTTTACCTTCATAATCTCTGTTTCATCACTACCTGAAATAATCAAGTCATCAACATACACAAGGATGGCTATAAAACCGATATTAGTTCTTTTAGTAAACAATGAATAATCTGACTTTGACTGAACAAAGCCAAACAGTTTGAGTGTCTCAGTGAGTTTAATGTTCCATTGTCTACTGACTTGTTTGAGACCATAAAGAGATTTTTGCAATTTGCATACTTTGTTAGGAGAAGATAAGATAAGGCCAGGAGGTGGTTTCATATAAACTTCTTCTACTAAGTCACCATGTAAGAAAGCAGTGTTAATATCTAGTTGATGTACTGACCAATTAGAAGCAGCAGCTATAGCCAAAAAAACTCTAATAGTGGTCATTCTTACTACAGGACTAAAAGTGTCAATGTAATCCAAACCTGGTATTTGTGTAAAACCTTTGGCTACTAGTCTAGCCTTATATCTTTCAACTGATCCATCAGCATGATATTTCACCTTAAATACCCATCTACAACCAACAGCCCTTTTATTAGGAGGAAGATCAGTTAATATCCAGGTTTTCTGTTTATCTAAAGCATCTAATTCTGCTCTAATAGCTTCCTTCCAGCAATCATGATTAATAGCATCTTGATAAGACCTCGGTTCAATGATTGAAGAAATAGTTGAAACAAAAGACTGTTGAACTGCAGAATAAGATGTATAGGGAAGGTAATCAGAGATAGGATACCTGGCTGTAGATGATGATTGGTCAACTTTTGAAGCTGCAAGAGTGCAATGGTAGTCCTGCAAATATCCTGGTCTGTTTTTGACTCTTTGAGATGTTCTTCTAATTTCAGGGATATTAATTTCAATGTTAGGTTGATCACTATTGCTGGAATTTGTCATAGGTAAAGTTGAAGAATTATGTTCATGTTCAGTTTCATCAAGATTATCATGAGTATGACTAGGAATAGGGTCACAACTAGTTAAAGGCATTTGTGCTATAGGTACAACAGGACCATTAGTAGATTGAATTGAAAAATCCTTTTGTAGTGGAAAAATATTCTCATAAAATTGTACATCTCTAGAAATGAAAGTCTCTCTTGTTTTTAAATCATACATAATAAATCCTTTTGTGCCTGAACTGTATCCAAGAAACATACATTTTCTTGATCTAGGTTCAAGTTTGGTTCTATTATGAGATAAAGTAGAAGCAAAAGCCAAACAACCAAAGACCTTCAAATGTGAGAAATCAGGTTTTTCTGAATAAAGCACATAATAAGGAGAATTTTGTTGCAAAAATCTAGTAGGTAGTCTATTAATTAAGTGGACAGCATGTCCAATAGCATAATTCCAAAACATTTTGCTTACATTTGATTGAAACATAAGTGCTCTAGCCATACTTAAAATATGTTGATGTTTTCTCTCGACTACTCCATTTTGTTGTGGTGTATTTACACAAGAGGTTTGATGCACAATTCCCAATTTAGCATACCAATCTTTTAAAAGAAATTCTGAGCCATTATCAGTTCTTATAGTTTTAATGTTTTGCTGAAACTGAGTTTGAACAAAAGAGACAAAGTTCTGCAACAATAACTTGGTTTCAAACTTATTTTTCATGAAAAATATCCAAGTGAATCTAGATTTGTCGTCTACTATAGTTAGGAA
This sequence comes from Cajanus cajan, assembly GCF_000230855.2. Lineage (NCBI taxonomy): Eukaryota > Viridiplantae > Streptophyta > Magnoliopsida > Fabales > Fabaceae > Cajanus > Cajanus cajan. The sequence goes on from NC_138519.1 coordinate 5,684,672, forward strand.
GTATTTGTGACCAAAAATAGAAGCTACAGATAAAGGTCCCCAAATGTCTACATGAATTAAATCAAACACATTTTCAGATTTGGTTAAGCTATCTGGAAAAGGTAATCTTTTGTGCTTAGCAAGATGACAAATTTCACAAGGCAAAGAAATTTTATTGCATTGAATTTCAGGATAAGATCCCTTGAGAGCAGAAAGTTTGTCATGTGATAAATGTCCTAATCTCAAATGCCATAAATCTGATTGGTAAGTAAAAAAATGACTTGTACAGTGATGAACAACATTTGACTCAGGTGAGGAAACCATTGCATACAATCCTGCCCGCAACTCAGCTGCACCAATCATCCTCATGGAGTGATTTGCTTGAATCTGACAATCAGAATCAGAAAAGGTAAGTGTGCAGGATAAAGTTTTAGCAAGCTTGGAGACCGAAATAAGATTAAAATGAAAGTTAGGAATAAATAAAACATCCGTTAGGTAACATGTTTTGGACAGCAGAACAATTCCAGATACACAAGTACTAACTTGTGATCCATTTGGAAGTTGGATCAGTATAGGCTTGATTCTTCTATAGGATTGAAAAAAATTGATGTTTTTACAAACGTGATCTGTGGCTCCAGTATCTATGATCCAGCAATCACTATTATGAGAATAAGGGAAAGACAGAATCATACCTGGTGGCTTTGGAGAAGAAAGGATAGAAGGACCTGCAAGTTGATTCACAGAGTGACTGGATGTGCTACCTGATTGTTGAAGAAGGGCTAGAAGGGCTTGATGTTGTTCTGGAGTAAACATGTTCCCTGAATTATGGGAGACTACTCTTTGAGAGTGGACAGATTGATCATCATCAGTATCCTCATCAGAAACAGATTGGTACTGGTTCACAATTCTGCCATGCTTGTGTTGTAGTGGAGGACCATGTTTCTTATAACATGAATCAACTAGGTGACCAATCCTCCCACAATGGGAACATACCTTTGTGTTGTAGTCTTTATTTCTTTTAAATGTTTTGGATCCTTTATAGTTGTTCCTTTCATTATTAGAAGTCACTGCCAATACCTGATTATCGTTGGTACCATGGAATTCTCTTTCTTGTTGCAAGATCATGGAGAAAACCTTTTGCACCGATGGCAAAGGGTCCATCAACATTACTTGAGATCTTACATTGGAATACTGCTCATTCAATCCTTTAAGAAACCTTATGACACATTCTCTTTCCCTGTATGACTGAATGGTAGGGATGAGTGTACAAGAACAGGTAGTAAAGCAAGTGCAGGAAGGTATAGGACAGAAATGATCTAATTCTTGCCATAGTCCTTGTAAGGTTGTGAAGTAATGTGTAATGGACATATTACCTTGTTTTAGTGAGTAGATTTCCTCAAGCAATTCAGAGATTCTAAAGGCATCACCTTGGTAGTACCGTTTCTTGAGATCGTTCCATATTTGAGAAGCTGTTGGCATCCAGATTACACTTGGAATTAGGGATGTATCCAGCGATTGTACGATCCAGGAAATAACCAACTTGTTGCAACGATCCCAAGCTGTTTGATCCACTCCGGCAGTGACAGGTCGAGCGAGAGATCCATCGATGAATGCGAGTTTGTTTTTGGTTCCGAGAACAAGCAACATAGATTGCGACCAAGAAAGATAATTGTGATCATTTAGAGGTGCAGAAACCAAACTGATTGAAGGATTTTCGTTGGAAGGAAGAAAATATGGACTGAGAGGATCAAGGAGAGGGTTTGTTTGAACAGTCATGATTGAAGATTTTGAAGATGGAAAAAAAAGAAGGGGAACAGATCAAGAAATTAGATCTTTAATTGATGGAAGAGGGAAGGAAAAAAAAACACAGAGCCCTGGCACAGGCTGATACCATATTACAATTTTGATAAAGAAATCACCATGAAAATATCATGAAAGAAACTTTCTTGAAGAAGGAGAAGAAGAAGAATGTGAAATCAGAAATATATTGAAAAACCCTATTTAACAATGATCAACTACAAGTATATATAGTTACAGCAATACAACAGAAAACAAACTATGACTAACTAACCTCCTAACCTCCTAACTGAATTAAAAAATACAAATAGAAAACAGAATAAGAAAATAGAATAAGTTAAGTCATCATGACAAGGCCCATCATTTCCTGCTGATGTGGACACAAAAATGCCTCTCTCCATGGCAGAAAATGTGGTTATAGCAATAGGGTCATTGTACAAGGGCACATCATCAAGTCCAAGTGACAAGGAAAGAACATCCACCCCATCTGATATTGCACTATCAATAGCGGCTATTATATCAGATGACATGGTTCTATCTTCCCACAAGGCCTTGTACATGGCTACTCTCGCACGTGGAGCTATTCCTCTCGCTGATCCATTGGCATAGCCAAAGAACGATGCGTTGTCAACTTGGCTCCCAGCCACGGTGCTTGATGTGTGGGTCCCATGTCCTTGTGTGTCCCGAGTTGAGTTCTCATTTCTGGCAAGATAGGGGTATTTAGTAAGCACTCCTTTGTGAAAGAAACGAGCTCCAATGAGTTTGTTGTTGCATTTGATGCTATCTTCACATTGCCCTTTCCATCGTGAAGGGATTTTAGTCATCCCCTCATCTTTGAAGCTTTCACTTTCTGGCCAAATTCCCGTATCCACCAACCCAACAATGATATCTTCGCCAAATTTCCCAATAGGCCATGCCCCCGTGTTGGGATTAAGGTCGAGAAATTGTGGTGAATGAGTTGTGTCAAGCTTAGCTGGAAGATCTGGTATGGAAGAAATGTAACCTGTGGAGCTTTTGAGAGCTTCAAGCTCTTTGGGTGACAAATTTGCACTAAAACCGCTCATGGCGTATGTGTAGGTATAAATCAACTTAGAAGAAGCGATTTCGAGATTATTATTGTCATTGGAGGTAAGAACTTGGGCATTTTCTAATGCAGAGGAAAGTGTAGAGAGATACCAACCGTGTTGGGTGGAGAATGCTTTAGGCATGGCTAACGTGTCCATGTGGATGATATAATTATCAGATTGAGCTAACGAATATACAAGGTGAAAGATTATTATGTGGGAGAAACAAAAACAAAGATGAATCACAATAGCCATGATTGAAGGATATTGTGAATGTAGATGGATGCCTTGTTGGCTGAGACTCCAATATGTAATTCGGGTTTAGATACTGAATTATCCCAAATTTTTATTTATGAAGTACATTTATTTCAAATATTTTTCTTCCATGAGAAAAAGATAAAGAAATTATATAATATCATTTTTTACTTTTAAATAACTTAAAAAGGATCCAGCCATCTTAAATAATGTTTGAAGTTCGAATTTTGTTAATCGACAAAATAAATTTTACTAATTAAGACAGTTAGTTAGGATTTTAGCTAAAGTTTTCCAATTTTCATTGACAAAGTTAGTTAGTACTTTATACCAATAAATAGTTATCAAAATAAACTATATATATATATATATATATATATATATATATTTATGTAAAAAAGATACCGAAAAATACTTATAAATAATTACAATTAAAGAATAATCCGTTATAAATTTTCTTTTTACGTTTTAACAAATTAATATCTTTAAATGGTTACTAAATACGGTTAATTACGTAACGATTCTTTTTTGATCAAATTTTATACCGATTCTAAATACCAAAACTGTGACATTTTTTTAATATATTTATTAGTTATATTCAACTGATTAATTAAATTAATAAATGCTCTCGTTATTTTTAATTTATTCTGAAACATTTACTTGCAAGCACTAAAATGACAATTTTTATTTGGATTTGTCTTCTCCAAAGATATTTCACTTTTGGGAATGAAGTACAATAATAAACATCAATTAAAAATTAATAATAGATATTATATTTAATTTTAAATTTTATTACACATGTATTTGATTTTATTATAATTTTTTATCATTGATTATTATTTCACTTTATCTTCTATCTTAGATAATGAGTTTGGACATAATTCAATCCTAAAAAAATTAATTTATAAGATGAGATTGTCTCTTATTTATATATACTTTTTAATTATTTTATCTCCGATCGATGTGAAACATTAGTTTTTTTCAATACCTCCTCACGTCTAACATAATTGGATTTGGTATATGATAAATGGTGAATGATCTTCTTTAATGATTTAGGATAAACAGGACTTGAATTTTTCTTAATATACCATTTCACGCCTAAAACTATTGGGCTTTATGCATGTATCAAATGGTGAATGACCCTTCTAGAGTGAATCTAGATAACTTTGATATCTTCTTAGATAGTGAGTTTGAGTTTAATTCAACCTTACAAAATTGACTTGTAAGGTGAGAGTAGTCTCCCGCTTATAGACTCTTTAATCGCTCTATCTTTAGATGTAGAACTTGAATTTTTTCTAATACATTCCCTCATATAAAGCATTATTGAGCTTGATATATATACGTGAATAAATGATGTACGACTCTTTTTAATGATTTATAACAAGCGACACTTTAATTTTTTTTCAATACTCTAAAATACACCCTTCACTTTAGAGGAGTCAAATTTATTTATTTATTTATTATTATATATAATCTTAATATTTGTCTATTTGGTAAAGAATAAGAAGAAATTAATTAAATAAAAATAAGCTCCAAACTGGAGATTTATAAATTTCTCTTTTTGACGTTTTAACATATTAATATCTTTAAATGGTTACTAATTAAATATTATTACAATATGGTTAATTTTGTACCGATTGTTTTTTTTATTATTTTTTTTAATCAAATTTTGTATTGATTCTAAATACCAAAACTGTAAGATTTTTTGTTTTTGTTTTTATATGGATTAATTATATTCAACTGATTACTTAAATTAAAAGATTCTCTTGTTATTTTTAATTTATTCTGAAACATTTAATCAAGTACTTAAATGGCAAATTTTATTTATATAACATAATAATATACACCAATTCTAAAAACTTTATTTTAATATTTTATTTATATAAGTTAATATAAAAATTTACACCAAATCTTATACTTTCAATAACTTTTTATATAATGTAAATTTAAATGGTCCAAAATGTTGAGTTATATGATATTATACTTGTCATCACATATATCAAATTTTATATGATTTGAACTTTTTCAGATATGTTATATCCAACAATAAATATTTATACTTATTTTAAATATCATATAATTATATGTTAAAATAAAGTAATGTGATGAATTACTAATTAAATTTAAAATTATGTGAAATTTAATATATATGATATTAAATATAATATTACATAATTCAATGATTAGATGAGTTAAATTTGCATTCTACAAAAGTTATTAAAAGTATAAGATTTAATTTAAGTTAATTTTTAGACTAACACATGGTATCAACTAATCCTTATCCTATTTAAAATATTTATGTATTCAAATTTTAAACATAAATTATATTCAAACATATCACTTCTTTATATGCATAATTTATTTTAAAGTTTAGTTATATATAATAAACATTTAGCCTTACATTGCACAAACTAAGATATTAATAATATTATATTTAAAATACTTATGTATTAAATTTAACTTTTAAAATATTCAGACAAAGTTGTATATCGACCATTTGAATGTTGATTGATTTAAGTGTATACTTATGATTTTTTTCATAGTAATATTGTCACAACTTTATCTCTCTCTCTATATATATATATTAGTACCAAATTAGTGTAACGACAAGTTTAATAATTTTTTTTATAGAATGCAAATTTAACGTATTCAATTATTGTATTTGATGATATTACACTCACGATCATGCATATCAAATTTCAAATGATTTAGATTTTGTAAAATATTTTATCTAACAATGGACATTTGTGACACCCTCTACCCCAACATCATTAATAAACATAAACTATATTTATAAAAGATTTTCATAGAATGATATAAAACAATAAGTATCATAAGGTAGAAGATGCACATTCATAATTCATACACATAAATATTAAACTCAAGAAGTTATTATAAAACAAAGATTATAAATTAATCCCAGTAAAGGTGGCAGAGCCTCCTAGTTAGGAATTAACTTATAATCTTTTAGTAAAATTATAATATGACAAAAATACACACTTTCAACATAAATAACATAAAAATTACAAAAGAAAAATAATAATAATTTAACAATAAGTCTAGCTAATCCCGATGTCACATCCTATCAGAGCGAAACCCAAACAGAAGCCTAAGCTTCACCACCAACATCCTCAGCCTCATGCTAATTATCTGCATCATAATTTAAATATACACAAAAATGACAAGGGAGTGAGAAACTTCTCACTCAGTTGCAGATATAGAAATAAAAGTTAAATAGCACACACACACGCAATATAATTCACATATATAATCAATCTCACATATATGCTTATGTATAATGATTTTCTTGACTTCTCACTCAGTTGCAGATATAGAAATAAAAGTTAAATAGCACACACACACGCAATATAATTCACATATATAATCAATCTCACATATATGCTTATGTATAATGATTTTCTTGACTTGACTCACTATTGTATGCATGTGGCGCCATACGGAAGTTTCAGAATTTATCACTGGTGACCCAAAGGTACACCTATCACTGGTGTTCATACACCTCGTTAGCATGTTACATCACTGGTGTCCCGAAGGCACACCTATCACTGGTGATCATACACCTTGTTAGCATCACTGGTATGCGGCCTCAGCGGCACACCTGGAGTAGTATGTGCATATGATGCATGTCATACATTCACAGACTCAACCTTTAGCATGTTACACATATCATATTCATATTTCATAATTAAGAATTATTTCAATAATCCAATTTAATAGTCCAATAGTCCAACAGTCCAAACAGTCCAACAGTCCAAACAGTCCAACAGTCCAACAGTCCAACAATCCAACAGTCCAACAATCCAACAGTCCAGAGGTTGTTTAGGTATCATATTTTTCAATAATAATATATTAAGATCTTTTAAGTAAAGTAGGAAGCTTAAAAGGTAATATAAGATAATAAGGAGGCTCAGCCTTCCATTTAAATAATAGATTACAAATTTATAAATACTTAGGAGGCTTAGCCTTCCATTCAAATAACAGATTCTAATATGTAAATAAATAAGATATAAAACAAAACACATCAATAATACATATTCAAAGAAATAAACAACAGGCAAGGGATCGGGAGCCAATCCAACAAACAAACTATTTAACAATTATTCTCACACCCCCAAGCGAGGTTTCCCACTCCCCCCTTACCTGGGTTTACAGAAATTTGGGCAGAATCTCCTCCTCTCTATCTTTCCTTAAAAGGAATCGGAATTAGGGCAGAATCTCTTCCTCTTTCTCCTTAAACAAGACACTAGAGCAGAACCTCCTTTTCTTTCTCCTTCTCTCTCTCTTACTTTCTCTCTCTATTTCTCCAGAATTTCCTTCTCTCTAGAATTCTAAATTTTCAAAACCTTAAGTCCCTATTTATAGAATTTTTGAAGTTACTATGCACTATGCACTATTCATTAAAATAATATTATAAATTACTATGCACTATGCACTATTTATTAAAATAATATTATAAATTACTATGCACTATTCATTATTATATTCAAATTTATTATAAAATTTGAACCGCGTCCCTCGTGCAGCCGCCCTTCACTGTGCAATTGCATAGTGAAATACTATTCATACATACGTATACGTAAATAGTAAAATACATATACATAAATAGTAAAATACGTATATATAAATAGTAAAAATACGTATACGTAAATAGTAAAATACATAAATAAAATACTTATTCACATAATAAATACATAAAAAAAATATTTCTTTTCATTGAATAAAATTTGGGATGTTACAACATTTACATGTATTTTGAATATCATTTTATACGTTAAAATAAAGTGATTTGAAGAACTACAAAATAACTTTAGAATTGTATACAATTTTATATATTTTATCTAACCAGTAATATCATTAAATATAATGGTTGGATCAATTAAATTTTACAAGGAAGAACAATTTCAACCTTTGGTACATCAAGATGAGAGTTTTGTTGAAGGAACAAGGTGTTTAGGCACCTTTCTCTGGAACGACATCACACCTAAAAAAATATATTCTTGAACAAAATGATAAAAAGACATATTCATTGATTCTTCCTCAATCCAATTGAATTTTGAACCAAACATGGCTAATCAAGGAGGAAATAAAGGAAATCATGCCAACCAATGAAATCAAAGAAGAACCTTAGGGGATTATGCTCAACAACAAAGTCCCTAACATTTTTCTAGCATAATAGCTCCAACAACCTCATAGGAAATGGAAATGAAACTCACCTTCCTCAACTTAGTTAGTGCACATTAGTTTGTAGGGATGAACCATGAGAATCCATATGCACATCTATCAAACTTTCATGATTTGTGTGGTACCATGGGGATTCTTGAGGGTGATGAGAAAACAATTTATCTCTGTTTATTTTTGTTTTCTCTTACCGGTAAGTCGAAGACATGGTTGCAATCTTATTCAAATCAAAGCCTCACTAGTTGGAGAAATGTGGAGAAAAAATTTGTGAACAAGTTCTTCCTATATTCTAGGTACATCAATCCTATATGAAAGATAGCTACCTTCCATCAAGGGTTTGATGAGCCCTTTTCTAAAACATGGGAGTGTTTCAAGTCTCTTCTAAGAAGGTGCTCCAATCATGGCTTTGAAGACATTGCCCAGTTGAATATATTCTATTACAAAATCAAGCCAGATATAAAGATGCTCTTGAATGCATCAGCATGTGATACCATGATGTCTTCTAAGGCTAAAGAAACCATAAAAATCATTAAATCTCTTACCTCTTCTAATCATCAAACACAACATATAGTGGACACAATGTTTTGAGGAGATGTGTTATTAATCTGAATACCAATGATGTAATCTTGGCTCAAAACAACCTCTGACCCAATAGATTAAAGCCCTAACAAAATAAAAAGATAAAACTTCATCAACAACTTCACTCAGTTAAAAAACCTACAACACAAAAGTATTGGGATTTTTCATTATGTTTTAATTTATTTCATTCCATTTTTTAGATTTAATTATATTTTTAAGTCTGTTAAATTTATAGTAAATCTTTTTTAATCTTTCAAATTTAAAATTATATTTTTAATCTTTAAAATATAAAAATTTATTATTTTAATCTCTATAATTTTAAAAATATTATATTAATCACTAATGTATCATTAATACAAATTAAGATGGACTAAAACAATAAATATATATATATATATATATATATATATATTATTTTAAAGATTAAAAATACAAATATTAAATTTAAGAGATTAAACTAATATATTTTTTAAAATTTTAAAACTAAAAACACAATATTCAAATTTCACATATCAAAACAATATATATGTTCTAAATTGGACAAAATCATATCCAAGTTTTTTATATTTTTTAAAAAATAATTTGGGGCCGGAAAATATTTTCCTTGTTTTGGTATCCTTGAAGTGGTGCTTTGTCAGTTCCCTCGTCACAAGCCGTTGCCGTTTTGATCCGTGGTGTTAGGGTTCTTTTCAATTTTTGGCATTCATGCCCTCCTCCATTAATATACCAAGGAAAAATATGTATTTTGGGATAAACTTTTCCAAAAATACTTATAAAAGAAGAAAAATTAAAAGCTTATTACATAAGCTAATTTATAAAAACCCTCTCATATTAATTTATTCGAAATGTGTTTTTTAGCTTACCTATAAACTAATTTTAGGTCACAAAGAAACTTATTTCATTTGTAAAAACTTCTAGAACACAGATATATATTTGAGAAAATGGAACATGAGTTAACCTTCTAATCATGCCTTATTCACTTTTAAATACATTTCAAAATTTTCTCAATTTTGAAATGGAAAATAACTCATTCTCTCGGTTCTCACTCTCCCTCAAACTTCCTTGAACCAAACACCACCAACAAAATTGCTTCCCCATTCTGATGGATCATGTATCGCACTCACTAGAAACTCGCACGAGAAATCCATTCCCAATGTCCTTATTAACAAGCACACACCTTACGCTTCAAATTGAAAACTTAACTAATTGACTAACTACCTATCTAACTGTATCCAATCCAAAAGTCTTACATTGCTTACGAATCAAGATTGTACCGGAAGGACACTATCGGCCACGTGGATCGGCCACGTGGACCAGCACGTCATGTCCTATCAGATATTGACGCAGCCCGGATATCACTTCGGCTCGGCCACGTGGACCTGTCACGTGGACCAGCACGTCATGTCCTATCAGAAGACATCGCTCAAATACCACTTCGGCTCGACAGGGGACTAAGAACCGTGCTCTTCCCCTATCGGCTCGGCCAGAAGCCGAAAGAGAACGTTTCGGCCATTTTGTATCGGCTCGGCCAAAAGTCAACATTGAATAATTAGAATGACGATTATGATTAACCAAGGACAAAGTATAATTAAGGCATAACCCGCCGATTAGCATCGTATTACCTAATTTGGTAAGCGTCGCTAAAGGCCCACCATGCTCAGGCCCATGTCAGGTATTATAAATAGGTCACACGTAACGAGGTATGTCACTGTTCATTTATTATCCTAGAAAATCGTGCTTGTCCTAACTTGAGCGTCGGAGTGCCTTTTGCAGGTACCTCCCCCCTCTGAAGAATCCACCTGAAGCTTTCGTTCGGCCCTCCTACACCTCACAAGACTACGATTGTGCCCTCAGACAGGTACATTTTGGCGCCCACCGTGGGGCCGAACCGACAGCTTTTGAAGAAGTCAGTCTGAGTACTATTTCGAAGAGATATCATGGCAAAGACAAGGAGAAATCACGCGAGAGACCACCGATCCGAAGATGAACACCAATCCGAAGCAGATACCGCCGAGACGATTGACGAGACCAACATGGCCGAGATGGTACGACAACTAAAGGAGGAAATGGCCGCCATGAAGCAACAACGAGAGAAAGATGCTCGTGAGATGGCCGCCCTGAGGGAAGAGAATGCTACCTTGAAAAACCAAAACAAAGATATCCCACATGGAAACCTTCCGAGCCGACTCATACCCAAGGTTTGTTCCACTTGCTCGGACATACCTCTCTTCCCCACACTTCCACTGTCGCCCCACCTACCGGAGCACACTGACACCCTTTCACCCCCAACATAATGCAATCCTCCCTTCTAGACCATTGGAAGTCCCTTCTGATAGATAAGTATGATGGGACCACTGACCCCGATGAGCACGTCGATATTTTCCTCACCCAAGTCACCCTCAGTACCACCGACGACGCCGCCCTATGTCGTATCTTCCCAACATCTTTGAAAGGAAGGGCATTGAGCTGGTTCACTCGTTTCCTGGCCAACTCGATCGACTCTTTCAACACCCTGGCATCCCACTTCACCATCCAGTTTGCCACCAGCCGACCCCACCATCTGACTTCCCTCACGCTGGTGAGCATAAGGCAAGAGAAGAGGGAATCCCTTCGGACCTTCATGAGCCGATTTAACAAAGCGGCCCTTGAAATCTGAGATCTCAATCCAGTTGTCGCCCTCCATCATTTGACCACCGCCTTGAAACCGGGACCATTTGCCAACAGTATCTGCAAAAAACCACCAACCGATATGGACGATTTGCGTCGGCGCGCCGATAAGTACATGCAGATGGAGGAACTTGCGGAATTTCGCAATCAGGCCAGGGCCGAGGTGGTGGCCAAGACCGAGAAGCCTGTCGAGAGCTCTTACCGTAGTCGTCCTAAGGATCTCGTCCCGAAGGACAAAACCATTCAGGGACCAAGGTACACTCATTATACTCCTTTGAACACTAGTAGATCAGCTGTATTAGACCAAGCACTTGCCTCGGAGGTCTTGGCAGTGCCGAAACGAGCCTCGACCCCCCCACGAGCCGATACAAGCAAGTCTTGTAAATACCATCGTAACCGGGGTCACTCAACTGAAGAGTGTGCGGCCCTTAGAGACAAAATTGAGGACTTAATCAAACAAGGACAGCTTCAACGTTTTGTTGATCGACCTCGCTCCCCCCGACATGATGATCGTCGGCATCGTCGAGATCAATCCGATCAAGACAGACCTGATAGGCGCCCCTATAGGGAACGAAGTCGGTCGAGAGGCCGAAAGGAAGACGAGCCGACGACTCAGCCCCGAAGAGTCATCAACACCATTGCCGGCGGGTTCGCCGGCGGAGGCGCTTCCTCATCGGCACAAAAAGGGCACCTGCGAGCCATCCGAGCTGTACACGCGGTGGAACGTACTCAACGCAGGATGCCGACCATCACGTTCACCGAAGCAGACTTCAAAGGCATTGATCCAGACCAAGACGATCCAATGGTCATCAATGTCAAAATTCACAACTGCATAGCTCGAAAAACGTTGGTCGACCAGGGCAGTTCGACTGGTATACTATATTGGAACACATTCAAACAGCTCGGCATCCCAGAGGCCGAATTAACCCCGTATAATGAACCCCTGGTCATATTTTCTGGTGAACGCGTACAGACGAAAGGGTACATCAAGTTATCCACCCGTTTCTGCTTCGATGGAGCCGAAGCTCGAGACATTCCGGTCAAGTACGTAGTTGTGCACGCCAACACGTCGTATAACATCCTTCTCGACAGGCCTTCCCTTAACAAGTTAGGTGAAATCGTCTCAACTCCACACTTAGCCATGAAATTCCCTTCTGAGTCAGGCCGGATCATTACAGTCCATGTCGATCAGAAAGCGGCCAGGGAGTGCTATTTCGCCAGCCTTCGGCTGCCTCGTCTTGAAACGGCTGAGCCGCGTGGAATCAAACGCGTTCACACAATAACACAAAACCCTGAAACGATAGTGGACTTTGACCCTCGCATGGAACAGGATGAGAGAGTCAAGCTAATTGAAGACCGACAACTGATCGTTATCGGACCGACCGACCTACACATAACCTACTTGGGCTCAAACCTGTCCGAATTGGCAAAACAAGAAATCGGGCAGATCATTAGAAAAAATAAAGATCTTTTTGCATGGCAGCCAGCCGACATGCTAGGTATCGATCCCAATTTTTTGTGCCATAAACTCTCAGTTTGCCGACAGGCAAAGCCGGTTGCCCAACAAAAAAGAAAAATGGGGGAAGAAAGAAAAAAGGCAGTCGAAGTCGAGACGTCCAAACTCCTAGAAGCCGGTTTCATCAGAGAAATCCAATACACAACATGGTTGGCCAACGTCGTCATGGTCAAAAAGTCAAACGGCAAGTGGAAAATGTGCACTGATTATACAGATTTGAACAAGGCATGCCCCAAGGATGCCTACCCCTTGTCGAACATAGACTGATTGGTTGATGGCACGGCCGGCCATAAGTTCTTGACTTTTCTTGATGCGTACTCGGGTTATAACCAAATCTGTATGCACCCTCGAGATGAAGACAAAACGACATTCGTCATAGAATCAGCCAATTACTGTTATCAAGTCATGCCTTTCGGCCTAAAGAATGTCGGGGCAACATACCAACGGCTTATGGACAAGATCTTCGCCGGTCAGATTGGGAGAAATATAGAAGTCTATGTCGATGACATGGTAGTCAAATTCGTCGACACGCTGTCTCATGTGGCCGACCTGGCTGAAATTTTCCATGCACTCCGAAAGCACCAGATGAGACTCAATCCTGATAAATGTGTGTTCGGCGTATCGGGTGGTAAATTCCTGGGCTTTATGTTGTCATGCCGAGGCATCGAAGCTAACCCAGACAAATGTCAAGCCATCATTAGTATGAGAAGCCCATCAACCCTGAAGGAGGTCCAAAAGTTAGCCGGCCGCCTAACAGCGTTATCTCGTTTCATACCATGTATGGCCGAAACCTCGAAGCCGATTCTCGGTCTTCTTAAAAAGGCCAACCACTTCCAATGGACAAATGAGTGTGAAGCATCTTTCCAACTCTTCAAAGAACGGCTCGCCACCCCGCCGGTAATGACCAAGCCAACCCCAGGCCGAGAGGTAGTTTTATATTTGGCAGTTTCTAGTGAAGCCATCAGCGCCAGCATGATACAAGAAAATGACGGCCAACAACAACCTGTATACTTCGTCAGTCGAGTGCTCCAAGATGCCGAACTCCGATACCAACTGTTAGAGAAGGTAGTGTTGGGACTAATATACGCAGCAAGGCGACTTCGACAATACTTCCAAAGTCACACAGTGGTGGTCCGAACCGATTGTCCGATCGCCAAAGTGTTACGCAAGCCAGAACTGGCTGGCCGAATGATGGCATGGTCCATCGAGCTGTCCGAATTCGACATTCATTTCGAACCTAGAGGAGCCATTAAAGCACAAAGCCTAGCCGAATTCATCAATGAACTATCAGCACTTGGCTACTTTGAAGACAATGCTTGGACCATGCACGTTGACGGATCTTCCAATCAACAAGGTAGTGGTGCCGGCATAATTCTGGAAAGCCCATCTGGTATTACCCTCGAACCATCACTACGCTTCGGCTTTAAAACGTCCAACAATCAAGCGGAATATGAAGCCTTGCTTGCTGGCATGAGGCTAGCTGCCGAGATGGGGGCAACAAGAATCATGTGCTGGATCGACTCCAAAGTCGTGGCCGAAAAGGTCAATGATAACTTTCAAGTCAAGGACGCCAACCTGTTGAAATATTACCACCTATTCAAAGGGATGAGTGGTAAATTTCATGACGTACAAGTCTGACACACACCGCGTTGCAACAACGAAAAAGCCGACCAGCTAGCTCGACTGACAAGTAGTCGAAAACCAGGACAGCTCCGAACGACCATCCACTTGGAATTACCCACATCCAACATCCCACAAGAATTCATGCCGATCGAAGAACTTTCAAACTCTTGAATGACTGGCATCATGAATTTCATTGTTAACGGCTCAGAGCCGGCTGAGCCAATCGACGCTAAAAAGATCCGAACCCAAGTGGCACGTTATTCCGTGGTGACAGGAGAGTTGTATCGGCGAGGGTTCTCCACACCCTTATTGAAATGCCTTGACCAGCAGCAAGCCGACTATGTCATGCGAGAAGTTCACGAAGGAATCTGTGGATCCCACTCGGGAGGAAGGACGTTAGCTGCCAAGGTATTGAAGGTCGGCTACTATTGGCCGACCCTTAAAATCGATTGCCTTATGGGGCATTGACATTCTCGGCCCTTTCCCACTCGCCAAGGGTCAGTGCAAGTTCCTAGTAGTAGCCGTTGATTATTTTACCAAGTGGATCGAAGCCGAGCCGCTTGCCACCATTACGGCCGCCAATGTCCAAAAATTTGTATGGAAGAACATCATCACTCGGTTCGGCATCCATACGCAATCATTTCTGACAATGGGCTTCATTTCACGGATAAAAAATTCAATACCTTCTTGGAGAACCTTGGCATCCGGCACAGATTCACATCTGTCGAACACCCCCAGTCTAATGGTCAGGCCGAAGCAGCCAACAAGGTGATCCTCTCTGAATTGAAAAAGCTCCTCGGCTCGGCCAAAGGATCCTGGGTTGAAGAACTTCCCGAAGTTCTCTGGGCATACAGGTGCACGCCCCAATCAAGCACAAGAGAAACTCTGTTCCGGTTGGCATACGGAACATATGCCATGATACCAGTCGAAGTGGGCGAACCCTCGTTTCGATGCACACATTTTCATGAAGAGTCCAACGATGGCGCAATTCGGGCCGAACTGGATGTTATTGATGAAGTTCGAGATAGATCCCAAATCATAGCCGAAGCGTGCAAACAGAGAATGTCTCGACGGTTTAACTCCAAATTAAAACCACGAAATTTCCAAGAAGGTGATCTCGTTTGGAGGGTATCCGGTTCGGCACGACGCAACCTGACCGAAGGAAAGTTGGCGGCAAGTTGGGACGGCCCCTACCGCTTTCAACACGCCCTCCAAAATGGCGCGTACAAGTTGGAAGAATTGTCTGGCAATGTCATTCCTCGGACATGGAACTCCACCCATCTCAAGACCTATTACAGTTAGATTTTCACTCATGTAAATGTCTTATGGTGCACTCTTTTCCTTGAACTGGTCTTTTTTCCTCTTAAAAAATTGTGAAAAGAGGTTTTTGGCCGACAAGGTTTTTAACGAGCATCTAATCATCAATAACAATACAATTCAGATATTTATGTCTTGCTTTATATTTACGCAAAATTTAAAGTCTTCCCTCCCGAGACGTCTCTCGGCCAAGGATGTGACTTTCGTTTCAAACTACAAGTCTTCCCTCCCGAGATGTCTCTCGGCCAAGGACGTGGCTTTCATTACAAGTCTTCCCTCCCGAGACGTCTCTCGGCCAAGGATGTGGCTTTCGTTTCAAACTACAAGTCTTCCCTCCCGAGATGTCTCTCGGCTAAGGACGTGGCTTTCATTACAAGTCTTCCCTCCCGAGATGTCTCTCTGCCAAGGATGTGGCTTTCGTTTCAAATTACAAGTCTTCCCTCCCGAGATGTCTCTTGGCTAAGGATGTGACTTCAAATAACAAGTCTTCCCTCCCGAGACGTCTCTCGGCCAAGGATGTGACTTCAAATCACAAGTCTTCTCTCCCGAGACGTCTCTCGGCCAAGGATGTGACTTCTACAAGCATTCCCTCCCGAGAAGTCCTCGCGGTTAAGGGTATGACTATTTCAAGTCTTCCACGCGTTAAATAAAAATTAAACTACGTTCGGCAAATTTGTTATATCGATGTTTGCTTAGAAACACTGATAAAAGCAGTAAATTGCATTAACAAGACATAAGGGCTCTAACGGCCCGGAATTACAAGAGATTAACAGGGCACTATCGGCCCCAGCATACAAAATCATAAAAAAGAAACATAATAACCCTAAGCCTGTGCCTCGGGCTCCCCTTGGATTGAAGGCTCCTGCTCGGCTACTTCCTCCTGCACATGGCCGTTGCCACTTGGTTCGGCCTCATGACGAACAGGAACTTCAGTGTCCGGCTGTTCATTCGGCGGGATTTCAGTCAGATTGACATATTTCCCCCGATAGAAGTCCATGGTCATATCAAATTGAAAGTCTACAGGTAAACTTCCAAAATGTCGGGCTTGCCGAGCCGCCTGGGCGAAACCGGTCTCATGTTGAGAGAGTACCTTGCTCCTAGCCCTCTCCCGGTATGCGCCGAAGTCCTTCCTCTCGGCTTCTAGCTCCTTCAGCAGCACAACCGACTTCTCAGCCTCGGCCTTTAGAAGATGCTCTAATCGTTGAACCTTCAAGGTCAGGTCATCATTCTGACGGCTCCGACGGTCCAGCTCCGCCTCACATTTCTTAACATGCCCTTGTGCCTCAGATAGAGCCGTCAAGGTTTCTTGCACGGACTTTTCTGACTCAGCCAGCTGTCGGCGCAGCCCATCGGTCTCGGCATTCGGCTGCATCATAATGCTTTGAGCCAAAGCCAAAGCCCGAGCCTGCAACTCGCAGAAAAAAGTCCACTTATGGGACGAAGTCATCTGCCCCAGTATGGATTGCCCCATCTCCGAAGTCAAATCTTGACTCAGGTAGTCTTGGGCACTAACATTAGGGGCTAGGAAGCCGGGACCCACAAGCCCTTGAGGGGCTACAAGCGCAGGTAGCCTCTGTTGCTTTTGCCGGCGCGCCTCAGCCTCGGCCTCAGCCCTTCTCTTGTTCACTTTTGCCCTCTGAGCATCCTGGTTGCTCTTCTCCTTCAGCTGCTGTTGAGGCCGAACCGGCTCACGGGACGGAGCCCGGCTCTCTCCATGTGGAGTCGATTGCTTGGCAACTCGGCCTTGGATCAGAGCCTGAATATCCAAGTCGTCTTTGTAGTTCGCCATAATACCTGCACAAACACTAGTCAAAATCAATGGCAACGCAGGAATTCAAGTAAAGGACAGACACTATACCAATTAAATCATCAACAGGATGGGCTGATTTCATAAGACGAACGAGATCTCGACACGGCAAGGGCCGTGACAACTTTTCCAACACTTCCAAATCAGCTTTCTCCTCAGCGGACATCTTGGACTTCGACACCACATCATATTTTCTCGGCGCCCGAGTCCAATATAAAGGAAACAAGGCATTTCCTGCATCATCGAAAAAGTACTTGTTACCGTTTTCTAGCCGAATCATCACCTTAAAGAACCCCACTTTGAATCCTTTATAGGAGGTCATGAACGGCTGAAGTAAACAATGCTCCGCCCGAACCAACGACAGCCATTTTGCCTTCTTTGTAGGCCGAGATGAGTAAAAATACAAGAACAGATGGGGAGTCGGCTCGATACCAAGTGTCAGACACAATTGCCGAAACCCTTGCATCGCGGCCCAGCTGTTCGAATGCAACTAGGTCGGCGCAACATTGAGAAAACGGAGCACACCCATAAAGAACTTATCAAAGGGAAGAGTCACCCCCAAATCACGAAACAAGTAATCATACACAAAAAAGAAATTGTATTTACACCGTCCTCGGCCAAGAAACACAAAATTCGATTCCCACGATCCGTCGTTCCGGCATGGGTCGAAGAAGAAACCAGATGGAACCTCATTCTCGGGAAGAGTAACAAAGTTCTCCGCGTCGAATAGCAAAGCAATCGAATTCTTATCAGTATACCGAGAAAATACACTGCCCACCTCCCCATGTACCCATCTATAACTAGGAACTTCTATAGGGCTGAATTGACGCGAAGCCGGACCGGCTCGGCGAGTATTCGGTCAGCCCTCAACCATCTCGAGGGAAGAAGCTTCCTCCGCACTCGACGACTGCTCAAACCCCTCGATAATTTCTATACTAGCCAATCTCTGTGTTGCCGAATCCGAAGCTTCTCGGTGAGAAGGCTCACGTGAACCCACCTCGACAGAAATAGCTCTACTACTTCTAGTGGAACCCGCCTTGGAAACCCTATCCTCTACATCTATATTTAAATCAGCCATCGAAACATACCTTAAATCGGATGTCGGCCTCGGTCGGTAACTCGCACTCAAAGTTGATCTTTGCGTCGTCTCGGAGCCCTTGCACACTACAACCAAGTAAACACTAGGATTTGGTCCCCACCACCCCTATTTATAGTGTCTTCAAAAAACGGATAGTAACTGATGCTCCTCTAGGGACCGTCAGATCAACATGATCCAACGACTCACAGGCTCCAACTTTTCAAAACCCTCTCATCATTACTTTACCGTTACCAACCCAACGGTTATAACCCTTCACGTTCCCACATTAATGCCCCACGATTAATACCCAAC
The DNA here is from genome assembly GCF_000230855.2 of Cajanus cajan. NCBI lineage: Eukaryota > Viridiplantae > Streptophyta > Magnoliopsida > Fabales > Fabaceae > Cajanus > Cajanus cajan. The sequence continues at coordinate 5,703,862 of NC_138519.1, forward strand.
GGTTATAAACCTCCACGTTCTCACATTAATGCCCCACGATTAATGCCCGACGATTACAATTCCACATTCCACCCCAACCGTCACAACTGTAAAGTCGTTTTTACCCTTTACGTCCTTGCACTCCTCAAGGCTGGGGGCTTGTGTACCGGAAGGACCCTATCGGCCACGTGGATCGGCCACGTGAACCAGCACGTCATGTCCTATCAGATATTGACGCAGCCCAGATATCACTTCGGCTCGGCCACGTGGACCAGCACGTCATGTCCTATCAGAAGACATCACTCAAATACCACTTCGGCTCGACAGGGGACTAAGAACCGTGCTCTTCCCCTATCGGCTCGGCCAGAAGTCGAGAGAGAACATTTCGGCCATTTTGTATCGGCTCGGCCAAAAGTCAACATTGAATAATTAGAATGACAATTATGATTAACCAAGGACAAAGTATAATTAAGGCATAACCCGCCGATTAGCATCGTATTACCTAATTTGGTAAGCGTCGCTGAAGGCCCACCATGCTCAGGCCCATGTCAGGTATTATAAATAGATCACACGTAACGAGATATGTCACTGTTCATTTATTACCCTAGAAAATCGTGTTTGTCCTTACTTGAACGTCGGAGTGCCTTTTGCAGGTACCTCCCCCCTCTGAAGAATCTACCTGAAGCTCTCGTTCGGCCCTCCTACACCCCAGAAGACTACGAGTGTACCCTCAGACAGATACAAAGATCATGGACAATTTATAATCACCCTCCTCCTTTAATATACCAAGACAAAATATGTCAAACACTTATAAAAGAAGGAAAACTAAAAGCTTATTACATAAGCTAATTTATAAAAAACCTGTCATATTAATTTATTCAAAATGTGTCTTTTAGCTTAACAATAAACTAACTTTATAGCTTACGAAGAAACTTATTTTATTTTTATTCTTCTTATTTTCTTCTTTTATAAGTGATTTTGAGAAATTGATGCAATAAACCTAACTAACACAATGTAACTGACTTAAGAGGAACACTAACTAAATAAACTATCTAAGTAACAGAAATGTTTCATCGTCGAGTGAATAACTAACGGCGTTGGAGAGATGAGAGAAAGTGAAGCAGCGGTCGCCGTAGTACAGCGGCGGAGACGTGGATTCGACGCGCTTTTCCAGGAGCCTGGCAATGTCTCCGTCTCCGTCGAAGTTGGGAGTATTACATCAAATTATACACTCTCTTACCACAAATAAGTAAATCACTCATTATTATGTAAAGCTTTATTATATTTATTTTTAAAATAAATATATAAAAACACAAGCCCACAAACTTTGCAAGATATATAAGATTAAAAAATTGGGGATTAGTTATATGTTAAATGACCAACTCGTTGACATAAGTAATAAAACCTTATATTTCTTAATCTAAGTTGTATAGAATTTAAATCTTAATTAAAAGAATAAATTAAATTACATTAAAAAAAATATTTATCTTGTGTGTATTTATAATTTTCAATAGAAATAAGTCATTATTTCTAATGACAAATACTTTGTTAATAAAATATATAATAGAAAAACTTATGTGTTAGATGCATATGTTAATGTATGAATAACTAAATTAGCTTCTCTCTCTTTCTCTCTTTCTATCTATCTATATATATATATAGTATATATATAAACTGATGTCATAATTGATCTTCAAACTTTAACATTTTTAATTTGAATCTTAAATTTGATAAATAAAAAAATGTTAAGAAGATACTCTTAATACAATTAAAATTTTAAAAAAGATCAATTTTTTACAAAATTCGTAATAATAAATATTCTACCAATATCATAGTTTAAAAAAAAACTATAATCATAAACGCACAAAAATTTATGCACATTTGAGTTTAACTTTCCCACTCATTAATTTATATAAATTCTGCAAAAACAAAAAGCTAATATCTCTTCATTTTCCTCTTCATATTTATTGTCAAAGTTTCATAATTATATATATATATATATATATATATATATATATCATTAAAATTACATAAATTTAGTGTTTATAAGTAATTTATCTAATATTTCTTCATTTTTCTCCTTTATATTAATTATTAAAGTTTCATAATTCATTAATAGATTTCATAACTTTCAGAAGCAATTCATAACTTTCAGAAGCAATAATTAATTTCATGAATCAAAATAAGAAAAATTAATATAATTTTTTAATATTATATATATATATATATATATATCATAAAATTACATAAAATCTTCCACATAAATTTTGTAATAACTTCCCAAACAATAATTGATTATCATGTTATACAATTTACGATACTTCATATAATATCAAAATAATTCACTTCACAAAATAAAAAAATAAATATAATATCAATTTTTTAAAATAATATATATAAATATTTACATAAATTCTGCAAAAGCAAAAATCTAATAATTTTTAAAAAATAATCTATGTATTAAAATAATTTATCTAATATTACTTTCATTTTCTCATTTCATATTATTTTTCATAATTTATTAATAGATTTCATAACTTTAATATAAATTTAGTAATTAATATATATATATATATAAATTTTACAATTTACAATTTAAAAATAAGTATGTATTTCAATAATAGTTTCGATCGAGTCATACTTTTTTAATTGTTAAGAGAATTTTAAATAACGTATTTGATAGAGCTGTCAAAACGGGGCAGCCCGACCATGTGGGCCGATCCACCTTGACCCACTTTAAAAACGAGCTAATCTAACCCGGTCTACTTTTAATTTTCTCAAAATAAATTTGGCCCGGCCTGGTCCATCATGGGTTGGTGGGTTATACGGGTCAGCCCACCAGCCCAACAAATTTTTTTAAAAAAAATTATCAACAAAATTTAAAATTTAAAATTAATTATAAATTAACATAATAGTCATAAAATTAGCATCATTAATAGTCATAAGTCATAACTCATCATACAAAATTAAATACAAATCATGATAAAAGTCTAAAATAAAAATTTTCAATATTTCATCATACAAAATTAACTACAAATCATACTTAAATTTTTATTGTAAAAAAAAATGGTGGGTTGGTGGGTTACCCAGCCCACCATGGGTTTAGTCCAGGTGGGTCGGGTTGAGATATACCCACCTACTATAAAACTTCAATTTTTTTGGCCCGGCCCGACCCGTTTTCAAGGTGGGTCGGGTTGGCTCACGAGTCCCGGCCCACTTTGACAGCTCTAGTATTTGATCTATTTAAACACTACCATCCATCTTAATAAATATTGTTATTTCTCCCTCTATCTAAAGTTCTCTTATGTCCCATTCCCCAATTAACTGGTAATTCTCCCAATTTTTCTATTATATATTATTTCAGTATATATATAATGAAAAATTTCTCCAATAAATATATGCAGCAAAAATAAATTATACTAATAAATATTTTTTAATGACTAACATTTATAGCACTAAATACTACAAAATAAGGTTATACACTAGGATGACTAGGGATGACAACAGGGTTGGTCAGGTACGGGTTTCATGATACCTGTCCTCGTCCTTGCGAATCAAACCCATCCCCGTCCCTGTACTCGTACCCGTCAGGTATATGATTTTCATCCCCATCTCTGTCCCCGTCGGGTATCGGGTATACCCGTATCCGTACCCGTACCTGTTAATTTTTTTATTTTTTATTTTTTGTAAAAAAATATGATATTTTTAAATTATTTTTTATTATATTATAATTATAATTAAGTTATTTCTCTATCTCATATTATAATAAATAATCACACATAAAAAAATATTAAAATTCTTTAATATAATTAAATTGAAAGTGGATACTAAATTAAAAATGAGAACGAAGACGGTACGGGTACGGGTACAGGGTTGGTAAGTACATACCCGTGCCCGATTTAATATATTAAATTTTACATGTACCCTTACTCATACCCGGTCAAACCGGGTATTCCCCGTCAAAGTTGAGACGGGTTCAAGTATTACCACAGGTACGGGCCGGTATATTTGTCATCCCTAAGGATGACAAGTAAATTTGTATCGGAGAATAATGTTTGAGCCCGTCCCAACTTTAACCAGGAATACATCATTTGATCGGACACTGGTAATACCCGATTCATTAAACCGGGTACGGAGACAAGGATGAGCATATACATACCTGTCCTGTACCCATTTTAAATTTATAAATATATAATTTATTTTTTAGAATTTACTGAAAATTTATGTAATTTCTTACTTTATTTTTAATTTATGTCAAATAAAGTTTAATTAATTTTTGTAATTACTATTTTATGTTGAAATTCTTATTTTTTATATTTTCTTTTACAAAAATAATATTTAATTAACTTTTGAACAAATATGGTACGGGTATATGGGGATGAGGACACAAATATATCTGTCAGGTATAAAGACGAGGATGAGTATAGGGTATGAGAACGTGGACAGGGATGAGTATAGAGAAACCCACATACACGCTTCGTGTCATCCCTAGTATACACATTCCATTCTCCAAAAGTAAACAACTTCTCCAATAAATACATGTAGGAAAAAAAAACTCTACTAATAAATATCTTTAATTACTATCATTTAAAACAATAATAAATACTAAGAAACAACTCTCAAAGATATTGGATATACACATTTCATTCACATGAAATTATTCTCATTACATAATTTTAATCTATATATATAAACAACCTTCAATCATCATATTTTCACCATTATATATTTTTCATTCTCAAGTGGTTTATTTGATGTTTCATTTGAAAAATATTTCTAATGTATTTTGGTGTTTTTTTTTTAATTTTTTCACTGTATATATACATTAATTGAAAAACATTTTATTTATGTTAATATTGAAAGGTCATGGGTATATGATATGTTTTACATATTATTTATTTGGTGGTTATTTGTTGTTTCATTTGAAAATCATTTCTAATACATGTTGGTTTTTTTCGTGTTTATTTTATGTTTAATTTGAAAATGCATATTATGTTTTGTAAATGTAAAACCTGAATCATAATCATGATCATATTTTGAAAGATAATAAAAAAAATGCATCAATGATTTGAAGGGAATAACGTTTTATTGGGAGATTGTTGTTGCTTATGTAAGTAAAACTATAAAAATAAAAGTGCAAACGATAAAGATTATTTGAAAAACTTATTGTGTTACCCATGAATTCATAAATTATCTCTATGTTTTATGAAATCAATGTATTATGAAAAAAGTTTAAATTTTGATCCCTTACACTCATTATTATCCTTTCATTTGATTTATAAATTTTATAAAATATATGTTAAATTTCAACATATTGTTGAATTTTTATTATATCCAGTTAGCAACACATGTCTTTCAATTTTTTATGAGATTGCTATGTTGAGGTTTGAAATCCTATTAAAGTAATGGATAAAACAAACAATCTGATATACCTTGCTATTGGTTAACCCATGAATGAAAAGAATGTGCATATCAAACAACATAAAAAAAAAAATTCTATATTATGTTTGGATTGCTACAAGTCAAAAATTACATTTACTTAAATGTTATTTAATTATATTATTTTAAGTAGTAATATGTAAGTTACTCTTTGAAATTTACATGGTATACTAATATTTCAACCAAGATATTTTATCAGTTGATTAATAGATATTAATTACATAATAGATAGTTAAATTATTTAATTTTGTATTATTTTTTTTTGTTCTTTCATTTTAAGCATCTTAAATTTATGAAGCTTAATTAATTGATATAATTAAATATCATGGATTTGAAAAGATGAAACAACTCAATCAACTGATAATTTCAACATACGTAAGTTATTAACATTTTTAACCCAAGAATAAAACAAAAACACAATTTTGCATCTCTAAGTAAAAAAAAATATATTAAAAGATTAATTAATTTATGTCTAACACATACAACATGTCCATTCCCAAACTTATTTAAAAGTAATTCATACAATTGATAATTAAGATTTTTTTTTTGTTTTAATAAGGATGTATAACTCTTATTCATCAAGTCATCTTCGATAAGAATAAAGAGATATCTCTGATCGTGACTTTATACCAAAATTAGGATCAAACCATCATCCTTAATTAAAGAGCATAAGTATAAAAACAATTAAGCTAACAACTTTTGATATAAAATACTACACAATCAACTTTTTTCTATTATTATAAAATAAATATAACAATAATTTTAAAATTAAATAAAATACACTTTAAAGCATAAAATTAATATATTTTTTATTATATACATTATCATATAAAATGTATTTTAAATTAATAATCCATGGGTAACCACACTTGTAGCATGTAATATATGGTAACAATATTACTAACCTGAAGTCATTCTAGTATCTATTAGTATTACTGATAGTTTTAATATGGAGCCTTAGATATTTAATTATGAGTTTTCCTTCCCAGTTTCTAGAAATTTAATTAAATGTCGTTATTGTTGTAAATATGCATTAGGTAGAAAACTTATAATAAAGACCTCTCAATACTTATTTTCTTATTGAATAACCCAACACGTTATTGGGACATTAATTCATAAAATCCGTCTCATAATATTTCATAACCAACAAGTAAAATACCATAATTCATTACAAAATAGATTTATAATGAGTGAGATTGGTGTAAATATATATTGATTTTAAAATATATATAAAAAAATCAGATATTTTGCACAATATGGTCCATATATACTTGCTTATGTCCCAATTCATACGCTATACCATAAAAGCTATTCTGTATTGCTTCCAATTTTCACGTTTTTATCCACTTTGTTAATTGTTTCTAACACATGTAATAATCTAGCCTTTAAATTCTAACAACCTTCTCTATTTCTTAATTGTGTGTTTGGATGAAGAATTTTACAAATTCAAGGAATTTTAAATTCTTGGTATTTGAATTATTTTGATTTCAATTTCTATCATTCTTAAAATATTTTGTTTGGATAGGTCAATTCAAATTTCTTATATTTTAAATTATTAGGTTAAATATGATAATTTGATTCTACTATGGTAAAATTGATTTAAAAAATATATTTATATATTAAGAATTTTAAATTAAATTTTATAAAAATAAATATTAGCTAATTTTTAATCATTTAATAATTTCAAAAATTAATATTAGATAACATTTAATAATTTTTAAAATATTTTCAGTAATTAAAAATATGAAGAGATAAGATATAAGATAATAAAATATATAAGTGAAATAAGAAGAAAAAAAATATGAAGAATTTCAAATTCTTACTTTTTTGAGAGAATTTGAAATTATACTATTTGAGAGAATTTTACAAATGCTTGACTTTCAAATTCTTTAAAAATCTTCCATCCAAACAAGACATTTCACCTCAAAGAATTTGAAATTCTTCAAATAAATAAATTATTCCATTTAAATTCTTTATCCAAACACACTCTAAAGTAATAGGCCGGACATTCAGTAAAACAATTAAGATCATTATCTAGAGTTTCCAAATTTAATTTTTGTCTAAGGTGCCGAAATTTTTTAGATATAATCTGCAAAGTAAACTATTATTAATTGTCTTACACTAAAAAATCGGCCCAAAACAAGAGTTTGTGGTTATTATTTTGATGCAAGATTTATTGAACGAAGTAGACATGTCAACTTTCTTTCAACTTTTTCAAGATTTACTAGCAGGACACGTTTTTTTCACCTCTGGCTAAACAGTGTAATCTTTCCACATACAAAAACAAACTAGCAAGGGAAGGAAAACAAACATAATCATGGAATACCTTACATCTCTCTTGATCTTTTTTGGGCTGGCAAGCATTCATGTCCTAGTCTCCATCTTCAAAACACTAAAATCCTCCAAATACCCACCAGGGCCTCGACCTTTTCCAATCATAGGAAACATCTTGGAGCTTGGAAATCAACCTCACCAAGCACTTGCCAAGCTTTCTCAAATTCATGGTCCTATTATCACTCTTAAGCTTGGTAGCATCACCACCATAGTTATTTCCTCTCCACAACTTGCCAAAGAAGTATTACATAAAAATGATCACATCTTCTCTAGCCGAACCTTGCCAGATGCTGGTCGAGTACTTGACCGCCACATACTTTCAGTTGCATGGATGCCACCTTTGGCTCAGTGGAGGACCCTCAGAAGAATTTGTGCGACAAAAGTTTTCTCTTCCCAAAAGCTTGATTCTACACGAGCTCTTCGTCAAAGGAAGGTGCAAGAATTGTTAGATTATGTCAACGAAAGAAGCAAGAAATGTGAAGCTTTGGATATTGGTGAGGTTGTCTTAGTAACCATTCTTAACTCCATATCAAACACTTTGTTCTCAATGGATTTGGCTCACTACTCTTCTTATAAGTCTCATGAGTTCAAGGACATCATTTGGGGTATCATGAAAGAATCTGGAAGGCCTAATGTTGTGGACTTTTTCCCAATTCTTAGCCTTCTTGATCCACAAGGTGCGCGGAGAAGAATGAATGGTTATTTTGGAAAGTTAATTTCATTTTTTGATGGACTCGTAGAAGAAAGATTGCGTTTAAGGGCATCAAAAAATGAATCCATGGCATGCAATAATGATGTGTTAGATTCTCTGCTGGAACTCGTGCTTGAAGACAGTTCACAAGTCACCCGCCCTCATGTGTTGCATTTATTTGTGGTAAGTATATATACATATATTTTTTTAACACAAAAGGACTTCAGTAATTTATACTTTAAAAATCATGATGATGATTATTTCAGTAATACACCTTTTTTTCTTATTTTGTGTTGATAGAGAACTTCAATTTCAATTTTGTTAATAAAAAAAGAAGAGTGTCTCAACAATAAATGTTATAGATGAGGATAACAAAGAGATACAATGCATCAAAAGACCTAATTTAGATTAATTTTAGCAAAATAAATTCAATTTCAAACACAAAAAGTTGAATTAACAATAAAGACTAAAAATATTAAAAAACTGCAATTATAAGAACTAAAAAAATTTATCTTAAATTATAAGGACTAAAAAGGATAAAAAAAAATAAGTACAAGGACTAAAATGATCTAATTTTAAATTATAGAGACTAAAAGGTAAAATTAAAGAAACTATAAGAACTATAAAAATATTTTAATCATATTTTATATCGAATACTTTAATGACTATTTTTTTTATGTTCGTGTGTGTATATATTTTACCTTAAATTTTAACAATCTAACTATTAAATTAAAATATATTAATGCATAAATCAAGTTTACAAATTTTTAAAAAATTTGATACTTTGTTTCAGTAATTAAGATAAACATATAAAATATTTTTATTGTCCATCAATTTGAATTGATGAAACATAGTATCAAATAATTTTTAAATTTTTTAAAATTTTACAGACGTAATCTATGCATTAAAAATTTTTAATTTAACGATTAAATTGTAAAAATTTAATATAAAATTAAATTATTAAATAAAATAAGTTTAAGTAAAGTTACACTAATAATAACTTATAATAAGTAATTTTCTTTCTATATATATATATATATATATATGTGAAATCTAATTACTTCAACAATAAATTTTAATGTAAACACTCGATAACTCTTGCTTATACTGAGTGAGTGGGTACATTACACCTCCATTTTTGTAGATGTAGTAAATGATGAACTTTGGCAAAGTCAAACTTTTACGGCATTTATCCGAGTTACCTTATAGTAATATATAATATATAAAAAGAGAAAAAAAAAAGTTTTTGAAGTTTGATACAAAATTTAGATACGTGTTAACCATATACCTAAATAACTAACGGGCATACGAATATAAAGTTTAGCCTAAAGCTGATAAAAGTAAGAGCAATCACTCCCTAGAAAATATATATTATACAATGTTGAATGAAAGTATAAGGTAATAAAAGGGTAAAATTTGATTTTTGTTGATCTTATAATGTGATCGAGTAAGGGTCAAACTCAATATAAAAATAAAAATAAAATAAAAATTAGTTTATAAGCTAAGAATTAAATTGCCTTCATCGCTACACAAAATCTTCATTCACAGTTTATATCAGTAAATCCTACTGATATTTCACGTTATCCATCTTTTTGGTTTGTTTTCATTTGTTGGTCATGTTAGGATTTATTTGTGGAGGGACCAGACGCAATATCAAGCACAGTTGAATGGGCAATGACAGAGTTGTTACGTAATCCGGAGAAACTAGAAAAGGTTAAACAAGAGTTTGAGCATATCCTCACCAATGGTGAACACATTGAAGAATCACACATCTCAAAGCTTCCTTACCTACAAGCAGTTGTGAAAGAAACCTTCCGCATGCACCCACCAGCCCCATTATTAGTGCCACGTAAGTCAGATATTGATGCTGAAATAGGTGGCTTCATGGTGCCTAAAAGTGCACGAGTTATTGTTAATGTATGGGCCATGGGAAGAGATTCAAGTATTTGGACAAATCCAAATCAATTTTTACCTGAAAGGTTCTTGAACACTGAAACTAACTTTAAAGGTCAGCATTTAGAGTTAATACCCTTTGGAGCTGGAAGAAGAATTTGTCCTGGATTGCCATTTGCTTATAGGACTCTGCATGTTACGTTGGCCTCTCTTTTATACAACTATGATTGGAAGCTTGCTGATGGGGTAAAGCTACAGGACATAGATATGTCTGAGATATTTGAGATATATGGGCTTACCTTACATAAGGCACAACCTCTGCGAGTTATTCCCATCCTAAAATAATGATGTTACAAATAATAATTAGAAATTTAAGGGTCGTGAATAAATGTTAGAAGATGAAAGATTGTGAGTTAATATGTACTAGAGATTTCAGCACTGTGTAATAACCATATAGTAAGAAGATGAAATTAAGGTTGAAAGTTAATATGCATTAAGAGACATCATTTCTAATAATAATTAGAAATCAAAGGGTTATTGTTATTAATTTATTATATCTGTTTAGTGTTTTAATTAACCAAAAATACCACACAATTTTAATAAAGATGGGAAGGTCTAAATTTGTCGAAAACGTTTTTCTTTTATTAGTAAGAATTATAAAGATTACAACAGCTTTCAAGCTTATGATTTTCTACATATTTTAGTGTTAAAATTCATTATAAGAAATTGTTATGTAATAATATACACTTTATAGTGAAATAATATTTGTCAATAAATATTACTTTTACCTATATTGTATATATAATAATATTTATATATTGTTAAAATGTGTAAATATAAGTTATAATAATCCATAAAATATATTGTTAAATCTCATTTAAAATTAGTACTAAATATGTTTATACTTACATATATTATATGTTGATATATTATTAAAATGTTATATATATTATAATAATACATTAAATTTTATTTAAAATCTAAAATTATGTGTGAATATATGTCAAATAAATTTATACATGAATATATTATATTTATAGTGACATTTTTTATATGTAACAGCATGTAATATTTTTTATTGTGATTATAGATCTTTTTAATCCAAAATTTCCAAATACATGAACAATATATTAGTAAAAACATAATATAAATTAGGTTAAATTAATTCATAAATCCTTATAGTTTTTTCAAATTTTTAATTAGGCCTTTATAATTAAAAAATACTTTTAAAAAATTCTTATAATTTATAAATCATGTAATTAAATCTCCACCCACTAATGATCTTACTATATCCGGTGATTCCGGTCAACTTAAACGAACATCTACTATAATAATTACCTTTTTATTTTATTATGCTAACATGTATATTAATATGCTAATTATCCCTTTTATTCTCACTTGTATAGTTGTATTAAAACCTTCTAATTAAATCCCTAATTTTAAGTTTTACCTTCTTCGAGACATGTAAAGCATAAGTTTCTTCTGTGCGTGTCTCTTGATGGCTGAGTATTTGGAGCATAGTTTTAAAAACCGGACCAGTCATCGAACTGGTTAAGGTACTGGGTCAGTGGGTCAAAGGTTGAACCAGTAGGTCATTAGTTGAATCGTATGACTCAATTTTTATTTATTTTTATTAAAAAAATTCATATTAAATATATTTTATACTTATAAATTTTAATAAATTCATATCTTATTTTAAATTTCAATTTTTCTATCTTATTTAAAATTATTTTTATTTTTATTTTTATTTTGTAAAAAAATACATAAAAAATTACATGTTAAATTGTATATTAATACAAATTAAAAATATAAATAATATGTACATATATAATATGTTTGCAATTGATATCACAAAATAATATATGTAATATATACATAGGTATTATATTATTAAATATATAATTTAAAATTAATAATATACTATAAAAGTTATTTAAGTTGTATGTATTATAAACAAATACATTAGAACAAGTAGTTATTGTTATATTTAATAAGATTCTTTGCTCTTCCATTAAGAGATTCAATTTTCATTATCATTTTTGTGGTTTATGGTCCCTTATAAAAATTTTAAAAAAAATAAGAAAAAAAAGTGGTTGAACCGATTTGACCTACCGGTTTACCAGTTGAACTGGAAAATTGACCGGTTCAATCCAGTTTGAAACGGGTTGACTACATAACTGATCTAATTTAAGATTCGGATCGGCTGGACCACCGGTTCCTGGTCCAACCGGTCCGACCGGCCAGTTTGATCGGGTTTTAAATCACTGATTTGGAGGGTCAAAATAATTAAATTAATAATACATGAATTAAATATATTGTTTTTAATATCATTTTAAGCACGACTTTAATTACTATACCAAAATAAGATTAGTTAATTTTACTGTTATGGTGGGTTTATGGCCTCCTTTGATGAGTATTAGTTAGGGATGGCAACGGGGCGGGTTTGGTACGGGTTTCATGATACTCGTTCTCATCCCCGCGAGTTCAACCCATCCCCGTCCCCATACCCGTCGGGTATAGATTTTCATCCTCATCCCCGTCCCCGTCGGGTATAGGGTATACCCGTACTCGTACCTGTACCCGTCAATTTTTTTATTTTTTATTTTTTGTAATAAAAAAATGATATTTTTAAATTATTTTTTTTATTATATTATAATTATAATTAGGTTATTTCTTTATCTCATATTATAATAAATAATCATACATAAAAAAATATTAAATTTTTTTAATATAATTAAATTGAAAGTGAGTATTAAATTAAAAATGAGAACGGGAACGGGTACGGGTACGGGTACGAGACGGGTAAGTACATACCTGTACCCGTACCCGTACCCGATTTAATATATCGGGTTTTACTCGTACCCGTACCCGGTCAAACCGGGTATTCCCCATCAAAGTCGGGACGGGTTCGAGTATTATCCGCGGGTACAAGTATATTTGTCATCCTAGTAGTAGTACGTAGTAAGTTGGGAAAAACGTAGATATAAAACCATGACCACATTATAATCATCGTGGTCAAAAGTGTTGTGTAACAATGAATGACCACTTGTTCAATCTATAATAATCTATGACACATTATCTAGGATTAAAATAACAATGAAATATGGGTTAAAATAATCCACGACCTTGCATGACTAAGCTTTTTATTGAATTAGCCTATCGACTACCACTAAATACTACAACACTTCTAGTACTTAGTTGGGGGTTTTGGTCCCAACCTTGTATCTTACTCAATTAGTCACTTTATACACATATGACTTGACCTTTCTTCCATACAGATCTACATTTGGTCGCTTATAAAACAATATTGTTTGACTTGACTCCATACTATATCAATTAAGGTCTTAGAAGAGACTCAACATTTCGCTTCAAAATTTAACTTCTCAAGAAGTGTTTTGAACAACTGGGCTCATAGAACATCACACCACTATATTCTCACAGTGAGATATTCAAAATTTAAAACAACACTCTTCTTCCAGTCCTAAGTCAATCAACACAACTCAACTTCATGCTTTAAGCATTCTCAACACAACTATTGTCCACACTACATAACACATACAACTCCACTATATTTCAACTCTCATCAACTTACAACTTTAAGTAACTTAAATATCAACCTACCTCATCCTAGATCAAGATATAATGAATTAGAACCATACAACAACATATAACATGTGAGTAATTTATCTTATAACATATATGTTCAACACTTAGTTAAAGAAAATAATAGATTTTCATTTGACTACTCACGCCCAGCTCCTAGTGGTTAACGTGAATGAGGCAGAGAATCTTTGTGTTAATCATGTCTAACGTGACTTAAACCCATGTCTATCCTCATTCAACCAAAAGAGTTTTTGTCCGAGTCATGTTTGATGCCATTCAACCCACATCTAGCGTCATTTAGGTTTGATCATGCTTTGAAACCACTAATTAGGGCCTGGTGTTATCAAGTTAGAGGGCTCTAAGGACATCCACACCTGATGCTCCTCGACCCATGTCCAACGTGATCAAGTTAGAGAGTTTCCCTCTAATTCATACCCGTCACTATTAATTTTGCGTTTGACATCAATGAGGTATAGAGAACATCTGGTCTACATCACGCTAGACGCTATGAAGCTACACCCAACGCGATTGTGAATTCTACGCTTGACAGATTCACATTTTTGCTCAATCCACCTAAGTCTTAGAAGATTTTCAACATGCAAGGCATAATAATAACACACATAGACACTACAAATGACTCAAATTCAACACCATAATTAATGTGTAACCATCCAAGACTAGATTCACCAATTTTCCCTAAACATCCTCAAGAACACCAAAACTCCCAACATAAGAATTTCATCTTAATCATCCACACAGTCACGGATTTAGCAAAAATCAAGCAATGTGCAACTCAACAATTCATCGAGGAGTCAAGTTATAGCTTCCATTACTTGAAAACCAATCAAAAAAGAGGAAGAAGGAAGAACGAGATTGCTTCAAGCCAACACCTGAATGAAATCACTAACTCTTCAATCCTTAGCTTTTGAAGTTTTGAATCTCAACTACAACTACACCAATCACTCTATGAAGGGTTTTTACACTCACTAGAAGACTCTAAAGAAGAAAGAAGAAGTTCTAGCTCTAGAGATTCTCTATAACTTCTTTAGTTTTCTAAAGAAATGAATTTATGGTGTCAACTTCTTAAGAAAGACCTTATATAATCTCCTCTAATTAGTCAACCTTGAACTTAGCTCAAAACAACTTCTAAACAACAAAAATTCATTAGGCTTCCTAGATCCTTAGAATTTTACAACTAATACACAGTTAATCACATTATAAATTAATTAATAAAAATAACAATTATAAATAAATAAAAAATGTACAACGTTACAATTATCATATGATAATAAGGATTAAAAACATAATTTGAAATTTTAAAGCAATTAAAAATAACAAAAAATTACAGAGACAAAAATAAATATTTATTCATTTTGTTAGGATTAAAATCATATTTAAACCTTTATAAATAATGTATTGATAAAATAATTTAATCATTTCTAAAAATATTTATTTTATTTTATTTATATGTAATTAAAAAAATTCATGATTAATGATTTATTTTGTTATACTTTTTTGTATTATCTCAAGATACATAATTATATCATTATTTTATAATAGTGAAATTTTTATCTCTTACATATTTTTATTTTAAAACTAAATATAAAAATATCTATGCAATATATGAGAAATTAATCAATTATCGATCACTCTATACAATTAAATGTAAACCAGTTTTTTTTTTTTTGGTGGAGCGGGTGGAAGAAGGAAATGGAGAAAAGAGAAAGGAAGAAATTTGGCTAAACGACCATTGTGGGGCAGTTTTACAAACAAAATACCAAAATGGGGCTGTTTTGAAACATTTTACACCTTTGGGGCTCTTTTACTGGGTGTCGCTATGGGTTTAGGGTTTAGCGACACCCATGACACGTGGCTTTTTTTTTTTAATATAAGCCATGAACGCCATATTATATGAGTCGCTACAGCTGGTGGAGACCTCTAAAGAGTCGCTATAGCTTATAGCGACTGAACTCGGCTTAAAAAATGAAATATTATAAATATAAAAAATACATTATTATAAATATAAAAATGAAAAAAAAAATTTAAAAATGTCTGATAAAATAGAAAAAAACAAACGAAATTTTTAAAAATATAAACTTAAAAAATGAACTAATATAATGAGAAATAAATTTAAAAACGAAAAAAAAATTAATAAATTGAGGCGCTATGGCCTACGGCGCCTTTAAGGCGTTAGGGCTCATAGCGCCTCACATGACGTTTTTTTAAAATATATAATATTTTGTAAATATAAAATATGAAAAAAAAAAATTTAAAAAATGTTTGATAAAAAAACAAAAAAGAATTAAAATTTTTCAAAATTTTAATTTTTAAAAAGAGGTAATATAATGTGAAATAAATTTAAAAAGGGAAAAAAATATATATAAATTGGGGCGCTATGGCCTACGGCGCCTTTAAGGCGTTAGGGCTCATAGCGCCTCACATGGCATTTTTTGAATAATTAATATTTTGTAAATATAAAATATGAAAAAAAAAATTTTTAAAATGTCTGATAAAAAAGCAAAAAAGAATTAAAATTTTTCAAAATTTTAATTTTTAAAAAGAGGTAATATAATGTGAAATAAAATTAAAAAGGGAAAAAATATATATAAATTGGGGGCGATATGGCCCAGGGCACCTCGGAGGCGCTAGGGCTCATAGCGCCTCCTTTGGCGCGTCATAAATTGACCGCAGGTTTGACCAATCACATAGTGACACGTGGTCATGGGCGCGTTTGAAGCGCTCCGGTTCATAGCGCCTCATTGATTCATCGCAGGCTTGCCCAATCAGAGGCTGACACGTGGCACTGCGGTTAAAAAATTCATTTTTTACACTTATAAAAATACTGATGGTCCCCCCCTCCCCCACTTTCACTTGCGTTTTCTGCTGCTTCTCCGGGTAAGTTTGTTTGTTTATTTTTTACTTTAGTTTTTAAAAATTTGTTTTATTAAATTTGTTGTATTTATATTACGTTTTGGTTAATAATAATTTATATTTTTGAATTAGGTAATTATTTATTTGGATTGTTGGATTGCTGGTGCTCGTAAGTTTCTGCATTTGAGGTAATTTTTTTTTTGTTTTTTTTTAAATATTTAAAAGTTGCTATAGGATATTTATAGTTGATATTAATTAAAATAATTAATATAATTTAATTTTAAATTGATAAAATGATTTCTGTGTAATTTTTATTTATTTAAAACATAATTATAATTAAACTATAAAATGATATAATTAATTGCTGTGTAATTTATATTTATTTCAAAAATAAGTATATTTAACTTTTAAATTATTTAATTGTTTTGTTTATTTATTTATAGTGAAAAGAATAAATTAATTTTTTGGATATTAAATTAATTTATTTGACATTTACTTTGTATGTGTATTTGTGAATGGCATCAGCCGGACAGGGTGATGAGGCAATTTGGTTGCCAACAACCAATTCCACATCCTCCA